>NC_133713.1:1022500-2222500 GCF_048934315.1 Petromyzon marinus | reverse complement strand
CCCCGGTGTGTCACCACGGTGTGTCACCCCGGTGTGTCACCACGGTGTGTCACCCCGGTGTGTCACCCCGGTGTGTCACCCCGGTGTGTCACCCCGGTGTGTCACCCCAGTGTGTCACCACGGTGTGTCACCCCGGTGTGTCACCCCAGTGTGTCACCCCGGTGTGTCACCCCGGTGTGTCACCCCGGTGTGTCACCCCGGTGTGTCACCCCGGTGTGTCACCCCAGAGTGTCACCCCGGTGTGTCACCCCGGTGTGTCACCCCGGTGTGTCACCCCGGTGTGTCACCCCGGTGTGTCACCCCAGAGTGTCACCCCGGTGTGTCACCCCGGTGTGTCACCCCGGTGTGTCACCCCGGTGTGTCACCCCAGTGTGTCACCACGGTGTGTCACCCCGGTGTGTCACCCCAGTGTGTCACCCCGGTGTGTCACCACGGTGTGTCACCCCGGTGTGTCACCCCGGTGTGTCACCCCAGTGTGTCACCACGGTGTGTCACCCCGGTGTGTCACCCCAGTGTGTCACCCCGGTGTGTCACCACGGTGTGTCACCCCGGTGTGTCACCCCGGTGTGTCACCACGGTGTGTCACCCCGGTGTGTCACCACGGTGTGTCACCCCAGTGTGTCACCACGGTGTGTCACCCCGGTGTGTCACCCCAGTGTGTCACCCCAGTGTGTCATCCCGGTGTCACCCTGGTGTGTCACCACGGTGTGTCACCCCAGTGTGTCACCCCGGTGTGTCACCCCGGTGTGTCACCCCGGTGTGTCACCCCGGTGTGTCACCCCAGTGTGTCACCCCGGTGTGTCACTACGGTGTGTCACGCCCGGTGTGTCACCGCGGTGTGTCACCACGGTGTGTCACCCCAGAGTGTCACCACGGTATGTCACCCCGGAGTGTCACCCTGGTGTGTCACCACGGTGTGTCACCCCGGTGTGTCACCACGGTGTGTCACCCCAGAGTGTCACCCCTGTGTGTCACCACGGTGTGTCACTGTGGTAAAGTCCCAGCAGGTGCGCCGCTGAGTTTTCGAATTAGTCAACAAGAAACGCCGAGACAGTGAAAGAGAAGAATAACAAACACACGCAGACCCACAACCATCAACGTAAAACAATCACAGTGGCACACACGCGCACACGGCGTCGAAATAAACACAGACAGACATCAAAATAAAACCTTCTAATAGACGAACAAATTCCACGTGGCTTTGACGCCATCAAGTCCAGCCATGACGCGTGCACCCGCACACAAGTAGCATTCTCATCATCAACAGCATCATTTGCCATGATCAGTCTGCTGCTGGATGAAGGCGCACGCAGTTATCTGTTGGTTCGATGCGCCAAGGGGATCGAGCAGCTTCGAGTGGGCGTCGTGGAATCGAGAGGGCATTGAGAAGCTCCGCTCGACACGAGGGGTCCAACCTCCACCTCGACCTCATCACGGCCGATGAAACGCGCATCTGTTATTGCACCAAGAGTAAAAAAAAAACATGTTAACAAAAAAATCATTCCCACCGTAGGCCTCTGAACCAACGCCAATGTCACCGCTACTGGCAGCAGCAGCAGCGTCGTTATTGCGGGAACTCGCGCGTTTGTTGTTTTTTGTTGACGTGCGATAATTATTTACAATCCTTCTTGTGCCGTGCCACGTCGTGTACCTGTGAGCCAGTGGCCGGGCTGCCCCCCCCCCCCCCGTGCTGCCCACGGCCACGGGGTAATACAGAGACCGCCACGGTCATTGACTGCCCCCCGCCGCCTGTCTCTTGTGCACACGCGGGACACACACAACACACACACACAACACACACGCACAACACACACGCACAACACACACGCACAACACACACACAACACATACGCACAACACACACGCACAACACACACACACAACACACATGCACAACACACACACACAACACACACACACAACACACACACAACACACACACAACACACACACAACATACACACAACATACACACAACATACAACACACAACATACACACACAACGTACACACAACGTACACACAACATACACACAACATACACACACAACACACACGCACAACACACACGCACAACACACACGCACAACACACACACAACACACACGCACAACACACACGCACAACACACACACACAACACACATGCACAACACACACACACAACACACACACACAACACACACACAACACACACACAACACACACACAACATACACACAACATACACACAACATACAACACACAACATACACACACAACGTACACACAACGTACACACAACATACACACAACATACACACACAACACACACACAACATACACACAACATACACACACACAACACACACACAACATACACACAACACACACACAACACACACACAACACGCACACAACATGCACACAACACACACACACAACACACACAACATACACAACATACACACAACATACACACACACACAACACACACACACAACACACACAACACACACACAACACACACACAACATACACACACGACACACGACACAACACACACACAACATACACACACGACACAACACACACGACACACACGACACACACACACGACACACACGACACACATGACACACACCAAACACGACACACGACACCACACACACCACACACAACACACGCGCCATACACGTGGGGCCTGGTGGGATCTTCACGATGATGATGGAGATCATCAGCGCAATCATCGTCATCAGCATCGCCATCGTGGTCATCGCCATTAACGCATCGATATCATCATCATCAATGTGATCGTCATCAGGATTGCTTCCATGTTTATGCTCCAACGAAGTCCCTGAGATCTTCGGATCGCCTTCTGCTGAGGACTCGGGGGTCAAAGCTCTGGGGTCAAGGCTCGGGGGTCAAAGCTCTGGGGTCAAGGCTCTGGGGTCAAGGCTCGGGGGTCAAGGATAGGGGGTCAAGGCTCGGGGGTCAAGGCTCGGGGGTCAAGGCTCGGGGGTCAAGGCTCGGGGGTCAAGGCTCAGGGGTCAAGGCTCAGGGGTCAAGGCTCTGTTGCTGCAGGGTTGATGGCGCTTTTGGCAGTGCAGCTCCCAAGGTTTGGAACTCTTCGCCTTTGTCTTTAAAACTCACTTCTTTAAATTGGCCTTCATCCCCCCCGCCCCCCCCCCTCCGAGTTAGATACGCGGTGCCGTTAACTCCCTCGCCTGGTGTGCAGAAGGTTGCGGGTTCGATCTCGACGCCTGTATATTTGGGGTTTGCGTGTCTCTCCCAGTGGTCGCGTGGATTTTTCTCCGGGTCATCCGGGTTTAAACTCCACATTTAGAAACAACAACAACAACACGCGTTCAGAGTATTTGGCTGCTATAAATGTCCACCCGACAAGCCACTTCGTTGAGCTATCATTCGTGGTGTGGATGCTTCTGAAAGAGAGCTATTTAGCTCAGTGGACCTTACCTGGTTAAAAACAAAACGTTTAGTTTAGTTCTGGCCGTTTACCGTGGATGTTCTGTTTATTTCCTGCATCCCATACACGTGGCGCATTGGGATCTACGGATGAAATGCAACCTTACAAATGCCAATTATTACTTGTATCATCATCATCGCCATCGTCGCCATCATCTTCATCACTCCGGGTCGTGGCAGTTCACGTGGCTGCCTGCAGCCCAGCACTGTGGGGGCATCAGCAGCGAGGGTTGATGGATCACGCAGCACAATATTGAGAGACGTCCTTCCCGCCATCCGCAACACACGGAAAGACATGCACGTATTTACGCATTACGACGTTCACAGAGAGAGAGAGAGGCGCGAGGAGGAGGAACCACGGATGAGCGGGAGGCAGTAACCAGCCAGGCGGTGGGCTGGCGCTTCCAAAAGCCCAAACTCTGCAGTTCTCTACATATTAAAGATGTTATCAGCCAATTACTGAATATTTACACGTTGGAGGAAACCGGAGTACCCACAGAAACGGACGCGTGCGAGGGGGCAACACTCTATCCCGTACAGACCGACGGACCAGGCGGAGTCCACGTGTGCTGTGCCGCCTTCCCCTGCGAGCAATGCGGGGCACGGCTCCTCACGCATTAGACACATAAATACACAGAGACACACAGACACTCATAGAGATGCACAGACACTCATAGAGATACAGTGAGGGAAAAAAGTATTTGATCCCCTGCTGATTTTGTACGTTTGCCCACTGACAAAGAAATGATCAGTCTATAATTTTAATGGTAGGTTTATTTGAACAGTGAGAGACAGAATAACAACAACAAAATCCAGAAAAACGCATGTAAAAATGTTATTGGGCAAACGTACAAAATCAGCAGGGGATCAAATACTTTTTTCCCTCACTGTACACAGAAACATACACAGACACTCAGAGATACACACATAGATACACACATAGATACACAGACATTCATAGAGACACACAGACACTCATAGAGATACACAGATACTCAGAGATACAAAGAGATACAAAGACAAAGAACAAAGATCCCCCATATAGCCTTAACAGACTGTAGGGGCAAGTGCTGTTAGCGAGCACCTATGAAGGCCGGAACGGTACACGAGGGGGTGGGTGGCCAGCACCACGCCCGACCGCCTTTGTCTCCCTAGTGGCAATGTTTACACACCGCACCAGGTACTCATTTGAGGCTGAGTCGACCTAGGGAAGGCCCGGGACCGGTTCAGATAATCGTCACTTGTGTTGGCCGTGAGCGGGAATCGAACCCGGGTCGCCAGGTTCATAGCGCAGCGCGCTAACCGCTACACTATCGCTCCCCACAAAGAGATACACACATAGATATACAGACACTCAGAGATACACAGACACTCGTAAAAATACACATGAACATAGAGATACACAAACACTCATATAGATACACAGACACTCAGAGATACACACATAGATACACAGACACTCATAGAGATACACAGACACTCAGCGAGACACACAGACACTCAGCGAGACACACAGACACTCAGAGAGACACACAGAGATACACACAGAGATACACAGACACTCAGAGATACACAGACACTCATAGAGATACACAGACACTCATAGAGACACAGAGATACACACAGATTCACAGACACTCAGAGATACACAGACACTCAGAGAGACATATAGAGATACATAGACACTCATAGAGATACACAGACACTCATAGAGATACACAGACACACATAGAGATACACAGACACGCGTAGAGACACACAGAGATACACAGACACTCAGAGATACACAGCCACTCATAGAGATACACAGACACTCAGAGATACACAGCCACTCATAGAGATACACAGACACTCAGAGATACACACATAGATACACAGACACTCATAGATATACACAGACACTCTAAAGATACACAGACACTCAGTGAGACACACAGAGATACACACAAAGATACACATACACTCAGAGATACACAGACACTCATAGAGATGCACAGACACGCGTAGAGACACACAGATACAAAGACACTCATAGAGATACACAGACACTCATAGAGATACAGACACTCATGGAGATACACAGACACTCATAAAGATACACAGACACTCATAGAGATACACAGACACACATAGACAAACACAGACACTCATAGAGATACACACAGAGATACACAGACACACAGAGATACACAGAGACACACAGAGATACACAGACACTCATAGATATACACAGACACTCAGCGATACACAGAGACACAGAGAGATACACAGACACTCAGATCTAAAGACAATCATAGATATATACAGAGATACACAGAGATACACAGACACTCATAGAGATATACAATCATAGAGATGCACAGAGACAAAGAGAGATACACAGACAATCATAGAGATATACAGAGAGACAGCAATACATAGAGACCCATAGAGACACGGTACACAGAGATACATCCAGGTACATAGAGACCAATAGAGATATAAATACGCATATAGACGCATAGAGACCCATATACATACATAGAGACATATAGAGACCCATATATATACATAGAGACGAATAAAGACATAGACTCAAAGAGATATATGGAGCTCAATAGAGCCACATGGACTAATAGAGATACATAGAGACCCAGAGAGACTCATAGAGACCCATAGACGCATAGATATACATAGACTCATAGAAATTCAGAGACTCCTCGAGACACGTAGACTCATAGAGACCCATAGTCTCACAGAGATGCATAGACTCATAGAGATACATAGAGACGCACAGACTCACAGATTGACTACTATATTTACCCAAGAATGTCAGTGTGTAACGCGCGTGACGTCACTCCACGTCGTTAATAATCATGAGCAGGTGACGTCACTGCACATCGAACAGCCCCCCTCATTAATAATCATCTACAGGTGGGGTCCTCTACATGGACCCCCCCTCATTAATAATCTTGAGCGGGTCACGTCACTCGACACTACAAAGGCAGAACCCTCACGTCACGCGATCTCCATAACGCTGTTGCTTAGACATCAAAGTTAAAAGGACGTCATTATGAACAAGGGATTATAACCTTGAAATGAAATAGGTCTGTGTCACCGCGGCCTTACAAATTGCACACGAATGGATGCGATGAATATCACGTCGCGTTCTGCTTGTCGCTTGCAAGTTTCAGATTTACTGCAATACACCGGGTCTTGGACGGGCTAAAGGCGAGTTTTTCACATCGAATAGAGAGAAGAGAGAGAGAGATATTAGAGAGAAGCCGCAGTAGTGAGGCTGTGGTCAGGGCGCCCACACGATGGACCACCGTGGTCTGTACCCCTTTTCAACTCAGGAGGAGGAACGTCAACACAACACGGAGTCTCTCTCTCTCTCTCTCACGAAGCCCTCTCTGATCGTGGCCAGCAGCAGACATCGACATTCCGAGTCAGAATATTTGTTTATACTGGAGGAGGAATCCGATGAGCTATGAAGCTCTTTTTCACAGAACTTTACAACAACAAACAGTGCACAAACACGATGGAAGTGCAAAGTATAGGAGAGGTAAACAAATCACGCCACAAAAAACGTACGCAATTAAAACGAAACAATTCTTATTTTTATTTTAAATCTTACCAGGTGAAGCCCATTGCTACCTGCCTCCTGGACATATTTGTTCTACTGCTGGTGGTGGTGTCAGGCGTGAGACCGGCGTCGTCCATCGTAGGCGGTGGTAGAGGCGCAGCCCCAGCAATTGCTCACGCCACTGCTGCGGATGGAAGGGGCCTCCACCAATGGGCGTCGTGACCGGGCGGTGGGGGGCTGTGCAAGATCCGACTGTGCCCCCCCCTCCTTTTTCCCGACTCACTTTTACTGAAATAACCACGGATGTTTTTAACCGCGTATGCAATAATATGTTAGGCTATAACTACACGTAGGTTTTGTTAATTGCACCGTGTGCTGGGTTTAGATGAAGACAGTCTCAGAGTGACAGGATTGATAAAAAATAGATTTAGAAGTACAATACTATTCACAATTAAGTTACCGTGCGTCTTGCTTTCGTGCGGAGCCCCCGTGGGTCGAGGATTTTCTCAAAGGGGGTGGATCGCGCAACGTGATGCTCATCTGTTGATATCCCGATAGCCAGACGCGTTAATCATCGTGCTTGGTACATGGCAGACCGCAGGTTACTTTGAATGAAGAATGTATTCAAATCAAGATTGAATAATTCATTTTTTGTATAACATTTCTTTCACGACGTTTTACTTGTTTATATCTGCTCATTTGGGGCCGACGGTGCCGCTATGCGTCGCATGGCGCTGCCCCACACCCCCCCCCCCACCCACAGTTGCGCCCTTGACGCCGCTCGAGGGCAATCCCTTGGGGACTTCCTTCCCCGTCTAACCACAGCCGCCAGAGACGTGCGGGAAGAAGTGGGCACTTACCCGCACTTCGCCCCGCCAGACGCAAGTTGCCAATGGACTTCACTGGGCTGGCCTGGCTGGACACAGGCAATGGGGGGAGGGGGTCGAGAAACTCGCACCGGTTCAAACATCTCAGACGCGTTCCTTTTAACTATAGCGAATGTTTTTTTTGTCTCCCTTATTCGGTTACCGGTTATGTACAAAAGGATGTTTTGGTATTGTTAACAAGCCGCCTCCACTCACTCGCTCCCCTGGTCCCCATGTCTCCATCTCCCCTCCTCCTCCTTCACCCACCCCTCCGTTTCCGCGTCGCCCTCTGAAGCCACGAGGCGGCGCGAGTGCTCCGCGCCGCCCGCCTCGCGGCTCCAGACGGCGCCGCCTCGCGGCTCCAGAGGGCGCCGCCTCGCGGCTCCAGACGGCGCCGCCAGCTCCTCCCTAGAGAGGCAAAGGCGGAGAGACAAGCGACACGTCACACACACACACACAGCGTGTACATGTAACACACGCGTACACATCTCACGTGTACACATCACACAGCGTGTACACATCACACAGCGTGTACACACCACACAGTGTGTACACATCACACAAGTGTACACATCACACAGCGTGTACACATCACACAGCGTGTACACATCACAGAGAAGTGTACACATCACACAGCGTGTACACATCACACAGCGTGTACACATCACACAGCGTGTACACACCACACGGCGTGTACACACCACACGGCGTGTACACATCACACGGCGTGTACACATCACACAGAAGTGTACACGTCACAGCGTGTACACACCACACAAGTGTACACATCACACAGCGTGTACACATCACACAAGTGTACACATCACACGGCGTGTACACATCACACAAGTGTACACACCACACAGCGTGTACACACCACACAGAAGTGTACACACCACACAGCGTGTACACATCACACAGCGTGTACACATCACACAGGTGTACACATCAAACAGCGTGTACACATCACACAGCGTGTACACATCACAGAGAAGTGTACACATCACACAGCGTGTACACATCACACAGCGTGTACACATCACACAGCGTGTACACACCACACGGCGTGTACACACCACACGGCGTGTACACATCACACGGCGTGTACACATCACACAGAAGTGTACACGTCACAGCGTGTACACACCACACAAGTGTACACATCACACAGCGTGTACACATCACACAAGTGTACACATCACACGGCGTGTACACATCACACAAGTGTACACACCACACAGCGTGTACACACCACACAGAAGTGTACACACCACACAGCGTGTACACATCACACAGCGTGTACACATCACACAGGTGTACACATCAAACAGCGTGTACACATCATACAGCGTGTACACATCATACAGCGTGCACACACCACACAGCGTGTACACATCACACAAGTGTACACATCACACAGCGTGTACACATCACACAGAAGTGTACACACCACACAGCGTGTACACATCACACAGCGTGTACACATTGCACAGAAGTGTACACACCACACGGCGTGTACACACCACACGGCGTGTACACACCACACGGCGTGTACACATCACACAGCGTGTACACACCACACGGCGTGTAGACATCACACAAGTGTACACATCACACAGCGTGTACGCATCACAGCGTGTACACACCACACGGCGTGTACACACCACACACGTGTACACACCACACACGTGTACACACCACACGGCGTGTACACACCACACGGCGTGTACACACCACACACGGGTGTCTCTCGCAACATCACTCAGGGAAACTGCCCAAAGGTCCTCCGTGTAGCCCACGCAGACTGTTGGGGCAAGTGCTGTTAGCGAGTAGCAGCACCGATCGTGGGTGGCCAGCACCACGCCCGTGCCGCCCTTTGAGTGGCGATGTTTACACTCCGCACCGGGCACTCTGTTCAGGCCGAGTGACTGTAGGGGAGTCCCGGGACTGGTTCAGAAAATCGTCACTGGCGTCGGCCGTGAGCGGGAATTGAATTCGGGTGGCCGGGTTCGTAGCTCAGCGCGCTAACTGCTGCGCCACCGCTCCACACTGCATGCACACACACCCGTGTGTTGTTACACGACACACACGTGTGTGTTGTTATACCACACACACACACGTGTGTTGTTATACCACACACACGCACGCGTGTTGTCACACACACACGCGTGTTGTTACACACACACACACGCGTGTTGTTATACCACACACACGCGTGTGTGTTGTTACACACACACACGCGTGTGTTGTTATACCACACACACACGTGTGTTGTTACACGACACACACACGTGTGTTGTTACACACACACACGCGTGTGTTGTTATACCACACACACACGTGTGTTGGTACACCACACACACACACGCATGTGTGTTGTTACACGACACACACGCGTGTGTTGTTACACCACGCACGCGTGTCTTGTTACACCACACACACACACGCGTGTGTTGTTACACCACACACACACACGCGTGTTGTTACACACACACGCGCACGTGTTGTTACACACATACACACACACGTGTTGTCACACACACGTGTTGTCACACACACGTGTTGTTACACACACACACGTGTTGTTACACACATACACACACACGTGTTGTTACACACACACGTGTTGTTACACACACACACACGTGTTGTTACACACATACACACACACGTGTTGTTACACACACACACGTGTTGTTACACACACACACACGTGTTGTTACACACACGTGTTGTTACACACATACACACACACACACGTGTTGTTACACACACGTGTTGTTACACACACACGTGTTGTTACACACACACACGTATTGTTACACACACACGTGTTGTTACACACATACACACACACGTGTTGTCACACACACGTGTTGTTACACACACACACGTGTTGTTACACACACACGTGTTGTTACACACATACACACACACGTGTTGTTACACACATACACACACACGTGTTGTCACACACATACACACACACGTGTTGTTACACACACACACGTGTTGTTACACACACACGTGTTGTTACACACACGTGTTGTTACACACACACACGTGTTGTTACACACACACACGTGTTGTCACACACACGTGTTGTCACACACACGTGTTGTTACACACATACACACGTGTTGTTACACACACACACGTGTTGTTACACACACACACGTGTTGTTACACACATACACACACGTGTTGTTACACACACACACGTGTTGTTACACACATACACACACGTGTTTTTACACACACACACACACGTGTTGTTACACACATACACACACACGTGTTGTTACACACACACACGTGTTGTTACACACACACGTGTTGTTACACACACACACGTGTTGTTACACACATACACACACACACGTGTTGTTACACACACACACGTGTTGTTACACACACACGTGTTGTTACACGACACACACACACACGTGTTGTTACACACACACGTGTTGTTACACACACACACACACGTGTTGTTACACACATACACACACACACGTGTTGTTACACACATACACACACGTGTTGTTACACACATACACACACACACACGTGTTGTCACACACACGTGTTGTTACACACACACACGTGTTGTTACACACACGTGTTGTTACACACACACACGTGTTGTTACACACACGTGTTGTCACACACACGTGTTGTTACACACATACACACGTGTTGTTACACACATACACACGTGTTGTTACACACATACACACGTGTTGTTACACACACACGTGTTGTCACACACACGTGTTGTTACACACACACACGTGTTGTTACACACACACACGTGTTGTCACACACACGTGTTGTTACACACACACACACGTGTTGTTACACACACACACGTGTTGTCACACACACGTGTTGTCACACACACGTGTTGTTACACACACACGTGTTGTTACACACATACACACACACGTGTTGTTACACACACACACGTTGTTACACACACACACGTGTTGTTACACACATACACACACACGTGTTGTTACACACACACACACGTGTTGTTACACACATACACACACACACGTGTTGTTGCACACACACACGCGCAAGCCTTTGAATGCTATCGAGTAGGAGATTAGAGAATAAAATTAGACGTGAATTACAGCATCGTTACATCTATCACCATCAATGAATTGATCATAAATTACAATTAATTGTCACTTACGGCCTTCTGTCAATGCGTTATTGGATGCGTCAATCATGGGGTGGTGTTTGACTAAACTTCACCACGCTGGTCGTCAGGACGCGTTGGTGGAGCGGGGCGGGTGGCGGTTTGAGGAGAGCGACAGGACCAGGTTATTTACCTACACATGATGTATTTACATACACATGATGTATTTACCTACACATGATGTATTTATATACAGTCTACTATTTACCTACACATGATGTATTTATATACAGTCTACTATTTACCTACACATGATGTATTTATATACAGTCTACTATTTACCTACACATGATGTATTCATATACAGTCTACTATATACCTACACATGATGTATATACCTACACATGATGTATTTTTATACAGTCTGCTATATACCTACACATGATATATTTACCTACACATGATGTATTTATATACAGTCTACTATTTACCTACACATGATGTATTTATATACAGTCTACTATATACCTACACATGATGTATATACCTACACATGATGTATTTATATACAGTCTACTATATACCTACACATGATGTATTTATATACAGTGTTCTATTTACCACTAATGTTAGCAGTGGCGTAGCGGTTAGTGCGCTACGCTACGATTCTGGCGACAGGAGGTCGATTTCCGTTCACGGCCAATACCAGTGACGATTATTTAAACCAGTTCTGGGTCTACCCTAAGGGGCCGTCCATAAATGACGTCACGCACCTAGGGGGTGGGGGGGGGGTCAGACATTTGTGACGATGTGTGACGAGGGGGGGGGTGGTGAAAAATGTGACGTCACATCAAACTCAGGAGTTGGAGACTGCTGCTGAACCTGGAGCTTGCCACTAACAGGTGGAGACTTACCATCAGTCTCACCAAAACTAAGCACCTGCCTGGGTATTTTGTACTATCTGACACTCCACCCCCACAACTCCCAATTGGTAATAGGGCAGTTGTGGAGAGAGTGGAGAGTTTCCCATACCTGGGCAGTGTGCTTATGACCAGCTCCGGTTTGTCAGCAGAGGTCTCACTCCGAATCAGTCGAGCGGTATTATCTTTTCATCAGTTGCATAACGCTGTGTGGAAGCTACCTGGTCTGTCTCTCAGCAGCAGGAAGCTTCAGGTCTTCTCGGCCACAGTCATTCCCTCCCATCTCTAAGCTTGCGAAACGTGAACCCACCTAATGGAACATCTTCACAGGTTAGAAACATTTAGGGTGGCCTGCCTACGATCCATCCTGGGTTGAACCAGGCTGGATTGTGTGAGGAGCTCACAAATCCTTGAAAGATCTGGACAAAGTCCCATCGGTGAGCTCCTCCAGAAGGCAAGGCTGCGTTGGCTGGATAATGTAGCCTGTATTCCCAGCCACCGCATGCCTAAACAGCTTTTGTTTGCTCATTGTTTTTTTCGGTAAAGTCACGTATGTAGAAATACAATAAAATTATATTAAAACAAAAAACAATCACGACGTTTCGATCACAACGCAAGCGATCTTCATCCGGTGTCAAGAACAAATCATGGAGGTAAATACAACAAAAAGATGAGAAACGAGAATTCAACAATCCTGAAAAAACATTATGTGAAGCACATCCAGTCAGGCCAACAACACAGACACTTCCTGGCGGACCACGAATTTCAGAATAGTGTTAAATTTCGTGTTCAACCTTTGGATTGCACATACCAGCATAGATAGAATGAAAAATACGAGGTGCATGGTCAGTAGAAATACATATACAAGTCCACCAAGGGGTAAGGAGGGAGAAAAGACGGACAGGGAGGCAGAGAGAGAGGGGGGGGGGGGGGGCGGCGGAGGGATGAACAGAAGCTTAAATAGGAAATACGGTTGGAGGGGGGGAGGGGCCAGAGCGAGAGCGGCAGCTCAAACACGCACATCTTACACATACAAAACGGCAGCTCAAAAAAGGACCACCTCTTGTAAATACAAAACGGCAGCTCAAAAAATGACCACCTCTTGTAAATACAAAACGGCAGCTCAAAAAGGGCACATCTTACACATAATTACAACGGTAACTTCCCCGTAGAAGAGTGATAATAAAGTATTAAAGCTTTCGTGACTGCATAAAATTACTCATTGTTTTTTTCGGTAAAGTCACGTATGTAGAAATACCATAAAATTATATTAAAACAAAAATCAATCACGACGTTTCGATCACAACGCAAGCGATCTTCATCATTTTGTATGTGTAAGATGTGCGTGTTTGAGCTGCCGCTCTCGCTCTGGCCCCTCCCCCCCTCCAACCGTATTTCCTATTTAAGCTTCTGTTCATCCCTCCGCTCCCCCCCTCTCTCTCTGCCTCCCTGTCCGTCTTTCTCCCTCCTTACCTCTTGGTGGACTTGTATATGTATTTCTACTGACCGTGTACCTCGCATTTTTCATTCTATCTATGCTGGTATGTGCAATCCAAAGGTTGAACACGAAATTTAACACTCTTCTGAAATTCGTGGTCCGCCAGGAAGTGTCTAACTGTGTTGTTGGCCTGACTGGATGTGCTTCACAAAATGTTTTTTCAGGTTTGTTGAATTCTCGTCTCTCATCTTTTTGTTGTATTTACAATATCAACCATAAGACACGATTGGAACCTCCTTTGCCAGTAGCAAAATATAATTGTTTTTACCCTTTTATCTGTGCGCTTTAAGAGAAACATCACTCCTTCTGCCTACTGTGCAGTTAGCTAACACTGTCACCTACTACGGAACAAGGTACACTGTGGGAATGATCTTGTCCTATGGCTCTACTGGTAAACTACCCGACTTTGCTGAGATTATTCAGATGTCCATTTTGGACAACTGTGTACATTTCATTGTAAAGTTACTTGCTGCCTGGTATGAAGAGCATTTAAGATCTTTTCAACTCTAGGACACTGGGGAAATAGCTCTTTTGGAGCAGCAGACACTTAGTGATGTTTACCCCTTGGCTGCGTATAATGTGGGAGGAAAACGCTTGGTTACACTCAAACGTCACATCTGTTGTTACTTTAAGGTAATTTAAATAAATTATGTTAACCTTTACATCTTACAATGTCTGTATTGTTGTCGTTTATCTGGAAATATAACAGTGGTGTCCTTTTTTCATGACTAGCTATTTCAATGGAAAACCGATGTATTGCAGGAAACAAATATGAAATGCAGACATTACCATTAACATTCTCTGATTTTATTAATTCTTAAGATATTTTTTTTACTCTTAATTGTTCTGGTGGCACACTCCAGGCTCTTCATCACATATTCACTGTAAATCTGGTTTGATCTATTATCTTCTGATGCTATTTTTGTCTATTCTTATTCTTGATAATTGTTTTTTTACCCTTTAATCTGGCAACAAACTGACACCTTTTTTTACAAGGAGTCATGTTTACATTGACCACAATACCTGCGGTCGGAACGCAAACAAAAACAACAACTCTGATAATGTATGCACTGTCCTTGAAATTGATTGGTCCACACCCGAGACAGCTTTCTTTAGAGCCTCGTCTCACATGGTGTTGGACCAGAAGACACCAAAAGGCGCACAACTCAAAGACAATGCACCATCAGAGTATGAGAGCTCGGGGTAAGCATTTACACCATTGGAAACCTCATTTGCCAATAACAAAATATGATAATTGTTTTTTTACCCTTTAATCTGGCAACAAAAATGCTTACCCCGAGCTCTCATACTCTGATGGTGCATTGTCTTTGAGTTGTGCGCCTTTTGGTGTCTTCTGGTCCAACACCATGTGAGACGAGGCTCTAAAGAAAGCTGTCTCGGGTGTGGACCAATCAATTTCAAGGACAGTGCCACATACATTATCAGAGTTGTTGTTTTTTGTTTGCGTTCCGACCGCAGGTATTGTGGTCAATGTAAACATGACTCCTTGTAAAAAAGGTGTCAGTTTTGTTGCCAGATTAAAGGGTAAAAAAACAATTATCATATTTTGTTACTGGCAAATGAGGTTTCCAATGGTGTAAATGCTTACCCCGAGCTCTCATACTCTGATGGTGCATTGTCTTTGAGTTGTGCGCCTTTTGGTGTCTTCTGGTCCAACACCATGTGAGACGAGGCTCTAAAGAAAGCTGTCTCGGGTGTGGACCAATCAATTTCAAGGACAGTGCATACATTATCAGAGTTGTTGTTTTTTGTTTGCCTTCCGACCGCAGGTATTGTGATCAATGTAAACATGACTCCTTGTAAAAAAAGGTGTCAGTTTTGTTGCCAGATTAAAGGGTAAAAAAACAATTATCATATTTTGTTCCTGGCAAATGAGGTTTCCAATGGTATTCTTATTCTTGTCAGGCTGGCAGAAATGGAGGCAAAGCTCAGAGTAATCATTGATGACCGAATTCAGAAGTTGGTCCTTCCATCAGGAATCCCACCCACTGTGGAGGAGCTGCAAAATGTTGTGAAGGAGACCTTTGGAGTTTCTGATGAGTTCAATTTTCAGTATTTGACTCAGAATATGAAGATTACGTTTCTCTTAATACAAGTGACCACATTAAACACAAAGACACAAAAATGTGGTTTACGCTGCCCCGATTCTTCTTAACTTGGCTAATTAAAGTTTTGGCAGTTCCTTTGGTCAACAGTAAACTGACTGTGAGTCAGCATCTTATGTAGAGTCAACTGCATCAAATGCAGAGTCATGTACTGGAACGTCTTCTCCACAGGACACCATTATTGTCCTGTCCAGGCGAAGTACCACAGAACGATGTCAGCCATGGCCAAAGCAGTTCCTCATTCCACTGTTTGCGTACGAAACTGAGATGTACCCTGAAAGAGCCTCTGAAGACTGCAAGAAGAATGGAACACTTCCGACTTCGTAAAAGATCACAGTAGATATATTTGAGAAGCTGTCTGAAATCATATATGCATATACAGCCTATCCATCAAGTGCACAGATAAGGGATGTTGCTCAGGCACTTGTCGAGAAATATCCTTTTATTAAGGAACCCGGCTCTTTCTCAGGTTACTATGGCTGGCAACAAAGCATCAATCACAAGATGGCAAATTATCGCACCAAACTCCGAAGCTACGGTGTTCCTGAGGTGATATGCAATTGACTGAAGCACAAGAGCCCTGCAGATCAGAAGTCTGCAAAGAGTGTTAAAAAGCCTAGGAAGGCAGAAGTAAACTACCTCCCCCCTTACCCGGCAGGAGAGGATGAAGAGAGTCAAGAACAAGAGAGGATTCAGTTGCTTACTGAAGTAAAGAAAAGGGACAACAACCAAGTAATGAAAGAAAAAAATGTCCAAAACATTTGCACACAGAAGAAACGAAATCGTCAATCGAACGTCCAGCATAGATAACATCAAAGCAAGATGGCCAGCTCTATTTGAAGCATCTCACGTGAGTTACAAGTGCATGCTAATTAGAAATATTTCTAGTCAATATTTAAGGTTTCATAGCTGATTTCCTTCTTTGTTTTCAGATCCAGAATGAGTTTCAGAGAATCACAACGGTACACCTTGAATCAAATTTAATGCCCAAGCTGGATGAATACACACCCAGGCTTCTGAGCCTCTTCCATTCCAAGGGCGGAACCATGGAGTTGAAGTTGCAGGCTATCCTACTCAAGGTATCTTCAGTATAATGTTTGCTAATATTTTATTTTTAGGGATTTTGTGATCAAACTGCTCTAATATCATTAGCTTATTAATTAAATCTACAAGAGGTAATGTTAGCCTGTGATTCCCTCTACAAAAAGAGTATGAAATAATTGCATACCTTTTTTGTGCTGTCTCAGGGACCGGTCTAATGAAACACTTCCTATCATTACTGAGGTTTTCTAGGGAACCAGCTGTGACTCCAGGAAGCCATTGGTCCCAGCCAAGAAATAGTGCATAGCACATGAACTCCCATAAAACCACAACATTTTACACCTTGCTTTTTGTATGGATTAAACAAACATAGACATAACATGTTAATGAGTGAGCCTCAGATGTGCTGGTAATCTAATACTTTTACCTTTTGAGCAGACTAGTTATTTTTTCCCTGTTTCCAGTTTTCATTATAAGCTGTGTTGCTGGTTTTAGCTTCATATTAATAGTATATTTTTGTCATTTCAGGCTCCAAGCAATCCTAGCATCAACATGACCAGAGATGTTGTCATTCGGTGTTTGATGGTGTACCTTGGGGAATATACAGATCAACTCTTAAAAGAGTATGATGTAAGTAGAAGTGCATGTTAATATCACACTCTTCTTTCTCCCATGTTTTGGGAAGGTCAAATCACAACATGCAGTATTAACTATTGTCCCAGTAAATGTCATTATTGGCAAGATACAAAGTTTCATGTTCTGTGGAGTCATGTAAGTATCATTATCTGTAAGTATGTGAAGTTTTTTTCCCATTAAGGAATGTAAATACTACAGCAAAAATTTGTGTTACTAAATGCTCACCATCTCAATGTGATTTCACCAACTGTCAGAATTAAAATGACATGAAAATATGCTTTAACAAGTACATTATCTCAGATAAAAAAAAAACATGTGAATGTGGTGCAATACGTGCAATAGCTATGAGAGCCCCAGGTTTTCTTGTTCAAAGGGTTGGAAGCCATTTGGGAGATGTTACATTTTGACCTTCTTCTTTGGCTGTACAGTCTGAACTAAACATTCTTCTTGGTATTTCAGGATGCTGATGAAGACAGTGTGTCGCAGGACCTTGCTGTACAAAGGATGAAAATCTACAACATCAAGACAAATACTTCAGAAGGTCCCGTCGACATTAGTATTGTGGTAGAGGGCATGACAATTCTGACTGCTCTGGGTAACTTTCCAAGGGCTTTCTTCATGCTCGTTGTGTTGGATTATGCATTGAATCTTGCCTATCTCAAGGAGCTCAGGTACACATTGGAAGTCTTCCATAAACTCCTCCTCGAGCTGGATTGTCCCCAAAAATGAACAGCCTCAAGAATAAGCTACTAGCTTAAGAAAAGAGACCCTTGCGAAATGAAAGGGAATTGTTAAGTCACTGTTCTAACTATTGACGTCCCTTTTTTAAATGGGCATATTCAACCAAACGAGCGAGAGGTGAGTGCAGTATTAGACAGCGCTTAAAAGCTTGTTATGCAGAGGTAGCTTATAGGGTCTAATAACTGAATCTGACTGTCAAAGTTCTGCGTTATAGGCCTATACATATGATAGGCTATCAGAGAATCCACTGATTTGTCATTGAAAGCTATATTTATATTTGTTTAATGTTTGCTTTATTTGTTTGACTATGTTTCTTGGGTGTTCTAACATTGTGCTCTCCTGATGTGACGCTGACCTAGGCCATTGCAAGTGTTTGTTCGAAAGGAATAGATGTAAGATGCATGGAACATCTGTAGGCTGTGCTAGTTTACTTGTTAGGAAGCCATGCTTGTAATTGTGCATGTTAAAAAAGATAGGTCCACCCGGATTGTGGATTATGGCTACTTGTATAAGTACAGGGAATTGAAAGTCAATTCACGTGATGTTTTAATCTCTTTTAGCTGTTTGAAAAATATATTGGCCCTTAGGATTTAAATTTGCACATATAAAAAAGAAATAAAATGAAAGTATTTTTACATATATTTTTGTAAATATTGTCATGATTTAAATGCGCTAACAAGACTAAACCTTGAATCACATCCAAAAAAGTAATCTGTGCCTGTAATGCCCACAAATGATAAATATACTTCCAGTATTGTATCCCTATTGTACACATACATGGTTTCTGTCTTTGTTTTCTTATAGCTCCTCTTCATTTTGTACTCCTAATATGTTGGATAAACATATTGAGACAAAATTGCACCAATAAATGTTAACCTGCTGTTCCTTTTCCTGGTTCTTATCTTTTTCATGGTGATTGGTTGACAACGCAAGTGAATTGTGGCACCATGAAGGCATGATATTGGGTGGATTAGAAATAGAAAAGTTATGGCAACAGACATTCAACATAAGTATTTTATTTAGTAAATCCAAATCATTTTGATCCAGATATTTAGTAAGCTTATATAAATTTCACCCAGACAATTAGTAAATGTAAATCAATTTCACCCAGATCATTAATAAATGTTAATGAGATTCCACCAGATATTTAGTAAATCTAAATTACCATTGCTCAGATGTTTAGTAAATATAAATCACTTTTCCTTGTAAAATCTATTTGGATTTACACTATTGTTTTAGGCTATATAACTCATCATTTGGCATGCTATTACTAAATCCAACACATTTTAATTGTTTCTTTTATTACCATGTACTTACTTTTTTATTTTTTTAGTTAATTTATTCAATACTTTTTATTCAAAGTTGTAGTGCTTAAAATCTATTTAATTATATCACGTGTCACTTTGTTGCTATAATTTTTTAAAGTAACAATGGGTCACATTTTTTACAGTGTTATAGAGGGCACAGGTGGTACATCAGCCACTCATCTCAGTCAGTCGACCTGTGGCACCTGGGTCTGTCCCGTGACCTGGTGCCAGCGGGCGTTCGACAATTAACGTGGCCTCAACATGTACATAGCTTGGCACAAGTGTCATGGTGACGTCACCGCCACTTAGTGACGAATGGCGGTTGTTGTTGTTTGTGTTTGTGTCTGTGTGTAAGTACGGGAGCTGGTGTTTAGCAGTTAGCACGCTGCGCTACGAACCTGGCGACCCGGGTTCGATTCCTGCTCACGGCCAAAACCAGTGACGATTATCTGAACCGGTCCTGGGCCTCCCCTAGGTCGATTCAGCCTCAAATGAGTACCTGGTGCGATGTGTAAACATTGTCACTAGGGAGACAAAGGCGGCCGGGCGTGGTGTTGGTCACCCACCCCCTTGTGTGCCGTGGCTGCCTTTATAGGTGCTCGCTAACAGCACTTACCCCTAGAGTCTATTAAGGTTATACGGGGAATCTTTGTCTTTGTCTGTGTGTAGCGGTTAGCGCGCTGTGCTACGAACCTGGCGACCCGGGTTCAATTCCCGCTCATGGTCAACACTTGCTCGTACAGTCTGTTTAGGCTATACGGGGGATCTTTGTTTCGGTGTGTGCGTTATCTACAACATCCCATATGGGAAAATGAGGAGGCTTACCGCATCCGTCGCTCGGAGGTTCAGAGAGCCATGCGGTGCTGCAAAGATGAGTGGTGGTTGCGGGTTGCTGAGAAGATTGAAAATGCCTCAGTAGCCTGCCATCACAAATCACTATTTAATTCCAACCACAAATGCACTTACAGCGTCACACCTGTTACCATCCGGAGGGATAGAACGGTGATTCGATCCCCGACCCCCAGCAACAGGCCTGCTGCAGGTTTGCTGAGTGTTTTAGGTATTTGGGGGAGGGGAAACCCTCAGCCTAAATTACATCTTAGATCAAGGTGGACATAACCCTCCTGAGGCTGCGGTGCCTCAACATATTTGAATTAGTAGCCACCTCCCTTGGAGTGGCTGGCTGATGTGCCATCTGTTGAGAAAGAACGAAGAGAAATCCAGTCTGATACCAGGTCAAGCGCTGGGCAGAGATTATCTCCCAAGCGAACTGTTGAAGGAGTGTGGCGTGTGCGTGCAGACTTCCCGACATTACATAATCACAACCGTCTGGACCACAGGATGGGTTTAGCAGGATTGGAAGGATGCCATGGTGGTCCTCCTATTAAGAAAGTGAGCCGCACGGTTTGTAACTACTGAGGCCTCTCCCTCACTGTGCCGGGAAAGGTCCGGTGTGTAAACATCGCCACGAGGGAGACAAAGGCGGCCGGCTCTGGTCCAGGCCATCCACTGCCTCGTGTGCCGTGCCGGCCTTCGTAGCACTTACCCCAACAATCATTTAAATCTTTACGGGGGAACTTTGTCTCAGCGAGAGGCTGTATTTGCACTTGCCCCAACAGCCTGTTAAGGTTATGCGGGGGACCTTTGCCTTTGTGTTTGCGTGTCAATGCGTGTAGGTACGCGTGCGTCTGTGTGCATTTCAATGTGTGTGCATCAGTGTGCGCGTGTCACCTTGGTTGTATCCGTGCGTCTGAATGCCAATGTGTGTGTGTGTGCGTCAACGCGTGGGTCACCATGGCTATATGTGTATGAATATCAGATTATGTAATCATCTTTGTTGGTGTCTCAATGAGAGAATGTCAATGTGTATGTTCTTGTCGCAATGCATGCGCATCTGTGTCGGCGTGTGTGCGTGCGTGTGTTAGCCGGTGCCGTGCCGCCCTTCATCGCTACTCACGAACTGCACTTGCCCCAAAATTATGTGAAGGCTAAATGGAAGAGCTTTGTCTTTGTAGTGTAAGGAGCGGTGGCTCAGTGGTTAGCGCAATGCTCTACGAATCAGGCCATCCGTTCCATTCTCGCTCACGACCAATGACATTGGCTGGGATTAATTGAGCCTGTCCTGTGCCTCGTCTAGGTCGAATCAGCCTTGAAGGAGTACGTGGTGCGGTTTGTTAACATCACCACTGGCGCTGGCCATGTACCCACACGCGTGCCGTGCCGGTCCTCATAGGTGCTCGCGAACAGCACTTGCCCAAACAGACTGTTAAATGCTACGTAGGGGATATTTGTCTTTGTGTGTACTTGTGTGAATGTCAATGCGTGCGCAGTGGACCCGGAAACCTGGGTGTTTATTTCCGCTTATGGACAAACAACAGCTGTGACATCTGGGCCGGGTTCTGGGCTTCCCCCCAGGTCAGGGGTCGGAAACCAAAATAACAAAAAGAGCCATTTGTCGAATTTGGTAACAAAATACATCAATGCATCAATGCACTGTGTGGTACGAGACGGTTGACCTTAACACATAACGTCATGGAGCGGTCCTTAAAGAGCCGCATGCGGCTCTGGAGCCGCAGTTTGCCGACCCCTACCCTAGGTCGAATACCTGGTGCGGTGCGTAAACATCACCACTGGGGAGACAAAGGCGGTCGGGATCCGTATGCGCGCAGCCCTTTCCCCACGCCATGTCTGGCTCTTGGAGGTTATCCGATCATACTTCACCGGATAGGTTCGCCCCGTTTCGCCCCACCAATGTCCACTCGTGGGTGCGCCCATGTGCCCGTATCTGTCGGGGTGTAGGCACCTGTGAATAGCGGCGTCTCCGACTCCCATTCCCCGGCGTCTCGTGCGCTCGTCTTCAAGAGTCTGGCACCAAACCGCTCCGTCTTTATCTCCCCAAGCAACGAATTCCCGCCGTCTCCGATGCAAAAACCTCGTGCGGTCAGCCAGCGCCGCAGTGGCTAGGAGATGTTAACTACCTCGCTAGTGTACAGGAGGTCGTGGGTTCGATCGCGACCCTGACACCTGCTGTTTATTTGGAGTCTGCGTGTCTCTCTCCCCGTGGTTGTGTGGATTTTCTTCGGGCCCACCGGGTTTCCCCTTCATATTCGAAACAAACATCACGCGCTTAGAACATTTGCCTGCTATAAATGTCCACGTGATAGGCCACTTCGTTGAGCTATCGTTTGTGGCCAGGTCGCTTCTGAAATAGAGCTATACAGCTCAGTGGGCCTCACCTGGTAAAATAAAAAGTTCGTTAGTTAAATATAACCGAGGTTTCTGAGCCACGCAGAACCTGGACCCGGTTACCGGCGGCAGATGCTCCTCAAGTTTGAGCCAGTTTCGCAATCGACTTAACGTTACGTTGTTGTTGTTGTTATTCCAAAGAGCATGCAGGGTTCTCCAAACTCCACCCACCCACACCTCGCCCGGATGACGCTCAGTTATCTTTCCACGTCCCACATCCGCCCTCAATGTATTTCTCCCAATTAAAAATGCGCAAGTTAACTCCTTCCACGCTGCGCGCGCCCGACAATCGTCAAAAACGCGGACCCGCTTGGCGCGCCGAGTAATTCACGCCGCCTTGCGGTGAATGGAACCGATGGGGAGTGAGCGGCCGGTGTGTGAGCAGCGTCCCCCGCGTGCTCCCTGCTTGTGCAAGCGACGCGGACAGCGTTAATTGCTTGGCGCGTCACGTTAACAATAATCGGGCGCGTGCAGCGTGGGCCGGGTTACTTTGTATGCGAACGGCGAGGAGTAAAAATTGATAAATGAGGCTCAGACGCTGCGTGGTTAGTGGTGGGCCTCGCGTGCTGGAGTTTGGGGGGGGGGGGACTTCTGGCTTACTCTGGGCACGATCAGCTCCGCGATGGACTTTGATGATTAATTGCTCGAGATAACAAAGTTCCGGACTTACTTGCGTCTCTCTGGACTCTCTACGTGCTACGCAGATGGGACCGTTGCCCCACGCGAGATTGTAGTCTAATTTGACGAGGTGAGAACTCGGGAAGAGTCCAAGATACGTCTCAAATGACAGGGCCAAATCGACTGCTGCGTCGTCATCATCACCACCACCACCACGCGAGAAACCGATATCACACAAACACACAAATCAACGTTAACTAACGAACTCCCCGTAGCGTGAGCCGCTTCGAGCAGATTATGTTCATACCGATGACAGCACAATTATAAGAATGAGTTACACAAACGTTAAACAGACACAGGTTGACTATTGTATATCAATGTATAAACACACGAGGATACATGTCGCCTATTATATATTTTCTTCTATTTTTAAGGCCACGGTGACATTGACGAATGTGCTGAGTTTTTGCCGATTTATATTCCAGTGCATATTGCAGAAGCAGCAGCAATAATAATACCACGACGATGTTTAAGTTCGTGTGGTGATGCCGTTACTCCTCTGTTGAAGCAGCGCAGAACAGTGGTTTACTCTGTGGGTCCATGGGTTTGGTTGCATGGCCACAATATCGCTACTGTTGATTTTCTTTAATGTATCTCTATATGTCTCTGTGGGTTTTATGGGTCTCTTTGTATCTCTATTAACCTCTATGCATCGTTATGCATCTCTATGGGTTTGCGATATGGTCCATAATTTGGGTTATATGGTTCCAATTGCACTACTATGGCTTGTCTGTGTCTCTATGTGTCTCTATGGGTTTAGTATATGGTCTATAGTTTGGGTTGCGTGTCAACAGTCGCGCTACTGTGGCTTGTGTCTTTAATTTTCCATTCATCAATAAAATGTGCTCATCGGCCTGTTGATGTCCTGATGCGGTTGATGGTTCGTGTGTATGGGTGGATGTTGAATGTATTTCGCACCGTACGTAGCCAACCGTGCTCATCTTTGAGAGGGAGGGAGGAGGGAGGGAGGGAGGAGGAGCCGAGAGGAGTGGAGGCGAGTGAAGTGAGGCAAGATGAGCGTGAGGTGGCGATGTTCGGCTAAATATCACAAATATCACCCACACGCGCATCTCTCACGGGCACACAAATACAGAGATCTCCGTATAACTTTGGACAGACTGTTTGGGCAGGTGCTAGTAGCGAGCGCATATAAAATGCCGGCACGGCGGTGGGTGGCCAGCACGATGCCCGGCCGCCTTTGTCTCCCGAGGGGCGATGTTTACTACACACCGCAGAAGATAGTCGTTTGAGACTAAGTCGACTTAAGAGAGGCCCAGCACCGGTTCAGTTAATCGTCACTGGGTGTTGGCCGCGAGCGGGTATCGAACTCTGAATGCCAGTGCGCTAGCCACTACTCGACCGCTCCCCGCAGACACACACACACAACTTCGCGCATAGAAACATCTATCGTACAACTGCCTAAGTCGTCACCACTAAGAAGTGGTGACGTCACCACGGCGCTTGTGCCAGGCTAGGTGCACCTTGAGGTAACGTGAAATGTCGACGCTTCCCTGGCAGGTCACAGGACAGACTCAGGTGTTATGGGTTGACTCAGATCACTGGCAGACAGAATATCGGAATCAGAATATGTATTCATATTGTAGGAATCCGATGAGCTGTAAACTCTTTTTCACAGATGTCCAGTAGATGTCCAGACAGTGGGTGAGTGGGTGGGTGAGTGGCTGAGTCGGTGAGAGGGGTTGGGTGAGTGGCTGAGTGGATGAGTGGGTGAGTGGCTGAGTGGGTGGGTGAGTGGTTGAGTGAGTTGGTGGGTGAGTGACTGAGTCGGTGAGCGGGGCTAGGTGAGTGGCTGAGTGTGTGAGTGGCTGAGTGGGTGGGTGAGTGAGTGGCTGAGTCGGTGAGAGGGGCTGGGTGAGTGGCTGAGTGGCTGAGTGGGTGAGTGGCTGAGTGGGTGGGTGAGTGGTTGAGTGAGTTGGTGGGTGAGTGACTGAGTCGGTGAGCGGGGCTGGGTGAGTGGCTGAGTGTGTGAGTGGCTGAGTGGGTGGGTGAGTGGTTGAGTGAGTTGGTGGGTGAGTGACTGAGTCGGTGAGCGGGGCTGGGTGAGTGGCTGAGTGTGTGAGTGGCTGAGTGGGTGGGTGAGTGAGTGACTGAGTCGGTGAGAGGGGCTGGGTGAGTGGCTGAGTGGGTGAGTGTGTGAGTGGCTGGGTGAGTGGGTAAGTGAGTGGGTGGGTGAGTGAGTGGGTGAGAAGGGCTAAGTGTGTGGGTGAGAAAGCGGGGTAGGTGTGATGAGATGAAATCGAACCCACACCTCCGCATTACTCCCCAATTTGCGATTTTTTCCGCGTTTCCTCGGTACAACGCTTCGCGCGAGTCTCGAGCTCTCGTCTCGAGGTGGCGCCAGCACGCGCACGAATTTTGCCACCGATGCAAAGACAAACATCAACCCCCCCCACCCCCCGTAGAGCCTTCAACAGACTGCTGGGGAAAGTGCTGTTATAGCGAGTACCTATTACACGTGGGAACGGCAGACAAGGGGGGTTTGGGTGGCCGAAGCACCACACCCGACCGCCTTTGATTCACGCTCGTGGCAATGTTTTCACGCCGCAGTAGGTGCTCGTTTGAGGCTGAGTCTACCTAGGTGAAGCCGAGCACTGGTTCCCATATTCGTCACTGATGTTGGCCGTGAGCGTCAATCGAACTCAGGCAGCTTGCTGGGTTCGTAGTGCAGTGCGCTAATCATTGCGCCACCGCTCCCCTCCCCCATACACAGATATAGAAAACAGATTGTTGGTAGAAGTGCTGTTAGCGAGCACCTGTGAAGGCCGGCACACCACGGGGTGGGTGGCCAACACCACGCCCGGCCGCCTTTGTCTCCCGAGCGACACGCGCAAACACGCGCGCGGCCTCCGCCCGCATTACGAGAGGCAGCGCCGTGTTGAGCAATCATCCGGCGCGTGCTGCGCGTCATTCTCGGCTGAGCGATTTACACGCGCGATCCCAGCCCCGTCGCACTCCCCCACCGGTCCCATCCGAAATGGAATGTCCCAGCGACGACGGCTCCGTCGCTCCTCCGACTCGAGGAGGAGGAGCGAGTCGGAGGAGGCGCGGGACGGAGCGGCTGCTACGGCGGCTGCTGCCACGACAGCAGCGGACTCGGGCCACAGAGAGAGGGGAGCCTCACACTCACGTGAGGCTTCACACACGCACACGTGTACACACACACGTGTATACACACACAGTGTATACACACACACGTGTACACACACGTGTATACACACACGTGTACACACACAGTGTATACACACACACGTGTACACACACACGTGTACACACACACGTGTACACACACGTGTACACACACAGTGTATACACACACGTGTACACACACACGTGTATACACACACGTGTACATACACACGTGTACACACACACACGTGTACACACACACGTGTACACACACGCAAACGTGTATACACACACACGTGTACACACACACGTGTACACACACACGCACACGTGTACACACACACACGTGTACACACACACGTGTACACACACGTGTACACACACACGTGTACACACACACTTGCACGTGGAAGCACACATAATCATACACGTGTACACACGTACATACACACAAATACATACATACACACATACACGTACATACAAAAAACAAAGATTTCCCCGTATAGCCTTCAGCAGACTGTTAGGGCAAGTGCTGTTAGCGAGAACCTATGGAGGTCCCATCGCACACACGAGAACAGACACACACACAGCCTCCCTGGCTCCCACGCTGTCCCTCTAGCACACACACACAAAGCTTATCACAGTCTCACACTGTCATGCACACACACACACCCGCTCTCTCTCTCTCTCACAAACACAGCCTCCCTCCTTCACTCTCTCTTTCTCACACACACACACAACTTCTCTCACACACAATACACTTTCTCTTACACACACACACGCAACTTCTCCGTCACACACACTCACGCTCTCTCACGCACACACACAACTTCTGTCTCACACACATACACCTTCTCTTACACACACACACAACTTCTCCGTCTCACACACATACACCTTGTCTCACGCACACACACAACTTCTCTCACACACATACACACACCTTTTCTTACACACACACACCTTCTCCGTCTCACACACAAACTCACGCTCTCTCACACACGCACACACCGTCTGTCTCTCACACACACACCCTGTCACTGTCTTTCGCGCACGCACACACACAGCTTATCTCCGTCTCACACCCACACACACCCTCTCTCTCACACACACACACACTCTCACTCTCACATAGCCTCTCTCACTCTCACACACACACCCTGTCACTGTCTTTCGCGCTCACACGCACACACACACTCTCGCACTGCCACACACACACACTCACACATTGCCACACACACACTCTTGCACTGCCACAAACACACACTCGCACTGCCACACACACACACTCGCACTGCCACACACACTCACACGCTCGCACTGTCACACACACACTCACACACTGCCACACACACACACACTCTCTCGCACTGTCACACACACACTCGCACTGCCACACACACACACTCGCACTGCCACACACACACACACGCTCGCACTGCCACATACACTCACACACTCGCACTGCCACACACACTCACACACTGCCACACACACACTCACACTCTCGCACTGCCACACACACTCACACACTGCCACACACACACACTCTCGCACTGCCACACACACACTCACACACTGTCACACACACACTCTCGCACTGTCACACACTCACACACTGTCACACACACACACACTCACACACTCTCGCACTGCCACACACACACACTCTCGCACTGTCACACACACACACACTCTGGCACTGCCACACACACTCACACACTGTCACACACACACACTCTCGCACTGTCACACACACACACTCTGGCACTGCCACACACACTCACACACTGTCACACACACACACACTCTGGCACTGCCACACACACTCACACACTGTCACACACACACACACACTCTCGCACTGCCACACACACTCACACTCCTGCACTGCCACACACACTCACACTCTTGCACTACCACACACACACACTCTCTCGCACTGCCACACACACACTCTCTGTTACAGTCTTCCTCTCGCGCGCACACACACCGTGTCATTCTCTCGCTCTCTCACACACACACAACGCACCCTCTCACACACACGGGCACCCTCACATTCCCTTTCTCACACACACGCACGCGCTCCCTCTTTCCATCTCTCTGTGTGATCCAGATGAGAGTCGGCGCCGCCGTGGGAACCCAACGCGAACTCTCACCTGGAGAGTTCCCCAACGCAAACTCTCCCCCTGGAGAGTTCCCCCAACGAGAACTCTACCCGTGGAGAGTTCCCCCAACGCGGACTCTCCCCTGGAGAGTTCCCCCAACGCGGACTCTACCCTGGAGAGTTCCCCCAACGCGGACTCTACCCCTGGAGAGTTCCCCCAACGCGAACTCTCCCCTGGAGAGTTCCCCCAACGCGGACTCTACCCCTGGAGAGTTCCCCCAACGCGGACTCTACCCCTGGAGAGTTCCCCCAACGCGAACTCTCCCCTGGAGAGTTCCCCCAACGCGGACTCTACCCCTGGAGAGTTCCCCCAACGCGAACTCTCCTCCTGGAGAGTTCCCCCAACGCGAACTCTACCCGTGGAGAGTTCCCCCAACGCGGACTTCCCCCGTGGAGAGTTCCCCCAACGCGAACTCTCCTCCTGGAGAGTTCCCCCAACGCGAACTCTACCCGTGGAGAGTTCCCCCAACGCGGACTTCCCCCGTGGAGAGTTCCCCCAACGCGAACTCTCCCCTGGAGAGTTCCCCCAACGCGGACTCTACCCCTGGAGAGTTCCCCCAACGCGGACTCTCTCCGTGGAGAGTTCCCCCAACGCGAACTCTCCCCTGGAGAGTTCCCCCAACGCGAACTCTACCCGTGGAGAGTTCCCCCAACGCGGACTCCACCCGTGGAGAGTTCCCCCAACACGAACTCTCTCCGTGGAGAGTTCCCCCAACGCGGACTTCCCCCGTGGAGTTCCCCAACGCGGACTCTCCCCCTGGAGAGTTCCCCCAACGCGAACTCTACCCGTGGAGAGTTCCCCCAACGCGGACTTCCCCCGTGGAGAGTTCCCCCAACGCGAACTCTCCCCTGGAGAGTTCCCCCCAACGAGAACTCTACCCGTGGAGAGTTCCCCCAACGCGGACTTCCCCCGTGGAGAGTTCCCCCAACGCGAACTCTCCCCTGGAGAGTTCCCCCCAACGAGAACTCTCTCCGTGGAGAGTTCCCCCAACGCGGACTCTACCCCTGGAGAGTTCCCCCAACGAGAACTCTACCCCTGGAGAGTTCCCCCGCTCCACAGCCGAGGCATGCCGCGCGAGTCTCTGTGTGCGATAGGGAGAGTGACTGTGAGTGTGTGTGAGAGTGTGAGAGTGAGTGTGTGTGGGAGTGTGTGAGAGTGTGAGTGTGAGAGAGTGTGTGTGAGAGTGTGTGTGAGAGTGTGAGAGTGAGTGTGTGTGATGTGAGTGTGTGTGAGAGTGTGAGAGTGAGAGAGTGTGTGTGAGTGAGTGTGTGTGTGAGAGTGAGTGTGTGTGTGAGAGTGAGTGTGTGAGAGTGAGTGTGTGAGAGTGAGTGTGTGTGAGAGTGTGTGTGAGTGAGTGTGAGGGTGTGTGTGAGGGTATGTGAGAGTGAGTGTGTGTGTGAGAGAGTGAGTGTGTGTGTGAGTGAGTGTGTGAGAGTGAGTGTGTGTGAGAGTGAGTTTGTGTGAGAGTGAGTTTGTGTGAGAGTGAGTGTGTATGAGAGTGAGTGTGTGTGTGAGTGAGTGTGTGAGAATGAGTGTGTGTGAGAGTGAGTGTGAGAGTGTGAGACTGAGTGTGTGTGAGAGTGAGTGAATGTGTGAGAGTGAGTGTGTGTGAGAGTGAGTGTGTGTGTGAGAGTGAGTGTGTGAGAGTGAGTGTGTGAGAGTGAGTGTGTGTGAGAGTGTGTGTGAGTGAGTGTGAGAGTGTGTGTGAGAGTATGTGAGAGTGAGTGTGTGTGTGAGAGTGAGAGAGTGAGTGTGTGTGTGAGTGAGTGTGTGAGAGTGAGTGTGTGTGAGAGTGAGTTTGTGTGAGAGTGAGTTTGTGTGAGAGTGAGTGTGTGTGTGAGTGAGTGTGTGAGAATGAGTGTGTGTGAGAGTGAGTGTGAGAGAGTGAGTGTGTGTGAGAGTGAGTGAATGTGTGAGAGTGAGTGTGTGTGAGAGTGAGTGAGTGTGTGAGAGTGAGTGTGTGTGAGAGTGAGTGAGTGTGTGAGAATGATTGTGTGTGTGAGTATGAGAGAGTGTGTGTGTCTTCTCAGCCACGGTCATTCCCTCTCTTCCCTATGCTTGCGAAACGTGGACCCCCCTAATGGAGCATCTTCGCCGATTAGAAACATTTAAGCTGGCCTGCCTACGATTCATCCTGGGTTTAACCAGGCTGGATTGTGTGAGGAGCTCACAAATACTTGAAAGATCTGGGCAAGTCCCATCGGTGAGCTCCACCGGCAGGCAAGGCTGCGTTGGCTGGGTCATGCCCAGCCACCGCATGCCGAAACAGCTTTTGTTCGGCCGGATCGAGGGGGCTAAACGGGCGCGGCACGGGCTAGAGAAGAGATGGAGTGATGTGATACAGGAGGACGTGGAGCTGAGTAGACTTGCCGATGACTGGTACCAGCGGTGTCAAGATCGGCCTCAGTGGAGGAGGCTCGTGAAGGACGATACTGGGCAGTTGGAGGCAGTCGCCCTCCAACAACAACGAGCGGAGCGCCGGGTGGCTAAAGCACAGCAAGTTGGCACAGTAGGGGGCACAGGTGGTGCATCAGCCAGTTATCTCAGTCAGTCAACCCGTGGCACTTGGGTCTGCCCCGTGACCTCCTGCCAGCGGGCCTTCGACAATTCACGTGGCCTCAAGGTGCACGTGTCCTGGCACAAGCGTCGTGGTGACGTCACCGCCACTTAGTGGCGAATGGCGGTTGTTGATTTGTCAGAGTGTGTGTGTGTGAGAGAGTGTGTGAGTGTGTGTGTGAAAATCGAACCGTTCCTGGGCCTCCCCTAGGTAGACTCAGCCTTCAATGTGTACCTGAGTGCAGTGTGTAAACATCAGGGAGACAAAGGCGGCCGGGTGTGGTGCTAGCCACTCCACCCCGTCATGCGCCGTTCCGACCTTCATAGGCGCTACTCGCGAACAGCACTTGCACCGACAGTCTGTTCAGGCTATATGGAAGATCGTTGTCTTCATCACGTGCGCGTAGAGATGTTAATGTACTCTGGGGAGCGGTGGCGTAGCGGATTGCGCGCTGCGCTACGGACCTGGCGCACCGAGTTCGATTCCCGTTCGCGGCCAACACCTGTGACGATTATCTGAACCGGCGCTGGGCCTCCCCTAAGTCGACTCAGCCTCACATGAGTATCTGGTGCGGTGTGTAAACATCGCCACGAGGGAGACAAAGGCGGCCGGGCGTGGTGTCGGCCCGCCCACCCCATCGTGTGCCGTGTTGACCGTCATAGGTGCTCGCTAACAACACTTGCCCCAACATTCTGTTACAGCCTATACGGGGGATCTTTGTCTTTGCACTAGCTCCCTACTTTCGTTCTGCTCTGTCTCAATCGCCTACTCTTTCTCGTCTCTCTTCCTCGAATCTCCTCTATTGATGCCTCCACATTCTCGCCTCCTCCTCTAACGGCTGCACTCTCTCCCTCTCCCCTCTCTATTTTTCTACTTTCGCTTCTCCTCTCCTGCATCCCATTGATCGCCTCCCTCTAATTTTCTCGCTACGCTCTCCATTCTCATCTCTCGTTTCCAGACTCCCTCTCTCCCTCCCCCTCCTTCCATCACCCTCCCTTTTCACCTCCCTCCTCTCCCTCTCCTCCCCACTCTCTCTCTCTCTCATTCCTCCACTCTCGGCTGACTCCCCGCCGTCTCCTCTCTCTCTGCTCTGATTCTCCCCGCTCTCTCTCCCTCTCTCGCGCTCTGCCCGTGGACGCTCTCAGCAGCGGGAGAGGAGCTCGCAGACTCGCGAGGTGGGGCAGCGGCAGGCGGGAAGCGGAGACATGGAGCCCGGAGCTCGCACCGCCAAAGTTCGATACCGAGACGTGGGGAGACGAGGCGCGCTGGCCGCCGGCTGGTACGGCGACACGGAGAGACACTTGAAGACACGGGGGGGGGGGGGGGGGGTACACGGAGAGACACGGGGACACTGAGAGACACGGGACACAGAAAGACACTTGAAGACACGGGGGGACACGGGGGGACACGGGGAGACACGTCGAGACACGGGGAGACATGGAGGCACGGGGAGACACGGGACACGGAGATCCATGCGGGACATGGGGAGACACGAGGAGACACGGGGTTACGGGGAGACATGGGGAGCCGCGGGGAGACACTCTTAGACACAAAGCAAGACAGAAACCTATACAGAGACACAGACACTCCCGCAGCTACTTAAATCATCACCAGCAGCCGTGCTCAATGCACTGCTGGATGAAGCGCTCCCTCTCCCAGCCGCCACCGGACTCGCGACGAGCAGCACGAGGGGTGAGGCTGCAGCAACGATGCATAGGAGATGATCGTGGTGGTTGTGGTGGTTGTGGTGGTGGTGGTTATTGTAGGGGGCGGTAGTGTAGCCGTGAGCGCGCTGCGCTACGAACCCGGCAACCCGAGTTCGATTCCCGCTCACGGCCAACACCAGTGAACCCGGTCCTGGGCCTCATCTCCTAGGTCGACTCAGCCTCAAACGAGTACATGGTGCGTTGTGTAAATATCGCCACTAGGAAGACAAAGGCGGTCGGGCGTGGTGCTAACTTCTCACACCCTTTGTGTGCCGTGCCGGCCTTCATAGGTGCTCGCTAACAGCACTTGCCCCAATAGTCTGTTGAGGCTATACGGGAAAGCTTTGTCTGTGGTGGTGGTAGTTGCGGTGGTTGTGGTGGTTATGGTGATGGTGACTGTGTGGCAGTGTATTGTGTCCATGATGAAGATGTTCATTATCATGATAGTGGTGAGGTATTAATCACTCTGATGGTCGAGGTAGCGGTGATACATTGGTCAGGACGAGGACGGTGAAATCTCCCATTGTTTAGGCATGTAGACTGTTTAAGCAAGTGCTGTTAGCGAGCACCTATTGAGTCTCATCTTCCTCACCTCCCCTACTGTGGCTTTAGGTCATCTCTCCCCCTTCGGTCGCCCACCTCTGGCTGCCACTGCAGTCCCCGCCTTCCACCACCCTACACACCGCGTGTCCCACCCATCACTACCTCCTGCTCCTATTACATCCGGTGACGCAGCGCAAGTGGGAGCACGTTCGGCGCTGGCCGCAGATGTTCACGGTTTTAATTGCTGGCCGTCGCCCCGGCAAACACTGCGCTGTCTGTTGTGCGTCGACGTGAAACAAACTACCACACGCTATCTGCTTCACTCACAGCTGACGTCCCAGATCTCGTGTGAGGTCATTCGCAATGAGTAGGCCGTTGAGGGCGGGCATCACGGTCAACATTTGCCAATGCTCTGTACCGGTTCTCCACCATAGCTCGCCTCACTTGCTCTCGCCTTGCACTGAACGCTCACGGTAGGAATCCTACGCAGCAGCAGCAGCGTCACTCAAAATCTGCTTCGGACACCAAAGGGGGTCTCGAACTGTTACAGCCTCACGTCACTATACACTTCACTATACACTCCTATACACTACACTACTATACACTACACCATACAACTAATATACACTGCACTATACACTGCACTACTATGGGCTACACTACTATACACTAAACTTCACTATACACTACATTACTATACAAGATACTATACCTACTATACACTACACTATACACTACTATACACTACGCTATACACGACACTATACTGCTACAGCCTCACGTCGGTTCTCTGCTGTCGCCCCCTCGGTGTGGAACTCTAATCCCTTTGCACATCCGCAAAATCAAATGCACTTTGACTTTTAAGAAGCGTCGAAAGGCCTCTCTGTCTGTCTGGGTCAGGATTTCGAGCAGCCCTAAGATTGGCTCCGCGCCCCTGAGTTGTTGACTCGTCTGCAACATCTGGCGTGCTATGAATGTCATCATCATTATAATTGCCAATTCCTTCTGTCCTGGCGTTTCTTCTCCTCTTCTCCTCGCCACTGTCTCCCGCCCTTGCCAACTCCACACTCCAGCACCTCCTAGATCACACACTAGGTTCATTGTTCAACAAACCGAAATCAGCTGCAGTGTGCACGATATTGGCAGTAGCCTTCTCATTCGGGACTTTGTTGGTCCCTATGGGTCTCAAGGGGGTCTCTGTTGGTTTCTACAAGTCTATGTGGCTCAATGAGTCTATATGGATCTCCGTGGGATCTCAATGGAACCCTATGGGTCTCTGTAATAATGTTAAGTGTCACATATTGAGAACCTTTGTCGTTCATGCAAATGTAATCTCTCACGGTCGCTGAGGAACCACAGACACGAGCAGGAAGGCAGCAGCAGCAGTCAGGCGGTATGACACTTCCACCAACAGTTGTCCAAGCTCTGCCGTGCTATATATATAAAGATAATATCAGCCAATCAATGAGCGTTTATACATGTGTCTGTTCCGGTCTCTATGGGTCTTTATTGGTCAATATGAGTCTCTGAGGCTCTATGAATCTCTGTGTCTACGTAGATCTCTATGGGTTTCTATGGTATATACGGTAGCATCGTCGTTTATGTAATTTGTATGGATCGCCATAGCCGAAGCTCAACAGACAAAGCTGGAAGGCAGTAGCAGCAGCAGCCAGATGGCGAGGAGCCGGCGATTGCAACAATTACCCAAGCTCTGCATTCCTCTATATATACGAATATGTTTATCAGCCGATCATTGCGTGTTTTTAAACAAGTGCCCAGAAAGAAAAAAAAAACAGCCACGTGAGCGAGAAGGTGCTGCTACATCACCTCCGATTAGCATGGTTGGCTATGTACGGTGAGAAAGAAGTTCAACATACATATATACATTTGATGTTTGGCCAATAGTAAGAGTTGGCTTCTTGTGAAGTTATGTGAGTCTGTGGGTCTCTAGGTGAGTCTGTGGCTCTCCGTGTGAGACTGTGGGTCTCTATTATGGAAGTCTATGTCTCTCTATGAGTCTATTAATTATTATGTGAGTGTATGGGTCGGCATGTGAGGCTATGGGTCTCTGTGTGAGTATATGGGTCTTAATGTGATTATATTAATCTCTCTGTGAGTGTATATATCTCCATGTGCCACTATGGGTCTCTATGAAAGTGTATGTATCTCTATGTGAGTCTCTATGTCTCTGTTCGAGTCAATGTATGTTCCTGTGAGTTCTTTGGTCTTTATGTGAAACTATCGGTCCATGTGGAAGTCTATGGGTCTCTGTAAATATATAGGTGACGTTGTGCTTCTATGGATCTCTATGTGCATCTCCGGTTGTCTATGTGTGTCTATAGTTTCGCTATGTGAGTCTACGGGTATCTATGTAAGTCTATGAGTCTTTATGCGATGCTATGGGTCATTGTGTGAGTGAACGGATCTCTATGTGAGGCTGTGGTCGTCACAGTGAATTTGTGGGTCTCTATGTAAGTCTATGAGTCTGTGTGAGTTTTTGGTTATCTGCATGAGGATATGATTGTCTATATGAGTTTTTTGTGAACCTATGGGTCTACATTTGTGTATATGGGTCTTCGTTTGAATGTATGGTTCTTTACTTGAAGCTATGGGTCTCTATATTAGGATGTGGGTCTCTACAGTGAGGGAAAAAAGTATTTGATCCCCTGCTGATTTTGTACGTTTACCCACTGACAACGAAATGATCAGTCTATAATTTTAATGGTAGGTTTATTTGAACAGTGAGAGACAGAATAACACAAAAATCCAGAAAAACGCATGTCAAAAATGTTATAAATTGATTTGCATTTTAATGAGGGAAATAAGTATTTGACCCCCTCTCAATCGGAAGATTTCTGGCTCCCAGGTGTCTTTTATACAGGTAACGAGCTGAGATTAGGAGCACACTCTTAAAGGGAGTGCTCCTAATCTCAGATTGTTACCTGTATAAATGACACCTGTTCACCGAAGCAATCAATCAATCAATCAGATTCCAAACTCTCCACCATGGCCAAGACCAAAGAGCTCTCCAAGGATGTCAGGGAAAAGATTGTAGACCTACACAAGGCTGGAATGGGCTACAAGACCATTGCCAAGCAGCTTGGTGAGAAGGTAAGAACAGTTGGTGCGATTATTTGCAAATGGAAGAAACACAAAAAAACTGTCAATCTCCCTCGGCCTGGGGCTCCATGCAAGATCTCACCTCGTGGAGTTGCAATGATCATGAGAACGGTGAGAAATCAGCTCAGAACTACACGGGAGGATCTTTTCAATGATCTCAAGGCAGCTGAGACCATAGTCACCAAGAAAACAATTGGCAACACACTACGCGGTGAAGGACTGAAAGCTTGCAGCGCCCGCAAGGTCCCCCTGCTCAAGAAAGGACATATACATGCCCGTCTGAAGTTTGCCAATGAACATCTGAATGATTCAGAGGACAACTGGGTGAAAGTGTTGTGGTCAGATGGGACCAAAATGGAGCTCTTTGGATCAACTCAACTCGCCGTGTTTGGAGGAGGAATGCTGCTACGTGACTTTACCGAAAGAACCAAAGAAGACCATCCCCACCGTCAAACATGGAGGTGGAAACATTATGCTTTGGGGGGTGTTTTATGCTAAGCGGACAGGACAACTTCAACGCATCGAAGGGACGATGGACGGGGCCATGTACCGTCAAATCTTGAGTGAGAACCACCTTCCCTCCACCAGGGCATTGAGAATGGGTCGTGGATGGGTATTCCAGCATGACAATGACCCAAAACACACGGCCAAGGCAACAAAGGAGTGGCTCAAGAAGAAGCACATTAAGGTCCTGGAGTGGCCTAGCCAGTCTCCAGACTTTAATCCCATAAAAATCTGTGGACGGAGCTGATGGTTCGAGTTGCCAAATGTCAGCCTCGAAACCTTAATGACTTGGAGAAGATATGCAAAGAGCAGTAGGACAAAATCCCTCCTGAGATGTGTGCAAACTGCTGGCCAACTACAAGAAACGTCTGACCTCTGTGATTGCCAACAAGGGTTTTGCCACCAAGTACTAAGTCATGTTTTGCAAATGGGTCCAATACTTATTTCCCTCATTAAAATGCAAATAAATTTGTAACATTTTTGACATGCGTTTTTCTGGATTTTGTTGTTGTTATTCTGTCTCTCACTTTTCAAATAAACCTACCATTAAAATAATAGACTGATAATTTCTTCATCAGTGGGCAAACGTACAAAATCAGCAGGGGATCAAATACTTTTTTCCTTCACTGTATTTTATCAGCTACCTATGTACGTCAAAGTGTTTCTATGTTAGCCTAGGGGTCTCTATCTCAGTTTATTGGTCTTTATGTGAAGCTATGGGTCTCTGTTAGCCTATGGGCATCTATGGGAATCTATGGATCTATATGTGAGTCTAATGGGTATCTTTGTGCGTTTATAGATTTCTATGCGAGGCTGTGGTTCTATTTACAGCTATGGGCCTCTATTTGAGTCTATTGATTTCTACGTGAGAATTTGCATCTCTATTCGAGTCCATGAGTTCTTTGTGAGGTTATGGGTCTCAATGTGGGTCTTTATATCTCTGTGAGTCCCTGTGACTCTTTGTTAAACCTCGCTGAGTTTCAATAATTAATCAGGTGGTTCCTACTACAAGTACTTAGAGTTTGGCTTCGTGCATTAGGAAATCAGAGAACCCAGAAAAAACCCAGTCCACACACCAGGTGGTAACACTTACAACTCCTCACAGATAGATTCAAGAATTAACCATTGCATTGACATCTCTTCGCCACCTCTCAGCCCAAGCCTATAACTCATCCACTGGAATAAACTTCCCCTGGATATTAAGGCAGCCCTCCTCCTTAACCTCCTTCTGTTCCTCTCTTAAAGCCTCGCCTCTTCTCTATCGCCCATCCCCTTCCTTTTTCCTCCCCTTGCCCCTCCACTCCTTCCCGTCCTTCCCCTACAGACCTTTCGTGATCCCTAAGCACCCCTCTATCGCTGTCACTCATTCATAAACCCTTGCAGTGCGCCCCTGTCAACTACAGCATTCCATGTAGCCTTGAGTGAAGGCGTTCTATGAATAAACATTTATGTTAGATTCCCGGTTAGGTACCTGCAATAACCAATTTCTACCCTGCATCTTGCCGTGCGGTGTCGGTGGATGCTGCTATGCACGTGCCCTGTAAGTCAGCACTTTGGAGGCAGCAGCGAGGGTTGGTGGACGTTGGAATACTCCCTTCTCTCCCGTGGGACTCAAGCAGGAGCCATATCCTGGCTCGCCAGCAGACAGCGGTACTGCAAAGTGCGGACCAATCTTCATCTGTTCCATCTGTATGGGATAGAGTGTTGCCCCTCTCGCACACGTTGGGTTTTTCTCTGCGTTCCTTCCCACATGTATAAACACACTTGGCAAGTGGCTGAAGACCTCTCTTCGTACATAGGGGACCGCAGAGCATGCGCCATTGTTGGCTGCGCTGGCTCACTGCCCGGCTGCTGTTGCTGCCTTCCCGTTTTTGTGGTTCCTCGGCGACCGTGAGAGATGCAATTTACATGAACGACAATGATGCTCTTTGTGAAAACTGAACCTTATTATAGAGACCCATAGACACCCGTAAAGATCCAGAGACTCCCAAAGATTTATAGAGCCCCAGATACTCATACCAACCAAGAGAGACACATAGAGACCAAAATAAACACATGTAGAAACACTCATTGATTGGCTGATATCATATTAATAATTATATAAGACTGCAGAGCTTCGGAAAATGTTGGTGGATATGGCTAACCGCCTGACGGCTGCTGCTGCCATCCTGCTCGTGTCTGTGGTTGCTCAGCGACCGTGAGAGTTTCAATTTGCAAGAATGATGACGATTCTCTATAGAAAACTAAAACATCATAACAGAGACCTAAATATAAACTCATGGAAACCCATATGGGATGGCTGTTTCCTTCAAACTCATCTGTGTTTTTTAGTGATTGTAAGATGCAGTTTGCGATGTGTAAATCTAATAACAACTATACTATTATTGTGTTAAATCGAACCTGGATCTTGTGTTTGCTCATGATTTTGGAGATCTTTTTGGTGACCCCTGCTATGGCAATGTGATGGTTTTGATTGGGTCCTCAGATGGTTCTTTCCCAACGGTTAAGGTGATAGCTTTACGGATTGTGTCGTCTAAATATCCATTCATCTTGAGAGCTTGGTGTACGTGTTTCAGTTCACTGGCTAGGTGATGATGGTCGGAAATACATCGAGCTCTATGGTGTAGAGTTTTGATGAGGGAATTCTTCTGGGAAGCATGGTGGTGGGAGGCATGTTTTAGATATGCTTCCGTATGGGTGGCTTTCCTGTAGACAGAGTGTCCCATTGAGCCATCTGGTCTCCTTTCGATTAAAACATCCAAGAATGGTAGCTTGCCATCCTTTTCCACCTCCATGGTGAATTTGATGACTGGGTGTATGGAATTGATGTGGTTGAGGAATTGGTTCAGAGCTGGTCGGCCATGTGGCCAGATGCCAAACGTGTCATCTACGTACCTCTTCCACAAGGACGGAAATAGAGTGGATGCCTGGAAAAGGATGGCAAGCTGCCATTCTTGGATGTTTATTTCGATGGGACACTCTGTCTACAGGAAAGCCACCCATACGGATGCATATCTAAAACCTGACTCCCACCACCATCTTCCCAGAAGCATTCCCTCATCAAAACTCTACACCATAGAGCTCGATGTATTTCCGACCATCATCATCTAGCCAGTGAATTGAAACACGTACACCAAGCTCTCAAGATGAATGGATATTCAGAGTATTCACGAGGTGCGTGGCTTTGCACGGGCGCTCTGATCTTAAGCTACAAGAACTCGGCTGTCATGTTTTAATCCCAGCCACGTGTGGTGGTAACGAGCCACGTTCACGCGCGTGCGAGTGTGAGTGTGTGGTTAGGGAGTGCAGCCATTCGCGCACTACGCTGCAAAGCCGGCGACCCGAGCTCGATTCACGCTCATGGCCAACACCATTGGCGTTTATCTGAATAGGTCCTGGGCCCTCCCCTTGGTCGACTCAGCCTCAAATGAGTACCTGGTGCGGTGCATAACCATCGCCACTGGTGTGCCGTGCCGGCCTTCATAGGTGCTCGCTAACAGCACTTGCCCCAACAGTCTTTTAAGGCTAAGAGCCGAGCGAGTTTGATTCCTGCTGAATCGGTCCTGGGGTTCCCCAACATCTGAACCAGTCCTGGGCCCTCCCGTCAGTCGACTGAGCCTCAAACGAGGACATGGTGTGATGCGTAAACATCACCACTAGGGAGACGAAGGCAGCCTGGCGTGGCCACCTTTGTGTGCCATGCCGGTCTGCCTAGGTGCTCGCTATCAGCACTTGCCTCAACAGTCTGAGGCTATACGGGGGTCTTTGTCTTTGTGTGTGTCGGACGGAGGTTATGTATATCACTGTGTGCCACTGCGTGCCACTGTGTGTGTCAGTGTGTGTCACAGTGTGTGTGTAGGAGCGACGCTCTCAGCAGAGCGGAGCGCCAGGTGGATTAAAACGCAGTCAGTTGAGACAGTAGGGGGTACAACTGGTGCATCTACCAGTCATCTCACTCAGCAAACCCATGGTACCTGGGTCTGTCCCGTGACCTATCAGCGAGCCTTCGACACTTCACGTGGCCTCGGCCTGCGCCTAGCCTGGGACAGGCGCCGTTGTGATGTCACCGACACTTTGTGTTTTTGTTTGGTTAAGAGAGTGACATCTGAGAGCTGACGTCCTATTTCAAGTAGCTTTGTAAGTAAAGCTAAGAATAGATAGATTTAGTTATGTAAGTTAGAGTTGAAAGTTACGTTTAAAATCGTGTTATTTATTAACTTGATTATTCCTAATTAAATTATTATTCTTACTTTAAAAGAGTGTTATGTTATGTATTTCTTAAAGATGTTGAGCCAAACTGGGATTTACTTCGAGTTGGACACTTTCATTAGTTGGTCTAAGATTGACACTCTAACTGGACTACAACAGCCGTTGATTGTGCAACAGCTGAACCCAAAACCAGACCGCCTACTGCCTTTAGGGAACGTCTGATAGGTGTTTGTGTATGTGTCTGTGTTAGGAATTTTCATCTGGTACAGATACCACGGGAAGTTGATCTATGCCCGGATGCGGGCAAGGGATGGCTCCCTATTGGTCAACCATGTTATGTATGCCGATCTGGTGATTGCTGCTCACTCAGAGGAGGAGTTGGAGGCGCTGCTGCTGCACCGGGAGTGTGCCTCTAAGAGGTGGGGTCTTACCATCAGCCCCACCAAAACTAAGCACCTGCCTGGGTATTTTGTGCCACCAAACACTCCACCCCTCAGCTCTCCATTGGTGATGAAGCAGTTGGAGAGTTTCCCATACCTCGGCAGTGTGCTTTTGACCAGCTCCGGTTTGACAGTAGAGGTCTCACTCCGAATCAGTCGGGCGGCATTTTTTTTCATCAGCTGCACAATACTGTGTAGAAGCTACCTAGTCAGTCGCTCCGCATGAAGCGTCGGGTCTTCTCGGCCACAGTCTTTCCCTCCCTTCTCTATGCTTATGAAAAGAGGGCAGCTCTAATGGAATGTCTGCGCCATTTAGAAACTTGCAGGTTGGCATGCCTACAATCCATTGTGGATTTAACCAGTCTGGATTGTGTGAGGAGCTGACAAATCCTTGACAACGGGGCAGAGGAGTGACGCTCACAACAACAAGTGGCGCGCCGGGCGTCTTAAAACACAGCAAGTTGGTACAGTCGGGGGGGCCACCTCAGAGTTAGTAAACCCATGGCACCTGAGTGTGTTCCATGACCTCCTGTCAGCGAGCCTTCGACACTTCACTTGGCCTCAAAGTGCACCTGGCTTGGCAGCGCGCTGTGGTGACGTCACCACCACTTAGTGGTGAATGGCGAGTATGGGTATTGGTTAGTCTTTTGTTTTGACCGGCAGCCTTAATGAGCACTTAACACATTCCTGCGGAGAGAGCTGGTAGGAACACTGGGTTGCTCGGTCAATGGCCAGGGTCAACAGCGGCGTGGTGTATTCCGCAAATATGCCAGACTGTGAGGGCGGGCACAAGCCGGCGTGAGTAGGTTAAACGTTGAGTTTTATAAGGGCACCACGGGGTGACCAGCCCCTCCCCACCCAGCCCCACCCCTCCCACCCCCCACCCAGCCCCTCCCCACCCTCCCCACCGAGCCCCTCCCCACCCTCCCCTCTCCACCCAGCCCCACCCCTACCATTTTTGGATGCACGACGGACGGGCGGACACAATAATCCCCTGTGGGCTTGTGTAACCCGGAGGTTCCTACAAGTACAATTTTATTTTCAGTCTTTTTTTAAGCGTTTGTTTAGTTTTAATGAGTTTGCTTGTGTGTGTTTTATGAGCTCGTATTAACCTGCTTTTTTACTATCACAATGTGTTATTTTTTGTTATTTTCTTTGAACCTATCTACGTGACTTTTCTGAAAGACCCAAGAATATCACAATGTGGTTGTGTAGTCGTATTTTGTGCGTTTTTATGTGTGTGTTTGTGTGCATATTTGTGTATGTGAGTGTTATATGTAATGTGGGGTACTGTACACTACAGTCGTGTACAGTAGGGTGTAGATGGGTAAAGTTTGGTGTGGCATATAGTCTAGTGTACAGTAGTGTATGAAAAATATTGTAGTCTGGTGTAATTCATTATGATAAGTGTAGTATATAGTGTAGTGTTTCGCATAATATACGAGCGTAAGGCATAGTGTAGTGTGAGGATGAGCGTGGTGAAGTTGACCTGAGTGAAGAGAGGTGATTATGGGGTGTGTGTGTGGTGAGGCTTTAGTGACTGTGAATAGGGGTGAGTGTGTTGTGGCAGAGATGAGGAGGAAGTGAGTAAGGGGTGTGTATGTCTGTGTGTTTGTATGGATCATGTAGCCAGAATTCCCGGACAATGCATGCCCAAGCAGCTTCTGTTTGGCCAGATAAAGGGGGCTAGATGGGCACGACACGGACTGGAGAAGAGATGTATTGATGCGGTACGGAAGGTTGTGGAGCTGGACTTTCCAATGACTGGTTCCAGCGGTGTCAAGATCGGCCACTGTGGAGGAGGCAAGTGAAGGACGCTATTGGTCAGTTTGAGACCTTTTGGCGTCCTCTGGCCTAACACCGTTTGAGACGAGACTCAAAAGAAAGCTGTCTCTGGTGTGGACCAATCAGTTTCAAGGAGTATGTTTTTTGTTTGCATTCTGACCACAAGCATTGTGGTTAATGCCGACATGATTCCTTGTAAAAGGTTTCAAACGGTGTTTTAACATCTTAACACCTGTTTTGTTGCCAGAAAAAAGGGGTAAAATCTATTATCACAGTTTGAGGCAGTCGCCCTCTAACAACAACGGAGAGCAGAGGAGTGACGCTCACAACAACGAGCGAAGCACTGAGCAGATACAATCAGGCAAGTTGGCAAAGTAGGAGGCACAGCTGGTGCATCTGTCAGTCATCTCAGCCAACCCATGGCACCTGGGCATGTCCCGTGATCTCATGTCAGTGAGCCTTCAACACTTCACGTGGCCTCAAGGTGTGCCTAGCCTGGCACATGCGCCGTGGTCACGTCACCATCACTTATACTCAGTCTTTGTCCGACTGATCCTTAACCCATTCCCTTCAATCTTTTGCACCCAGATCTTCAAATGATCTTCCACTACCCCTCTGCTAACACCACATAGCACAAAGTCGTTTGCAAACAGCAGACGACATTGTGCTGCATATCTCTCGTGTGTCCAGCACCAGAATGAACAGGAAAGGGCTCAGGGTGGAGCCTTGCTTCACTCCCACTTTGACTTGAAAGCTCTCCGACACTCCACAACTGCTCCCCACATGCATTTTCCCTCCTTCATACATATCCTGGATAAGCCAGACATATACCTCAGGAATACCTCTTCTTCTCATACACCACCAGATGGGCTACTTAAGCACCCTGTCATACACTTTCTCTCGATCAATAAACACCATATGCAGGTCCCGTTCCTTCTCTCTAAACTTCTTCATCACTACTCTCAGTGCAAAGTTTGCATCAATTGTTGACCGTTCCTGTCTGAATCCAAACTGACTCTCGCCAATATCCATCAGCTTCATCAGTCTCCTTTCTATGGTCCTTTCCCAGAGTTTCATGGCGTGACTCATCAATGATATTCCTCTGTAGTTTCCACACATTCCGGTTACTGAGTAATTTGCCAAATAAATGAGTGAATGATTTAGTGGGTGGGTTGGTGGGTATATGGGTGAGTGAGAGACTGAGTGAGTTGCTGAGTGACTTTGGTAATGGATGAGTGAATTCATGAGTAAATGAGTGTGTGGGTGAGTGAACAGGTGAGTGATTGGTAGAGTTGCCACCTTTTCCACTGTCAACCAAACCCGCATATTTTCCCCAGTCAGCACTAGGTCTAGTATCAGAACTGTGCTGCGTACTGTGATAAAGTTCAATACAATGCATGTAAAATATACCTGCAAATTAATACATATGTTTAATTCCGAAACGTAAAATCCGGGAAGGTATATGATAGAGGACACGCGGAACTTTGAGGAATATCCTGGGGTCATGGACTCTGACCTGCAAGACCGGTGTTGAATATCAGCATAGTTCTTTTCTGCAATCTGGAAAAGCTTCGTTTTCCGGTTTTCACTGTTGAAAAGTGTAAGTAGGATCCACGGGGACATTCTCTGCGAGGCAGTCGTCCAGCAAGTGTGTGGCCACTGGGAGTTATTTGACAAATGTGTCGAGTTATTTTTTTTGTCATTTTGTGTGTTTGTATGCAACTGCCAAACGAGTTCATATGCCGTTTCAAATCGTCGTGCCCACTGCGACTCGCAGAATGGGAAACCCGGACACTGACGATGAAAGTTGAAATGCACAGAGAAGCATGGAGAGACGCGGGCTGGTCATTACATTGAGAGACCCGAATATGAACGCCTGGATTGCAGAGCGTATGCAGGTTAACATCATTCAAACTGTGAATGAGAGTGGGATTTGACAGGTCACATCATGGCTAGAAGGGATGGATGGACGATGGTTCAACACTCATGATGAAGTGACAGCCAATTGGTGGAAAACATTCCCTGGAGGATGTGTGCAGGTGGCTAGGACAAATTATGGAGGTCTCAATCCAGCAGTGGATTGACGATGGCGATCTGGATGATGATGATGAAGGCGACATGGGAAATTCTATAGATTGGGGCCTACAGAGGGAGTGCCGCGGTGGTGAGCTGTTAACTTCCTCGCCTGGTATGCAGGAGGTCGTGAGTTCGATCCCGACCTGATGCCTCAGGTTTCTCCCTCCACATTTAGAAACTTGCGGTTAGAGTGTTTAGCTGCTATCAATTTCCACGAGATAAGCCACTTCGTTGAGCTATAATTTGTGGCCAGGTCGCTTCTGAGCAAGAGCTACATAGCATAATGGGCTTTACCTGATCAAATAATAAATAGTATAGTTAGGAGTGGGCTGGTGAAATCGCCTTTCTCTCTCTCTCTCCCTCTGTGTTGCTCCAAATTACTGTGCATAGACACTTATAAAGTACAACAGTACTCGGTGATGCCCACGATATAAATTCTGTGATTATCGTCCATGCTGTCCAACGCTGTAATTATATTGTCGGGGAATTGCCCATATTAAGTATGTGTGTCAGTGCAGTGGGGAGCTGTGGCGCAGCGGTGAGTGCGCTGTGCTACGAACCCAGCGTCTAGAGTCTGATTACCGCATATGACTAATAACAGTGGCGGATACTTCAGCTGGTCCTGGGCCTGCCCTAGGTTTACTCAGCCTTAAGTAAATACAGTACATGGTACGGTGTGTAAAATCAGCACTGGGGAGACAAAGGTGGCCGCACATGGTGGCGGCCACCCACCCCCTCGTGTTCCGTGCTGAACTTCACAGGTGCTCGCTAACAGCACTTGGCCAAGCACCTTTGCGTCCTCTATATGGGGGATCTTTGTCTCTGTGCGTGCGTGTGTACGAGTGAATGGATCAGTTGGTACAGTAGGGGGCACAGGTGGTGTATCAGCCAGTCGTCTCAGTCAGTCGACCCGTGGCATCTGCGTCTGCCCCGTGCCCTCCTGCCAGCGGGCGTTCGACACTTCACGTGGCCTCAAGGTGCACATAGCCTGGCACAAGCGTCGTGGTGACATCACCGCTACTTAGTGGCGAATGGCGGTTGTTGTTAGGAGCTCGCCAACATCCCCTATACTGCTAAATGAGCTCTGTCATTCTCGACATGATATATAACGTCATAGTGATTATTCGGTGTTGTGTATTGTAGAGGTTTGCATTGAACTAGGACCCGTATCTAAGACAGACGAGGGGACCTTGCCTATAGACATCTGGAAACAAGTTCAAACAGCTTTGACTTTGCCAATGGAATAGGGAATGACAAAACCGGTCCAGAGTTCCTGTTTGGGGCGCCGTGAAGCAACGGTGTTAATTGATATGTCGGGGGTCGTGGGGTTGGATCCCGACCCTGATGCCTCATATATTTGGAGTTTGCATATTCTCCCCGTGGTCGTGTGGATTTTTCTCCAGTTCCTCCAGTTTTTCCCTCCTCATTTAGAATCAATCTCACACGTCTGTAGTGACTGTGCTTGTCACTATGGTGCCGGGGCTTGCGAAGCCACGGCCGGTAATGTGTTGTCATGACGGGCAGCCCGGGTTACGGGATGTAGTACCAGCCCTAGCGGGGCTTGGGTGAGTGCTGGTTAGCGCGAAGGCACCGCGTACAGTGTGCGGTGCAGGCTCCCGGTGAGGGAGCGATAGGGAGCGTCAGCCAGCCAGGGTTACGGTGGGGCATGATACGCTCGTTGACTTGCTGTCACGTGACCCGACGATATTGGAGGGGGGGGGGGCACCGGTGGACGGGGTCCGTGGGGCGGTCACGTGGTCCAAAGGAGCTCTCAGGAACCTTCGAGAAGGAGCTTGAGAGACCTGGAAGGTGGGCGGGGCGAAGGTTGGAGCCAGCCCCAGCCCGGGGGGCATATAACGAGGGCCCCGTGAGGAGCTCGAGGTTCTTCGTGTGCCGGTGTTACGAAGATCCACGTCGGGGAGAAGAAGTCTCCAGCCACGCGGTCCAGGACCCCGTTTGTGGTCCGGACCGGGTTAGCGAACCGTGTCTAGTTCTGCCGTAGCGTGGCTAGATGGGCATTCGAGACTCGAGTGTAGATCGTGTTGTGTTGTGTGTTAATGTGTAATAAATAGTATTGCTCCCAAGATCACGTCTGCGGCTCAGTTGGCTGCTATAAATGTCCACGTGATAAGCCACTTTGTTAAACTATCATTCGTGGCCAGTTCAGTGGGCCACACCTGGTTGAATAAAAAGTTTAGTTTATAGTTTTTGTTGAACTAATGCTGCGGAAATTGTGCACTCCCAGAAGAATGGTGTGGCTAATGGGATGTGTACATTTTAAAATTAATTGCCACGTGGAGAAACGAGATATGTGGAGGAGGCGAATTGTCTCCTTAGTTATCGTTTTTCTTTTATTCGCCACAGCGATGCGAATGATCGATGTGTTACATACAGAGATTGGGACGTATTTATATTCACTGGGGTGGGTAAGTAGCTGGATGGCTGGGTGGATATCTGAGTAGCTGGGTGGCTAGGTTAAGGGTGGGTGGTTGGATGGCTTGCTGGGTGGCTGTTTGATTGGGGAGCAAGGTGCATGGGTGATTGGATGGCTGGCTGGGTGGCTGGGTGGGTAGGTGGTTGGGAAGGCAGGGTGGCTGTGTGGCTGGCTTGCAAGGTAAGTGGTTGACTGGGTGGCTGGTTGGGTATTTGGCTGGCTGGCTGGGTGTGTGGCTGGGTGGCTGAGTGCATGGCTGGGTGGGTGGTTGGGGGGGCAGGGTGGCTGATGGGCTAGCTAGTTAGCTTTGTGGCTGGCTGGCTGGGTGCATGCGCGGGTGGCCGGTGGGGTGCGTGTGTGCTTGGGTCACTGGGTGGTTCGGTGCATGGGTGGGGTGGGTGGCTGTCTGCATAGCTGGGTGTCTTGTTGGCTGGCTGGGTGCGTGGCTTAGTGGCTGGGTGGGTGGCAGTTTGCGTGCGTCGTTCAGTGGCTGGCTGGGTGGGTAGCTAGGTGGGTGTCTGGGTGACTGGAGGGGTGGTTTGCTGGGTGGGTGGCTGGTTGGGTGCATGGGTGGGTCCATGGCTGGGTGGATAGCTCCGTGGGTGGCTGGGTGGCTGGCTGGTTGTCCAGGCGCGTGGCTGGGTGGCTGGATTTGGTGCTCATTGAGATTGGGTGGGGCTCGAGTGGGTTGGTGCACTCAGAATTCAATTCCCCAGAGTAATAGCAGTGGAACGTGGGCAGACGGAATATACTCGAGACTCGAGCGTCGGTAGTTGGTGCCCCGTGCTGCACTCGCTCGCATGCGTGAGTGGCACTCGTGCGGAGAGCCGATCGTCGCCTTCGCGTTTGCAGCCCATCACCACCGCACGCCCACAAACATCGTTATTATGCCACACGTGTAGCAGTAGACGCATACACACTTCGTCCTCATACAGTTCACCCGTGTGCGCACACACACACACACAGAGCCAGGACCAACAAATATTGAATTATTCTGTTCAGCTTAAAAGGAAGTAAAATCATCTTTCATTCTTTTTTAAATTAATATTCCGAATGACCCGTTAGGCACAAATCCCGATGCACGCTCCCAAGGGCCTCCGTGACCTTCGAGTCATCGCAAATAGTAAGCACAAAAAGAGGCAGCGCCACCTCTTGAACGTCTGACCCACGGACGCTCGAGTGACAAAATATCAACGCACGCGGGCAGCTCTGCATCACGCGGGTCGGTTCTTGCATCATTGAGTCTGGTCTCCTGTGCGCGGTCAGACTGTGAACAGTCAACGCAAACAGAAACCATCTCAGACAGGGGCGGGTGGTGGAGGGAGAGGCCACGGTGACTAGATGTTAACTACTTCGCCTGGTATACAGGAGGTCGTGGGGTTGGATGCCGACCCTCAGGGCTGCTGTATATTTGTAGTTTGCGTGTCTCTCTCTCCCTGTCTTCGATTGAATTTTTCTCCGAGTCCTTCGGGTTTTCCCTCCATTTAGAGTCAACGTCACGTGTTTAGAGTATTTGGCTGCTTTATATTTCCGCGTGATAAGCCACTTCATTGAACTATCGTTTGTTGCCAGTTCGCGTCTGTAAAAAGAGCTTCATAGCTCAGTGTGCCTTACCTGGTAAAATAGATCAACTTCAGCAAACCGGTATGTTGGAGAGTGAAGTAGTAACGAATCGGCACGTTTTGTTTACTGACAAACCTTACTAATTGGCTGTATCGGGTGGCGGTGTGTTAACGACACATTTATACCCGCGCGATCTGACCCGATGACACAAAGACTTCACTGTGAGTGATATTGGTCGCGCGTAGCCTCACTACGTGCTGCCCCCCCCCCCCCCCCAGATTCGAAAAAAAACAGCTTCCTCATCGGTCTTAATGGCATGGCCATCGCGAGACCTTTGGGCCACTCGGTGACCACTATCCCCTTGCTCGAGGTGGCCAATCAGAAGGGTTTTCCCCCTCGTCCGGGTTCGACACGGGGGGCAGTACCGGGAATTGGTGCTTGCGGTGTTTGGGTGGCAATCCCGCAAGTCACTTTTTCACCGAGTTCTCTGGCACTGCCATCGATGGCTTCATTGAACTCGACCGGGGAGAACGTTGCCTGGATTTCGTCCCTGGTGGAAACGGTGGCGACCCAGGGGTGACGAATGCGCGAATTTTGCTGTAGTGCTGGAAAGGTTTTGGTCGAGGTTGTGTGTAGCAGCAGATAGAGGACGGTGGCCCAAAAAGCCTGTGTGGGTTGGGAGGGGGGTCGAGCGATATCTGGGGTTGTGTGGAGATCCCCGCCGCGTCGTCGGAGCTGACGTGAGAGCAGCAGATGCACACTGGGTGGTGAGTGTGATTGGTGAGGGTGGTTGGGTGGGTGGTGAGGGTGGTGATTGAGGGTGAGTGGCGAGTCAGTGGCGTGCGAGAGTGAAATGCGCATATCCGAATAGCATGGTTGGCTACGCACGGTGCGAAAGAAGTCCAACATACGTACATACAAATGTGGGAGCGAGCAGTGAGAGTAAGTGGTGAGTGAAGGTGAGTGAAGGTGAGTGGTGCGCAAAGTCGAGTGGTGAAGGTGAATGGTGAGTGGTAGGTGAGTGTGAGTGGTAAGTCGACTCAGCCCTACACGAGTACCTTAGTGCGGTGTGTAAACATCAACATTGGAGAGACAAAGGCGGCCGGGTTTCGTCCTAGCCACATAAGCATAGTGCACCACCCCGACCTTCATCGGTGCTACTCGCTAACAGCACTTGCCTCAACAGCTTGTGGAGGCTACAAGGGGAATATATGCCTTTTGTTCAGGATGGTTTTCAGAATTATCAGGCAAATCTGTGACATCACAGCAAGTGACCTGGATACAGTCCCATTGGTGAGCTCCTCTGGCAGGCTAGGAGGCTGCACTGGCTGGGTCATGTAGCCCACATGCCCAGAGATTGCTTGGGATAAGCAGATAAAACCAGGGGGGAGGGGGGGGGAGTTAGCATAGTGGGGAGTGCTGGTTGGTGCCTTCGATAATCATTTAAGCCATACACCTGGGACTGCCCCATTGCATCATGTAAGCGAGACTTGGCTATTTTGTGGCTTAAAAGTACACGTAGCCTGGTACAAACAAGAATCCCCCAGTTTAACCGATTCTGCTGTCGGTATTGCGCCAACGAGAGCAATCAGATACCACAAAGCTGCCTCTAAGATTCCTTTTCAATTGATCTCTAATCCACCCTCCCTGCGACGGTTAATAATGTTCGTGGCATTTCAGTCAAAAGGAGCTCTAAATAAGCGCATATACAAAATTACGTGATCAGGGATTTTTGTTGTGCATTCACGAAGTGTCTGGGCTGAGACTATCAGCCCACTGCAGGACACAGAATATTTATTTATCTTGGAGAAATCCGATGAGCTGCGAAGCTTTTTTTCACAGATGTCCAGTAAAAAAATAACCTGGTTTTAGAAAAGGCCAGTCAATGTGAGTTCATGGATGTGTATGGGCCTCTGCGTGAGTCTACAGGTCTCTGCGTAAGTCTATGGGTCTTTGTGTAAATCTATGGGTCCCTGTGTCAGCCTATGGATATCTGTGTCAGTCTATGGATCTCTGTGTAAGTCGATTCATCTCTGTGTAAGTCTATGGATCTCTGCGTGAGTTTATGGATCTCTGTTTCAGTCAATGGATCTCTGCATAAGTCTATTGATCTCGGTGTGAGTCTATAGATCTCTATATGAGTCAATGGATCTCTGTACACGTCTATTGATTTATGTGTAAGTTTATGGACCTCTGTGTAAGTCTATGGGTCTCTGTGTAAGTCTATTGATCTCTGTGTACGTTTATGGATCTCTATGTGCGTCTATAGATCTCTGTATACGTCTATTGACCTCTATGTAAGTTTATGGATCTCTGTGTAAGTCTATGGGTCTCTGAGTGATTTACTGGTGACCGGGCTGATGCCGTAAACTTGCTACACTGGAGGAACCCAGTTTAGGGTCATGGACGGCGACAAACCTGGATCTGAACCCAGGATTTCAGCAGCGCCATCACGGCGCTCTGACCTCTGTGCCAATCGGCCTCTTCGAATTCCCGAAATTTGGGAATTGAGAATGCAATTAGAATACAGATTATTTCTTTATTTAAGGTGGTGTGTTATTTTCCTCGCCTGGTATGCAGGAGGTCAGGGGTTCGAACCCCACCTTGACACCAGTATATTTGGAGTATGCATGTTTTCCGCGTGGTTGCGTGGATTTTTTTCTCCATGACCTCCGGTTTTACCTCCACATTTAGAAACATGCATTGAGATTATTTATATATATTTTTTTCTGCTATAAATGTCCAAATAATAAGGCACTTGTTGAGGTATCAATTGTGGCCAGATCGCTTCTGAAAAATAAGTTAATGCCTCAGTGGGATTTGCCAGATAGGATGGGGATTGTTTAGTTTTTATTTGTATGTGTTTGGGTGAATTGTTTATCTTTCTTGTACTTTGCAATACTATCATGTTTTTTGTATTGTTTGTTGTTGTAACGTTCCTACCCGCCCCTACTGGACATCTGTGACAAAAGAGCTTTAAAGCTCATCGGATTCCTCCAGTGTAAATACATATTCTGACTTTGAATCTCTGGATGTCACCACCACTGGCATTCATCAATGTGTGTCCATGTACAAGTCACGTTTCTCCGTACGTGCAGCTTATTCCAGATTATCTGAAAAATAAATAAAATATACGGGCTGATTTCTTTATTTATGTGACCGCAAACACTCGAAGCAACATCTAATTAGTACGTAGCTTGACGCTTTGCTTAATGGAACGATTTATATCCTGCTACAGCCTAGCCACATGCATGAGTAGTTATAGCGACTCATGCACATATTATGACAATCATTGATCCGGATACATATGAATGAAATAAGCATCAACTGCCAGTGGTTGATATCTAGTTTTTTTTAATGCGATGGGTTTGTTCCTGTGCGGTCAATGAAGCGAGGTCAGGTCACACGGTGACTACGAAGTTCTGGATCTTGCCGTGAAGTGAAATCCAGCATGAGGCCCACTGTAGACACTGAAGCCCCCCCCCCCACTTCCGCCAAAGCTCAGGCACACGTTCATCTGTACCTCACCTGGAGCGCGTCAGTGACCGCAAGCCAGATCTCAGCGCTCACGTTAAATCTGGTTTTCATAGGGGTCACCTTACACGCTCCGCATCCCTCCTGCCTACCCTTGAAACATGTCTCGCCTTGAATGACATTGCCAGCGGGAGAAATACAAATGGGTGTGAGTAGAAGTGGGAGGGACAAGGGTGAATAGCATGTCAGTATATATAACGTGCCCTTTAGGGTTGGGTAGCATCTTCGCGTTCCGTTGATTCTGTTCTTTCGTTATTTCGGGTCGTGGTCGGACCCTGGCGTTACTCGCATTGCCATGAGCTCTCTTGGTTGTGGCCGTCTGCAAGTGGCTTTGGTTGTTTTCGTGTCACTGCGAAAATGGCAGAGGATGAGTTATGCTGGTATTTTTTTTCTTCTTCTGTACGACTGCTGATGCAGATGCAGAGCTACAACTGCAATCTCACATTCAGGTGGTCAAGCCAGAGAATGGCGTCAGGAGCCAGCGGAGTGTAGCATCGTTGCTGTGTTATTTCCGTATTTGTGGATTGGGGAAATCGCTCTGCTATACATGTGTGTGGTCTGTTCTGGATGACCACAGTCGCACCGCGACCAGAGAGTTATTAATTTTCCATTTGTGCATAAGGTATCCGAATGACATTGGCAGCGGGAGAAAGACAAACGTGGGTAGTGGCGTAGGGGGGCAAGGGTGAATGTCATGTCTATACTAAATATATATTAAACGTGCCCTTTGGGGCAGGGTAGGATATTCGCGTTCCGTTGATCCTGTTCTTCCGTTATTTCGGGGCATGGTTGGACCCTGGCGTTTCACGCAGTGCCATGAGCTCTCTTGGTTGTGACCGTCTGCAAGCAGCTTTGGTTGTTGCCGTATCACTAGAAGAATGACAGGAGGAGGACCAGTCATACCGGTGGAGGGAATCACCTAGCACACGCGTGAAATTTCGATATTTCGTTATTGTTTAAAAAAAAAGTATCTTGGAGGCCGGCAGATAGGTGTGGAGTTCATCTGTACATTATACAGAGCGTGTCGGTGACCACCTATGAAAACTGAACGTAACGAAAGTGCGACAATTTCGTATTTATTTGCAGCGTTGATAGTGCTGTTTGGTGCTGGCTGCTTGACGTTTGGAAGTTTCGACGGTGGTGAGAAGTTAACCACGTTGCCTGGTCGCGGGTTCGTTCCCGACCGTGACGCCTACTGAAAACTTGGAGTTTGCGTCTCTCTCTCCCCATGGTGACTGCGTGGAATTTTCTCCAGCCCCTCCGGTTTTTCCCTCCACATTTAGGAACGTGCGTTTAGAGTATTTGGCTGCTATAAATGTCCACATGATAAGCCACTTCGTTGAGCTGTCATTTGTGACCAGGTCGCTTCCGAAAAATAGCTATATAGCGTAGTAAAAAAAAGTTTATATTTAGTAAAAAACGATGAATCTGTAAACGTGTTCTGAAAGATAACTGCAAGCAGCATGAGAGATGGGAGAGAGCAGCCACAGACAGTGAGTGAGAGGCTGTCAAGGAGAGTGAGAGTTGATAAGTGTGAAAAGATTGAAAGATAGAGAGGGCGTGAAAGAGTCAGAGAGAGAGAGGTTGTATGTGGGAGAGAGCGTGTGAATGAGATCGTGAAAGACTTAGGGGACACAGAGAGAGTGTGGGCGAGAGAGAGAGCGTGAGACAGCGTGAGTGAGAGAGCACGAGACAGCGTGAGTGAGAGAGAGCGTGAGATACTTTTTTGACATTTAAACAACTTTTATTGCTGCCAGCAGCAACAGCACTGGAGGCGATTTTGATACGAAATACACAAAGTCACCAGCAACACAAAACAACTGCTATAAATCCACGCGCTGTGGCGCTAAATGCACCGCGCACAACACGAAAGAAAAGTTGATTGGTGGTGGTGTTCAACGCGCACCCTACGGTGACGAGCGAGCGCTTCAGAAGGTGAACATGAGGGTGCCGTCCACGCTGGTACAGAGGGCTTTTCCGGCTCCCCAGTGTTCGAAGAAGACTTGCACACGGCCAAGGCAACAAAGGAGTGACTCAAGAAGAAGCACATTAAGATCCTGGAGTGGCCTAGCCAGTCTCCAGACCTTAATCCCATAGAAAATCTGTGGAGGGAGCTGAAGGTTCGAGTTGCCAACGTCAGCCTCGAAACCTTAATGACTTGGATAAGATCTGCAAAGAGGAGTGGAACAAAATCCCTCCTGAGATGTGTGCAAACCTGGTGGCCAACTACAAGAAACGTCTGACCTCTGTGATTGCCAACAAGGGTTTTGTCATGTTTTGCAGAGGGGTCAAATACTTATTTCCCTCATTAAAATGCCAGTCAATTCATAACATTTTCGACATGCGTTTTTCTGGATTTTTTATTGTTATTCTGTCTCTCACTGTTCAAATAAACCTACCATTAAAATTATAGACTGATCATTTCTTTGTCAGTGGGCATACGTACAAAATCAGCAGGGGATCAAATTTTTTTTTCCCTCACTGTACAGTCACCAGAAAACAAATAACAAACACTATAAATCCATGCGCTGTGGCGATAAATGCGGCACGCACAACAGAAAATAAAAGTCACTTGGTGGTGGTCATCGCGCGTGGCACGGTGACGAGCAAGCGTTTCAGAAGGTGAACATGAGGGTGCCGTCCATGCTGGTACAGAGGGTTTTTCCAGCCCCCCAGCGTTCGACAAATACGCGCACATTACCAGCATGTGTGTGGTATGCGTGCTCCAGCCGGAGGCGTGCCTTGAGCAGGCCCCTGAACACTGGAAGCACAGAGCAGCCGTCAGTGTCACCTTCCAACATCTTTTTCCTCATCATCTTTTTCCTCGTTCTGTACACCACCATCTTCGCCTGAGCACAGGCGAAGTTGGCGAAGTCATGGCGCTTGATAGCCCGGTAAGGCACCCCATATACGAAGCTGCTGTTGTAGAAGGGCACCCCCAGTTTCCTGAAGATGTCCCCCAAAAGGCGGAACATTGGTTTGAGGCGCTGGCAGCATAAGTACTGGTGGGGCACATCCTCCCTGGCACCGCAGGAAATGCACAAGTCTGTTACTCCCGGCGAGATTCGGCTGAGCCACACGGCCGATGGCAACGTGCAGTGTACCAATCTCCACTGGAGGTCACCGCAGCGTTTGGCTACGAGAGACTTGTACATTTGTTTCCACTGGGGGGCGGCCGCAATGAGAGGAGAGAAATGGTCTCTCCGTTTTGTGTCCGGTAGGTCGGCCAGGTCCCGGGAATGCAGCCCCTTGACACAGCCACGTGTAGAGCGCTTTGTTCGGGGCACTCTTCAGGGGCACGTTCCTGCAGCCTCGGAGCTTCAGTAGCTTGCCGGAGTCGCTGTGGCGAGGGGGGCTACGCACAGGAGCAGCACAACTCCGGGAAGGAGGAGGAGGGGGGTGGAGGGCCGCTACCGTCCCCCGGCGTCTCCAGCTTCAGGCGCAGTTCCTTCACGGCGCAGAGCAGAGCGAGCGAGCGTGAGAGAGAGATCATGAGAGTGAGAGAGCGTGAGCGAGAGAGCATGAGAGAGAGAGAGCGAGAGCAGCGTGAGACAGAGCGTGAGTGAGAGAGCATGAGAGAGACACCGTGAGAGAGAGCGTGAGTGAGAGAGAGCATGAGAGAGACACCGTGAGAGAGAGAGAGCGTGAGTGAGAGAGAGAGCATGAGAGAGACACCGTGAGAGAGAGCGTGAGTGTGAGAGAGAGCATGAGAGAGACACCGTGAGAGAGAGCGTGAGTGAGAGAGCATGAGAGAGACACCGTGAGAGAGAGAGCGTGAGTGAGAGAGAGAGCATGAGAGAGACACCGTGAGAGAGAGCGTGAGTGAGAGAGAGAGCATGAGAGAGACACCGTGAGAGAGAGCGTGAGTGAGAGAGAGCATGAGAGAGACACCGTGAGAGAGAGAGCGTGAGTGAGAGAGAGAGCATGAGAGAGACACCGTGAGAGAGAGCGTGAGTGAGAGAGAGAGAGCATGAGAGAGACACCGTGAGAGAGAGCGTGAGTGAGAGAGAGCATGAGAGAGACACCGTGAGAGAGGGCGTGAGTGAGAGAGAGAGCATGAGAGAGACACCGTGAGAGAGAGAGCGTGAGTGAGAGAGAGAGAATGAGAGAGACACCGTGAGAGAGAGCGTGAGTGAGAGAGAGAGAGCATGAGAGAGACACCGTGAGAGAGAGCGTGAGTGAGAGAGAGCATGAGAGAGACACCGTGAGAGAGATCGTGAGTGAGAGGGCATGAGAGAGACACCGTGAGAGATAGCGTGAGTGAGAGAGAGAGCATGAGAGAGACACCGTGAGAGAGAGCGTGAGTGACAGAGAGAGTATGAGAGAGGCACCGTGAGAGAGAGCGTGAGTGAGAGAGAGAGCATGAGAGAGACACCGTGAGAGAGAGCGTGAGTGAGAGAGAGCATGAGAGAGACACCGTGAGAGAGAGCGTGAGTGAGAGAGAGAGCATGAGAGAGACACCGTGAGAGAGAGCGTGAGTGAGAGGGCATGAGAGAGACACCGTGAGAGAGAGCGTGAGTGAGAGAGAGAGCATGAGAGAGACACCGTGAGAGAGAGCGTGAGTGAGAGAGCATGAGAGAGACACCGTGAGAGAGAGCGTGAGTGAGAGAGAGAGCATGAGAGAGACACCGTGAGAGAGAGCGTGAGTGAGAGAGAGAGCATGAGAGAGACACCGTGAGAGAGAGTGAGTGAGAGAGAGAGCATGAGAGAGACACCGTGAGAGGGAGCGTGAGTGAGAGAGAGAGTATGAGAGAGGCACCGTGAGAGAGAGCGTGAGTGAGAGAGAGCGAGTCTGTGGCTTTGTTAACTTCACGAATCTATGAGACTGCGTGACGGATCATCTACATTAGCAGCTCTCTTTAAAAGAACACGCATACACACACACGTACACACTCTCGTACACATTCACGCATCCATTCCGGTACTCACAATTGCACTCTCGTACGCACACACTACATATTCTTGGTTCTTTCGGTGAAGTCACGTAGATAGAAAATAATAAAATAAAAATAATAACAAATTAAATTAATAAAAAAAACTCATGACGATGCGCTAGCAACACAAGCGGTCGTCACCAGGCAGAGACGACCGCTTGTGTCGCGATCGAAACGTCGTGAGTTATTGGTTTTTATTAATTTCATTTTTTTGTATTATTTATTACATTATTTTCTATCTACGTGATTTTACCAAAAGAACGAAAGAATATGAATTCCTGCATTCACGAAAGATTTAAGTCAGGCTAGGTGCACTCAAGGTCATCATGTTGAGTGCGGAAGGCTCGCAACTAGGCAGGAGGTCACGGGGCACATCCAGGTGCCATGGCTTGGCTGACTGAGATGACTGTCAAATGTACGACCTGTGCTTCTCACTGTGCCAACTCGCCGTGTTTTAGTCGTCTGGTACTCCGCTCGTTCTTGTGAGCGTCGTCTCTACCTCCCTGCCTTGTTCTTGGAGGGCGACTGCCTCCAACCCCCCAGCAGCGTCCTTCAGAAGCTTCATCCACAGAGGCCGATCTTGTCAGAATTGTATACAGCACTGTCGCTCAGTCCCAGCTCATTCGAGCTTCAAGTCTGCTAGTTCGTCTCCGGTTCCAGATGTCTCTCATTACACATTCTGTACCGCCCACCAGACCTGAGATTGTCCAACCTCGTAGAACCCGCCTATGCAGCGATCGTTGGCTTCATCATCGCTGACAATTTGAATTTATCCAGCTCCGCAAACTCTGAGTTTGTTCGCTTGCCTCAGTGACGTCACCACCTCCTACAACCTACCGACGGCAGACAATGTTACCAAACATCGCCTGTCAAGAGTACAGGCGCGGTACCCTCTTACAGTGCTGGGCTGCCACGGTGGCGAGATGTTAACTACCTCGCCTGGTATACAGGAGGACGTGGGTTCGATCCCGACCCTGATGCCTGTGGTTGCGTGGATTTTTCTCTGGGCCCTCCGGGTTTTCCCTCCACATTTAGAGTCAACGTTACGTGTTTAGAGTATTTGGCTGCCATACATTTCCACTTAAGCCACTTCGTTGAGCTATCTTTTGTGGCCAGGTCGCTTCTGGAAAAGAGGTACATAGCTCAGTGGGCCTCACCTGGTAAAATGAAAAAGTCTAGCGTATGTATATTGCCATTTCCTCATCATGCTCGCTTTGTCCCGGAGGCAAAATCCCTGCACGGGAGATTCCCCCGTTCAGTTCAGATTTCTGTGCTGTTCGGAAATCACTGCGACGGGGTCGGACATGCGGTGAGCGTCACTCCCCCCCTCTCTTCTCTCACCCGAGGCGCGTGCGGGCGCCCGACCGAGTGAGGGCGGCCGATTGGCTCAGTGACGCCGAGGCAATTGGCCGCCCCCTCACCCCGACTCCGGCCCGCCAATCTCAGACCCTGCCCGCGCAACATGCGCCATTTCATGGCAGACGGTGGTTAATCTAACGCAAGCTCTGGCCGAATGCACTGGCGAGTATGTAAGTTTATTGTGTTTTTTTCACACGCCATTATCATTAAAAGTTCATATTTTTTATTCATGAATGTTTTAACACATTTATCATGTGTATCGTATCATTGAGGATGTTACTGATACCACAATGAAGCCCTCACAGGTAAGAATTAGCACTATCAATAACGCATCTCCATTGGAATCGTGTTATGGTAACCTCTTATAGCGCTGTTTCCTATAGCGCTGTCAGCAACGCATCGCCATTGGAACCACGTTATAGTGACGTCCTACAGCGCTGTTTCCTATAGCGCTGTTGGTAATTAATCTCCATTGGAACCTTGTAATAGTGACCTCCTAGCGCTGTTTCTTATAGCGCTGTCGGTAACGCATCTCCATTGGAACTGTGTTACAGTTATCTCCTATTGCGATGTTTCCTATAGCGCTGTCAGTAACGCATCTCCATTGGAATCGTGTTATCATTGACCTCCTATAGCGCTGTTTCCCATAGTGCTGTCAGTAACGCATCTCCATTGGAACCGTGTTATAGTGGCCTCCTATAGCGCTGTTCCGTATAGTGTTGTCAGTAACATATCTCCATTGGAACCATGTTATAGTGACCTCCTATAATACTGCTCCGTATAGTGATCTGTTTACCAAGAGTGCATCCTGAGCACTAGAATAAGTATTCCTGTGCAGTTGTTGGTAGCAGCTGTTGCATCAGGGTTCAGCATACACCGTCTGGAAACCATATACTTGTACCTGTGAAGCCACCAACAAGCTCAATACAATCTAACATGCGTGCCAACAATAATAATAATACACATACGAACACAATCTTTGTAGCTAACCACCAGATTCAACCCTGAACCACACTCAGTGCCCTCCATTACAACCAGGAGATGATGCTGCGCGGTCACCTGGCCGGCACTTCACTCGTGACCTTTTCCGACTCTTCAGCTGCTCTAGAATTCAATCGATTTTTGAGCGACAACTTTAGCAGCATCGCCTCCACCATCAGTCCATCTATTATGGCCTGTCATGGACCAACCCCCTTTCTTCTCTCACCCCCATTCTCTGCACTTCTCCCTCCGAACCTGTTACACCTTCAAAAGGTTCTTAAACTCATTTTGAAACTAAAAAAACCGGTTCCCTGGATCTCCTACCAGCGAGTACTTTCGAGAATTGTGCCGTCGACATTGCGATCATAGTTTTCCATGTTGCTGATATCATCTTTCAGTCGGGTCTATTTTATACATCACTTAATTTGGGCCCATTGACTCCTTTATTGAATAAACCCGACCCTAACCATGGAAAACTTGCGAATTACCGCCCTATTACCAGCTTATTAATAATATCCAAGATCCTGGTGCACCTCATCCTTGTCAGGATCAAAGATCACTTCACTTAATCCTCTAATTTCTGCCCCCTTCAGTCTGCCTATGGCGCAGCTCACTCCACCGAGACTGCACCCGTCAAGATCACCGACGACATCACAGCCTTTATCGACTCCAGTTCCATCATTGCTTCGGTTTGCCTCGACATACGTGCCACCGTGGACACATTAAACCTCAAGATTTTTTTTATTGAAGTGCCTTAGAATCCGATTTCGCCATCAGCGGCACAGCTGTGCAGTGGCTTTTGTCATCCATCTCTGACAAAAAGGTCCTACGGCAAGGTCGGCAGGCCCTCAACCACAGTCATCACATCCACTGCAGGGTGTCCCCCAGGGATCTATCCCTGGGTCCTTTACTGTCTTCAGCCTACATCTCTCCCTAATTGGATGCCACGGTGGCGAGATGTTAACTACCTCGCCTGGTATACAGGAGGTCGTGGGTTCGATTCCGACCCTGACGCCTGTATATTTCGTGTTTGCATGTCTCTCCCGCCCCGTGGTCGCGTGGGCTTTTCTCCACATTTAGAATATTTGGCTGCTATAAATTTCCACATGATAAGCCACTTCGTTGAGCTATCATTTGTGGCCCGGTCGCTTCGAGAAAAGAGCTACATAGGTCAGTGGGCCTTACCTGGTAAAAAAAAAAGTTTACTTTTAGTATAATCATGTCACAACGGCACCTACACCGATCACACTCAATCATACTCTTCACTAACCTCCACTCAAGGCCCGGTCAACCTCGACAATTGTGCGTCTGCCGTCCAGCACTGATTTTGGTCAAATCCCTGCTCATTAAATCCTGAAAACAAAATCCGTGGCTCTTTTCCAAGGCGCCAGGCAGCATCTTACAACGGCGTCACTACCCCGAAAGAAATACGGCGAGCTCCACCTTCGGTTCCTCAAATCGCCTTACAATCTCCAGGTATCAACTTGGACTCCACGAGCTCCCTCGACAACGACATCCCCAACTCAATAGACACATACACGCAATAACTCTGCCGCAACGCCTCATGGCATGTTCGTCCACTGTTGACCACAGCCACACAGAAAACACACTCCACACTTGCATCAACATTCACCACTTGCTTTGAATATTGTGAAGCCATCCAGACTGGGACATCAGCAAAACTTATGAGAATAGGGTCTACCCTTTCTGGCAACAAAATAGATGTTAAGATGTTAAAACACCAAACAGAAACCTTTTACAAGGAATCATGTCTGCATTAACCATGTCAACTTGTGGTGAACATGCAAACAAAAAACATTAAACGGCGCAGACTCCCGGGGCCACGCAGCTTAACCTGGGCCTCCACACCATCATGAAGGCCCTTAATTATCATGAGCGGCTGGTCGAGATAGGGTGGTCATCTCTCCGGGTTCTACCCAGTACAATCCGAGAATTGGCATCTGTGTTCGGGTGGCTGGAGTGGATTTGTATCGAGATCTGGTGCCGACATCGTTGAACTTTATTGCAGGCTCCTGCACAGTTTTAAATACCTGCACAGTTTTTTATTACTCACCCACAGACCCGCTCGCTCATTCATTCATTCGTTAATTCCTCGAGTCACTCACCCACTCACCCCATAGGGTTGCCAAGTGCCTAGGGTTGACCCGGTACAGTCGGGGAAATTAGCATCTGTGTTCGGGTGGTAGCAAGGATGTATTTGTGCACGAGATCTGGCGCCCGTTATTTGGGTTGAACTTCAATGCGGGATGCCGCACAGTTTCGACAGACCTCGTGCCGACTGAGACACGCGCGTGTGCAGGGGTTGGTCTGTGGGAACGGCTTTGACCGCAGTCGGAGACTCTGAAGGAATGAAGAATAGCCCTCAGCTCCTGCCCCGCGATGGTATCGTCGCCCTTGACAGGGAAATAAATCAGAGGTGAAAGTCCCTGTTGGAATTCCCCGCACCTCTCCTGCAGCAGACGGACGGAGAATATGGCATCCGCGCAGGACCGCCCCTGCCTGAAACTGCTCTGGGGACTCTGTAAAGCTTCTCTCATCATGCTTCCTTGGCAACGTGATGTTGAATAATCACTGTGTAACAAAACATTTTGTTCCTGGGTAGTAAGTGTTATTTCCGAATTGTTTATGCCTCAAAAGTACAGAAAATGGCTATTATTCCCCAAAAACTTTGCTATTGTGACCAGGACAGTGATATTTTGAAATTTACCTATTTTCCAGAACATTCCAGATAGATTCAGTGCTAAGTAAAATTGGAGCAACTTCTCGAACATTCTAGTAATATAAATAGTAGTATAAATAAAGGGACCTTAAGCCCACCAGTTCAGCTTAGTTCCAGCTGCCTAAGTGAATACATATCTGCATTTTTCTGAGATGGCATCAAGAGGATGCAAGCATCCGGCAGGTGCATTTTGCTATGTCTGCGGCCAATTTATCAAGACAAGAGCGAAAAAGTACTCTGTGGAAGCATCTGCTAAGATGTGTGAGGCCTATAAGGCATATTTCGGCATGCCTGTCAGGGATCAAGACTAACCCTGGGAACCTCATTTCACCTGTGAGCAATGCAAAAAAAACTCTGGAAGGTAAGATGGACAATTGTTGTTTGGAATTTTATGTTATAAAATTAGTTAACATTTTAAAATTGTCAAAAATTTTTATATTAAAATGTTTTACAATTTTCACTGTTATTGAAAAAAGATATCATATATTAAAAATGTTGCGAGTATCTCTTACACATTAGTCATGGGTGAAATAAATGTATTTTTGTAGGATGGTACAGAGGCGAAAAGAGAGCCATGAAGTTCGCTATCCCAAGAATTTGGCGGGAACCCACTGACCACTCAAGCAACTGCTACTTCTGCATGGTGGACCCTTCCAAACGTTGGACTGGCAAGAATGCACCTGCTATCACGTATCCGGACCTTCCTTCATCCATCGCCCCGGTGCCACACTGCCATGAGCTCCCCGTACCCACTCCTCCGGAGAGAGAGCAGCCATCTTTAGAAGAAAGCAGCAAGTCAGAGAGCGAGGAAGACGTAGATCCAGATGATAATCTTAGAGGTGGAGCTGAGGAGAGAAACCCATACTACCCCAACCAAAAATACCTCAACGACTTGATCAAGTCCAATGCCGAGCTTTTGACGTCTAAACTCAAGCAGTGGAACTTGTTGGATGAAAGTGTGCAAGTCGCAGATCAGAGGAAGCGTCACCGACCTTTTTGCAGCTTCTTCACCCGTCAAGATGGGCTCTGCTTCTGCCACAATGTGACCAGTCTGTTCGAGGCAATCGGAATCGCCTGTAACCAGAATGAGTGGCGCCTCTTCATTGACAGCTCATCCAGGAGCCTCAAATCCGTGCTGCTCCATAATGGTAACAAGTACCCGTCACTTCCACTGGCTCGCGCGGTGCACCTCAAGGAGGATTACATCAGCATCAAGACCTTGCTGGATGCCTTGAAGTATGATGAGTACGACTGGGAGGTCATCGGAGACTTCAAAATGGTGGAATTCTTGATGGGTCTCCAAGGCGTTTTTTATCAAGTTTCCCTGCTATCTTTGCCTTTGGGACAGCAGGGACACGAAGGCGCCCTGCCACAGGTGGGACTGGCCACAGCGGGCCGAGTTCTGTGTGGGAAGGAACAACGTCAAGTGGGAGCCACTGATGGATCCCCGGAAGGTACTGATGCCACCACTGCACACCAAATTGGGTCTTATGAAGCAATTTGTCAAAGCTGTAGATAAGGAGTCGGCAGCCTTCAAGTACCTTCAAGACTTCTTCCCTAAGCTGTCTGAGGCAAAGGTCGAACCACAGATAAAGAAGATCCTGGAGTGCGATTAATTCCCTAAGAAGCTCACAAAGTGGCTTGGGACAGCTTTGTCGCAGTGGTTCGTGGTAAACCTGGGCAATCACAAGGTCTAAAACTATGTGGAGCTGGTTGACACTGGTGAAGAACTAAGGCACAATGGGCTGTAATATGTCCCTCAAAGTCCACATTCTTGATGCTCATCTTGATAAATTGAGAACATGGAAGCGTACTCGGAGGAGCAAGGCGAGCACTTCCATCAGGATATACTTATACTTTCAACGCCGCTATCAAGGACAGTATAACGCGAACAATGTGGGAGACTACATTTGGGGGCTGATTCGTGAAAGTGATTTACAGTATAATCGTAAATATATATAAAAAAACTACTCACTTCTAAATCTTTTGTAGTAATTTTTGTATTACTTTAGTATAAATACATGTTCATTTTGATTCACATGTTTTTTTCTGAGTTTATATGAACGAAAATACACAAATGTGCCTGTTTTCTCATTGAAATAGATACATCTCAAAATATCAATGTTCTGATCCCAAAAGCAAAGGTTGTGGGGAATAATAGCCATTTTCTGTACTTTTGAGGCATAAGCAATTAGGAAATAACACTTACTACCCAGGACCAAAAATTATGTTAAATCGTGTAATCTTTGCACGCCATGGAGTGAGATGCCCTAGCTCTGGTCGGCACCTTTTCCCCACAGAAACAACGCCCGCATACATTTCTCAGTCACTCTCCGTCTGTAGTCTCAACCACGCGGTAAACTAAAGTTCAACACAAGACGGGTGCCAGATGTTGGTACAAATCAATTCCTGATGCCAATCCCCGCACTGTCCGGGTGAAATCGGGACACGTGCAAATCAAGTCCGTGGGTGCGTGAGTGGGGAGCGGTAGTGTAGTGGCTAGCGCGCTACGCTACAAACCTGGCAACCCAAGTTCGATTCCCGCTCACGGCCAACATCAGTGACCATTATCTGAACCGGTCCTGAGCCTCCCCTAGGTCGATTCAGTCTGAAATGAGTACCCGGTGTGGTGTGTAAACATCACCACTGGGGAGACAAATGCGGCCGGGCGTGGTGCTGGCCACCCACCCCCTCTTGTGCAGTGCCGGCCTTTATAGGTGCTCGCTAACAGCACTTGCCGCCATAATCTGTGCACTTTAAGGCCACGTGAAGTGTAGAACGCCCGCTGGCCAGTCACGGGAAAGATACAGGTTCCATGGATTGACTGACTGAGATGACTCACATGCACAACAACAAACACACAAAGATCCCCGTTATAGCCTTCAGATACTTTTGGGGCAGGTGCTGTTAGCGAGCACCTATGCTTGCCAGAACGGGGAGTGGGTGGCCAACACCTCGCCCAGCCGCCTTTGTCTCCCCTAGTGGCGATGTTTTTACGCACCGCACCAGGTACTCATTTGAGGCTGAGTAGACCTAGGGAAGGCCTAGAACCAGTGCAGATAATCGTCACCGGTGTGGTCGTGAGCGGGAATCGAACTCGGGTCGCCAGGTTCGTAGCGCGAACCGCTACACGCTCACAACTCAGCCGTTCGATCTCCTCTGCTTCCCCGATCAGTGCTGTTCTGAAACATCACTCAGGCTTACAGCCAGCGTCCTCACCCTCCGCACCAGACCCCCTACCCTCCTCACCAACCCCCTCACCACTCCTTCCCCCCCCCCCCCAGCCCATGATGGTGATTATATATTATGGGTGGTGCTGAGCTTCGATGATGATGCTGCTGCTGATGATTATACTATCGGTGATGGTGGTGATCACACCCCTACTATGCTGCTGCCGCTGCTGTTTGCTGTCGAGGTTAACACCGTTGCTAAGCAAAGGTCAAAAACGTCAAGCAGCCGGCAACAAATAGCACCGTTATGATAGCTGTAATAGATAAGAGTTTACGGCTGTCATTGATTGAGCGAGGCTATTATTGTTATTGTGAAAGCTTGGGGTGCAAAAAGACGATGGTGATGGAAGGAGGGAATGATAAAGTGCAACAGTGCGAAGGAAGAAACGCAGTGTGGTGAGTGAGTGTGTGGGTCAGTGTGTGAGTGGCTGGGTGAGTGAGTGGGTCAGTGAATTGGTAAGTGGGTGGGTGAGTGAGTGCTTTGGTGGGTGGGTGAGTGGGTGGGTGAGTTGGTGAGTGGGTGGGTAAGTGGGAGCGGTAGTGTCGTGGGAAGTGTGTTGCGCTACGAACTCGGCCCACCGAGTTCGATTCCCGCTCACGGCCAACACCAGTGACGATTATCTGAACCGATCTTGGGCCTTCCCTCGGTTGGCTCAGCCTCAAATGAGTACCTGGTGCGGTGTGTAAACATCGCCACTGAGGAGACAAAGGCGGCCGGGCGTGTTTCTGGCCACCCACCCACTCGTGCTCTGTGACGGCCTTCATAGGTGCTCACTAACAGCACTTTCCACAACAGTTTGTTAAAGCTATACGGGGGTGAGTGAGTAGTTGTGACCTGTCGTGCAGTGGTGGATGAGACGAGACAGTCAGTGTCTGGCATAGACTGAGTCTTCAACATGAGCGGAGGAATTTACGAGAACAATACTTGACTAAACTATTTTTATTTTACCAGGTCGGGCCCACTGAGCTATGTAGCTCTTTTTCAGAAGCGACCTGACACACATGATAGCTCAACGAAGTGGCATATCACGAGGAAATGTATAGCAGCCAAATACGCACATTTCTAAATGTGGTGGGAAAAACCGGAGGACTGGGAGAAAAATCCATGCGACTGGGCGCCGCGGTGGTGAAATGTGAACTACCTCGACTGGTATACAGGAGGTCATGGCATCGATCCCAACCATGACGCCTGCTGTATGTTTGTAATTTGCATGGTCTCCGTGTGGTCCCTTGGATTTTTCTCCGGGTCCTCCGGTTTTTCCGACCACATTTAAAACATACGTTTAGAGTATTCGGCTACTACAAAATCTCCACATGATGATAAGCCACTTCGTTGAGCTATCATCTGTGGCCAGGGCGCTTCTAAAAAAGAGCTATATAGCTCAGTGGGCCTAACCTGGTAAAATACAAATAGTTTAGTTTCATAGTTTTCGTTTTGAATGAGCGAGTGAATCGGCGAGTGTTGATTCATCGATCACAATGACTGCTTCATTTTGAATTCGTGCTTTGGAGAATGACGATATCATTCTATATATATTTTTTTATATACACATCGTTATTATTATCAAACAAGTGAGACCAGCTGTTGGATTAACGCTATGGGGCATTACTACTGAACCCGAGTAATCCTTAACGCGCGTTAACCCTGGGGCATCACAGCAGAGTCACGAGAATCCTGAACAAATTGCGTTGGTGATGCCGCTGCCGCTGCTGTTGCAATGGCGGTGGTGCACAAACACAGCTAACAAAAAGCAACTCAACTCGTTCCGTGTCAATGACAAAACTGCGCGTGTGTACGTGGCATCAACGTGACAGGTGGGGAAGCGGTAGTGGAGCGGTTCGCGTAAAACGCTACGAACCCGGCGTCCCGAGTTCGATTCCCGCTCACGGCCAACACCAGTGACGGTTATCTGAACCGTTCCTGAGGCCTCCCCTAGGTGGACTCGGCCTCAAATGAGTACCTGGTGCGGGGTGTAAACACCGCCACTGGGGAGACAAAGGCGGCCGGGCATGGTGTTGGCCACCCGCCCCCTCGAGTGTCGTGGCGGCCTTCATAGGTGCTCGCTAACAGCACTTGCCCCAACAGTTTTTCTTAAGATAAAAGACACATAACAGGCGGAATCTTCAGCTTTCTCTTAACATGAAGAAGGGCCCTTGCCTGAAACGGCTCCGATTATAAATTTGTTTCCCTTTAAAGCCGTGCACACAAACGCACACGGTGTGCTATTGGTCAATGTTTTGAGTTCTATTGTTTACAGTCCTAAGCCTGCCGAATGCATTCCGTCTCTCCCGTGCTCATCTCGCGATGACGCCAGCACCGCACGCGTGCCTGGGACGCTCGATCTCTCTCTCTCTCTCCGAGTGCACTTTAAGCAACACCAATACCCACGTCTTGTTTTCACATTACGGCTTCATGCGTGCGGAGTGCTGATTAAACTCCCGCCGCAGGATGCACGTTGAACTTCTTTCGCACCGCACGTAGCCAACCGTGCTAATCGGAGGTGCGGGATTTTTAACGTGGCGCGAATTTTTCGCACGGAGGCTGTTGGGGGGGGCGGAGGCGATAATCAGAGATGAGCGCTTGGGAAGCAAGGCAGCCAGAACCGACGCTTTGAAAAAAAATTCCCGAGCTCTGGTGGTCCGACCTCGGTCTGTGCGTTCATCTCCATTCGTGGAGTGTTCATGATTATTATTATACACGTGGGAGAGAAACCGGAGTACCCGGAAAAAAACGCACGCGTCCGAGGGGCAGTAATACTCAACGCCTCAATGGTTAATTTCCCGAGCTCTACAGTCCTACATTTGGATGCGTGCCCAACTCAATCAGTGTTTATCCATTATAGGAGTCTGCGCTGCTATAAAGCGACAGGACGTCAATGCGTCAAGCGGAGTACACTTAAGAGATTACATCGTCCGTGTGTGTTTGTGTGTGGGGGGGAGCGGTGGCGCAGTGGTTAGCTAACCCGGCGACCTGAGTTCAAATATTTGAACAGGTCCTGGGTTTCTCCTAGGTCGACTCAGCCTTAAATGACTGCCTGGTAGGGCGTGCCAACATCAGCACTGGGGAGACAAAGGCAGACGGGCGTGGTGTTGGCCACCCAACCCCTCGTGTGCCGTATCGGCCTTCATCGGTGAGTGCTAACAGCACTTTCCTCAACAGTCTGTTACATGCTATACGGATGACCATTGTCTTTATGTAAAGGGAGCGGTGGTATCGTAGTTAGCACACGCCTGAGTACCAAAGGCGTGTAAACATCAACCCCGTTGTGCGCCGTTCCGGCCTCAAGATGTGCTCACGAACTCCACTTGTCCTAACAGTCCGGGTATCCCTGACGGGGGATATTTGTCTTTGTGTGTGTGCGTGTTTGGAATGTAACAGTTAGCGTGCTGCGCTACGAGCCCAGCGACTCCATTTCGATTCCCGCTCACGACTAACAACAGTGGCGAATATCTGAACCTGTTCCGGGCCTCCACTAGGTCAAGATAGTCTCAGATGAGTACCTGATGCGATCTGTAAACATCAACACTGGGGCGACAAAAGCGTTCGGGGATCGTGCTGACCACCCATCCCCTCGTGTGCCGTGCCGGCCTTCATAGATGCTCGCTAACGACACTTGCCACAAAAGTATTTTAAGGCTATAGGGGGTTCTATAGGCGTGGTAGCTCGCGACCCATCCACTCGTGTGCCGTGCCGGCCTTCATAGGTGCTGCTACTCGCTACTAGCGGCACTTGCCCCAACAGGGCTCACACATCCCATATGCACGGCGCGTGTGTGCGCGTGTTTCGTGTGAGCGTGACCCGCAGAGCGAGGGGGCGAGACAGCGGGAGCTGAGGGAGACTTTCGGGAGGGCAAGAGGCGAGAGGTCATGGTCAGGGGTACGGCAACCCGGGCTGCGATTAGCACGGTTGGGCTACGTATGGTGCGAAAGAAGTTACACATACACACAGACCAAAATAACAAGAAGCGACAATTTGTTCGCATTCTGTAAAATATTTGAAGAGCGGCCAATGCACTGTGTGGTGAATACGAGACGGTGGGTCCTTAATAATGGTCACGAAGCGGTCCTTGAAGAGCCGCACGGAGCTCCGGAGCCGCAGGTTTCCGAACTCTGAGCATGGTGGAGAAGAGAGGTAGGGAGGGAGAGAGAGGGCGTAACGTGAGGGAGAGGAGATTGGGAGGAGAGCAAGGAGATAGAGATTACTTTGATAATGCTGTTTATGTCTGGCTACGTGACGCTTTGGGTCATTGCTTAGCAGCTCACACACACAAACAGAGACACACATAGACACAGAGACAGACACACAGAGACAGACACAGAGACAGACACACATAGACGCAAAAAGACACACAGAGACAAAGAGACAGACACTGGGCAATGAAGAACACTGATCAATGAAGAACACTGGGCAATGAAGAACACTGATCAATGAAGAACACTGATCAATGAAGAACACTGGGCAATGAAGAACACTGATCAATGCAGAACACTGGGCAATGAAGAACACTGGGCAATGAAGAACACTGATCAATGAAGAACACTGGGCAATGAAGATCACTGATCAATGCAGAACACTGGGCAATGAAGATCACTGATCAATGAAGAACACTGGGCAATGAAGATCACTGATCAATGCAGAACACTGGGCAATGAAGAACACTGGGCAATGAAGAACACTGATCAATGAAGAACACTGAGCAATGAAGAACACTGATCAATGAAGAACACTGAGCAATGAAGAACACTGATCAATGAAGATCATTGATCAATGCAGAACATTGATCAATGAAGAACACTGGGCAATGAAGAACACTGATCAATGAAAATCACTGGGCAATGAAGAACACTGATCAATGAAGAACACTGAGCAATGAAGAACACTGATCAATGAAGATCACTGATCAATGCAGAACACTGATCAATGAAGAACACTGGGCAATGAAGAACACTGATCAATGAAGATCACTGGGCAATGAAGAACACTGATCAATGCAGACCACTGATCAATGAAGAACACTGGGCAATGCAGAACAGTGGGCAATGAAGAACACTGGGCATTGAAGAACACTGATCAATGCAGAACACTGATCAATGAAGAACACTGGCAATGAAAGACACTGATCATTAGAGAACACTGATCAATAAAGAACACTGGGCAATGAAGAACACTGATAAATTAAGAACAAAGATCAATTAGGAACAGTGGGCAAATGAAGAACACTGATCAATAACACTGGGCAATGAAGAACACTGATCAATGAAGAACACTGAGCAATGTAGAACACTGGGCAATGAAGAACACTGATCAATGAAGATTACTGATCAATGCAGAACACTGATCAATGAAGATCACTGGGCAATGAAGAACACTGGGCAATGCAGAACAGTGGGTAATGAAGAACAATGGGCAATGAAGAACACTGATCAATGAAGAACACTGATCAATAAAGAACAGTTGGCAAATGAAGAACATTGATCAATGAAGAACACTGGGCAATGAAGAACACTGATCAATAAAGAACACTGGGCAATGAAGAACACTGATCAATGAAGAGCACTGGGCAATGAAGAACAATGATCAATTAAGAACAGTGGTCAAATGAAGAACACTGATCAATAACACTGGGCAATGAAGAACAGTGATCAATGAAGAACACTGATCAATGAAGATCACTGATCAATGAAGAACACTGCGCAATGAAGAACACTGATCAATTAAGAACACTGATCAATTAAGAACAGTGGGCAAATGAAGAACACTGATCAATAACACTGGGCAATGAAGGACACTGATCAATGAAGAACAGTGGACAATGAAGATCACTGATGAATGAAGAACACTGGGCAATGAAGAACACTGATCAATGAAGAACACTGATCAATGAAGAACACTGGGCAGTGAAGAACCCGGGGCAATGAAGAACACTGGGCAATGAAGAACACTGATCAATGCAGAACACTGATCAATGAAGAACACTGGCAATGAAAGACACTGATCATTAGAGAACACTGATCAATAAAGAACACTGGGCAATGAAGAACACTGATCAATGAAGAACACTGGGCAATAAAGAACACTGGGCAATGAAGAACACTGATAAATTAATAACAAAGATCAATTAAGAACAGTGGGCAAATGAAGAACACTGATCAATAACACTGGGCAATGAAGAACACTGATCAATGAAGAACACTGAGCAATGAAGAACACTGGGCAATGAAGAACACTGATCAATGAAGATCACTGAGCAATGAAGAACACTGATCAATGAAGATCACTGATCAATGCAGAACACTGATCAATGAAGAACACTGGGCAATGAAGAACACTGATCAATGAAGATCACTGGGCAATGAAGAACACTGATCAATGAAGAACACTGATCAATGAACAACACTGGGCAATGCAGAACAGTGGGCAATGAAGAACACTGGGCAATGAAGAACACTGGGCAATGAAGAACACTGATCAATGCAGAACACTGATCAATGAAGAACACTGGCAATGAAAGACACTGATCATTAGAGAACACTGATCAATAAAGAACACTGGGCAATGAAGAACACTGATCAATAACACTCGGCAATGAAGAACACTGATCAATGAAGAACACTGAGCAATGAAGAACACTGGGCAATGAAGAACACTGATCAATGAAGATTACTGATCAATGCAGAACACTGATCAATGAAGAACACTGGGCAATGAAGAACAGTGGGTAATGAAGAACAATGGGCAATGAAGAACACTGATCAATGAAGAACACTGATCAATTAAGAACAGTGGGCAAATAAAGAACACTGATCAATGAAGGACACTGGGCAATGAAGAACACTGATCAATGAAGAGCACTGGGCAATGAAGAACACTGATCAATGAAGAACACTGGGAAATGAAGAACATTGATCAATTAAGAACAGTGGGCAAATGAAAAACACTGATCAATAACACTGGGCAATGAAGAACAGTGATAAATGAAGAACACTGATCAATGAAGATCACTGATCAATGAAGAACACTGGGCAATGAAGAACACTGATCAATTAAGAACACTGATCAATTAAGAACAGTGGGTAAATGAAGAACACTGATCAGTAACACTGGGCAATGAAGAACACTGATCAATGAAGAACACTGGGCAATGAAGAACACTGATCAATGAAGAACACTGGGCAATGAAAAACACTGGGCAATGAAGATCACTGGGCAATGAAGAACAGTGGACAATGATGTACACTGATCAATGAAGAACACTGATCAATGCAGAACACTGATCAATGCAGAACACTGACCAATGAAGAACACTTGGCAATGAAGAACACTGGGCAATGAAAAAACACTGGGCAATGAAGACACTGATCAATGAAGAACACTGGGCAATGAAGATCACTGATCAATGAAGAACACTGGGCAGTGAAGAACCCGGGGCAAATGAAGAACATTGGGCAATTAAAATCACTGATCAATGAAGAACACTGGGCAATGAAGAACAATGATCAATGCAGAACACTGATCAATGAAGAACACTGATCAATGAAGAACACTGGGCAATGAAGAACACTGATCAATGAAGAACACTGATCATTAGAGAACACTGATCAATAAAGAACACTGGGCAATGAAGAACACTGATCAATGAAGAACACTGGGCAATGAAGAACACTGATCAATGAAGAACACTGGGCAATGAAGAACACTGGGCAATGAAGAACACTGATAAATTAAGAACAAAGATCAATTAAGAACAGTGGGCAAATGAAGAACACTGATCAATAACACTGGGCAATGAAGAACACTGATCAATGAAGAACACTGAGCAATGAAGAACACTGGGCAATGAAGAACACTGATCAATGAAGAACACTGGGCAATGAAGAACATTGATCAATGAAGAACACGGATCAATTAAGAACAGTGGGCAAATGAAGAACACTGATCAATATCCCTGATCAATGAAGATCACTGATCAATGAAGAACACTGGGGAATGAAGAACACTGATCAATTAAGAACACTGATCAATTAAGAACAGTGGGCAAATGAAGAACACTGATAAATAACACTGGGCAATGAAGAACACTGATCAATAAAGAACACTGGGCAATGAAGAACACTGATCAATGAAGAACACTGATCATTAGAGAACACTGATCAATAAAGAACACTGGGCAATGAAGAACACTGATCAATGAAGAACACTGGGCAATGAAGAACACTGATCAATGAAGAACACTGGGCAATGAAGAACACTGGGCAATGAAGAACACTGATAAATTAAGAACAAAGATCAATTAAGAACAGTGGGCAAATGAAGAACACTGATCAATAACACTGGGCAATGAAGAACACTGATCAATGAAGAACACTGAGCAATGAAGAACACTGGGCAATGAAGAACACTGATCAATGAAGAACACTGGGCAATGAAGAACATTGATCAATGAAGAACAAAGATCAATTAAGAACAGTGGGCAAATGAAGAACACTGATCAATAACACTGGGCAATGAAGAACACTGATCAATGAAGAACACTGAGCAATGAAGAACACTGGGCAATGAAGAACACTGATCAATGAAGAACACTGGGCAATGAAGAACATTGATCAATGAAGAACACGGATCAATTAAGAACAGTGGGCAAATGAAGAACACTGATCAATATCCCTGATCAATGAAGATCACTGATCAATGAAGAACACTGGGGAATGAAGAACACTGATCAATTAAGAACACTGATCAATTAAGAACAGTGGGCAAATGAAGAACACTGATAAATAACACTGGGCAATGAAGAACACTGATCAATAAAGAACACTGGGCAATGAAGAACACTGATCAATGAAGAACACTGGGCAATGAAGAACAGTGGACAATAAAGATCACTGATCAATGAAGAACACTGATCAATGCAGAACACTGATCAATGCAGAACACTGATCAATGAAGAACACTTGGCAATGAAGAACACTGGGCAATGAAAAAACACTGGGCAATGAAGACACTGATCAATGAAGAACACTGGGCAATGAAGAACACTGGGCAATTAAAATCACTGATCAATGAAGAACACTGGGCAATGAAGAACACTGATCAATGCAGAACACTGATCAATGAAGAACACTGGCAATGAAGGACACTGATCATTAGAAAACACTGATCAATAAAGAACACTGGGCAATGAAGAACACTGATCAATAACACTGGGCAATGAAGAACACTGATCAATGAAGAACACTGAGCAATGAAGAACACTGGGCAATGAAGAACACTGATCAATGAAGATCACTGATCAATGCAGAACACTGATCAATGAAGAAGACTGCACAATGAAGAACACTGGGCAATGCAGAACACTGGGCAATGAAGAACACTGGGCAATGCAGAACAGTGGGTAATGAAGAACAATGGGCAATGAAGAACACTGATCAATGAAGAACACTGATCAATTAAGAACAGTGGGCAAATGAAGAACACTGATGAATGAAGAACACTGGGCAATGAAGAACACTGATCAATTAAGAACAGTGGGCAAATGAATAACACTGATCAATAACAATGGGCAAGGAAGAACAGTGATCAATGAAGAACAATGATCAATGAAGATCACTGATCAATGAAGAACACTGGGCAATGAAGAACATGATCAATTAAGAACACTGATCAATTAAGAACAGTGGGCACATGAAGAACACTGATCAATAACACTGGGCAATGAAGAACACTTATCAATGAAGAACACTGGGCAATGAAGAACACTGATCAATGAAGAACACTGGGCAATGAAAAACACTGATCAATGAAGAACACTGATCAATGAAGAACACGGATCAATGAAGAACAATGGGCAATGAAGAACACTGATAAATTAAGAAAAAAGATCAATTAAGAACAGTGGGCAAATGAAGAACACTGATCAATAACACCGGGCAATGAAGAACACTGATCAATGAAGAACATTGAGCAATGAAGAACACTGATCAATGAAGAACACTGATCAATGAAGAACACTGATCAATGAAGAACACTGGGCAATGAAGAACACTGGGCAATGAAGAACACTGGGCAATGAAAAACACTGATCAATGAAGAACACTGATCAATTAAGAACAGTGGGCAAATGAAGAACACTGATCAATAACACTGGGCAATGAAGAACACTGATCAATGAAGAACACTGGGCAATGAAGAACACTGGGCAATGAAGAACACTGATCAATGAAAAACACTGGGCCATGAAGAACACTGGGCAATGAAGATCACTGATCAATGAAGAACACTGGGCAATGAAGAACACTGGGCAATGAAGAACACTGGGCAATGAAGAACACTGGGCAATGAAGAACACCGATCAATGACGAACAGTGGGCAATGAAGAACACTAATCAATGAAGAACACTGGGAAATAAAGATCACTGGGCAATGAAGAAGTTATTAATGCAGAACACTGATCAATGAAGAACACTGGCAATGAAGATCACTGATCAATGAAGATCACTGGCCAATGAAGAACACTGGGCAATGAAGAACAGTGATCAATGCAGAACACTGATCAATGAAGAACACTGGCAATGAAGAACACTGATCAATAAAGAACACCGTCAATGAAAAACACCGATCAATAAATAACACTGGACAATGAAGAACAGTGACCAATGAAGAACTCTGATCAATAACACTGGACAATGAAGAACAATGATCAATAAAGATCACTGATCAATAAAAAACACTGGGCACTGAAAAACACCGATCAATAATGAACAATGCGCAATAAAGAACACTGATAAATAAAGAACAATGGGCAATGAGGAATACTGATCATTAGAGAACACTGATCAATAAAGAACACTGATCAATAAAGAACAACTGATCAATAAAGTACAATGCGCAATAAAGAACACTGATAAATAAAGAGCAATGGGCAATGAAGAACACTGATCAACAGAGAACACTGCTCAATAAAGAGCACTGATCAATAAAGAACACTGATCAATAAAGAACGCCGCTCCGACCCTGACACTTCTCGAGAACCCTCTTGAGGCTCCGTAATGAACGCGGCGCCGAGTGGATGATGCTAATGCGGTCCCCTTTGACCTCACCGCAATAGCTCTGCCCGCAATGCAATGTACCAGCAACATTTTATATGTTTCTCCTTTGCATATGAATTAGTTTATTTGGCGATGCATACTTTCTCATTATTATTGAAAGGTGTTTTGTTATCCACTAGCTCTTATTAGTGTAGCTATTCACACGCCTATTGATTAGCTGGTCAGTCTGAAACTCTGATCCACGCTGAATCTCCACCCGCCTCTCTGTGTATGTGCTACGAAGAAGAGACATTGCCCAAAACGTCACGTATTACATGTTCTCCTTTTACGAAACAGAGGCACACAGAGAGACGCAGACACGCACTGAGACAGACACAGCATACAGACACGCACAGAGCTGCAGAGGCACACAAAGACAAAGATTCCCCATATACCCTTTAACAGACTGTTGGGACAAGTGCTGTTAGCACGCACCTACGAAGGGCGGCACGCCACACGAGAGGGTGGTTGGCCAACACCACGGCCAACCGCCTTTGTCTCCCTAGTGCTGTCTCTCTGAAACAGACACAGAAAGGCACACGCGGACACACACCGAAAGAGACACACACAGACACACGTAAATACGTACAGAGTACAGACACAGCGAGAGCGAGACACAAAGACAAACTCACAGACACACGCACAGACAGGGAGACACCGAAATAGAGGGACACGCAGAGAGAGAGACGCGGGGAGGCCGGGAGCCCCGCGTCTCTTGCTGCTGCTCCCCGCGAGTCTCGTGAGCAGCTGCAGCTGGCACTACGCGTCCCAGCGGCGGGTACAGCGCGCGCCGTGTGTGCGTGTGTGTGAGCGTGTGTGTGTGAGCGTGTGTGTGAGTGAGCGTGCGTGTGAGCGTGTGTGTGAGTGAGCGTGCGTGTGAGCGTGTGTGTGTGAGCGTGTGTGTGAGTGAGCGTGCGTGTGAGCGTGTGTGTGAGTGAGCGTGCGTGTGAGCGTGTGTGTGAGTGAGCGTGTGTGTGAGTGAGCGTGTGTGTGAGCGTGCGTGTGTGTGAGCGTGTGTGTGAGTGAGCGTGCGTGTGTGTGTGTGCGTGTGTGTGAGCGTGTGTGTGAGCAAGTGTGTATGAGCGTGTGTATGTGCCTGAGTGTGTGTGAGCGAGCGTGAGTGTGTATGAGCGTGTGTATGTGCCTGAGTGTGTGTGAGCGAGCGTGTGTGTGTATGAGCGTGTGTGTGTGTGAGCGTGTGTGTGTGAGCGTGTGTGTGAGAGCGTGTGTGTGTGTGCGTGTGCGTGCGTGTGTGTGTGAGCGTGTGTGTGTGTGAGCAAGTGTGTATGAGCGTGTGTATGTGCCTGAGTGTGTGTGAGCGAGCGTGTGTGTATGAGCGTGTGTGTGTGCGTGTGCGTGCGTGTGTGTGTATGAGCGTGTTTGTTTGTGTGTGAGCGTGTGTGTGAGTGAGCGTGTGTGTGATCGCGTGTGTGTGTATGAGCGTGTGTGTGTGAGCGCGTGTGGGAGCGTGTGTGTATGAGCGTGTGTGTGAGAGCGTGTGTGTGTGAGCGTGTGTGCGTGTGAGCATGTGTGTGTGTGAGCGTGTGTGTATGAGCGTGTGTGTGAGCGCGTGTGTGTATGAGCGTGTGTGTGTATGAGCGTGTGTGTGAGCGTGAGTGTGTGTGCGTGTTTAAGGCAGCCTAAACATTTAAGCTGGCCTGCCTACGACCCATCCTAGGTTTAACCAGACTGGATTGTGAGGAGCTCACAAATCCTTGAAAGATCTGGGCAAGGTCCCATCGGTGAGCTCCTCCGGCGGGCAAGGCTGCGTTGGCTGGGTCATGTAGCCCGCATGCCCAGCCACCGCATGCCTAAACAGCTTTTGTTCGGCCGGATAGAGGGGGCTAAACGGGCGCGGCACGGGCTAGAGAAGAGATGGAGTGATGTGGTACAGGAGGACGTGGAGGTGAGTGGACTTGCCGATGACTGGTACTAGCGGTGTCAAGATCGGCCTCTGTGGAGGAGGCTCGTGAAGGACGCTGCTACTGGGCAGTTGGAGGCAGTCGCCCTCCAGCGTGTGTACGAGTGTGTCTATCAATGTGTGCGAGCATGTGTGTGTGTGTGGGGAGCTGTAGTGTAGCCGCTACTCGATGTGTGTGTCTCTCTGTGCCTCTGGATGTGTGTGTGTGTGTTTTAAACACGGGCCCACGCACTCGCGTGTATGAGCGTCGTCGTGCACCTAGCATGGCACAAGCGATGTGGTGACGTCACCGCCACTTTGGGGTGGGCGGTAGCGATTGTTGTTGTTGTGAGCGTCGAGCGGTGGCGCAGTGGTTAGCGAGTCCGATTTCCGCTCTCTCGAATCACCCTTGCACACTGCAACCAACAGCTGGGGCTGGGTGTAAACATCGGCACTGGGGAGACAAAGGCGGCCGGGCACGGCGGTTTTGAGCGACACCACCCACTCGACCCTGCGCCTCGCTGACCTGCAAAGCGCGCCGCAGCACGAGCAGCAATCAGCACTTGCCCCAACATCCTGTGCAAGGCTACGCCGGGAGGGGGACCCTTTGCTTTTGGCGTGCGTGTGTTGGGGGCAGTGACGGACTCGCTGACTGACACCTCCCCCATTGGCATTAAATCTCTGTGTTTAATCGCCGAGAATTCTACCCAAGCAGGGAGAAAATCAATAACCGAGTTGCGTGGGGTTGGGGGGGTCACTGCCTCCCCCACTCTCCTGCAGCCCCAACCCCCATCCTGGTCACGTGACCTCCACGGTTGACCTCGTTTTATAATGTGCATGTGAGTGTAAGGGGGCAATTGTGGAGAGAGCGTGGATGAGTTCCCCCTCCATCCCCCTCATGACCAGCTCCGGGTTTTAAGCAGCGGAGGTTTCACACCGGAATAAGTCGAGCGCGGGCATTCTCTTGTCATCGGCTGCGTGCTCACTCGAGCCGCACACTCATTTGCTCGCTCGCTCACCCACTCACACTCGCACAGACTCGCTCAACCACACACACCCACAACTCACTCACACGGACTCACTCAACCACACACACCCACAACTCACTCACACGGACTCACTCAACCACACACCCACTCACACACCGACAACTCACTCACACGGACTCACTCAACCACACACACCCACTCACACACCCACAACTCACTCACACGGACTCGCTCAACCACACACACCCACTCACACACCCACAACTCACTCACACGGACTCACTCAACCACACACACCCACTCACACACCCACAACTCACTCACACGGACTCGCTCAACCACACACACCCACAACTCACTCACACGGACTCACTCAACCACACACGCCCACAACTCACTCACACGGACTCGCTCAACCACACACACACCCACTCAAACACACAGAACTCACTCACACGGACTCACTCAACCACAACAACAACAACCGCCATTCGCCACTAAGTGGCGGTGACGTCACCACGACGCTTGTGCCAGGCCATGTGCACCTTGAGGCCACGTGAAGTGTCGAACGCCCGCGGGCAGGAGGTCACAGGGCAGACCCAGGTGCCACGGGTCGACTGACTGAGATGACTGGCTGGTCCACCACCTGTGCCCCCTACTAGGCCAACCTGCTGTGCTTTAGCCACCCGGCGCTCCGTCCGTTGTTGTGAGCGTCGCTCCTCCGCCCTCCGTTGTTGTTGGAGGGCGACTGCCTCCAACTGTCCAATAACGTCCTTCAGGAGCCTCCTCCACAGAGGCCGATCTTGACACCGCTGGTACTAGCCATCGGCAAGTCCACTCAGCTCCACGTCCTCCCGTACCACATCATTCCATCTCTTCTCTAGCCCGTGCCGCGCCCGTTTAGCCCCCTCGATCCGGCCGAACAAAAGCTGTTTCGGCATGCGGTGGCTGGGCATGCGGGCTACATGACCCAGCCAACGCAGCCTTGCCTGCCGGAGGAGCTCACCAATGGGACCTTGCCCAGATCTTTCAAGGATTTGTGAGCTACTCACACAATCCAGCCTGGTTAAACTCAGGATGGATCATAGGCAGGCCAGCCTAAATGTTTCTAACCGGTGAAGATGTTCCATTAGGGGGGTCCACGTTTCGCAAGCATAGAGAAGGAAGGGAATGACCGTGGCCGAGAAGACCTGAAGCTTAGTGCGGAGCGACAGGCCAGGTAGCTTCCACACAGCGTTACGTAACCGATGAAAAGATATTGCCGCTCGACTGATTCGGAGTGAGACCTCTGCTGTTAAACTGGAGCCGGTCATAAGCACACTGCCCAGGTATGGGAAACTCTCCACTCTCTCCACAACTGCCCCATCACCGATTGGGAGTTGTGGGGGTGGAGTGTCCGATGGTACAAAATACCCAGGCAGGTGCTTAGTTTTGGTGGGGCTGATGGTAAGGCCCCATCTCTTCGTGGCACGCTCCAGTCTCAGCAGCAGCGTCTCCAACTCCTCCTCTGAATGAGCAGCTATTACCAAATCATCGGCATACATAACGTGGTTGAGCAATAGGGAGCCATCCCTTGACCGCACCCGGGCATCGATCAGCCTTCCATTATATCTGTACCAAATGGAGATTCCCCCGGTACAGCTATTGAAGGCTTCACGAACTACGTGATCAAAATAGATGTTAAATAATGTGGGAGCCAGAGGACATCCCTGTCGCACCCCAAGGTGTACAGGGAATGGCTCTGACTCCCGGCCACGTAGTTTTACCCGGGCCCGCTCACCATCATGAAGGTCCTTAATGATCGTGAACAGAGGGTCAGGGACTCCAAAAGCATGAAGAACAACCCAGAGCCCAGGCCTACTGATGGCACCATAGGCCTTGACCAGGTCAATAAAGCAGAGATGTAGGTCTTGTTGGAATTACCTCCACCTCTGCTGTAGCAGACGGACATAAAATATGGCATCTGTGCAGGACCGCCCTTTCCTGAAACCGCATTGGGGCTCTGCAAGCCTCTCCTCAGCGTGCCTGGCAAGGCGATGTTGAATAATCCTTGCCAGGACCTTTCCCGGCACACTGAGGAGTGAGATGCCCCTGTAGTTGTTACAGTCTGTGCGGTCCCGCTTCTTAAAGAGGGGGACCACCAGGGCATCCTTCCAATCCTGTGGAACCCGTCCAGTTGTCCAGACTGTTGTTATGATGTCATATAGGACAGTCTGTGCACAAACGCCACCCTCCCTCAGCATTTCGCTTGGGAGATCATCTCTACCCGGTGCCTTTCCTGGTCTCAGACTCTGGATCGCCTTCAGTACTTCCTCAACAGATGGCACCTCAGCCAGCCACTCACAGGGGGTGACTTCTTCCAATATTTGAGGCACTGCAGCCTCAGCAGGGTCATCCCCACTTTGTGCCACGATGTTTTCCTGGCTGAGGGATGTCCCCTCCCCCAGGACCTCACAGAAATGCTCAGCAAATCTGCAAACCTGTTCCTGGGGGTCAGAGATTGGATCACCGTTTTTTTTCCCCTAATGATGGTAATAGGTGTGGCGCTGCAGGTGACTTTTTTGATGGAGTTAAATAGAGATTTGTGATCGCGGGCCACTGAGGCAGACTCCATCTCCTCAGCAACCCGCGGCCACCACCCATCCTTGCAGTGCCTCACGGCTCTCCGAACCTCCGAGCGAAAGCTGCGGTAAGCCTCCTCATTCTCTGACGTGGGATTCTGTAGCCGATGACAATGGGCCTATCGCTTTTTCTCAACCATCCTGAACACCTCCTCTGTCAGCCAGGGTCTCTGGGGAGGTCTGGACCGCGTACCCAAAGCAGCCATTGCGGCTGCATGAGTCACAGTCCTAAACCTCGCCCATTTACCCTCGACATCAGGAGGAGTGGGGGACGATGCCAACCCCAGCCGCAAGCGATGATGAAATTCTTGCTTGCAACTTTCATCAGATAACTGAGACCAGGCCACTTTAGGTTGGAATGGGGTCCTGGGTGTACACCCACCACCGGAGTGGAAGAATGGCAGGCGCATCTTACAGATGACTAGTCGATGGTCAGAGGGCAGATCAGCTCCACGGTAGGTCCTGGTGTCAAGGACATGGGCTCGCATCCGCTGGTCCGTCACTATGTAGTCCAGCAGATGTTCTTGCTAGGACCCGGCATGCGTCCATGATGTTGTGTGTATGCGCCGATGCCGGAACAGCGTGTTGGTAATTACAAGCCCATGGGCTGCACAAAAATCTAGCAGCCTCCTACCGTTGTTATTGAGCTGATCTGGCCCATGCCCTCCAATCACTCCAGACCAGTTGCCAGCATCATGACCAACTCGGGCATTGAAGTCACCCAACAAGATGACTCTGTCCCGAGGGGCCACTTTAGCCAGCACCTGTGACAGGAGGTCATAGAAGGCATCTGACTCATCGGCTTTGCCTGCATCCCTCCACGGATGTTCGTCTTCGGTGGGGGCATAAGTAACCATGACCACCACTCCTCGCCTCCGGTTGATGGGAAGGCGAGCCCAAAGTACACACACCCACTCACACACCCACAACTCACTCACACGGACTCGCTCAACCACACACACCCACAACTCACTCACACGGACTCGCTCAACCACACACACCCACAACTCACTCACACGGACTCACTCAACCACACACACCCACAACTCACGCACAAGGACTCACTCAACCACACACACCCACCCACTCAGCCACAAACAACAACCGTCATTCGCCACCACGGAGCTTGTGCCAGGCTAAGTTCACGTTGAGGCCACGTGAAGTGTCGAACGCCCCCTGGCAGGTCACGAGACAGACCCAGGTAGTGTCATGGGTTGGCTGACTGAGATGACAGGCAGATGCACCACCAGCTGTACCCCCCACCCCACTGTGCCAATTTGCTGTTTCAACCGCCAGACGCTCCACTCAATGTGAGCGTCGGTCCTACGCCCTCCGTTGTTGCTGGAGGGCGACTGCCCCCAACTACCCAGTAGCGTCCTTCACATGACCCACCCACACTCACCCGCTCACTCACATACTCGCTCACTCACACACAACACACACACTCACCCACACACACTCACACACACTCGCTCACTCACTCACACACAACACACACACTCACCCGCTCACTCACACACCCACTCACTCACACACAACACTCACACACACCCACTCACTCACACACAACACACACACACTCACCCGCTCACTCACACACTCACCCACACACACACTCACCCACTCACTCACACCCGCTCACTCACACTCACCCACACACCCACAATACACCCACACGCCCACTCACTCACACACACCCACACACACACACCCACTCACTCGCACGCTCACACACTCACTCACCCGCTCACTCACACGCTCACTCAGACACTCACCCACTCGCACGCTCACACACTCACTCACACGCTCGCTCACACACTCATACACAAACTCGCTCGCTCGCTCACACACTGCGTATTAGTCGCGCGTTATTATCTTTTCATCGGCTGCGCACGTGTGGAAGCTGCGTGCCTGTGTGTGTCGATTCGTGCGTAGACGCTGTTGTGGGGAGCGGTGGTGTAGCGGTGAGCGCGCGCTGCGCTACAAACCCGCCAACCCCAATTCAATTCACGCTCACGGTCACCACCAGTGACAATTATCTGAACCGGGCATGGGCCTCCCCTAGGTCGACTCAGCCTCCCCTAGGTCAACTCAGCCTCATATTAGTACCTAGTGCGGCGTGTTAAACATCGCCACTGGGGAGACAAAGGCAGCTTGGCGTGATGCTGGTCACCCACCTCCTCGTGTGCCGTGCCGGCCTTGATAGGAGCTGCTCGCTAACAGCACTTGCCCCTACAATACGTTCAGGCTATTTGGGTCTTCGCACCTCCGAATAGCACGTTTGGCTACGTACGGTGCGAAATAAGTTCCACGCACGTACAAACATTCTCGGCCACAGTTATGCCCTTCCATTCTCTATGCACTCATGAAACGCGGACTCCCTTTAAAGGGACATCTTGCGCCGGTTTGAAACATTCAAGCTGGCCCTGCCCGACTATCCATCCTGGGTTAGCCCACCTTGGCTTGGATTACAGTGTGAAGGCGCTCACAGATCCTCGAAAGGCATCGGCCACAGTCCCATCAGTGAGCTCCTCTGGCTGGCGAGGCTGTTGTTGGCTTGGCGATGTAGCCCGCATGCCCAGCCACTGCATGTCCAATCAAGCAGCTTCTCTTTGACGGCACTGTGCCCAGACGAATGCCTTGCATAGCTACCAAATAGACTTATATAGAGACCCCAATAGACTGACGTATAAGTATACATGTTCACCTCGTTTCATGCGATTACAGGCGATGTTTTTCAATAAAGTGTGCACCAAGCGAAAGCTCGCGAGACAGCCGGTAGCCGAGTAGGGCACACAGTAAACAGTGCGGACACTCCACACACATTGCACAAACTACACACACAGTATGCGCACTGCACACATACAGTACACACTGTACACAAAGTATGCATGCAGTATACAGTGGACACACTGGACACTGTACACAGCACACACTGGACACGATGCATACTGTACCCACACGGTAAACAGAGTCGACAGTGCACACGGTACACACAAAGTACACACATTACACACACACTGTTGTCCCACATTCGACCGCATAGCCGAATGCATGTAGAGTAAATTCAAACTACATGGGTAGAAATAGGTCATCCGAATATACAAAAAATCGCACAAACCAAACTCGCATAAAGCGAGCAAAACAGATCCACAGACTCACGTAGACTGTTCTGTGATTAAACCGGGTTCTGGTGGTATCAGGCCAATCAGCCGAATTACCATAGACTTACACAGATATCCATAGACTTACACAGAGATCCATAGACTTACACAGATATCTATAGACTTACACAGAGATCCATAGACTTACACAGAGATCTATAGACTTACACAGAGATCCATAGACTTACACAGAGATCCACAGTCTTACACAGAGATCCACAGACTTACATAGAGAAAAACATACACAGAGATATATAGACTTAAAACAGAGTACCACAGACTTACACAGAGATCCATAGACTTACAAGAGATCCACAGACTTACACAGAGATCCACAGACTTACACAGAGATCCACAGACTTACACAGAGATCCGTATACTTACACAGATATCCATTGAATTACACAGAGATCTATAGACTTAGAAGAGATCCACAGACTTGCACAGAGATCCACAGACCTACACAGAGATCCACAGACTTACACAGAGATCCATAGACTTACACAGAGATCCACAGTCTTACACAGAGATCCACAGACTTACATAGAGATAAACATACACAGAGATATATAGACTTACAACAGAGTACCACAGACTTACACAGAGATCCATAGACTTACAAGAGATCCACAGACTTACACAGAGATCCACAGACTTACAGAGATCCACAGACTTGCACAGAGATCCGTATACTTACACAGATATCCATTGAATTGCACAGAGATCCATAGACTTACACAGATATCCATTGAATTACACAGAGATCTATAGACTTAGAAGAGATCCACAGACTTACACAGAGATCCACAGACCTACACAGAGATCCACAGACTTACACAGAGATCCGTAGACTTACACAGATATCCATTGAATTACAAAGAGATCCATAGACTTACACAGAGATCCGTAGACTTACACAGAGATCCATAGACTTACAAGAGATCCACAGACTTACAGAAATCCGTAGACTTACACGGAGATCCATAGACTTACATATAGATCCGAAGACATACACAGACATCCATGGACTTACACAGAGTTCCATAGATGTACATAGAGATCCATAGACTCACATTGACTGGGCAGTGATACAACTAGGTTCCCTAGCGCAGTGAACTGATGGTCTCCAATGACTGGCTGGATGGACTTGCGACGGACACTTTCTGCGAGAACATCAAAAGTTGCTTCGAAGAGTTTGGCTCAGTCTGCTGAAATGGCCTCAGCCGTAGCAGTTATCTGATGTCCTCTTCTGGGGTCATCCCCTCGCTCACAGAATCCCCCCCCCCAACCAATTAAATGATTCATTGGAATAAATATGAGGAGAAATCTAACTTCTTATGCCAGTGGAGGTTGTTATTGTTTGGCGTGACCTGCGACTTCACAATGAGAGCAGAGAGCGAGCGGATCGCTATTCTCATAAATGAATCAAATTGCGGCAGAGATTTCATTCATTCGTGGTGCCAGACGCAAATACAAGGCTGCTCATTCACCATTGCTGAGCTCTGCACAAGGATAAAGATCCACCGTATAGCCTTTTAACAGACTGTTGGCGCAAGTGCTGTTAGCGAGCACCTATGAAGGCCGGCACAAGCACAATGAGAGGGTGGGTGACCAGAATCGCAGATTCGCCTGATAATTCTGAAACACATCCCGAACAAAAGGCGGATATTCCACATGTAGCCTCTACAGGCTGTTGAGGCAAGTGCTGTTGGCGAGTAGCACCGTGGCGCACTATGGTGATGTGGCTAGGACGAAACCCGGCCACCTTTGTCTCCCCAGTGCTGGAATTTTACACACCACACCAAGTACTCATTTGAGGCAGAGTCGATCTAGGGGAGGCCCATGACCGGTTCAGATAATCGTCACTGGTATTGGCCGTGAACGGAAATCGAACCCCGATTTCTGGGCTCGTAGCACAGCTCGCTGACCACTACACTACCGTTCCCCACATACATACATGGCCACAAAAGACAAAGACATAGTGCACACATGCATGCAAGCGTAGCCTACACTCGTAGGCACATGTACACACGTATAATGATGATCTGTGTCTCCTTGTGTCTCTGTTTCTCAACCTGCCCGTCACTTCCTCTCCGCACATCTCCCATCTCCTTTCAGACGGCGATCCTCCCACCCACCTATCCACCTGCCTCGAGGTGTTAAGACTCTTGCTGCTCCTCATCTCAACCTCCACCCCGACCCAGCCCCCAACCCCTTTCCCATGCCCCCCCAACCCCAGCTACCCCTCCATCCCCCGACGGCGTCGCACAACGCGCAATGTCTCCCCGACCCGCTCCGCTCCCGGGCCTCGCATTGGCTGCCTACTGCGTCCTGGTGTCTGCCGGGAACTCATCTCCCCTGGGAGGGCACCACTCCCCATCCTCCTCCTCGTCCACCTCCTCGACGTCACAGGCTCTGCGCTCCTTCCTGCGGGAGCCCCTGTGCCGGGAGCCGTGCTCCTGCTTGGAGCGCGAGGGCCTCCTTGAGATGAACTGCGAGGGCCGCGGCGTGACCTCCGTGGCGCGCCTACCGGCGCCCCTCACGTCCCGTGCCAGCGCCGGCGCGGCGCCGCCTCCGCCCTTCTCCCTGCTCCTCGGCGGCAACTCCATCAGCCGTGTGGGGCCGGGTGACTTCGCCAACTTCTCACGCGTCTTGCTGCTCAGCCTCTCGGGCAACGGCCTTCGTGCGGCGCACGATGGCGCCTTTGAGGGCCTGCGCTCGGCCCGCAAGCTCTTCCTAAGCAACAACCGCCTGGAGGTGCTACGAAACGACACCTTCCTGGGCCTGCACTCGCTCGAGTACCTGCAGGTGGACTACAACCTCGTCCGCCGCGTGCAGCCTGCCGCCTTCTCGCCACTGCCCCGCCTCAAGGTGCTCATCCTCAACGACAACGTGCTCACGGGCCTGCCGGCGCACGCCTTCCGCGGGCTGGCGCTCACCCACCTGGACCTGCGCGGCAACCGCATCAAGACGCTGCCCCTGCCTGGGCTGCTCGAGCACCTGGGCCGCCTGAGTGAGCTGCAGCTCGGCGAGAACCCATGGAACTGCTCGTGTGCGTCGCTGCCCATGCGCCGCTGGCTCGAGCAGATCCCCTACTCCACGCTGGTCGGCGAAGTGATGTGCGAGTACCCATTCCGCGTGCACGGAAAGCTGCTCCGTGAGCTGTCGCGCCACGAAGTCTGCTCGCGCCGCATGATGATGCAGGCGGCAGGCGCCGGCAGGGTCCACGTGGGCGGGGGACACGGGGGCGACGCTCGAGCGGGAGGAGGAGGTTACGGCGCCGCTGACGACGATGACGACGAAGGTGAAGATGATGAACCGGGAGGTGGAGGCCTCATGCCCAGAAGGCCGAAGCCTCCGGGCGGCGCTGCCGCCCCCAAGCCGGTGACGCCGAGCCCCACCGCCAAGCCTAGCAGCAGCATCGCCGCCGCCGACAAAACCCTGGGCCTCAACCGACCCGGGCAGAGTGACCTCCCGCCCCACGCCAAGATCCCGGCGCCTTCCCCTCCCCGGGGCGCTACGTGGGCCCCTCCGCGGCCGGCACGCGTGCACGCCCATGGCGATGCCGCCGCAACAACGGCCAGCCCGGCACGACCCCCTATCCCCGTGGAGTGCCCGCGGCCGTGCCGCTGTCTCGTGCACAACGTGGACCTGGGCCTACGCGTCAACTGCCAGGAGCGGGGGCTGGGCCGCGTGGCCACCCTGCGCCCGCGGCCCTCCGACCCACGCCAGTTCTACCTGACGGGCAACCAGCTGCACGGCGTGATGCGTGCCGACTTCCGTGGCTACTCGGGCCTGGAACTGCTGCACCTGGCCAACAACCGCATCTCCTTCGTGCAGGATGGTGCCTTCGCATCGCTGCCCTCGCTGCGCCGGCTCTACCTCAATGGCAACGATCTGGCGCGCGTCACGCCTGAAATGCTGGCCGGCCTCTCAGGCCTGCACTACCTCTACCTGGAGGGCAATGTGATCCGCGAGGTGGAGGCCGGCGCGCTGGATGGCCTGCGCAGCCTGCAGCTCGTCTTCCTGGGGCGCAACCTCCTGCGCTCTCTGCCCGCCGGCCTCTTCTCGGGCGCGACCCGCCTCGCACGCCTCGACCTGCGGGGCAACCACCTGGCGTGGCTCGCAGCACGCGCCGTGCTGGAGCCCGTCACGGGGTTCGTGCAGGTGCGTGGCGACGGGCACAGCCGTGGCGGTGGTAGTGGTGAAGATGGTGGTGGTGGTGGTGGTGGTAGAGATGATGGTGGAGACGGTGGTGGCCTGGTGTCCCAGGCATCCGAACACTGAGCGAGCACAGATGAGATGCTGGCTTTCAACCCAGGTTTTTGCTACTGACTATGATTAAACCGGGTTCTTTATTCTAGTGAGTTAATGGTCTCAACCCTAACCCTGCACGTAATTTGACTAAATTTTATCTCTGAGTATTGAAACATTGGCGTTGACTGCCATATGAAGAACGGAGAAGGGACAGTTCATCAGGGTGACTTGTATGTATCTCAGAGGTAGCTCTATGATATCCACTTCTTCCGTGGGCCATTCTCTAACATGGAGGACTAAACTGCTCTGCGCTCCGTTCCTTCGCATCACAATGGTAGCATGATCTGGATTAAATAGAAAATAAAATAAAAAACAGTGCAATTTGTAAGAGGCGCAGCATTTCACAACAAAATTGGCTGTGATATTTGGGAGGCATGGAGCCAAGCTCAGTGTCACTTGAAGCCAGGCGTTAGAGGTTGAGGGCCTTTCCGAAAGATTGAATGCTGTCCCGAAGAATCGAGGAAGTGACCATGGTCCCTGCTCCATGGAGTAGAGAGTGGGGGGGGGGTTGTGAGTTGCGCTGCTGCTACTGCTGACACTGCTACTGCCACCGCTGCCATCACTGCCACCACTGCCGCTGCTGCTGCAGAGAGTTCCAGCGCGATGAGCATGTAGCGCAGGGCAACGTGAGCGGAGAGTGTTTGTTGTGTGTGCATGCATGACCCGGTACAGGTGGACCTGCAAGAGAACCCGTGGGACTGCTCCTGCCCGCTGGCCGAGCTGCGCCGCTGGGCCGTGCGGCTCAGCAGTGGCGTGCTCGTGGGCGGCCTGACCTGCGAGTCACCCGAGGAGCTGGCCGGCCGAGACCTGCGCTCCGTGCCGCTGGACACGCTGTGCCCCAACCGCACGCGCGGGCCCCTGCCGGTCCCGGCCGGCGAGGGCCGCGCCGGCGGTAACGCCAGCGTCCTGCTTGGTACCAGCGCCAACGACGGTGGTGAAGGTCGCAACAGCAGTGGCGGCGCCGGCAACGGGAGCGGCGCGGGTATTTGGATGGTGCCCACATGGCCGCAGGTGGAGGCCACTACCTGTGCGGGTACGGCCGCTCCCGCTTGGGCTTCCGTCCCTGCGGGACCCGTGCCCCTCTCCGTGCTCATCCTGGGCTTGCTGCTCGTGCTGCTGTGCGCCGTCTTCGTGGCCGCCGGCTGGCTCGTGTTCGTGTTGCGGCGGCGGCGGTGCCGGCGGAGGAGGAGGAGGAGGGGGGGAGGTGGCGGCGGGGCCGGCCGCAGGGGCAGGCGGAGGAATGGGCGCACGAGGCTCCAGGACGATGCCAAGCGCTCCTCCAAGGTGGCGGGGGAAGGCGTGGGAGGGGGCGGCAGCAGCCATGGAGGAGGAGGACCAGGGGGAGGCGTGGACTTCTTCGAGCCGGAGGGCGGCGCCATATCTGTGTACGACCCGCGCTCGACCACCCCCAACCTCCTGCATGAGAACCCCATCTACAACCCCCATGGGGACGACGAGGAGGAGGGGGAGGACGATGAAGATGATGACGACGATGAAGATGATGATGACACCATGGTGGCCAACAAGGGGGGGGAGGCCGCTAGCTCCAAGGCCCCGCTCCGGCCGGGCACGGCTGTCTCGGCGCCTCGGCACGCCGGTGGCCTGCACGAGCTCTCGTGCCACGCGCTGCGCTGCGACGAGCGGCTGCGCTACTGCGAGGTGCGTGGCGCAGACGCGCCTTTCCGCCGCCTGGCCGAGGAGCGGCCCCCGGCGTCCGTGGGGGCGGCCGAAGCTGTGGCTAAGGGCGGGTGCGGCGGGGAGTACCTGGAGCTGCGGGTACGGCTGCAACAGCAGCATCAGCAGCATCATTATCAGCAGCAACAACAGCATCAGCAACAGCATCATCATCATCATCAGCAACAACAGCAGCAACAAAATCAGCAGCAGCATCAAGCCGAGACGGATTACCTGGAGGTTCTGCAAGGCCAGGTAGCTCTCAGCCACCTGTGACAATTCACCTCCCTTCTCACGTCTCTCCCATCTACGTACGAAATGTATACTATTGTTATAACATTTCTACCAAGCCTATATCTTACAGAGAGGGGACCCTCGTCCATAAACTTCTGGCAGTCCATCAGCACTGGCTCAAGCCCCCCTCACTCGGAATGATGAGTCACTGAATGTTGAAACCGGCTCAGGGTTTGCTTTGTGTTGAACCCGATGCTGCCAGGGGTGTGCGCTCCCAAAAGTTCCGCGATGCCGATGGGATATTCGAGTGGCTGAAGCCTCCTTGCCACCGAGACGTGGGTTCATCAGTTACCATATCCGGAGGTGTTTTTTTGTCCTCAATGCCCATGAATGTTGAGTCCAAACCCTCCAGCCAGGTAGACTTGGCCCGTCGTTGTCTCTCTGGGGTGGACGAGGAGAGCACGCGCTGGCAGGTGGGCAGTGGGTCCCCTATTGAAGTAACTCTCCACATTCCACATGTCCACGTCGCAGAGCGGCCAAAACTGATTTTATATATATCGACCAGTGAAGGACGTCGAAGTGAGCTCCTGCACAAATGAGCAGTGATTGGGGCACTGGTGCTCATTTCCGTTTACAGCCCTGCAGAGCCAGTGGCGGATATTCCACATTCCAATGATAGGGACGAGTATGAACCGTATAGGATGATCACTGTTGATCTTGCCCACAATGTGGTTCTTCTGTTATTGACCGCAGAAGGACGGTGGGTTGAGTAAAGCCCTCCTAACCAGAATTTGAACTTGGAATATCATCATCATCACCATCATCCCTCTATGTGAAATTAAACGAGCATTGCTTTATGAAAAAGTAATTTATATTTTGCTATGTGGAGAAAACGGACACTAATTGGGAATCTGAAATATCCATCAGTAGATAAGAAGGGAGAAGCTTTGTCTTTTCTTTCTCATGACTGGTGAGTGAATCAGAGGTGACCTGCTCACATGAACCACCTTTGCAGGGTTTGACCCTGGTCCATCCAGGACATTGGCATCTTCTGTGTTCGATGTTCAGCAGAGTTGATGTGTACTGAGATATTGGTCCCGGTTTGTTGCCGTGTTGAACTTTCTTCGCAGGATACTGCACGGCTTTGACGACTTCGCGCTGACCGAGAGAACGCGTCCGTCCAGTTTGTTTCTGCATCGGGATTGGTGGTGAACCAGAGCAATGCGCGTGGACATGCCAACGTGCATGAAATCAGAGAACGTTTCAGGAAATTGTAAGTTCATTTTCTGACATTCAGATCAAGACAGCTGGAATTTGCAAGTTTTTGGCAACACTGTCAGAGAAACGTGTGGGTTTCTGGAAAGTGTAAGAAACACTTTCAGGGCTCATTATCTGCACTTTTAAGACTCTGGAGATGTCTCGAGTTTCAATCAACGCGGGTGGGTTTCCCACTTTTACACTGTGGTCATTGAATGAGCCAATTTTCAGGCAGAAGCTTCTGAATTATTATGCAATTCCTGACGTTTTTTTGTTAAAAAACGTCTCAGCTGAAGAATTTTTTAAAATCTACAAATGTGAGTCAATCGTTTTCAACTCTCTTTATGAAATCAGGACACCTCGCCGAGCCTCAGCAATGCGCTCGGGATGCTCGGACAATTCCTGTCCATCCGTTTCAATTACGCGAGGGAGGAACGCAGAAGTGCCCAGAGGACACCCGTGCACGCAAACGTGGAGAGTGCTTCAACAATGTTACCACCGCACAGACAACATGACCTTACCCTGGCTTGGCATAGTCGCTGTGCTGGCCTTCACGCAAATTACATTTTCCTCACGTAGATCATCATCTTGACGGGCCGTGTCTCCTTTGCGCGAACCACCAACCCCCTCCTTCACCCTCCGTCTCTACAGGTCAGGAAAGGCTCAGTGAGTCCCAAGACTATTTGTCAGGAGGGTCCTGCTTGCGAGATGTTTGGCAGATTCCGTACTGAAGTAATCTTTTGTGCACGAGAAAGCCCATGGAGACGCACGGAAAATACGAGAGGATAACCTGCTGCACCGCCTTCTACAAACACCGCCTCGCTCCATCTATGAGTGACCCACCAACTCCACCCCCTGAGTCTTTCTGGATTACGGAACTGCATCATTGCCACCTCCTACGATGTGGAGATGATGATGACGATGATGATCGTGGGAGGCTGTTGGTAAGTGTTGGACCATGTCGGAATAAGTTGTGACCTTGAGTAGTGATCCCGCCGAAACGATATGCCACTTAAAAGCACGCGATCACTTCCATGAGAGGAACCTGGAACACGGGGGAGACCTGTGCGACGTTTCGAGCAGAGATCTTAATGATTCAGAGTTGATTTTGTTTGTTCGGGGCTTTGGTCACGATGTAAATGTGGCGGTCAAATTTGCGTGTCATAATACCATCCGACATAGCCACCAAACAATTAAACGTGTTAAACGGTGTACAAGTTTTTGTATCATAATATTTAATCGTGGTTTCAACTCACCAGTAGAGAACGATTCTCACAGGCATATTTAATTTGTTTGGCTCTCGTCAGATGGCGGAGGGTCTTACGACACGAATTTGGCCCGCATCTTGACGTGGGGACAGCTTACTCGTAAAAAATGAATTCCGATTCAAAGTAATAACCAACTGCGAAAAAAAACCCTGCTACTGCTGTGCGTTAGCAGCGTGTGATTGTTAAACTGCAGGACACGTTCCCCAGGAATGTACATTATCAATACCAGGCGGAGTGAGTGCAGTGAAACGTGATGCAAGATCTTTATACTTAATAAATGGGAATTTGCAATGCACATACCAGCAGATGTTGCCCATAGATATATATATGTAGATATATTAATGATCATTATTTTATGACTGTGTTCCCACGGTTAGTGTGCAGTAGTTATTAATGAGCTTAAGCGGAGCTGGCCTGTCGGCGATTGTGGTCAGACGCAGCAGCATACATTAGGCACATGACAATTCCTCAATTTTATTATCAATTAAAATTCCACTATTACACTCACGGTGCGTGCGTCAAACCATGTGTGTGTGTTTGTGTGAGGATCGATTCTTTGTGATGGATGTGGTTTTTTGTAAATCTTGATACTTCCGTAGAGTCACATCCTACGGATTCACTGCACTGTGGATGCTACAGATTTAATCCATTGTGGATCCAGCAGATTCACTCAACTGTGGATCCTACAGATTCACTCCTCTGTGGATGCTACATATTCACTCCACTGTGGATGCTACAGATTCACTCCACTGTGGATCGTATAGATTCACTCCACTGTGGACGCTGCAGATTCACTCCACTGTGGATGCTACATATTCACTCCACTGTGGATGCTACAGATCCACTCCACTGTGGATGCTACAGATTAATTCCACTATGGATCCTACAGATTCACTCCAATGTGCATCCTACAGATTTCAACTCTTACAGTTTCTACATATTTCCACCATAAAACTTCCATAGATTACCACCACGACAGAATCTACAACATACCAAAACAATGATATAGAATGCACAAACCCTGACATTCCAATCAGCCTTGGTCGTTCAAATCTGTGCTGCAACTTGTAATTCAGTCCTACAAAGTAACACCCTTACCAGATCTCGGTACAAATCAACCCCTACCACCCGAACACAGATTCCAATTCCCGAACTGTCTGGGTCAATGCTACCTAGCGGCCTGAGTTGTAATTATAACTCTTGCCTTGACATTAACCATAGCTTTAGCAGTGGCTCATACCTTAACCCGAGGCATTAACCCCCAGCTCTAACGATAACACAAGGCATCTGACTCTATTCTTGATAGGTTAGCAAACCTGTCAAGAGTCCATTTGTGATTGGAAATTCTGACAATTTGTCGAATTGCAGTGGTGTTAATTGATAGAGGCTTACACGTATTTAAGGGCACCACGGTGGCGAGATGTTTACTACCTCGCCTGGTATACAGGAGGTCGCGGGTTCGATCCCTATCGTGACGCCTGTATACTGTAGTTGGAGTTTGCGTGTCTCTCTCCCCGTGGTCACGTGGGTTATTCTCTGGGTGCTCCGGTGTTTCACTCCACATGTGTGTAAAGTATTTGGCTGCTAATATTTTTTTACGTGATAATCTACTTCATTGAGTTATCATGGATGGGCTGGTTGCTTCTAAGAAAAAAAGCTATATAACTCATTGGGCCTTACCTGCAAAAAACAGAGTTTAGGTGATGTGAATTAAGTGCTTTCAGTTAGCTATGGAATGGGTTTTTTTCAACCGTTTAGCCAACTTTCTTAATATCTGTGGAACATTGTTTCCAGTATCAAAATGATGAAACAATACGTAGAGGTTCTTCCCTTTTAGCAATTAAACAGGAAGTGTAAAGACGTACAAACACCAAATAGATACCTTTTGCAAGGCATCAGGTCTGCATTAACCACACATACTTGTAGCAAAACATGCAATCATGCTCTGGTAATATAGCTCAACCCGAGCTATAAATGCTCTGATACTTGTGTAGTGATATCGCTGGATGTCAACAGGCTGTGGGTACAGTACCGGCCCTAGAGGGGCACGGCGTGCGCTAAATAATAGCGATAGATGGCATCATGCTTTAAGTGCAGTGCCGACCCTACAGGACAGGGTGTGTGGGTGCCGACTGAAGGATGAGGTTGTGTGAGGCCATGGCACTCTAGTTGACCCGGGAGGACACGTGACCGGTTAAGTTGACAAAGGGGCCCCAATAGGGGGCTAGGGGGGGTCACGTGATTGGGACCCAGATCCTTCCCGAAGATTCTGGAAGGTGAACGTGCCCAAGGGCGGTGCCGGCCACGCCACTGAGAATATAAGCCGGGTCCCGAGAGGGACCAGGGTTGTTGTTCATCGTGGAAGAAACCCTTCATCTACGTTCTCCGCTCAACAATTCTCCAACACGTGGACCCGGCCCGAAGTTGTTGGTCCCGGTCTTTAGTAGCAGTTACGTTGTAACTAGTGTAGTTAGCCTGGTGGTCATCACCTGGCTAACTACACCAGTCACGTGGTAACTAGTGTAGTTAGCCTGGTGGTCACCATCTTAGGTTGTTATTCTGTTAAGGGGAGTTACCCAGTGTGTTGGAAGTGAATAAATGTGTTGCCTCCAAGTCTACGTCTGCGACTCAGTTGAACCCACTACACTTGCATTGTCTTTGTATTGTTCGCCTTTTGCCATTCGGGTCTAGCACTGGTGCAGAGACGTGGCCTTGAAGAAGGCTGTCTGGTGTAGGCCAATCACTTTCCAAGACAATGCATACATTATCAGAACATGTTTGCATGTGTTGCCACAAGTACATGTGGTTAATGCAGACTTGATGCCTCGCAAAGGGTGTATCTATTTGCACGTGGCATATGCTGTAGGGAGAGTATCCGTCTCATGTCCCTCCAATGAGACATTTAATTCTCAAGAGTTTAAATTCTGCCAAATGAGGCCAGAAATAAAATGTAGCACGGCGGTCTCATTGTGCAGTCTGAAATAACCAAGCAAAGACCATCAACTCACTAGAATAGAGAACCTGGTTCAATCATAGCCTGGTCTATGTGAGTTTATGGATATCTGTGTGAGTCTATGTGGATCCTACAGATTAACTCCAGTGTGAATTCTACAGATTCACTCTACTGTAGATGCTGCAAATTAACTCCACTGTGGATCCTACAGATTCACTCTACTGTGGATGCAACATATTCACTCCACTGTGGATCGTATATATTCACTCCACTATGCATGCTACAGATTCATTCTACTATGGATCCTACAGATTCGCTCGACTGTGGATGCTACATATTCATTACACTATGGATCCTACAGATTCACTCCACTGTAGATCCTACAGATTCACACCACTGTTTATACTACAGATTCACTTCACTGTGGATCCTACAGATTGCAACTCTTGTAGTTTCTACATATTTCCACCATAAAACTTCCATATATTACCACCACAACAGAATCTACAATATACCAAAACAATGCTATAGAATGCACATACCCTGACATTCCAATCAGCCTGGGTCGTTCAAATTTGTGCTGCAACTTGTAATTCAGTCCTACAAAGTAACACCCTTACCAGATCTCGGTACAAATCAACCTCTACCTCCAGAATACAGATTCCAATTCCCGAACTGTCTGGGTCAATGATACCTAGCGGCCTGAGTTGTAATTATAACTCTTGCCTTGACATTAACCATAGCTTTAGCAGTGGCTCATACCTTAACTCGAGGCATTAACCCCCAGCTCTAACGATAACACAAGCCATCTGACTCTATTCTTGATAGTTTAGCAAACCTGTTAAGAGTCCATTTGTGATTGGAAATTCTGACAATTTGTCGAATTGCAGTGGTGTTAATTGATAGAGGCTTAAACGTGTTTAAGGGCACCACGGTGGCGAGATCTTAACTACCTCGTCTGGTATACAGGACGTTGCGGGTTCGATCCCGACCGTGACCCCTATATACTGTAGTTGGAGTTTGCGTGCCTCTCTCCCCGTGGTCGCGTGGGTTATTCTCTAGATTCTCCGGTGTTTCCCTCCACATGTGTTAAAAGTATTTGGCTGCTAATAATTTCCATGTGATAATCCACTTCATTGAGCTATTATTTATGGGCAGGTTGCTTCTAAGAAAAAAAGCTATATAACTCATTGGGCCTTACCTGCAAAAAAAATGTTTAGTTTATGTGATTTAAGTGCTTTCAGTTAGTTATGGAATGGGTTTTTTTCAACCTTATAGCCAACTTTCTTAATATCTATGGAACATTGTTGCCAGTATCAAAATGATGAAACAATATGTAGAGGTTCTTCCCTTTTAGCAATAAAACAGGAAGTGTTCAGATGTGCAAACACCAAATAGATACCTTTTGCAAGTCATCAAGTCTGCATTAACCACACGTACTTGTGACAAAACATGCTCTGGTAATATAGCTCAACCCGGGCTATAAATGCTCTGATACTTGCATCGTCTTTGTATTGTTCGCCTTTTGCCGTTCTAGGGTCTAACATTGGTGCAGAGACGTGGGCATGAAGAAGGCTGTCACGTGTAGGCCAATCAGTTTCCAAGACAATGCATACATTATCAGAACATGTTTTCAAGTACATGTGGTTAATGCAGACTTGATGCCTCGCAAAGGGTGTATCTATTTGCACGTGGCATATGCCGTAGCGAGCGTATCCGTCTCATGTCCCTCCAACGAGACATTTAATTATCAAGATTTGAAATTCTGCCAAATGAGGCCAAAAATCTAATGTAGCACGGTGGTCTCATTGTGCAGTCGGAAATAACCGAGCAAAGACCATAAGCTCACTAGAATAGAGAACCTGGTTCAATCACAGCCTGGTCTATGTGAGTCTATGGGTCTCTGTGTGAGTCTGTGGATCTCAGTGTGATTTTAAGGATATCTGTGTATGTCTATGGATCTCTATTAGTCTATAGATATGTGTGAGTCTATAGATATCTGTTTCAGTCTATGGATCTCTATGTAAGTCTATGAATCTCTGTGTACGTCTGTGGATCTCTGTGTAAGTCTTTGGGATCTCTGTGTGAGTCATTGGTAACCAGGCTGAGGCCATCAACTCACCGCATTAGAGAATCTGGTTTAATCACGGTCAGTTGCTTATGCCAGACTCAGCATCCCCTCGGCGGACAGCAACCATTATGAATCCACCCCCGCCGCATCTTAGGGCCACTTGCACGCATGGTTTCTTAATTTAGCAGCGTCCTAATTAGACTGTCACGCCGTGATTCATATGTGGGCACTGACGGGCAGTGTAGGTGAGTGCTCCACGCGCTGCTGGGTTTGTTGCTTCCGAAGGCATTTGAATCGTGAGAGCGACCCAGATGCCGCTCACGGCCAACATCCTCTAGGTTGACAGACCTTAAATGAGTATCTCGGTGCGATGTGTAAACATCAGCACGGTAGGAGACAAAGATGGCCGGACATGTTTTTTTTTTCAGGTCACACACCACCCCATTGGATCGGCAATAACGCCGGTGCTCGCTCACAGCACTTGCCTCAACAGTCCCTTAAAGGCTATAACGGAGGGATCTTTGCCTTTGCCTCGCTGGCAGGATGTCACGGAACAGACCCAGGTGCCATGGGTTGATTAAGTGAGATTAACTGGCAGATGCAACACCTGTGCTCCCGACTGTGCCAAATCGCTGTGTTTTAAACGTCTCGTTGTTGTGAACGTCGTTCCTCCACCGGCCGTTGTTGCTGGAGAGCAACTGCCACCAACTGCCCGGTAGTGTCCTTCATAATAAACCTCCTCCAATCATCGACAAGTCCATTCTTTCTATACCATGCCAGTCAATCTCCTCTATAACCCGTGCCGTATACCCGTTTAGCCCCCTATATGCGGCCAAAGGGAAGCTAAATGAGATGGCTCGGCATGCGAGATACACAATCCAGCCAACGCAGCCAGCCGGAGGTGATCTCTGATGGGACTGTGTCCAGATCTCTCAAGGATGTGAGCTCCTCCATACTGTAATCCAGTCTGGTTAAACCTATGGTGAATCATAGCCAGGCGAACCTGAATGTTTCAAGCCGGCGCAGATGTTACTTTAAAAGGGTTCCACGTTTTACGCATGCAAAGGAAAGCGAGGACATAACTATGGCCAAGAAGATTGAAAGGCCAGGTAGCTTTCAAACTGCATAACGCAGCTGAATAAAAGATCATGCCGCTTGACTGATTTTGAGCCCTTTTCTGCCCAACCAGAGCTGATCATAAGTACACTGCTCAGGTAGAGAAACGTCTCACCTCTCTCCACTACTGCCCCATCACCCATTCGGAGTTTGGGGAGGACACCATTTGATGGCTTAATATACCCAGGCAGGTGCTTTATTTTTGTGGGGCTAATGGTAAGGCCCCATATCTAAGTAGTACGCTTCAGGTTCGGCAGTAAGTCGTCTAAATCCTTATCAGAGTGGACAGTAGATACATTCTTTGGGTCTAACGGTAAAGCCACGTAGATAGAATCTAATTTAATTTATTTTGTTTTATATCTACGTGACTTTACCAAAAGAACCAAAGAGTATAGAATACCACGTAGATAGAATAAATAAAAAAAATCAAGACGTTTTTTCATCAGGTGAAAAAATAGCGAGAGAGCTGCTGAGGCAGGATGTTATAAAGGTTTGAGATGGGTGTAGCCCAAGGGTCAAAAGCGAAGGGGGCGGGGCTACTGATGAAGTTTGCATGTAAATGTAAGATCGCAGAGCTGAGCTACCTCCACGACGACAAAGCTGTGGAGGTGGCCATTGCGTTGTCAGAGATAACACGTCAATGCAAGATTGCAGAGCCACCGCCACATCAAATTAAACGAGCAACAGTGGCTGTGTTAGTTAGATATTTAACCTGTTAATGTAAAGACATTTAACCTGTTAATGTAACACCGGAGAGTCGAAAATAACTACTAAACATCACAGCCAGTTATGACTTAACCTGGTTAATAACGTCCTTCCAATGATTGCTCAGTTTTTCTATCTATGTGGCTTTACCGAAAGACCCAAATAATATGAATTCCTGCAGTAGACACATTACCAGCTTATTCGCATAGATAATATGGTTGACCAACAGGGAGCCATCCCCTAACAGCATCCGGGTATCGATCAGCCTCCCATTCTATCTGTGCCAGATGCAAATTTCACCAGTAAATTCATGGAAAGCATCTCCAGCTAGGTGTCCAAAGAAGAAGTTATATAGTGTAGGGACCAGAGGACATATCTGTCGCGCCCCAAGGTGAACAAGGAATGGCTCAAACTGGTTATTGGTAATCTTGCTACATACACATACAGTCATATGTAAACGACAAAGATTCCCGATATAGCTTCAACAGACTGTTGGGGCAAGTGCTGTGAGCGAGCATCTATGAAGGCCAGTACGGTACATGAGTGGGTAGGTGGACATCACCACGCCCGACCGCCTTTGACTCTCTAGTGGCGGTGTTTACACACCGCACCAGGTACTTATTTGAGGCTGAGTCAACCTAGGAGAGGCCCATATAACCCCCTACTCTCACTCACTTTAGCCTCATCTCAGCCTAAGAACTGCTCTGTAGAACCGCTTTATGGCTTTAGTTTGTTGTCCTTCATCGCACCTCCGATTAGCAAAATAAGTTCCACAGTTCATACTCACTCCCTACTTACCTCAACTCACTCAAGTCAACTTCACCGCGTTCATCCTTACACGAGACGAACGCTTCACAATCACAGACGACACCAGTGGTTTCTTAGCCTTCACTGCAGCCTTGGACCCCTTTGGTTCTCAATCATTACAAAAATGTACAATGTTAATACATACAGTGAAGGAAAAAGTATTTGATCCCCTGCTGCTTTTGTACGTTTGCCCACTGACAAAGAAATGATCAGTCTATAATTTTAATGGTAGGTTTATTTGAACAGTGAGAGACAGAATAACAACAACAAAATCCAGAAAAACGTATGTCAAAAATGTTATAAATTGATTTGCATTTCAATGAGGGAAATAAGTATTTGATCCCTCTGCAAAACATGACTTAGGACTTTAGTGGCAAAACCCTTGTTGGCAATCACAGAGGTCAGACGTTTCTTGTAGTTGGCCACCAGTTTGCACACATCTCAGGAGGGATTTTGTCCCACTCCTCTTTGCAGATCTTCTCCAAGTCATTAAGGTTTCGAGGCTGACGTTTGGCAACTCGAACCTTCAGCTCCATCCACATATTTTCAATGGGATTAAGGTCTGGAGACTGGCTAGGCCACTCCAGGACCTTAATGTGCTTCTTCTTGAGCCACTCCTTTGTTGCCTTGGCCGTGTGTTTTGGGTCATTGTCATGCTGGAATACCCAGCCACGACCCATTTTATATGCCCTGGCTGAGAGAAGGAGGTTCTCACTAAAGATTTGACGGTACATGGCTCCGTCCATCAGCCCTTTGATGCGGTGAAGTTGTCCTATCCCCTTAGCAGAAAAACACCCCCCAAAGCATAATGTTTCCACCTCCATGTTTGACGGTGGGGATGGTGTTCTTGGGGTCATAGGCAGCATTCCTCCTCCAAACACGGCGAGTTGAGTTGACGCCAAAGAAATCCATTTTGGTCTCATCTGACCACAACACTTTCACCCAGTTGTCCCTGAATCATTCAGATGTTCATTGGCAAACTTCAGACGGGCATGTATATGTGCTTTCTTGAGCAGGGGGACCTTGTGGGCGCTGCACGATTTCAGTCCTTCACAGTGTAGTGTGTTACCAATTGTTTTCTTGGTGACTATGGTCCCAGCTACCTTGAGATCATTGACAAGATCCTCCCGTGTAGTTCTGGGCTGATTCCTCACCGTTCTCATGATCATTGCAACTCCACGAGGTGAGATCTTGCATGGAGCCCCAGGCTGAGGGAGATTGACAGTTCTTTTCTGTTTCTTCCATTTGCGAATAATCGCACCAACTGTTGTCACCTTCTCACCAAGCTGCTTGGCAATGGTCTTGTACCCCATTCCAGCCTTGTGTAGGTCTACATTATTCTTAGTTTTTTCGGTAAAGTCACGTTGAAGAGAAACAACAAAATAACAAAATATATATAAAACAATAAAAAATTCTCACGACGTTTCGACCATAACTCAAACGGTCATCATCAGGTGTGTCGGTTTGCATAAATTTATTTTGAAAACGGCATATTTATTTATTTATTTATATAAAAAATAACGTTTGCGTCACGCGCAACGATTGGCTGTTTGCCAGGACTAGTCCATCTATTTTTTGAAAAGAGGAGGGGGGAGACGAAATTTGTTTTTATGTATGCTGTCTGAAAGGCACTGTAAGCGTGAACAATCAATCAAGAACTGAAATGATTTATCAAATCTTTCCAATGATTGCTAAGATAGAATCCATCTTCTCGGTTGAAATTGTCTCTGTGTTTGTATATGTGGATAGCCTCATGAACGAATCTCTCATGGAAGCCAGATGGCTTACAAAGAACCTCCGTCTTGGAAAAGTCAATGGCATGTGAGCCTACTGAATTAGAACAATGATCTGCTACGGCCGAGGTGTTGGTCCTACCGTGTTTAAGGTCTGCTTTATGTTCACGAATGCGGTCCGAGATATGGCGTTTGGTTTCTCCAATGTAACTACTACCACAGAGGCAACTTAGTTTGTAAAAGATGTGATTCCGGACATACAATACCCTGGTGTCTACAGACGGAACCAGATCACGGATTTTATGTAATGTGTTGAAACGGACCTGGATCTTGTGTTTATTCAAGATTTTGGAGATCTTTTTTTTTTTGTGATCCCAGCAATGTAGGGTAAAGTGATGGTTTTGAAAGGCTCCTCAAGAGCCCAATGCATATCCGACCAGGAACACATAAGCAGTGAACTCAAGCACGTACACCAAGCTCTTAGGGCTAATGGTTACTCCGACTATACAATCCGCAAAGCTATCACTCAAACCATGAAGAAGAACCCTCTTGAGGAGCCTTTCAAAACCATCACTTTACCCTACATTGCTGGGATCACAAAAAAGATCTCCAAAATCTTGAATAAACACAAGATCCAGGTCCGTTTCAACACATTACATAAAATCCGTGATCTGGTTCCGTCTGTAAAAGATGTGATTCCGGACATACAATACCCTGGTGTCTACAAACTAAGTTGCCTCTGTGGTAGTAGTTACATTGGAGAAACCAAACGCCATATCTCGGACCGCATTCGTGAACATAAAGCAGACCTTAAACACGGTAGGACCAACACCTCGGCCGTAGCAGATCATTGTTCTAATCCAGTAGGCTCACATGCCATTGACTTTTCCAAGACGGAGGTTCTTTGTAAGCCATCTGGCTTCCATGAGAGATTCGTTCATGAGGCTATCCACATATACAAACACAGAGACAATTTCAACCGAGAAGATGGATTCTATCTTAGCAATCATTGGAAAGATTTGATAAATCATTTCAGTTCTTGATTGATTGTTCACGCTTACAGTGGCTTTCAAACAGCATACATAAAAACAAATTTCGTCTCCCCCCTCCTCTTTTCAAAAAATAGATGGACTAGTCCTGGCAAACAGCCAATCGTTGCGCGTGACGCAAACGTTATTTTTTATATATGTAAATAAATATGCCGTTTTCAAAATAAATTTATGCAAACCGACACACCTGATGATGACCGTTTGAGTTATGGTCGAAACGTCGTGAGAATTTTTTATTGTTTTATATATATTTTGTTATTTTGTTGTTTCTCTTCAACGTGACTTTACCGAAAAAACTAAGAATATGAATTACTGCAGTCACGAAAGCTTTAAATCAAAATTTAGGTCTACATTGTTGTCCCTGACATCCTTGGAGAGCTCTTTCGTCTTGGCCATGGTGGAGAGTTTGGAATCTGATGGATTGATTGCTTCTGTGGACAGGTGTCATTTATACAGGTAACAAGCTGAGATTAGGAGCACTCCCTTTAAGAGTGTGCTCCTAATCTCAGCTCGTTACCTGTATAAAAGACACATGGGAGCCAGACATCTTTCTGATTGAGAAGGGGTCAAATACTTATTTCCCTCATTAAAATGCCAATCAGTTTTTAACATTTTTGACATGCGTTTTTCTGGATTTTGTTGTTGTTATTCTGTCTCTCACTGTTCAATTAAACCTACCATTAAAATTATAGACTGATCATTTCATTGTCAGCGGGCAAACGTACAAAATCAGCAGGGGATCAAATACTTTTTTCCCTCACTGTAGGTTTGTTTGATGAAAATAAGTAGCAGTAACTTAATTTGTGTTTCGATGACGTAGCTTCTTCAAAAATCTGGCCATGGCTCACACCGCCAAGAAAGGGCATCTCGCACCCCCAGGTGGTGCAGCGTTCACTCCATGTTAAGAGCAACTGCACTGCACTATACACCGCACATTACACTCCACGTACACCACACACTATATTTACCATGCATTATCGTATACAGTGCTGTACGCCACACCACACTTTACCCACCCATACTCGCCTGTGAATTGCTGTAGTGTATAGTAATCCAGATTATATATAACAAAGATCCCCCGTATAGCCTGTGACAGACTGTTGGGGCAAGCGCTGTTGGCGAGCGCCTATGAAGGCCGGTACGGCACATGCGTGTGTGAGCGGCCAGCACCACGCCCAACGTGATAATGTTAACACAGCGCACCAGATAGTTATTCTCGAGGCCGAGTCGACCTAGGGGAGGGCCAGGTACTGGTTTGCATCATTGACATTGGTGTTGGTCGCGAGCGGGAATCGAACTCGGGTCGCCGGGGTCGTATTGCAGTGCGCCAAATGCTGCACTGCATCTCCCCTAAATAAGCATGCACGCAAAGACCCAAACAGCAGGCACATTTGCTAAACAAGCATTGGAACTCACGCTCACAATACGAGGGTCCACTCATAGACACCAAGGACGCTCATAAAAACGGTTGTCTTCCTCAAACACGAGGGAGACAAAGACGGCCGGGCATGGTTCTGACCACACCCGTCTCGTCCTGCGGCGTTGCACGGCCTGAAACGGGTGCTCGCTGATAGCATTTTGCCCAACGTTCTGTTAAAGGCTATGCGGAGGATTATTGTTTTTATTATGGTATATGTGTGTGTTTATGTACTGTGACCCGAGTTCGATTCCCGCTCACGCCAATAGCAGTAACCATTATCTGAACTCTTTATGTTGCCTCCCCTAAATCGACTCAGCCTCAAATGAGTACCTGATGCAGTTTGTAAACATCGCCAATAGAGATACAAAGACGGCCGGGCGTGGTGATGGCCACCCACCTCCTCGTGTACCGTGCCGGCCTTCATAGCTGCTCACTAAGAGCACTTGCCCCAACAGTCTGTTAAGGCTATACAGGGGGTCTGTGTCTTTGTGTGTGTATATTGGTAATCAACACGAGTGAATCAATCGTAAGGGATGGCTGAAGCTCTAATGGAAACTCTCACCCGCGTGTATTTATCATGATGATTGTTTACAACAACAAAAACCCTCAACACACCCGTCAACAACACCGCACCCTTATCAATGCACACAATAGGCGACGCTTCAGGCAATGACCCTTCTCCATGAGCAGTCGCGAGGGCCTTTGCTTGAAATCGTCGCCTACCCTGGGTGTCTCTTCCTTTTAACGCCACAGTATTATTGACGTCTGTGTCGAGCTTCCCGTTTTGTTGATTGTGCGAGTGCAGCACTGCCAAGCAGCAGCAGCAGATATATCACGAGACATAACGTGTTTAATGATTGTCCTCGAGTTCTGCAACCGTGAATCAATCCGTGCGTTTAGTTGCTTTGTTGTTGACAAATAGAACAGAAAATGTTGCATTGTGGACGCTCACCAACAACACTTGGCCCTCCAGGATCTCCGTGTAAATGAGAATTCTACAACTTTTTAGCCAACAGCCTGCGATCAAAAGAACCATTTCTCTCGGTGCGGCCGCGGAGATTAGAAATACGTAGATAAATTAGCAGGCGATGTCTCCTTCACATATCCGTCTTCCGCACATTAAAGTAAAGGAATCTGCACGCACCCCATCAGCCCCTGTAGGAGTGCGTGATGATCAATGCCGATTCCATCATCAGGGATTCAACGCAAAGCAAACTCTGAAATCGATCGATGGTGCAGCGGTTAGCTCACTCCTGCCAACCTCGTGACCGGAGTTTATAACCCAGCCACAAGTAACGACAGTGCCGAGTCACGTCTGAAAAGGTTCATTATCTGCTTGTTTAATTGTGGTATTTACATTCTGCACAATGACGCGCACCGTTATGTTGAGTTGTGTATTATTATACAAATCCAGCGTTGAACTGGGACCTCATCGCATAAGGGGAAAGGAATTCCACTCGAGGCGATCTTCGCACCTCCAACTAGCACGGTTGGCTACGCACGGTGGGAAAGAAGTTCAACATACATATGTACATCTTCGGGTGATGACTTTAATGCATGCATGTTGAACTTCTTTCACACCGTACTTAACCAACCGTGATAATTGGAGGTGTGGGGGGAGGACAACAAAAGTTCCTCGCACTCTAAACAACTTGACAACTTGCTCGTGCGTAGGAAGCCTTCTCGTCAGGAGCTCCTCGATCACCCATCACACGCGCCTTATATTGGGCGGCACCGTGGCTAGATGTCAACTACCTCGCCTTGCATGGAGGAGGTCGTGGGTTCGATCCTGACCGTGACGCCTGGTGTATATTTGGAGTTTGCGTGTTCTCCCTGTGGTTGCGTGGATTTTCCATCGGGTCCTCCGGGTTTTCCCTACATATTTAGAACAACACGCATTTAGAGTATTTGGCTGCTATAGGTTTCCACCTGATAAACCATTTCGTTGAGCTATCATTTGTGGCCAGGTCGCTTCTGAAAAAAAAGATCTGCATTGCTCAGTGGGCCTTACCTGGTAAAGTATATAGTTTTAAAGTAGTTTATACAAACTCTCTCCTGAAGCCTTCTAATGGTGGCCAGCGGACCTGAAAATTGGGCATTTATCTCCTGAGCAAATTGCTGCAATCATGCGCAAGCATGGAATATAATTTTGATTTAAAGCTTTCGTGACTGCAGGGATTCATATTCTTGGCTCTTTCGGTAAAGTCACATAGAAGGGAAACAATAAAATAGGAAAAATATAAAACAATAAAATTCTCACGACGTTTCGACTGCAACACAAGCAATCATCATCAGGTGTGAAAACTACAGCAAGAAAATTTGAAAAAAGTGGCGGTTTTTTTAACGTTAGCACCACGGAGAGCGATTTGGCAGTAATTCAGATGGACGAGTCCATCTATGTTCGGAAAAGAGGAGGGGGGAGACGAAAATAATGGATGCGGTCTGAAAGCCACCGTAAGCGGGAACAATCAATTTAGACCCGAAATTGTTTATCAAATCCTTCCAATGATTGCTAAGCCAGAATCCATCTTCTCGGTTAAAATTGCCTCTGTGTTTGTATATGTGGATAGCCTCATGAACGAATCTCTCATGGTAGCCAGATGGCTTGCAAAGAACCTCTGTCTTGGAGAAGTCAATGTCATGTGAGCCGACTGAATTATAACAGTGATCTGCCACGGCCGAGGTGTTGGTCCTACCAGTTTCAGGTAAGCATCCGTATGGGTAGCTTTCCTGTAGACAGAGTGGCTCATTGAACCATCAGGTCTCTTTTTTATTAGGACATCCAAAAAGGTAGCTTGCCATCTTTTTCGACTTCCATGGTAAATCTGATGGCTGGGTGTATGGAATTGATGTGGTCGAGGAATTGGTCTAGAGCAGGCCGGCCATGTGGTCAGATGACAAACGTGTCATCAACGTACCTCTTCCATAAGGTTGGGCGCAGAGTGGCAGTCTGGATGGCTTCAGTCTCAAATTTCTCCATGAAAATGTTGGCTATAACCGGAGATAGGGGGGAGCCCATTGGGGTGCCCTCAGTTTGTTTGTAGAAAGTTCCATTCCAAGTGAAGTATGCATTGGTTAAGCAGTGTCTCACCAGGGGGGGTACCTCAGTGTTTAGTCCTTGATGAAACAAGTCTTCAATGATTACGATGGTGTCAGGTACAGGAACTTTGGTGAATAAGGAAACTACATCAAAACTGACAAGCAGGTCGTCTGGGGACAGGGAAATACCCGTGATTGTCGATACCAGGTGAGTAGAATTTTGTACCGCAGAGGGGTTTTTTCCAGTGAAAGGCTGCAGGATTTCAGACAGAAAACGAGCCAGTTCGTAGGTAGGGGAGTTGATAGTAGAGACGATGGGACGAAGGGGTGTATCTACTTTATGTATTTTTGGTAAGCCATATAATCTTGGTGGCCTGGCAGCAGCATGTTTCAACGAGAACTGTTTGTATTCTTGGTTCTTTCGGTAAAATCACGTAGAAGGGAAACAATAAAATAATAAAAATATAAAACTGTTTGGTTTGATCAATTAATGCGGTTGAATCAGAAATGATTTTGTTGGTTTGTATGACGAGGCTGTTGGTGGGATCTCTTTTTATTTTTGTATAGCTGCCATCGTTGAGTAATTCTTGAATTTTGTTGTTATATTCTCTTTATCCATGATGACAGTGGCATTGCCCTTGTCGGCTGAGAGGATGAAAATGTCATCCCTCTTTTTTCATTTATATGATTCAAAATGCTCATCTTTGCTGAGGTTGCTAGCTGGCATCTTAGCGTTTTTGAGGGTTGCAGCGATTTCAGATCTTGCTACGTCTACAGCGATGTGACCCAGGCCCTTGAGAGCCACGTCTACTTGGGCAATAATATCATTAACTGGTATTTGTTAAGGTGTGACTGCAAAGTTTAGCCCTTTAGCTACAACGGATTTCAGTCCATCGGAAATAGAACTGTTACTGCGATTAATTACGACTCTGTTAAAGTCTAGCTTTTTGGTGTGTGGGTCCGGTCTTTTGTTGGAGAGGAGGTTAAATTTGGAAATCAGGTTGTCCTTACATTTGGTCGACATAGTGGCAGCTGAAGAGGCAGTCATATTGTCTACATGTTCCCAATCCGATGTGGACATTGTTGCCGTCAATGATAAGTGTGATTTGTAGAGTGGCTTGTCTAACTGATCTAGTTCGGTGCGTATAAGTCTTATTTTCCCTGAGATAAGAGCTAAGCTAGTTCTGGAAATACTTTGTTTCGCATTAGAAGAAGTTACAGCAGCAGAGGTCAGTGTAAATGCGATTGGTATTACCCCAGAGTCGCGGCATCTCTTCAGAAAGGCATTGGTTGAGCAGTGTCTCACCAGGGGGGGTACCTCAGTGTTTAGTCCTTGATGAACCAAGACTTCAATGATTACGATGGCGTCAGGTACAGGAACTTTGGTGAATAAGGAAACTACATCAAAACTGATAAGCAGGTCTTCTGGGGACAGGTGGAAAAACCACCTCTGCGGTACAAAATTCTACTCACCTTGTATCGACAATCACGGGTATTTCCCTGTCCCCAGACGACCTGCTTGTCAGTTTTGATGTAGTTTCTTATTCACCAAAGTTCCTGTAGCTGACACCATCGTAATCATTGAAGACTTGGTTCATCAAGGACTAAACACTGAGGTACCCCCCTGGTGAGACACTGCTTAACCAATACATACTTCACTTGGAATGGAACTTTCTACAAACAACCTGAGGGCATCCCAATGGGCCCCCCCTATCTCCGGTTGTAGCCAACATTTTCATGGAGAAATTTGAGACTGACGCCATCCAGACTGCCACTCTGCGCCCAACCTTATGGAAGAGGTACGTGGATGACACTTTTGTCATCTGGCCACATGGTCGGCCTGCTTTAGACCAATTCATTGACCACATCAATTCCACATACCCAGCCATCAGATTTACCATGGAAGTCGAAAAAGATGGCAAGCTGCCTTTTTTGGATGTCCTAATAAAAAAGAGACCTGATGGTTAAATGAGCCACTTTGTCTACAGGAAAGCTACCCATACGGATGCTTACCTGAAACCGGATTCCCACCACCATCTATCCCAGAAGAATTCCCTCATCAAGACTCTGCACCATAGAGCCCAATGCATATCCGACCAAAAACACATAGCCAGTGAATTCAAGCATGTACACCAATCTCTTAAGGCTAATGGTTACTCCGACTAGACAATCCGCAAAGCTATCACTCCAACCATGAAGAAGGATCCTCTTGAGGCACCTTTCAAAACCATCACTTTACTCTACATTGCGGAGATCACAAAAAAGATCTCCAAAATCTTGAATAAACACAAGATCCAGGTCCGATCCAACACATTATATAAAATCCGTGATCTGGTTCCGTCTGTAAAAGATGTGATTTCGGACTAAGTTGCCTCTGTGGTAGTAGTTACATTGGAGAAACCAAACGACATGTCTCGGACCGCATCCATGTACACAAAGCAGACCTAAAACACGGTAGGATCAACACATCGGCCGTGGCAGATCACTGTTATAATTCAGTAGGCTCACATGACTATGACTTCTCCAAGACAGAGGTCTCTGCAAGCCATCTGGCTACCATGAGAGATTCGTTCATGAGGCTATCCACATATACAAACACAGAGACAATTTCAACCGAGAAAATGGATTCTGGCTTAGCACTCATTGGAAGGATTTGATAAACCATTTCGGGTCTTAATTGATTGTTCACGCTTATGGTGGCTTTCAGACCGCATCCATTATTTTCGTCTCCCCCCTCCTCTTTTCTGAACATATATGGACTCTTCCATCTGAATAACTACCAAATCGCTCTCCGTGGTGCTAACGTTAACAAACCCGCCACTTTTTTCAAATTTCTTGCTATGGTTTTCATACCTGATGATTATTGCTTGTGTTGAAGTCGAAACGTCTTGAGAATTTGATTGTTTTATATTTTTATAATTTTATTGTTTCCCTTCTACGTGACTTTACCGAAAGTACCAAGAATATGGAATATAATGTTACAGTTGGGATCATTCGGGAGTTCACGACTGGTCAGCTTCACGTTGCAGTTTGTTTAAAGAGACAGGCTGGGTGATATGGTGGCGTATTGCGAAACGGAGATGGAACTTTACCCCAATTCTACCGTGGTTGTCGGAACGATGCCCGGAGGTTGGCCACCAAGCGTGTAGATGAGACCGCAGGAGCGGGATCTTGGAGCCGGGGTGACCGCTGACTCCTCGATAGCCGAGGGATCTGAAAGAAACGCTGAAGAATATTGACACTTCGCGCACCACACAAGGCTGTATGGGGGTGGGGGATCTTTATATATGTGAATGTGTGTGTGCGTATACGTGTGGTGAGCGGCAGCGTAGTGGTTAGTACGCCGCGTTACGAACCTAGCGAACCAAGTTCAAATTCCCCTTCATGTGCCGTGCAAGCCTTCGTTCGGTGTTCGCTAACAGCACTTGCCCCAACAGTCTGCTCAGGCTATATGAGGGATCTTTGTCTTTGTTTGGGGAGCCGTAATTTACCAGTTAGTGGACTACTGCGCTACGAACCTGTCTACCCAAGTTCAATTCCCGCTCACGACCGACAATGGTGGCGCATATCTGAACCCGTCCTGGGCCACCGCTAGGTCAACTCAGCCTAAAATGAGTACCTTGTGCAATCTGTAAATATCATCATTGGGGAGACAAACGTGTCCGGGTGTGGTGCTGGTCACCCACCCCCTCGTGTGCCGTGCAAGCCTTCATAGGTGCCTACTAACATAACTTGCCCCAAAAAGTCTGACAGGCTATACGGGGGATATTTTTTTTATTTGTCTCCTGCGTTTATGTGCGAGTCTATCAATCGCTCTGCTACGTCCTTCACGGTAACATTTATCTGGCATCAATAATAAAACACCCGGCAATAACAGCTGCGGCACTGGAGCGAGTGATTCTCTATGCCGGTCGGCAATGGACACCTCGAGCAACACCCGACAATCGCCGGATACACGCGGCTCGATCTGAGCATTCGGAGTTAAAGGGACAACATTCGCCTCCTTCACACATCTTTGTACCTGCACGACAATACAAATTACATTTTTTTACACATCCCAGCAGCTACACGGCCTGCTTTTTGAAGCGCATAATGTCAGCAACATTGCTTCAACCCAAGCAAAAAAAACATCTGGAGCGGTTTTGACAAGTGGTGGCTCATCTTTTCCAACCTCTCCCTCATCTCCAACACCTTCCCTGACTCTCCTCTCATCTCTATTCACGCCGTTCCTCTGTTTCTTTCAAGCACTCCACCCCGCCACTGTTAAGAGTACCCTAAGGGTCTGTCCTAGGACCCTTGATATTCTCCCTCTGTATCTCTTTTCACTTTCCCCATCACTTATTTGCCGGCGACACTTGTTATATTCTTTTTATTTCTCCCTCATTTACCCCTCGCGCATTTCAGACTGCTTGGTCACTGTCCAATCCTGGATGTCACTTCATTACCTCTCTATCGATCCTTCCAAAACTGAAATCCTTTTCTTCTCTTCTCCCCGCTCACATCCACCCTGTCCTATGCGCACTTGCCCCTTTCACCCATTCCATGATTAGCAAAGTCCGTTCCCTCGTTTCACTCTATGCTACTGAACTCGTGATTTACTCCCTCATTTTCACTCCACTTTACTGCAACTCTCTTCATCCCATCTTTCCTACCTACGCCTTCGCTCCTCTCCAACAGGTACCACATACCTCAGCACGTAAAAACAATCATTTGCATTAACCTGCTTTCGTTCTTCCCTTAAAATCCATCTATTCTCCCCGAGCCCATCGCTCCCAGGCGATTCTGGTCTCCTCTGCTGCGCGCTCTGTCCCAAAGGGACAGATAGGCACGATTCAGCTGTGCCCAGTGTTGTTGACTGTCCAGAACGTAGCAATGGGCGTGTCATGCTGGGGGGATGCTTTGGCTCTGCCTGCACTGCCTCCAGGAAACAGTGACCTCTGCCAAGCTTTTCTTATGTTTTCGGGGCCTCTGAACGATGGGGCAAAGGCCAACTTTTGCCGGTCCCTTTTGGCGGGGTGTCAGATCCCTGCAGGTCCCTGCTCAAATAGGCAGCGGTCTTCTTTACCAGTGCGTCGTACTGTGTGCAGTAGGGCCACGAAGCTGTTGTCTCAGAATCATAGCGCAGGATGATTTGGGTCCTGAGGAGCCCTTCCACAATTTGCCTGAGGAGTTCCCTACTCAGCATTACTTCTACGGAAGGTTTGAGGAAGAGGTTATTCAGGCCTACCCAGAATACCTGGAGGATTGGTCTGAGCAGCTATCACATTTGGACTTTGGTGATTTTATTTTTCGATTTAAAGCTTTTGTGACTGCAAGGATTCATCTTCTTTGGTTCTTTCGGTAAAGTCACGTAGAATGAGAATAAAATAATAAATTGATAAAATAAAATAACACAATAATATTCTCACGACGTTTCGGCCACAACACAAGCGGCCTTCATCAGGTGAAGGGACGAGACTGTCTGGAGGACAGCGCTTGAGGTGGCCCGGTTTAGGGAAACCCTATCTGGGGTGCCCCCCATAACTAAGTCAAAACGCCACAGGCACCCCACAGGTAAGATGCCTATGGGCAGTAGGGCTAGGAAGGTAAAGGATGAGGCTAAAGTTAATTCTCCAACCTCATCCGGGCCATTTTCTTTTCCAGATATTAAGGTATAATAATCATTAATTTAATATCGCGTCATTTATGCTTAATTGCATCTCACACAATGCTGTACAGAATCTTAATTTATGCTGGAGAAATCCTATGAGCTATGAAGCTCTTTTTTACAGACGTCCAGAAAGTTACAACAACAAACAATAACAACGATAGGAGTACAACGTATAGGGAAGTTATGCAAATCACTAAACATAAATCTGTAAATTAAATAAAGTATATAAGTTCAAATTGCATAAGTAAACCAAATCTCAAGCTTAGGCAAGGCAGCAAAACAACAACACAGTCCCAGACCACACCAATACAACACACAGCCCTCAATAAAATTGCACGTTAACATTTAAACTTTCGATACATGGGTAAGGATGAAACTTAAAAATAATATTTGCAAATAAATGCAGTTGTGTCCAGCACTAATATTCTGCTTCAGGATATTTTTTGAAAGATGTACGGTGTTAAGGGAGGAAACACTTTTATTTTAAAACGTTGGTGTTTCAAAAATAAATGCTATGTCACCTTTTCCAATTATTATTCTTGGGATAGTTAAAATGCAATGATATGGACGCCTTAGGTTTCTTGGGTTTTACAATAGGGTTAACGAATTAGCTAAGTATAGCGAATATTTGCCAATTAAGATTTGTGGATGAACAAGGCCTAATGCAGATTTCTTCTTGCAACAAGTGATGAGAGATTGGATCTTAAGTAGAGGTCACAATGGTGGGTTCTGTATGGTACATCCAGTGCAAATGAAAGAGTTGAATAATGAAGTGGATTTAGTCTGTTTAATGTTTCATTAGGAGCTCATCTGTAAGCAGTGTCACAGTAGTCAAAAGTGGTAAAATTACAGCTTCAACCATTTGGAGGCGAAATGGAATGGAAAATTATGTTTTTGTATTTAAAAAAAACACAATTTTTTTATTTTTATTTTCTAGAGAATAGAAAGGTAATAAAATAAAGAAATCTCATTTTGACAGTGATTCTGAGGCTCTTTGAAAAAATATACAGTGAGGGAAAACAGTATTTGATCCCCTGGTGATTTTGTACGTTTGCCCACTGAAAAGATAAATGATCAGTCTATAATTTTAATGGTAGGTTTATTTGAACAGTGAGTGACAGAATAACAACAAAAAATCCAGAAAAACGCATGTCAAAAATGTTATAAACTGATTTGCATTTTAATGAGGGAATAAGTATTTGACCCCCTTTCAATCAGAAAGATTTCTGGTTCCCAGGTGTCTTTTATACAGGTAACGAGCTGAGATTAGGTGCACACTCTTAAACGGAGTGCTCATAATCTCAGCTTGTTACCTGTATAAATGACACCTGTCCACAGAAGCAATCAATCAATCAGATTCCAAACACTCCACCATGGCCAAGACCAAAGAGCTCTCCAAGGATGTCAGGGACAAGATTGTAGACCTGCACAAGGCTGGAATGGGCTACAAGACCATTGACAACAGTTGGTGCGATTATTCGTAAATGGAAGAAACACAAAAGAACTGTCAATCTCCCTCGGCCTGGGGCTCCATGCAAGATCTCACCTCGTGGAGTTGCAATGATCATGAGAAGGGTGAGGAATCAGCCCAGAACTACACGGGAGAATCTTGTCAATGATCTCAAGGTAGCTGGGACCATAGTCACCAAGAAAACAATTGGTAACGTGAAGGACTGAATTCCTGCAGCGCCCGCAAGGTCCCCCTGCTCAAGAAAGCACATATACATGCCCGTCTGAAGTTTTCCAATGGACATCTGAATGATTCAGAGGACAACTGGGTGAAAGTGGAGTGGTCAGATGAGACCAAAATTGAGCTCTTTGGCATCAACTCAACTCGCCGTGTTTGGAGGAGGAGGAATGCTGCCTATGACCCCAAGAACACCATCCCCACCGTCAAACATGGAGGTGGAAACATGCTTTGGGGGTGTTTTTCTGCTAAGGGGACAAGACAACTTCACCGCATCGAAGAGACGATGGACGGGGCCATGTACCATCAAATCTTGGGTGAGAACCTCTTCCCTCAGCCAGGGCATTGAAAATGGGTCGTGGATCGGTATTCCAGCATAACAATGACCCAAAATACACGACCAAGGCAACAAAGGAGTGGCTCAAGAAGAAGCACATTAAGGTCCTGGAGTGGCCTAGCCAGTCTCCAGACCTTAATCCCATTGAAAATCTGTGGAGGGAGCTGAAGGTTCGAGTTGCCAAACGTCAGCCTCGAAACCTTAATGACTTGGAGAAGATCTGCAAAGAGGAGTGGGACAAAATTCCTCCTGAGATGTGTCCAAACTGGTGGCCAACTACAAGAAACGTCTGACCTCTGTGATTGCCAACAATGGTTTTGCCACCAAGTACTAAGTCATGTTTTGCAGAGGGGTCAAGTACCTATTTCCCTCATTAAAATGCAAATAAATTCATACCATTTTTGACATGCGTTTTTCTGGATTTTGTTGTTGTTATTCTGTCTCTCACTGTTCAAATAAACCTAACATTAAAATTATAGACTGATCATTTCTTTGTCAGTGGGCAAACGTACAAAATCAGCAGGGGATCAAATACTTTTTTCCCTCACTGTATATCCAGTGGGAGATATTGATTTGCGGGAAGAGGGAACCTTTTTAGCTGCCTTGGAGGTGGGGTAGATTATTTTATCCTCCACATTGTGCCTGCTGACCTAAAGCATTTTCATAAGCGTATCATCTTGATCCTGGGGCTTGCAGCTCCTGACTTGTCAGTTACCTGCCAGTGACCTGTCAGTGAACTGTCAGTGGTGAAGGAGGGCAATTCAAATAACGGCATCCACTTATGCTGAGATTCTGCTGATACCAGCATGGATGCCATCCGGCGTGAATGGGCAGAACCAATTAGACCCTACCGGAACTCTAAATCGGTGCATTATTTGTGAGTCCAACTGAGTTGCAGACGTTGTCTTAAGAGCAACACGTTTATATTAAAGACTTAGCACCACATACTCCAAGCTATTGACACAACATACTCTCGGGTGGTGACCACCCAACTAACCACGCTACAGCGGAACTAGACACGGTTCCACTATCCCGGTCCGGACCACAAGCTGGGTCCTGGACCGCGTGGCTGGAGGCTTCTCAAGCTTGACGTAGATCTCCTGCCTCTCCAACAGTAAGAACCCCGAGCCCCTCTCAGGGCCCCCCTTATATCGGGCCGGGCTGGCGCTGGCTCCACCTCACACACCGCCCACCTTTTAGATCTCTCTCGTCCTTGCCCGAAGGCTGTCGGGAGTTCTTCTCGGACCATGTGACCACCCACTGGCCCCCTCCACCGGTGACCCCCCTCCAGTATCATCCGGTCGCATGTCCCCAGGTCAGCCAGAGTATCATGCCCCCAACGTAACGCTTAACCAGCGCTCACCCAAGCCCCCATTAGGGCTGGTACTACACCACGTGTCCCGGGTGTACACACAACAGTATACATACCGCCGTGGCCTCGCAGGCCCGGCACCACACAGTGACATTCCCAGACACTACACATCGATCGGTATGTTGTGCCCGAGGGCCAGCGTGAGCAGCTGTTCGGGGTTCTTTAATTGTGGATGCTCCCATTGTTTTCCCGCATTTTCCCCATAGGCAAGCTGCCAGCGGGAAATAAAAACCCTCTTTGGTTCTTTCTGACTCAGTGGACAGCACCGCTGACAAGGAGGCCTAGATGGTGTTCACTGTCTCCAGGGCTGCGGTGTATATGTAGGGTATGCTGGAAAATTAGCACAGAAGGCATCAGTCAGGTTTAAATCTAAGGGCAAGTTTTGAACTCCTGTGCAGGGTTTTTTTGGACCGTAATTGGCTTCCACCTTATTTTGCCATACGTATGTTGAACTTCTTTCGCACCGCACATAGCCAACCGTGCTAATTACTTGATGCAGGTCTTGACCCGGTCAACAGGAATGCTAGGACAGCGATAACACGGCAGCCATTGCCATGATGATGAGCCAGGGGTCCCCTCATCAGCGTCACTCAAATTCTGCTTCGGACACCATTATCTCGAACTGTTACAGTCGGTAATTTGCTGTCGGCCCCTCGGTGTGGAACTCGATCTCTTTTGCACATCCGCAACATCAAATGCATTCTGACTTTTAAGAAGCGTCTAAAGGCCTTGCTATCTGTCTAACTCAGACTTTTGAGCAGCCCTGAGCTTGGCTCCGCACCTCTGAGTTGTTGACTTGTCTGAAAAATATGGCACGTTATAAATGTCATTATTAATATTATCACGGCGCTCTCATGAGGGAAATTCTTCTCTCTCCTTAGCTGGGCCGAGGCCTACCGGTTTCATCCCAATAGCCAGGGCATCTGGTTGGGACCGAGAAATTCACCTCCGTTTGGTTATGTGGGAGGCCTTAGATCCCAGTGAGTGGCCTCTACACCCGGGCCGTAATTGGCTTCAACCTTAATTTGGCCAGCTCGTGTGGCGCTTTAGCTTGCCTACCACCGACTGGTTCACCTCCACGAAAAATGCAAAGCTGATCCGCTACACGTCGCGCCACTGCCAGCCCGGCACTTTGACCACGGACACCTCTGACATGCCCATGGGGACAGGGTCTGGCCTATCTGTTGTGTCCTTTTCTCCTGATACTCTGGGTGGTCCAGAAGGTGTAGCAATTGGGGGTGGGGGCAGTTCTCGTCATTCCTAACTGGGCCAAGAGGTCCTGGTTATCTTGGTGCTGGTGGACTGTGACCCGTGGCCTCTGGCTTTCGCGTTCAGACCTTCTGTCTCAGTGAGGCGTGTGCTGCCAAGACCCGCACGCCCTGGGTCTCAGGGCATGGTCATTGAGAGGAGGCAGTCCCGCCACATAGGCCTTTACCGAGATGTGCAGGATCTTTATCCTCTCAGATCCCCCCGGCCGTCCACTTTCAGTGTTTACGACTCTCCTCGGAACTCAATTTCCACCTCCGGTGTCATTTCCGCAAACAATCTGTAGTAGTGTAGTGAGTCCAACTGAGTCGCAGAACCATCTTGGGAGCAACACTATTTATTATACAACAGCACGCAACATAACACGATCTACCCTCGGGTCTCGAATGCCCATCTAACCACGCTACGGCAGAACTAGACACGGTTGGCTCTCCCGATCCGGACCACAAGCTGGGTCCCGGACCGCGTGGCTAGAGGCTTCTTCTCCCCGACGTGGATCTTCGTAACACCAGCAAACGAAGAACCTCGAGCTCCTCACGGGGCCCTCGTTATATGCCCCCGGGCTGGGGCTGGCTCCAACCTTTGCCCCGCCCACCTTCCAGGTCTCTCGAGCTCTTTCTCGAAGGTTCCCGAGAGCTCTTTTGGACCACGTGACCGCCCCGTGGCCCCCATCCACTGGTGGCCCCCCTCCAATATCATCCGGTCACGTGTCAGCAGGTCAACCAGCGTATCATGCCCCAACGTAACCCTGGCTGGCTGATGCTCCCTCTCGCTCCCTCACTGGGAGGCCGCACCGCACACTGCTTGCGGTGCCTCCGCGCTAACCAGCGCTCACTCAAGCCCCGCTAGGGCTGGTACTACACCCCGTAACCTCGGCTGCCCATAATGACAACACATTATCCGCCGTGGCTTCGTAAGGCCCGGCACCATACAGTGACAACCACAGTCACTACAGAAGATTGAACACCTTCAACCCCTGGGCGAACCACTCATGGTCTCCCTGCCGCTGTTCCTACTCTGTCATGCAACTCGGAGATGGAATGAGCATAGCAGGATGGGGGGATTCGTAATCGTTAGTCTCGCTGGTGCCAAGCCATGATGAGCGGACGTTAACCAAACCCAGTAAATACAAAACACACATCCCAGCACGTATTGAGCACACACAGCACACTCTCAGGCACTGTTTTTTGACATGCACGACACTAATGCACACTTCATATGCACGCAGCACAGTTGACCTGGCGCGCACACCTAGGCAACACTCGCGCATGCATGTTTTAATGACTTTCATGGGCGCACATGTAACGTGAATCCACTCAATATAATGAAGTACACTTAATTATTCGCGTGCACATTTCTCACGTTGACACACAGCAGTACACCGAAAACGCACACCTTGCGCGAGGGGGCAAACATTTGTTTTTGTAATCCACCGAACCCTCGCTGCCTCCGCAGTGTTGGATTACAGACTACCGTCCGTGGTAGGGATTGTTCTGTGTGTGAATATGTGTATCTGTACAATCATATTGTGTTCATTCATATGTGTTGTATCTAAGATAAGTTTAGTACATTTGGTATTATGTTTATGTGCACTGGTATATACATATGTTGGTGATGTTGGTGTTTATCTCTTTAATATCTGAACTGTTTCTGGGGCTCCCCTAGTTCGACTCAGCCTCAAATGAGTATCTGGTGCAGTGTGTAAACATTGCCACTGGGAGACAAATTCGGCCGGGCGTGGTGCTGACCACCCACCCCCTCCTGTGCCGTTCCGGCCTTAATAGGTGCTCACTAACAGCATCTGGTCCTACAGTCTGTTAAGGCTATACGGGAGATATTTGTCTTTGTGTCTCCGTGTGTGTCAGGTAGTGGTAAGGTTTGTTATATGTGTGCACTGGGACCAGGTCTTGGGATTCAGTCAGCAAAAGCCATTTAATTCACTCCGCTGGGGCTCCCATACACAAACCGTGCTGGCTGAAGCAATTTTGCGGAACGTTATTGCTATAGCGAGATATAAACACGTCCACACATATATATAGTGAAAAGACATTTGATTGCATGTTCCATACTCGGTGTGTACGGTCACCTTTGCTAAATGTGCTCCCAAAATCAAATTTACTTGAAATCGCAAGTCGTGCATTTGTAAAACGTGTTGTGCATTTGTACGTGTGTATGCTTATGTATGTGTGTCTGTATGTATGTGTGTTGATGTGTACGGTGTACTGGTCTGTGCGTGTGTGTGTGGATCTGTGGGTAGCGGTCGCAAAGTGGTTGGCCCACCGTGCTACGAACCCAGCCAAATAAATTAAATTCCTAATTTGACTAACATCAGCTGCGCGTGATATATGAGCTGCTTGTAGGTCGACTCAGCCATGAAAGTGTACCTGCAGTGCTGTGTAAAACAGCAGAACTGGTGAGATAAGGGCGGTCAGATGTGGGGCTGCCCAAACAACCCCCTCATGTGTGAGATCTGCTATGGAATTGATCTAAGATAAGTTTAACAGGCCGTGAGTTCCATCCCGACTCTGAAGGCTGTTGTATATTTGGAGTTTGCATGTCTCTCTCCCCAGGGTTGCATGGATTTTTCTCCGCGTCCTCCAGTTTTTCCCTCTACATTTAGAATCGATATGCGTATAGTGTTTGGCTGATGTAAATTTATACATGATGATAAGCCACTTCGTTGAGCTATCATTTGTGGCCAGGTCGCCTCTGAAAAAGAGATGTATAGTTCAGTTGGCCTTACTTGGTCAAATAAAATAGTTTAGTTTAGTTAAATACATTTTGTATTCACCCCTTTTTGTCGGTCTTGGGTACTTTGGTCCCGGTATCCCTTCCCATTTCCCATTCCTTTCTCTTATTCCACAGATTACATCCTTGACACTACTACTCCCCTTCCTCTAGTATAGCCGCTACGGCAATTAAACACTTTAATGCTTGTGTAGTGAGTAATTTCAGAGACACTATTTAGGAGGCAACAACGTTTATTCTACACTTATGCCATACATGGGACTAATACACCTACCTTTCACTCTCGTTACACACGGGACTAGAATACACCTATCTCTCTCGCATACGGGATAACTATAATCGGATCAGAGCAGCCAACGTGCTGTCTGACCCATGATGTCGAAAACGGGGACATAGGCGTAGCACTTGGGTTCCACTTCACCTGCAGACAGCCACCATATACGATTGGGGCTTCTCTTTTATCCCTCTCGGCGCTGCCTGGCTCCACCCCCTGCCGCGCCTACCTCTGGAATATTCCCGAAGGTTCCAGGACACCTTACACCTGTTCCCTCTCTGGCTCCGCCCTTAACCACGCCCCCCTCTGGAACTTTACAGACGTTTCTCAGCTCCTCTTCCCATGTCCTCTCGTTCACCTTTGGCCCACATTCCTCACCCCGGCCCATCACGTGCTTAATCCGGTGCCAGGGTAACTCGTTCTCACATGCCCCCCTACTGCCAGCCGCCCCCACTACACTCCCCCAGTGACCGACTCTGTGACAATTACCTGCCTCGCTGACGGAGGCTGCTATCCCCTACTATGTTGGTAGGACTCGTCTGGCTCTCTCCTGCTAGCACTCAGTACCATGCCCCTAGTGACCCACTTTATGGTACTGCATGGTGTGTTAGCCTCAGTGCCCATTGCTATGGCACTTGGCGCTACACACCGTAGTGAGCCATTTAACATCACCAAATCACCCCCCCCCCCTTATAAATCTCAGCCATTCTGGCTGACCCCTATGCCTTAAACAGCGGGACGAACCACCGGAACACAAAATAAAAAATCGAAGCCCCTAACTCTCAAGTCAACTGAACCAACAAAAACCGTCAGCCCCCCTCGCGAGTCAATAGTAACGACAACAACTGGAAGACCTCCTGCAATCAACAGCGACAAACAATTCCAAATAACTCCTCGCAACAAACAGCAACAACAATAGGAAGCACCCTCGCCTCGCGAGTCAACAACAAGAACCAACACGCAAAACAATTCCGTGGCACAGTAACGACCCCACCCCCGGACTATGTACAATACCCGATGACCGCCGACCTGCCACCCATGAACCCATTAAGGACCAAGTTCAACTGGCAAACACAGCCCACTTCGTGGCTGCAGCCTCTTGTCAGGCAGTGTCAGAATAAATAGGATGACCGGGGTGGTCATTTAAACCTCAGTTTTGGAACGGATTCTCGTCGCCGGGCCCCCAGGCGGGACAAGGGCAGGTTTAGCGGGGGCCCCGGGGATGACTTGAAGTTGGCCTAATGGGCATGGCCCCTCCCAGACAGAAGATGGGAGAGGAGGAAAAGTGGATGTCGGCCGCTCCCTCCCTATTGGATGGCTTTCTGCCGGCGTGATGGGCAGCTCCACGGTCGTTAAGTGCTGGAGAAATTCGCTGAGGCACAACCTCGGTGGTCGCACGCCCGGGCTCGTCGGGCACATCAGACACCCGGCCTTGGGGCAGTGGGGATGAAACATCTTGACAAGGCGGAAAATACGGTTTCAGTCGTGATGGGTGCACGTATCAACGTCTGCAACTGACCTGGATCCGAATGCATTGGGGCCTCTTGACCTCTATCACCTTGACCATGCCCTGCCACGGTCTACGTAACTTAGGGGACGTGCTCAAGGGCACCTGACTGCAGTGCAGCCAAGCTCTCTACCCGACGTTCCACGGGTTCCCTGACTCCCGGGGCCCTGCCAGTTTTTCGTTGGACGCTTTCCATTTATCCAAATTCCGACAGGACGCCTCCCGCGCCTCAGTCAGATGTTTAAGCGTGAGGCGCATAAGTTCTGGCATAGCGGTCTTTGTAGTGAATGAGTCAAAATTCAACTGGGCCTCCATGGGGGGTGGGGGGGGGGGGGGTCACACTCTCTCCCGTACGTAAAAAAGAATGGGGAGAACCCGATAGAGGCGTGAGGGGCCATTCTATAGGCCGCGAGGACGCCCAGAATGTGTAAATCCCAGTCGGACTGTGCCTCGTTGACCTGCTGGCACAACATGGCCGTGAGAGTCCTATGCAGCCGTTCGACCATCCCGTCAGTCTGGGGGTGGTAGGGCCAAGTCAGAATTTTACTAGTACCCAATAGGTCGCACACATCCTTCAACAACTTGGAAGACAAATTACGGCCTTGGTGCATAAGGAGACGTTCCGGGGCCCTCTTGTCCAAGACATACCCATTAATGAAAGCGTCGGAAATGAACGCAGACGATTGATCCTGCAGGTGCCTGGTAACAGCCCACAATGACAGGTATTCTACTCCTTGAATTAACACTTTCGTGACTGCAGGAATTCATATGCTTGGGACATTCGGTAAAGTCACATAGATAGGTTCAAAGAAAATAACAAAAAATAACAAAAAACCAGGACGTTTCGATCGCAACACAAGCAATCATCATCAGGAGAAAAAAAGCAGGAAAGCTGCTGAGGCAGGATGTTTTAAAGGTTTGAAATCGGTGTAACCCAACGGTCATAAGCATAGTGGGTGGGGCTAGTGATGTTAAAGTGAGAAATTTGCATGTAAATGTAAGATCGGAGAGCTACCTCCACGACGACGAAGCTGCGGAGGTGGCCATTGTATTGTGAGAGATAGCATGTCAATGTAAGATCGTAGAGCCACCACCACATCAAGGAAAACGAGCAACGGTGGCTGTGTTAGTAAGACATTTAACCTGTTAATGTAAAGACATATAACCTGTTAATGTAAAACCAGAAAGTCGAAAATAACTACTAACATCGGAAAGGTATGATGGTAACATCACAGCCAGTTATGACCTAAACTGGTTAATAATGTCCTTCCGATGATTGCTCAGTTTGTACCCATCTTCTCGGTTGAAATTGTGTATGTCTATATATATGGATGGCTTCATGAACGAATCTTTGTTGATAGCCAGTGGGTTTGCAAAGTACCTCCGTCTTAGAGAAATCAATTTTGTGTGTACTGTGGGACTGTCGCTATGGGTGGTGAAACGTCCACAGATGCTACCATAGCGCAAGGCACTCTATCACCTACCAGTTTACAACACCTTGCCCCAGTAAAACACGCACACTGGCCTTTCGGCGGCAACCGCGACAGAGCATCCATGTTACAGTGACGCAACCCCTTTCTGTAGGTGACTGTGAAGGAGTATTCCTGGAAAACCTCTACCCAGCGCGAGAGCTGTCCTGATGGTTGATCAACTCATAGCGCATATTGCAGAGCTGCGTGATCTGTGCGTACCACAAAATGTCTACCGTATAGGTACGGCCGGTACTGCCGCACAAAGTTAATGGGAGAGACCTTGTTAAATTTTCTAAAATACACGCAAAATCTCATATTCCCTCCTTCCTCCTAACCAGAACGATGGGCGCTCCCCACGGACTGGTAGACGGCGGCCAACATCTCATCGACCCCTTGATGCACATGATCAATTTCCTTTGGGCTAAACCAAAGCGAATTTTGTTGGATGGGAGCAGCATTACCCGTATCAATATGATGATGCATCAAAGATGTGCATCCCATATTAAATAAACTTTTGCTAAAAACGTCAGAGAACTCCTCGAGAAAGACTCGTAACTCGCCCCTCTGCTCACTTGTCAAATCCGAGGTTCTCAGCACACAACGCATCTATCCATGATTTGTCCGCCGCCGCTCCACGCTCCACTAAAACCTTAAAATGAGCGGTTGCTTCGCTGGTCTCTTCACAACACGCAGCTGATGCGTGAGCCAAAACCATACTAGCCTGCACAACTATGATACGCAATCCTGCATTCAAAACCTGGAGGAAGGGTTCCTGATCCCCCCTCACTATTGTCTGGGCTCCCACCAGCTTAAGACCCTTAACGGCCCTGTTCGAGGGAGTCAGAAGAATACCTCGCAGTAACTTCTCGGTCGAGCTGCTTTCGCAGTCATAACGGCACGAGCATTTGTGCTCCTTGGGGAACTCGAACAGTCTCCCTCACAAGGGCCTGAACTGTAACATTCACCGCACTCAATCGAGTCGGGGCCAACAAAAACGCCAACCGACGGACCGATGGCAGTTCAACACAACCCTGGTCCACGAGTATTCTACGGGGCATCTTCTTCAAAAAGTCAGTCCCCAATAGACAAGGTACAGCCAGTAACTTCGAGACCAGCACTGGTCCTGTCATCTCCATATCCCCAATCCGGACCGTTGCAATTATCTGGCCCACAATACCCAAACTCCTACCATTAACGGCGACACAAGTACTCCTATAAGTCCTAAACAAATCGATTTCTGTGGCAATGACCTGCAAATTATTTCTGAAATCAGGGTGGTATCTATCAACACCTGGACTTCTACACCCTGCACCATCCCTACAACTACTGACAATCCCGCTGCCGCTGCTACAACTCTATGTGCCAATGCAGTCCACTGACCAGGACACCGCAGCCATTCAACACCCTCAAAACCATGCATTTCACATGCCGCGACACGATTAGAACCAGTGATGTGCGACCCTGACACGGTCTGTGATGAAGATGCCTGAGGTAACTTTGTAGGCTGGAGGAAAGTCCCACGGTGCCAGGAGATTGGCCGACCCTTGCAGGACAGATCACATTGCGGTGCGCCTGAGTTGGCTTAAAATTGTATGGGCACACAAAGGTTCACTGGGCCAGCCGCAATGAGTCATTCACGACATTGGGAGAGGCAGAGGGTGGAATATTAGGCAAGAAGGGCAGACCAGGAGGTCAGAATTAATGAGCACGGGAGAACAATGGATGGGCAGAGCAGCAACACTCCCCGTGGAACAAGGTCCAAGTGAGCGGCAATCAGAGGTAGGCGCACGATTGGCCTGCGGCACTCCATATAATAGAAAATACCAAAAGACGATAATCAAAGGTAGGCGTGGTAGGACGTGTGAGTGACTGGGCACTCAGGCAGCAGTAGGCTAGGCTCTTTTCGCAAAATATTCCCCCAGGTAGTGTGTATTTGCGCCGCGAATAAAAGTTAGCACAGAGCATCGGTGTTGTGTCTGTGATTTGTGTGTGCAACGAATGCATGGGAAAACGCGCAGAAGAGCGATCACGGAGCCGCAGCATGTGCGCGCATTAATAGGAAATTACTCACAGGTGTGGGTGCGATCGTACCGCTGTGCGCCGCGTTAGCGTGAGTGGTGGTGTGTGTGGGAGAGTGAACACAGAGCCGCAGTGTGTGCGCGTGTGCTAGGAGATAATCGCCCGCCGGTGCGAGCGCAGTAGCGGCCCTGCATTAGCATTGGCTGTGGTGTACATGGGTGAGTGTGGGTTAACTCCGTGCGGTGGTGAGCCAGCAGTTTAGCTATGTCCCTAGAGAGGATGCTAGCGTGGGGGGCCCGATCACCCGATCGATGCGATGGAGGAGGGAGCGGAATGGGCGGACGTCGTGCCCCACCTGCCCAGCGAGGGCGGTGGAGTGAACGTCGGCCCCCACACAACCCCTGATTTTAACATTGTGTCTGTGGGATATTAGAGTTGCTTTAAGTAATTTCGAGTTATGTAGCAATTCCTAGGAATGCACTGCCTACGTGCAGCGGGGGATTCCGGAACTACGGCATTTCCCTCTTCAGTGTGCCGGGAAAAGTCCTGGCAAGGATTCTTTAACATTGCCCCTTTGCCAGACACAGAGAGGAAGAGGCTTGCGCAGCCCGAATGGATTTTCGCATCGGGGCAGGTCCTACACGGACGCTATTTTTGTTTAATGTCCGTCTGCTATGGCAGAGGTATAGATAATTTCAACAAGACCTACATCTCTGCTTTATTGACCTTACCAAGGCCTATGATACCATTAATAGGTCAAGGCTCTGGGTTATTATTCGTGGTATTTAGGGCCCTGATCTTCTGCTCACATATCATTAAGGATCTTCATGATGGTGGGCAGGCCCGGTTTAAAGCTGATCTGTCAGCAGCGGGCCTTCGGCACTAGCCTGGCATGAGCATTGTGGTGATGGCACCGGCATCCTGGTACCTCTGAGTCACTGTATGCGTCTTCAAACTAAGCACTGTTCAGCCGATAGTGTTGAATGAACGCCTCACATTCACTAAACATGCAGCTCATGTTGAGTACGAGACAGACCATAACCCATTGTCAGTTCACATCGGGGGTCACATGCTATTGGAACACATATTTGTGAAATTGGCATATTTTTTTTGAATGGCAATGGTTAAAAATACACTCAGACAAACTAATTTGGAATTATATAATAATGAACAACTTTTTTATTTTCATAAAATATTCACTAGTTTTATGCATTTGCAAGTCCCTTCTTGAGTTGTGTCCAGGAGTGCATCCCTAAGTTGATTATGCGAACGATATTTCCATTGACCTCGGTACAACAGGCGTAACCGTAATGCAATATCAACAATATTTGATCATTTAACTTTTATCCATACGAGGTTTTTGGGGTTTGATCGCGTAAATATATACAGTGAGGGAAAAAAGTATTTGATCCCCTGCTTATTTTGTACGTTTGTCCACTGACAAAGAAATGATCAGTCTACAATTTTAATGGTAGGTTTATTTGAACAGTGAGAGACAGAATAACAACAACAAAATCCAGATAAACGCATGTCAAAAATGTTATAAACTGATTTGCATTTTAATGAGGGAAATAAGTATTTGACCCCTCTGCAAAACATGACTTAGTACTTGGTGGCAAAACCCTTGTTGGCAATCACAGAGGTCAGACGTTTCTTAAAGTTGGCCACCAGGTTTGCACACATCTCAGGAGGGATTTTGTCCCACTCCTCTTTGCAGATCTTCTCCAAGTCATTAAGGTTTCGAAGCTTACGTTTGGAAACTCGAACCTTCAGCTCCCTCCACAGATGTTCTATGGGATTAAGGTCTGGAGACTGGCTAGGCCACTCCAGGACCTTAATGTGCTTCTTCTTGAGCCACTCCTTTGTTGCCTTGGCCGTGTGTTTCGGGTCATTGTCATGCTGGAATACCCATCCACGGCCCATTTTCAATGCCCTGGCTGAGGAAAGAGGTTCTCACCCAAGATTTGATGGTACATGGCCCCGTCCATCGTCTCTTCGATGCGGTGAAGTTGTCCTGTCCCCTTAGCAGAAAAACACCCCCAAAGCATGTTTCCACCTCCATGTTTGACGGTGGGGATGGTGTTCTTGGGATCATAGGCAGCATTCCTCCTCCTCCAAACACGGCGAGTTGAGTTGATGCCAAAGAGCTCCATTTTGGTCTCAACTGACCACTCCACTTTCACCCAGTTGTCCTCTGAATCATTGAGATGTCCATTGGCAAACTTCAGACGGGCATGTATATGTGCTTTCTTGAGCAGGGGGACCTTGCGGGCGCTGCAGGATATCAGTCCTTCACTGCGTAGTTACCAATTGTTTTCTTGGTGACTATGGTCCCAGATGCCTTGACATCATTGACAAGATCCTCCCGTGTAGTTCTGGGCTGATTCCTCACCGTTCTCATGATCATTGCAACTCCACGAGGTGAGATCTTGCATGGAGCCCCAGGCCGAGGGAGATTGACAGTTCTTTTGTGTTTCTTCCATATGCGAATAATCGCACCAACTGTTGTCACCTTCTCGCCAAGCTGGTTGACAATGGACTTGTTGCCCATTCCAGCCTTGTGCAGGTCTACAATCTTGTCCCTGACATCCTTGGAGAGTTCTTTGGTCTTGGCCATGGTGGAGAGTTTGGAATCTGATTGATTGCTTGCTTCTGTGGACAGGTGTCTTTTATACAGGTAACAAGCTGAGATTAGGAGCACTCCCTTTAAGAGTGTGCTCCTAATCTCAACTCGTTACCTGTATAAAAGACACCTGGGAGCCAGATATCTTTCTGATTGAGAGGGGGTCAAATACTTATTTCCTTCATTAAAATACAAATCAATTTATGATATTTTCGACATGCGTTTTTCCGGATTTTGTTGTTGTTATTCTGTCTCTCACTGTTTAAATAAAGCTACCATTAAAATAATAGACTGATCATTTCTTTGTCAGTGGGCAAACGTACAAAATCAGCAGGGGATCAAATACTTTTTTTTCCCTCACTGTATATGTCGTTAAAACCCGCCACCAACTGACACAGCCAACTAGTAAGGGTTGTCACGTAAACAGAACGTGGCCAATTCGTCACGAGTAGAGCACACCGGTGTGTTGGAGAGCCAAGCCACAACACACAACTTGTGTGCTGTACTAGTGACAAATTGGCATGTTCTGTATATATAACAAGCCTTAGTAGTTGGCTGTGTCGGGTGGTGGCGGGTTTTAACGACACATTTACATATTTACGCGATCTAACCCAAAAAAAACTCTATTATGGATGATATTGGTCGTGAAATCCCGTGTTAAATTGAACTTTTAAAATAAATTAGTTATTTTCGCAGTAAATACGTTTTGATAATTGAAGGGTTTTGCATGTTACTCAATAGCCACTCGCTTGTGTGCCATGTTGGTGCTCGCTAACATAACTTTCCCCAACAGCCTCTCATAGGCTATAAGGATGTCTTTTATCTTTTAACAGTTTTTCTCATGAGGTTCCCGGTAATGACCAAAAAAACCCCTGCACATCAACTGAAATCGCAGCCCTAATTCAATCCCTAAGCACATTATCTCTGGGAATGGCTCCAACTTCTGATTAATGTATACATTTGTTAACAAGTTCTGCACCGATTGGAAAGGATTGATACTGGAAATTGAGGGTTTTTATTTCTCTATTTGGTGCCCACCTTTAATTATTTATTTACCCTAGCAGTTCGTCAATGTTATTTCATTATCGCTGCAGCACGGCAATCCGCGCGCGTCTAATTAGCCATCAATTAACGCCAATTGGACCAATTAAACAATTACTCAGAATCACCCCCCCCCCCCTCATGACGATTAGAGGCACTGCCATGTGATTTGGTCGGATTTATGGGTTAGGGCCTTGGTTATGGTTAGACAGAGGGTTATGGTAAGAGATATTGGATAGGGCTATGGTGAGAGTTAGACAGAAGGAAGATTATGATGAGAGACACAGTTAGGGCTATCTTCTTCTTGTCATATGGCTGCTGATGTAGACGCAGAGCTGCAACTACAATTTTACATTGAGGTGGTGAAGTCAGACAACCTTGTCAGGAGCTAGCGAACTGTATCATCACTACAATGTCTCCTTCCTATTTGTGGATCCACCAAAAATATTTCGATTTAAGTACTTTCGATTGACGTTCTCGTATTTAGGAATGCATCCTGGGCATAAACCGGGCAATGCCTATATATTTATACAGGGTATCTGAACATGTATATACCAAAAAGAACGTTGAATAGTTGTATTGTTATTCGAGATATTGACATAGATTTTATATGAATACATGTGTAGTGACTCAGTCAGAGACAGGGTTCGTAAGACACCTTTTATTCTACGCATTGGGGAGCTAAACCGCGCCCCACGTGCTAACACGCCGCGGGGGAACCCCCCGAGTGGCCTATTGGATGCGGCCCCACCCCGGGAGCGGTGAATTGCGACCCGGCTAGCGCAGTTGTACGAGGCTTCTCAGGCGTCAGATGCCGAGATCCTGTGGACGGCACAACACAATCCTTCTGAAGCACCGCCTTCGGGCATCATGACCTTGGCTCATCGGACACATCAGACACCAGCCTATCTGGAGGTGGGGATGGAGCACATGTACGGGTTTGGACAAATGGTTTCAATCGTGACGGGTGTACAAACCAATGATGGCGACCGACTTGATTGTGTACACACTGTGGCCTCTTAACCTCAACTAGCTCTAAAGGACACTGCCATGGTCGATGCAATTTAGGGGACATACCCACGGGCACCTGCGGACAGTGCAACCATGCTCTATCTCCGGGTCTCCGAGGGAGCTCGTACGCGTGCCGGCCCACAAGTCTCTCGTTTTCGGCCTGCCATTTGGCCGAATTCCCTTTGGCAGCTTCTCCTGGTGATGTGGCCCGGCTGGCCGCAATTGATGCAGTTGGTCACGGATCCCCGGGTCAGCAGAGAGTCCCTCCTGCGCCACTCTTGCTCCGGCTGCCTTCCCTCGACTCCTGCCCTGCGTGAGCTGTGGGTGAACGAAGCACAGGCTTGCTCCATCTCGTTTGGTGGGGGCCCCGTCTGGATCCGTGGGTTCCCCTGCACAAGCAGCCACCGCGGGCCACTGCCGCAGGCTAAGGTGCGCCTGTATACACCGGGGCACCTTCATGGACGTGAGGTCGTCCTCCTCCGTAATGGAGAGGGCAACGCTCAACTCCTGCACCAGCGACAGCAGCCTCTCCCACACACGACCCTGCTGCCGCATGACCCATCCCAGACATGACCCTGTCCACGTTGCACCGACAGCGTCGACCAGGACAGTCAACTACTGTCCGGCCACGCAATGATCGGGTGAAGGTGGCAGCGCCGAGGGTGGCGACGACGACAGTGACGACGAGTCCAATCCCAGAACCGGCAGCCCGGAGCTCTCGCTCTCTGCTGCTTATATTCCCCTCGGTGTGGCTTTGCTCCGCCCGAGTCGCGCCTCCCTTCTCGAACCCTATAGAGAGTTCCAGCGGCTTCCACACGAGGTTTACCATGACCTTTGCCCCAGTTCCTCCACCCCTGCCGGCACACCCGTGTATATGCTCAGCGGCGTGTGCGCTAAGTGCCCACCTCCAGTTGCTGCTGCTGTTCAACAGTCAGTGTTATGTCACTACACATGTAATAGAGTTATACGTTTAAGTTTGTTTAATTTTATATTGTATTCATTGCATGTTCTCGAACTTTTAATACACTTCTACATGTCGTCCATCATTCACTCTAATCCATCTAAATCGGTTTTCAAACTCTTGAGACATTTCCCAAGACAGCTCTAGGGATGGATGATGACACAGCAGCATCAACAATACGATGTTTAACTTCTTCAGGGTCCCTTGGTTTGCTGGTGTGAGACTTTACTCTTTAAAACACTTCGGAGATAAAAAAATATAATAGTGTCAAGTCACGTGAAGGGGCGGTCTTGTCTTTATATCAGAACATGGGGTATCTCCTAAAACAGAAAGTAACAATCAATATTCACAATAAACTAAAACTTATAAGTCTAATGCATATATCCATATCAAATTAATGTCAGTATCTCGAGTAACAATACAACTATTAAACGTTCTTCTTGGTATATTCATTTTCAGACACCCTATATATGGCCCAAATACATCTCATTTGTGCAGTGCCTGTAATGCCAACATCATAAATTTATCCAGGAGAGCCACGCTCAGTCGTTTAACTATTTTTTCTCGAGGGTCCTACTGCTACATTGGGATTTTTATTTTGAGATATATCCACCAGTCGATTAGCTATTATTATTATCATTCACTTGCGGGATGAAACTGAGACGCTTGGGGAAAAACTCACGTCTTGCAGCGAGGGGGCAACACTAGTCGCTAGCAATTCTACCGTGGAAAGCGACGCGGTATCATTTGGGGGCTACAAGAGGCAGCTGCCCCTGTGTGGCACAAAGTGCCCTGGTCTGTTAGTTTGCCAGTCTGAGGCAGCAATAGCCTCTGTGGTGGAATGGAGGTGTAAGTCTCCCCACCACATTCACTCACGCAGTCACGCCAGCGCTCAGCCCCAGACGAAATACAGAGACCATGTTCGGCTGCCATCACACCTCGTTACTAACGCCAAAAGGCACAACTACATTTGTTAAGTGCAGGCGTGAATTCCTAATCCCGACTGACAAGGGGCATTATGGCAACAAGGTGAGAAAAAAACGCGGAACAATTTTTCACAACCCACACAACCCACACAACCCACACATTTGGCCAGGCCAGTTCGCAGAGTTCCAGTCCCAGGTCCTTGTGGTTCCTCGGTCTGGAGAACACGAATTGCCAGGGCACAGCACACCCAGTACAGGCCCAGGATGTAAGGGCACGGCTCGTGCATAAAAGGCCCTGGTTGCACGATGGCCGTGAACTCCACATTGGGGCAGGTCACGAATGCGTGGAAGCCGGGGCTGACGGACTCAGCCAAGGTGAGTCGCGTCATCAACAGCACATACGGGACGGCATCGAGCTGTGCTGGGCACTAGAGTAGCATTGCCTTTTGGCGTCCTCTGGTCTAACACCATTTGAGTTGAGGCTCAAAAGAAAGCTGTCTCTGGTGTGGACCACTCAGTTTCAAAGACAATGCATATATTATAAGAGTATGTTTTTTTTTGCATTCTGACCACAAGCATTGTGATTAATGTAGACATGATTCCTTGTAAAAGGTTTCAGTTTGGTGTTTTAACATCTTAACACTTGTTTTGTTGCCAGAAAAGAGGGGAAAAACCTATTATCATATTTTGGTACTGGCAAAGGTGGTCCCATTATGTCTTTGTACTGTTGGCCTTTTGGCGTTCTCTGATCTGACACTGGCGAGACAAGGCCATAAAAAGACTGTCTCTGGTGTAGGCCAATCAGTTTCAAACACAATGCATACATTATCAAAGCATGTCTTTTAAAATGTTTTGCCACAAGTACTGTGTGTGGTTAATGCAGACTTGATGCCTTGTAAAAGGTATCTGTTTGGTGTTTGAACATCTTAAAGTCTCCTGTTTTATTGCAAAAAGGGCAAAACCTATTCTTATTTTTCATCATTCTTGATACAACCAAATAGGTCCCACAGGTATTCTCACTCTTCACTCATCCCCGCCTGAAAGAGGTGGAGAGCGCCCAGTCGCTTTGTCCCCTTCTCCAGAGAAACGGGACCCCAGGGAGGGGTGAGGTTGCTGGGAGGCGAGGGGGGGTGAACGGGAGGAGTGGAAGTGGGGGGGAGGGAACAAGTAGGGTCCCCAGGTCCACCCAAAGTGGGCCACCCAAAGTGGCCGCCACGTCGTCAAATAATAATAATAATAAGAGCCATTGTTTTGTTTTTGTCTTTGACCAAAATAGTTGGACTGCCGTATCATCACATGCAGAGCTACTTGTACACAAACACAGCAGTAGGTATACAGCAGATGACAACAACACCACACATTCTGGATTAAACAAAATTGGTGAGGGAATAAACTGCGTCAATTTACTTCCCCTCCTACCCCCCCTTAGTTATTTTTTAACAACATTTCGTTGTCACCAAGACATCCCATAGTAACCCATTCCCTGCCATATTTTATAAATTATCTTTTTACGTTAAATGATGTTGAAGATTTCAGGGGTTTAGAAACGGCTGCCTGCAAGGGGGCGGCCAAAGAGCCTCACGCGGTTCCGGAGCTGCAGGTTGCTGACCCCTGGTCTAGCCTAGGGCACTCCCAGTGGCAGTTGGCACCGTGCGGCACCAGACGACTTAGATGACCTGGCCTGCTGGTCTGCGGTTAATGGCGATAATTGCTCTTGTTATGTGTAATCCAAATTAAGTAATTGGCGGCGTCATTTTGCAGCATTGGCAACATTTGGACCGTGACGCCGGCACACAATGGCCTACTCCTGTTGTAAGATGTCCAAACGGGAAATAGGCACCCATCGCATTAACCACATACGTTTGTGGTAAAACATGCAAACAAACCATGCTTTGACAACATCCCACGGGGATAACAGCTCAACTCGAGCTATTAATGCTTTGATATTTGCATTGGCTTTGTGATGTTCGCCTTTTAACATTCTCTGTTTTAACATTTCTGGTGAGACACGGCCATAAAGGAGGCTGTCTCTGGTGTAGGTCAATAAGTTTCAAGGGCAATGCACACATTATCGAAGCATGTTTGTTTGCATATTTTACCGCAAGCATGTGTGTTAATGCCTTGTGATGGTGTCTATTTGGTGTTTGAACATCTTAACGCCTCCTGTATGCTTGCCTAAAAGCGTTAGAGCCTATTCCATTTTCTTACATCATCTTCATACTGTAAAAAAGAGAGTCCCATAGATGATCGCCAACTCGTATCGCATGACTTCACACGGAACGTTTAATGTCCACTGTGGGTGAAGCGGACGGCACGTGTGTATTTTACTGTCAGTTGCCAGCTGTCTGCGTAATAACCAGGGCGGCCGGCAGGATTGGAAAACCGCGAACCTCGGCAACAAACGGCGCACGTGCCACCGCCACGAGAGACCAGCGCTGACAGCGGAGCTGGGATTTGTGGGACCATTGGAATTCTCTTCACCTCTGCACTGACTCTGATATTCATAGACAACCCCCCCCCCCTTCCCCCATCTGCAGACAGCGATGGTGCATAATTCCTGCAGCTGATTATGATACTGCTGTTGCTGCTGATGGTATGGCTGATGATGTGATGGTAGTGAGGCACTCATAATGATGATGATAATGACGGTGAGAACGACGTTGATAGTGATGATCATGTTGATGATGATGTTGCCGATGCTGTTGATGAAGGTAATATTGCTGATCGTGATGTTGATGATGGCGTCTTCACAATCATCTTGCTCGTGAAGTAATTCGCATTCATGGTGAGCGCGCAGCGATGAAAGTACGCATAGTGTACACATTACATGCACAGCACACACATCATACAAGTATATACACGCAGGACATACAAACGCAACACACCCAGCACACACACACAGCACACGCAGAACACAAACAACACAGCACACATACACGAACACACACAGCACACACACATACGCAGCACACCAAGACAACACATACACCTAGCGCACACACCACACACACGCACGCAAGAAGCACGGCACGTGGCCCTTGCCCGAGCTGCTTACAGAAGGAGCAGGGAGGTGGGGGACCACGAGGCACAGCAAACCTTCAGCAAGCTGGATTCATGTAAGCCGGAACATACAGGGTGTCCATAAAGCTCCCTATCTATGTTTTATTGAACTAATGGTGTATATACAAGGTGCTTCAAAAAAATATTAACACTCGCATGGGACATTCGTTTTTTTAAGATAAAAGAACGGATAATACACTGTAACATGATAACAAATGCATGTTAATAGCTTCAAAAAGTCAAAGAGTCTCCACTTGTTCGTCATGATTGTCAACGGATGCCTGGAATCTTCTCCAGGTGGTCTCCAGAGTCCGGAGACACATGTCTTGTGGTATTGTTGCAAATTCTCCAAAGTGTTAACATTTTTTTGAAGCACACCATATATATTTCTCTGCAGGTCCCGCGTGAATATGAATCTACAAGAACGTGTCACGCTAGTAACACTTGTCAACAAGACGGGGGACTCCTTGTCATTACGCAAATGTCGTGTCAGGGAGTGTCTTTCATGAACGTTTTTTTAAATCAAAAATCGCTGGATTGGACGTGGCGGCAATCGGCCCATTGGACCGCTCCATCTCCGGATGTGGCGCCGCTTGGATTTTTTTGCATGGAGTCTTTATAGAGTTAGAGAGGTGTCATTAAAACGAGAGTTTACAGATCTGTAAGATGTACGAGATGAAGGCCGCTTGTGTTGTGGCCGAAACGTCGTGATTTTTTGTTATTTTATTTTCACCTACGTGACTTTACCCAATAGAACCAAAGAGTATGGATCCTAGCAGTCACGAAAGCTTTAAATCTAGAATGTACGAGATCGTATGTAGTGGCGTCAGTGACAAAAAAACTAAAACTCCAAAGATGCTACGAAAAAGTGGCTCCACAATAAAGTTGAGAGTTTTGAGTTGTGCACAGATCATGACGGCGCTTAAGTGTTGTTCATAAATATACCTCTGCTTATATTATTGCATAATTTACCCTAAATTGCTTTGATTTAAATAAACTAAATACGTTATGGACACCCTGTATAACATATTTATAAAGCCATACTTATAACGTGGAGGGACATATGTGAATTGCGAGTTTATTATTGTTTGCGTATTTGTTTTGACCCTACTATGCGCTCGCTAACACACACACACCTGAAAATCGTTATCATCATCGTAATCCACTCTCCCCATCCCCTCCCATCACCATCACCCCCTCCACAGCACAGCCACCTCCTCCCCTCCACCACATTCCCACCACCGCAATCACCTCCCGCGCTTCGCCTTCAGCAACGCAATTTCGCGAATTGAATTACGCATCTACCTACACGCGCGCCTGTGTGTCTGTGTGTGCGTGCGTGTTAGTGTGGGAGCGGTGGTATAGCGGTTAGCGCGCCGCGCTGTGAACACGACGACCTGAGTTCGATTCCCGCTCACGGCCACCAGCACCGGTGACGATTGTCTGAACGGGTCCTGGGCCTCCCCTAGGTCGACTCAACCTCAAATGAGTACCTGGTGCGGTGTGTAAACATTGCCACTAGGGAGACAAAGGCGGTCGGGCGTGGTGCTGGCCACCCACCCCCTCGTGTGCCGTGCCGGCCTTCACAGGTGCTCGCTAACAGCACTTGCCCCAACAGTCTGTTAAAGGCTATATGGGGATCTTTGTTGTGTTCGCGTATCGAGCGGGAACGTGGTTGCAGTGGTTACCGACGCTGCGCTAAATACATAGCCGGCGAACCGAGTTCGATTCCCGCTCATCGACCAATAACAGTGACAGCGAAATATTTTAGCTGGTGCTGTGCCAACCCGAGGTCGACTCAATCCTTCAATGAGCACCTGCTACTTTGTATAAACATCTGCACTGGGGAGACAAAGACGGACGGTGTTGGCCACCCACGCCCTCGTGTGCCGTGCCGGCCTTCATATGTGTTCGCTAATAGCACTTTCCCCAATAGCCAATTGAGTCTAGACTTGGGATCTTTATCTTTGTTAGTGTATCGAGCGGGAAACGGTGGCGCAGCGCTTAGCGACACTGCCCTGCATATCCGGCTACCTGAGTTCGATTCCCGCTCATAGAACAATAACGTTGAACTGGTTATGTCTCCCCTAGGTCGACTCAATCTTTAAATGAGCACCTGGTACTTTGTTTAAACATCTGCACTGGGGAGACAAGGACGGCCGGGCGGTGTTGGCTACCCATCGATGCGTGTGATGTGCCGGCCTTAATAGATGCTCACTAAGAGAAATGTGTCTACTGGTGTGTTAGAACTTTGCTATGCATCCAGCGACCCCAGTTCGATTCCTACTCACAGCCAACATCGGTGACGAATATCTGTGCCTCCCGTAGGTTGACTCAGCCACTGCAACGAGGACCCAGCATCGTGCGCCGTGACTGCCTTGAGCTCGTACTCGCTGACAACACTTGCCCCAACAGACTGTTGAAGGCTATACGGGGGATCTGTGTATTTGTATGTAATACACGTAAATGTTCACAGTGTTGAACGCTCACTGTAATAATGCATGCTGGGCAGCGTCGTACATTGATGAATTTGTGTAACGGCGCCCGTCTGAACGTAAATACTCATTGACAGTGGCCATTGTCTGTTATTGTTGTTGGTATTGTAATCGTTGTGATTATAGTTATTATTATTATTGATGTTGTTAGTGTTTCTATTATTGTTGGTGTTATTGTTGTTGCTGCCATTGTTGTTATTGCTGTTGTTGTTGCTGCTACTGCCCTTGCTTGTGATTATGGAGTTCCCCAGCCAACACATTAATCACGAGTCAGAGCCACCGCCACGTGCATCTCTGACTGGTTGCGTATGAATGCTTCCCGATTCCGTTTTGTTATAATGAGAATTCGCTGAGAAAGAAGTTCGAGCTGCAGAAGGGAATGATGATGATGACGATAATAATTTTACAAACAACAAAGATCCCCCGGTATAGCCTTTAACAGACTTGGGACATGTGCCGTTAGCGAGCAACTATGAAGGCCGTTACGGTACAAGAGGGGGTGGGTGGCCAGCACCACGTCCGACCGCCTTTGTCTCCCCAGTGGCGATTATTTTTACACTCGGCACCAAGTACTAATTTGAGGACTGATTAAAATAATCGTCACTGGTGTTGGCCGTGAGCAGGAATTGAACTCGGTTCGCTCAGTTTATAGCGCAGCGTGCTAACCGCTACACTACCGCTCCCCGCTATACAAACAGTGTATACACAGTATATATGCAGTATGTATACACACAGTGTATATGCACACACAATATATACACACACAGTGTATATACACAATGTATATATACACAATGTATATATACACAGTGTATATATACACAGTGTATATACACTGTGTATGTATGTATACACACAGGAAGAGCAGTCCCGCTCACAGTTGCACAACTGTACAACTCTACGCACAGAAAACACAAACTCTACTCCCTGGGAACGAAATCATATTTGCCGTATTGGCTCAAAACCAATAAACCTATGGTCCAGTTTCGACATTCAGTGTCTCGTCGGCAGAGTCCGGCTTTGCTTGAACCGATGCTGGCGAAGTGCCTAGATGTGTAGGAGGCGAGGACCCTTGTGTGTGTGGAGAGACGGATTCGTGCAGGAGACATTGCTGATGTATTCTGTTATTTAGATTCTCCACAGCGACGCTGATTATGGCTGTTTTGCTTACCAGACAGTGAACAGCGTAGCCCAGGATCAGACCGCGAGCCTATATTGGTGCTTTGATGGAATCCCACCATGCATAACAGAAGTTATAGACTATGAGTCCAATTCCTCGTCATCAGAGGGCAAGAGCAGCAAATCCCATTGTTGTACTGCACTATACTCCAATGTCTATACACCCCACCTTCAGCAACCCTGCACTGAGCCAGCTTGATGAATGAAGTATGGCCAAATAACCCTCCAGCCACACGCAAGGGGGCGGGGGGTGGGGGGCATCATCCAGCAGTGGATTGGCAACAGACATTAATTATTTTGTACATTTGCTTCGCTCGTCATCGTCCTTATGGCGCTTGGCGATCATCACGGAGGGAGGCGGCAGCTGTTTCACAAAAGCTACGCAGGCTGTCTCTGGTGTTGGCCAATCTGTTTCAGAGACAACGCGTCTGTTATGAAAACATAAGAAGAGGTTTTTCCCTTTTCCGGCAATAAAACAGGTGGTAAGACGTTGAAACACCGAATAGACACCTCTGATAGTGCGTTCTATTGGACTGGTCTGACAGAGGTGTAGGTTAATCAGTAAAAAAACAATGCCATATATTGATAATCAGAGCATGTTTGTTTGTTTGTATGTTCACCACAGATATGTGTGGTGGAAGTAGACATGGTTCCTAGCAAAAGGTTTCTATTTGGTGTTTGAACCAATTCACACCTGTTTTATTGCAGGAAAGGGTAAAACCCATTCTAATTTTTTCATACTTTGATACTGGCAACAATGTCCCAATGCGTATGTTATCAGAGCATGTTTGTTTGCATGTTCTGCCACAATACGTGTGGTTAATGCAGACTTGATGCCTTCTGAAAATGTGTATCTATTTGGGTGCATGAGCATCTTAACACCTGATTAATTTATTTCCCCAAAGGCTAAAGCCCGTGCCCATATTGTTCCGTCGTCGTACGGGGATCGTACGGACACCGCAGCCATATACCCTGTGACGGACTGCTGGAAACCTCGACGCGAATCGCTGCAAAACAAGCGGCCTCGCTCGCGCGCATCTCCAAGGTTGTTATTAAACCGGTTTCTCCACCCAACCTCCCATGCGTTACAGTAATGCAACCCCCTCAGGCTCCGATTTCCACCACCCTGTTGCATACACCCTGAGGTCATCGTTGCTGTCTTCCACTGCTCCCCCGCAGCAGCACCAAGGGCCGACTTTTGTGAATGTAACCGGGATAAATGAGAAGACGCAAGTGGTCTTGTCCGCACCGTGGTTACACCGCATTCATTCTCTATTGTTTGCAAATAGTTTGGACGGAAAACAATAATGATCACGAACTTCAATTCACAGCTAAGTACAAGACTCTAGATTGAAATCCGTTTCTTTAGAACTGCTTTTTTTGTTTAGTTTGTTGTCCTTCCCCAGCACCTCCGATTAGCACGGTTTTTACTACGGTGCGAAATAAGTTCAACATACAGCGTGGAAGAGGAGGTCAACTACTCACTCTAGAGCTCGCTCTAGCGGTGCACACAACGAGTCCGTGTTCTCCACAACAACACTGCTGCTTATTCTGTGTTGTGTATGAGAGATGTGTGTGTCAAACCAGGACCCGTGTCCAGCAGAGAGAGTCCTTGCCTATAAACGCGTGACAATTCACCTGCACTGGTTCAAGCAAGATGAGACACAAAATGGCAAAACTGGAGCTTTGCTTGTAACGAGCCAATGCCGCTGAAAATAATCGCTCCCAGCTTGGCCGTGTGTCATGATGGAATTTGTCGAATAGATACTTTTTCATGTTTCGCGACAAGACAGATATGGCGAGGAGGCGAATTGCCTGCGTATCCAGACGTACAATTCAACACATTCTGAATAACGCTATGTGTGTGTGGCCTTTAAAGGGGAACACATACTGCATATAATAGGCAACGTTTCGGACAACGACCCTTCTTCATAGCACATTGAGAGGAGAGAGAGAGAGGGGACGTGCTGACACGGAGTAGTGAAGGGGGCCCGGAGGACACGTGACGCTGGCTCCGGTTCCGTCTCGAGAGACCGAGGAAGTGGCGTGGCCGGAGGTGGAGCGAGGCCACGCTCGGGAGAATAAGAGGGACTGGGCGGAGTGATCGTGGTTGTCTGGCGGAAAGAGCTGACCGTGCGGCGTTGCTTCGGGGGTCTTGGAGCGGCGGTCGTGGGGGACTCAGTTTATGTAGAGACCCCTTTGGGGGTCTCGAATAACCCCGAGTATTGTTAACCCGTAGCCCTGTTAGGTTGTGAATAAATCGTCGTGCCTCCAGGCTTCTGTGTGTGCCGCGTGAGACACACACTACACATGTAATAATGGGAAGCGGTAGTGTGATAGTGCACTACACAACCAACTCGGCCACCGGAGTTCAACTCCCGCTCACATCTCGACATCGGTGACGAGTATCTATCTGAACTGGTCCAGGGCCTCAAGTGAGTACTTGGTGCAGTGTGTAAACATCGGCAATGGGGAGACAAAAACGGCCGGGCGTGGTGTCTGATCACCGACCCCCGTGGGCTCGGCCTTTTTTACGTGGGCGCTCGCTTAAAATCAATTGCCCAAGGATTGTGTTAAAAGGCTACATGGGAGATCTTTGTCGCGTGTGCGTGTAGTAATAATAATAGCCCACGTGTGTGCGGGGGGGATGAAGAGGCCACGCGGTTACCGCAGGACGGATGGTGTCCTCCTCCGCTCGCCACCATTCACGCGAGCACGCAAGGTCCCCTTCCTCCTCTCGCATTATCGTCGCAGGAGTGCTCTTTGAAAAGGCAAACGCTCAATTATTCCCCAAGTATAGCCGCGTAATAGCACTTGGATTGCTGTGTCCGTGCGTGTGTGTCCGGTGCGTGTGTTTGCGTTGTTGTGCTGAAAAGGGAGCGGTGGCGTATCGCTTAGCGAACCTGGCCACCCGAGTTCAATTCCCGCTCACGGCCAACACCAGTGACGATTATCTGAAACGGTCATGGGCCTGCCCTAGGTCGACTCAGCCTCAAATTAGTTCCTGGTGCGGTGTGTAATTATTTCCACAAGGGAGCCAAAGGCGGCCGGGCGTGGTGTTGGCCGCCCATCCCCTCGTGTGCCGTGCAGGCCTTCATAGGTGCTCAATAACAGCACTTGCCCAAACAGTCTGTTACAGGCTATACGGGTGATGTTTGTTGTGCTGTGGGGAGCGGCGGCGCAGTGCCGCTGCGCTCCGAGCCCAGCCTGTGTGGGTTATGCTGAGGGTCTTTGGGGGAGTGGTGGCACAGTGGATAGCGCAATGCGCTTGTAACCTGGCGACTATCTCAACCGGTCTTGGGCCTCTCCTAGGTTGACTCGGCATCAAATGAGTAGCTGGTGTAAGTTAAGGTTTGTTTTGTTGAACCAGGTGAGAACTCAAGAAACAAGGATAGCCTCATTGGCAATAGTGGCCAGGTTGCGGTGTGTAAACACCAGCCTCTCGGGAGACAAAGGCGACCCGACAGTACTCACTACGCATTCCCTGTTGTGCGCACCATTCGGGCCATTGTAGGTGCTCGCTAAAATGACGTGACTTATAGTCTATACGGGTGATTTTTGTCATTGATTTGCGAGTTACAACCAGCATTGGAACTCAGCCTACTGTGAAAAACAAAAGTGACTATATAATTTGCCTCCCTCCTGCATCTCGACATACAATGCATATATTAAATACATCCCAGCAGTCACACGGCCTTCTGGGAGTGTATACATTCAGTAGGATTTGGTTGTGTCAATGTGTGGACGCGGGTCTCAGGTTGTGTGGATGGGGATCCTGGGTTGAGTGAATGTGGGACCAGGGTCGCGTGGATGTGGGTCCCGGGTTGCGTGGATGTGGTCACAAGTGGAATGGGTGTGGGTCCCGGGCTGAGTGGATGCGGGTCCTGGGTTGTGTGGATGTGGGTCATGGGTTGTGCGGATGTGAGTCCCGGGTTGAGTGGATACGGGTCCCAGGTTGAGTGTATGTGGGTACCCGGTTGAGTGGATGCGGGTCCTGGGTTGAGTGGATGTGGGTCCCAGGTAGAGTGGATGTGGGTCCCGAGTTGTGTGGATGCGTGTCCCGGGTTGAGTGGATGTGGGTTCTGGGTTTTGTGGATGTGGGTCCCGGGTTAAGTGGATGTGTGTCCCGGGTTGTGTGCTGATTGGGTGGATGTGGGTCCCTGGTTGAGTGGATGTGGTTCCCGGGTTGAGTGGATGTGGTTCCCGGGTTGAGTGGATGTGGTTCCCGGGTTGAATGGATGTGGGTCCCGGGTTGAGTGGATGTGGGTCCCGGGTTGTGTGGATGAGGGTTGCAGGTCGAGTGGATGTGGGTCCCACATTGAGTGGATGTTGTTTCCTGGTAGAATGGATGTGGTTACCCAGGTTGAGTAGATGTGAGTCCCAGGTTGAGTGGATGTGGGTCCCGAGTTGTGTGGATGCGAGTTCCAAGTCAAGTGGATGTGGGTCCCAGGTGGAGTGGATGTTGTTTCCTGGTTGAATGGATGTGGTTGCCCAGTTTTAGTGGATGTGAGTCCCAGGTTGATTGGATGTGGGTCCCTGGTTGTGTGGATGTGGGTACCTGGTTGAGTGGATGTGGGTCCCTGGTTGAGTGGATGTGTGTCCCGGGTTTTGTGGATGTGGGTCTCGGGTTGAGTGGATGTGGGTCCCGGGTTGTGTTGATGAGGGTTCCAGGTTCAGTGGATGTGGGTCCCAGGTTCAATGGATGTAGGTCCATGGTTTTGTTGAGGTGGGTCCCAGGTTTGCTTGAATGTGTGTCCTAGGTTGTTTTGATGCCGGTCCAAGGTTGAGTTGATGTGGTTCCTGGGTTGAGTGGATGTGGGTCCCAGGTTGAGTGGATGTGGGTCGCAGGGTGAGTGGATGTAGGCCCATGGTTTTGTGGAGGCGGGTCCCAGGTTGATTGGATGTGGTGTACCGGGATTTGTGGATGTTGGTCTTGGGTTGTGTGGATGTGGGTACCGGGTTCCATGGATGTGGGTCCTGGTTTGAGTGGAAGCGGGTCCCCGGTTGAGTGGATGTAGGTCACGGGTTGAGTGGATGTGGGTAACAGGTTGAGTTGATGGGGTCCCAGGTTGTGTGGATGCGGGTCTCTGATTGTGTGGATGTGGGTTTCAAGTCGAGTGGATATGGGTCTCAGGTGGAGTGGATGTTGTTTCCTGGTTGAATGGATGTGGTTGCCCAGTTTTTAGTGGATGTGAGTCCCAGGTTGATTGGATGTGGGTCCCTGGTTGTGTGGATGTGAGCACCTGGTTGTGTGGATGTGGGTCCCAGGTAGAGTGGATGTGGGTCCCAGGTTGTGTGGAAATCGGTCCCTGGTTGAGTGGATGTGGGTCCCGGGTTGTGTGGATGCGGGTTCCAGGTTGAGTGGATGTTGTTTCCTGGTTGAGTCGATGATGGTCCCGGGGTTGCGTGGATGTGGGTTCCAGGTTGAGTGGATGTGGGTCCTTGGTTGAGTGGATGTGGGTCCTTGGTTGAGTGGATGTGGTTCCCAGGTTGAGTGGTTGTGGGTCCCAGGTTTAGTGGATAAGGGTCCCTGGTTGTGTGGATGTGGATTGCCAGGTTGATTGGATGTGGGTCCCGGGATTTGTGGATGTTGGTCTTGGGTTGTGTGAATGTGGGTCCGATGTTTCGTGGATGTGGGTCCTGGCTTAAGTGGATGTTGTTTCCTGGTTGAGTGGATGTAGGTCCCGGCTTGCGTGGATGTGGGTCCCTGGTTGAGTGGATGATGGTCCCGGCTTGCGTGGATGTGGGTTCCAGGTTGAGTGGATGTGGGTCCCTGGTTGAGGGGATCTGGATCCCAGGTTGAGTGGTTGTGGGTCCCAGGTTGAGTGGATGTTGTTTCCTGGTTGAGTGGATGATGGTCCCCGGTTGAGTGGATGTGCGTCCTATTTTGTGTGGTTGCTGGTCCGTGGTTGAGTTGATGTGGTTCCCGGGTTGAGTGGATGTGGGTCCCGGGTTGTGTGGATGCGGGTCGCAGGTTGAGTGGATGCGGGTCCCGGGTTGAGTGGATGTGGGTCCCGGGTTGAGTGGATGTAGGTCCCGGGTTGTGTGCATGTGGGTAACAGGTTGAGTCGATGTGGGTCCCTGATTGTGTGGATGCGGTTTCCAAGTCGAGTGGATGTGGGTCTCAGGTGGAGTGGATGTTGTTTCCTGGTTGAATGGATGTGGTTGCCCAGTTTTTAGTGGATGTGAGTCCCAGGTTGATTGGATGTGGGTCCATGGTTGTGTGGATGTGAGCACCTGGTTGTGTGGATGTGGATACCTGGTTGAGTGGATGTGGGTCCCTGGTTGAGTGAATGTGAGCACCTGGTTGTGTGGATGTGGGTTCCTGGTTGAGTGGATGCGGGTCCCGGGTTGAGTGGATGTAGGTCACGAGTTGAGTGGATGTGGGTAACAGGTTGTGTGGATGCGGGTCCAGGGTTGTGTGGATGTGGGTCCCTGATTGTGTGGATGTGGGTCCCGGGTTGAGTGGATGTGGGTCCCGGGTTGTGTGGATGCGGGTTCCAAGTCGAGTGGACGTGGGTCTCAGGTGGAGTGGATGTTGTTTCCTGGTTGAATGGATGTGGTTGCCCAGTTTTTAGTGGATGTGAATCCCAGGTTGATTGGATGTGGGTCCCTGGTTGAGTGGATGTGGGTCCCTGGTTGTGTGGATGTGGGTCCTTGGTTGAGTGGATGTGGGTCCCGGGTTGTGTGGATGCGGTTTCCAAGTCGAGTGGATGTGGGTCTTAGGTGGAGTGAATGTTGTTTCCTGGTTGAATGGTTGTGGTTGCCCAGTTTTTAGTGGATGTGAGTCCCAGGTAGATTGGATGTGGGTCCCTGGTTGAGTGGATGTGGATCCCAGGTTGAGTGGTTGTGGGTCCCAGGTTTAGTGGATAAGGGTCCCTGGTTGTGTGGATGTGGGCCCAGGTTGATTGGATGTGGGTCCCGGGTTTTGTGGATGTGGGTCCCGGCTCGAGTGGATGTGTGTCCCGGATTGTGTGGATGCGGGTTCCAGGTCGAATAGATGTGGGTCCCAGGTTGAGTGGATGTTGTTTCCTGGTTGAGTGGATGATGGTCCCGGCTTGCGTGGATGTGGGTAGCAGGTTGAATGGATGTGGGTCCCAGGTTGTGTGGATGCGGGTCGCTGGTTGATTGGATGTGGGTCCCGGGATGTGTGGATGTTGGTCTTGGGTTGTTTGAATGTGGGTCTGATGTTTCGTGGATGTGGGTCCCGGGTTTTGTGGATCTGGGTCCCGGGTTTTGTGGATGTGGGTCCCGGGTTATGTGGATGCGGGTAGAAGGTTGAATGGATGTGGGTCCCAGGTTGTGTGGATGCGGGTCGCAGGTTGAGTAGATGTGGGTCCCAGGTTGAGTGGATGTTGTTTCCTGGTTGAGTGGATGTGGGTCCTGGGTTGTGTTGTTGAGGGTTCCAGGTTCAGTGGATGTGGGTCCCAGGTTGACTGGATGTTGTTTTCTGGTTGAGTGGATGTGGGTCCCGGGTTGCGTGAATGTGGGTCCTAGGTTGTTTGGATGCTGGTCCATGGTTTTGTGGATGTGGTTCCCGGGTTGAGTGGATGTGGTCCCAGGTTGAGTGAATGTGGGTCCCAGGTTGTTTGGATGTGGGTTGCAGGTTGAGTGGATGCGGTTCTCAGGTTGAGTGGAGGTGGGTCCCAGGTTGATTGGATGTGGTGTACCGGGATTTGTGGATGTTGGTCTTGGGTTGTGTGGATGTGGGTCCCGGGTTCCGTGGATGTGGGTCCCGGTTTGAGTGGATGCGGGTCCCGGGTGGAGTGGATGTAGGTCCCGGGTTGTGTGGATGTGGGTAACAGGTTGAGTTGATGGGGTCCCAGGTTGTGTGGATGCGGGTCCCGGGTTGTGTGGATGTGGGTCCCTGATTGTGTGGATGTGGGTCCTGGGTTGAGTGGATGTGGGTCCCGGGTTGTGTGGATGCGGGTTCCAAGTCGCGTGGATGTGGGTCCCAGGTGGAGTGGATGTTGTTTCCTGGTTGAATGGATGTGGTTGCCCAGTTTTTAGTGGATGTGAGTCCCAGGTTGATTGGATGTGGGTCCAGGGTTGTGTGGATGTGAGCACCTGGTTGTGTGGATGTGGGTACCTGGTTGAGTGGATGTGGGACCCGGGTTGAGTGAATGTGAGCACCTGGTTGTGTGGATGTGGGTCCCTGGTTGAGTGGATGCGGATCGCGGGTTGTGTCGATGCAGGTCCCGGGTTGTGTGGATGTGGGTCCCTGATTGTGTGGATGTGGGTCCCGGGTTGAGTGGATGTGGGTCCCGGGTTGAGTGGATGTGGGTCCCGGGTTGTGTGGATGCGGTTTCCAAGTCGAGTGGATGTGCATCTCAGGGTGGAGTGAATGTTGTTTCCTGGTTGAATGGATGTGGTTGCCCAGTTTTTAGTGGATGTGAGTCCCAGGTAGATTGGATGTGGGTCCCTGGTTGAGTGGATGTGGATCCCAGGTTGAGTGGTTGTGGGTCCCAGGTTTAGTGGATAAGGGTCCCTGGTTGTGTGGATGTCGGTCCCAGGTTGATTGGATGTGGGTCCCGGGTTTTGTGGATGCGGGTTCCAGGTCGAATAGATGTGGGTCCCAGGTTGAGTGGATGTTGTTTCCTGGTTGAGTGGATGATGGTCCCGGCTTGCATGGATGTGGGTTCCAGGTTGAGTGGATGTTGTTTCCTGGTTGAGTGGATGTAGGTCCCGGGTTGCGTGGATGTGGGTATCAGGTTGAATGGATGTGGGTCCCAGGTTGTGTGGATGCGGGTCGCTGGTTGATTGGATGTGGGTCCCGGGATTTGTGGATGTTGGTCTTGGGTTGTGTGAATGTGGGTCTGATGTTTCGTGGATGTGGGTCCCGGGTTTTGTGGATCTGGGTCCCGGGTTTTGTGGATGTGGGTCCCGGGTTATGTGGATGCGGGTAGCAGGTTGAATGGATGTGGGTCCCAGGTTGTGTGGATGCGGGTCGCAGGTTGAGTAGATGTAGGTCCCAGGTTGAGTGGATGTTGTTTCCTGGTTGAGTGGATGTGGGTCCTGGGTTGTGTTGTTGAGGGTTCCAGGTTCAGTGGATGTGGGTCCCAGGTTGACTGGATGTTGTTTCCTGGTTGAGTGGATGTGGGTCCCGGGTTGCGTGAATGTGGGACCTAGGTTGTTTGGATGCTGGTCCATGGTTTTGTGGATGTGTTTCCTGGGTTGAGTGGATGTGGTCCCAGGTTGAGTGAATGTGGGTCCCAGGTTGTTTGGATGTGGGTTGCAGGTTGAGAGGATGCGGTTCCCAGGTTGAGTGGAGGTGGGTCCCAGGTTGATTGGATGTGGTGTACCGGGATTTGTGGATGTTGGTCTTGGGTTGTGTGGATGTGGGTCCTGGGTTCTGTGGATGTGGGTCCCGGTTTGAGTGGATGCGGGTCCCGGGTGGAGTGGATGTAGGTCACGAGTTGAGTGGATGTGGGTAACAGGTTGAGTTGATGGGGTCCCAGGTTGTGTGGATGTGGGTCCCTGATTGAGTGAATGTGGGTCCCGAGTTGAGTGGATGTGGGTCCCAGGTTGAGTGGATGCGGGTCCCGGGTTGTGTGCATGTGGGTCCCTGATTGTGTGGATGTGGGTCCCGAGTTGAGTGGATGTGGGTCCCGAGTTGAGTGGATGTGGGTCCCAGGTTGAGTGGATGTGGGTCCCAGGTTGTGTGGATGTGGGTCCCGGGTTGTATGGATGCGTGACGCAGGTTGAGTGGATGTTGCTCCAAGGTTGAGTGGATGTAGGTCCCAGGTTGAGTGGATGTGGGTCCCGGGTTGAGTGGATGTGGGTCCCGGGTTGAGTGTATGTAGGTCACGGGTTGAGTGTATGTGGGTCCCAGGTGGAATGGATGGGGTCCCAGGTTGAGTGGATGTGGGTCCCGGGTTGTGTGGATGCGGGTAGCAGGTTGAGTGGATGTGGGTCCCAGGTTGTGTGGATGCGGGTCGCAGGTTGAGTGGATGTGGGTACCGGGATGTGTGGATGTGGGTCCCGGGTTGAGTGGATGCGGGTTCCAGGTTGAGTGGATGTGGGTACCAGGTTGAGTGGATGTTGTTTCCTGGTTGAGTAGATTTGGGTCCCGGGTTGTGTGGATGTGGGTGCTGGGTTGAGTGGATGTTGGTCCCGGGTTGAGTGGATGTGGGTCCCGGGTTGTGTTGATGTGGGTCCCGGGTTGTGTGGATGCAGGACGCAGGTTGAGTGGATGTTGCTCCAAGGTTGAGTGGATGTTGTTTCCTGGTTGAGTGGATGTAGGTCCTGGGTTGCATGGATGTGGGTCCTAAGTTGTGTGGATTCGGGTCCCGGGTTGAGTGGATGTGGGTCCCGGGTTGTGTTGATGAGGGTTCCAGGTTCAGTGGATGTGGGTCCCAGGTTGACTGGATGTTGTTTCCTGGTTGAGTGGATGTGGGTCCCAGGTTGCGTGAATTTGGGTCCTAGGTTGTTTGGATGCTGGTCCATGGTTTAGTTGATGTGGTTCCCGGGTTGAGTGGATGTGGGTCCCAGGTTGAGTGGATGTGGGACCCAGGTTGAGTGGATGTGGGTCGCAGGTTGAGTGGATGCGGTTCCCAGGTTGAGTGGAGGTGGGTCCCAGGTTGATTTGATGTGGTGTACCGGGATTGTGGATGTTGGTCTTGGGTTGTGTGGATGTAGGTCCTGGGTTCTGTGGATGTGGGTCCCGGTTTGAGTGGATGCGGGTCCCGGGTGGAGTGGATGTAGGTCACGAGTTGAGTGGATGTGGGTAACAGGTTGAGTTGATGGGGTCCCAGGTTGTGTGGATGTGGGTCCCTGATTGTGTGAATGTGGGTCCCGAGTTGAGTGGATGTGGGTCCCAGGTTGAGTGGATGCGGGTCCCGGGTTGTGTGGATGTGGGTCTCTGATTGTGTGGATGTGGGTCCCGAGTTGAGTGGATGTGGGTCCCAGGTTGAGTGGATGTGGGTCCCAGGTTGTGTGGATGTGGGTCCCGGGTTGTATGGATGCGTGACGCAGGTTGAGTGGATGTTGCTCCAAGGTTGAGTGGATGTAGGTCCCAGGTTGAGTGGATGTGGGTCCCGGGTTGAGTGTATGTTGGTCACGGGTTGAGTGTATGTGGGTCCCAGGTGGAATGGATGGGGTCCCAGGTTGAGTGGATGTGGGTCCCGGGTTGTGTGGATGCGGGTAGCAGGTTGAGTGGATGTGGGTCCCAGGTTGTGTGGATGCGGGTCACAGGTTGAGTGGATGTGGGTACCGGGATGTGTGGATGTGGGTCCCGGGTTGAGTGGATGCGGGTTCCAGGTTGAGTGGATGTGGGTCCCAGGTTGAGTGGATGTTGTTTCCTGGTTGAGTGGATTTGGGTCCCGGGTTGTGTGGATGTGGGTGCTGGGTTGAGTGGATGTTGGTCCCGGGTTGAGTGGATGTGGGTCCCGGGTTGTGTTGATGTGGGTCCCGGGTTGTGTGGATGCAGGACGCAGGTTGAGTGGATGTTGCTCCAAGGTTGAGTGGATGTTGTTTCCTGGTTGAGTGGATGTAGGTCCTGGGTTGCATGGATGTGGGTCCTAAGTTGTGTGGATTCGGGTCCCGGGTTGTGTGGATGTGGGTCCCGGGTTGAGTGGATGTGGGTCCCGGGTTGTGTTGATGAGGGTTCCAGGTTCAGTAGATGTGGGTCCCAGGTTGACTGGATGTTGTTTCCTGGTTGAGTGGATGTGGGTCCCAGGTTGCGTGAATTTGGGTCCTAGGTTGTTTGGATGCTGGTCCATGGTTTAGTTGATGTGGTTCCCGGGTTGAGTGGATGTGGGTCCCAGGTTGAGTGGATGTGGGTCCCAGGTTGAGTGGATGTGGGTCGCAGGTTGAGTGGATGCGGTTCCCAGGTTGAGTGGAGGTGGGTCCCATGTTGATTTGATGTGGTGTACCGGGATTGTGGATGTTGGTCTTGGGTTGTGTGGATGTGGGTCCCGGGTTCCGTGGATGTGGGTCCCTGATTGTGTGGATGTGGGTCCCGGGTTGAGTTGATGTGGGTCCCGGGTTGAGTGGATGTGGGTCCCGGGTTGTGTGGATGCGGGTTCCAGGTCGAATAGATGTGGGTCCCAGGTTGAGTGGATGTTGTTTCCTGGTTGAGTGGATGTAGGTCCTGGGTTGCATGGATGTGGGTTCTAGGTTGTGTGGATGCGGGTCCCGGGTTGTGTGGATGTGGGTCCCTGATTGTGTGGATGTGGGTCCCGGGTTGAGTTGATGTGGTTCCCGGGTTGTGTGGATGTGGGTCCCAGGTTGAGTGGATGTGGGTCCTAGGTTGTGTGGATGCGGGTCCCGGGTTGTGTGGATGTGGGTCCCTGATTGTGTGGATGTGGGTCCCGGGTTGAGTGGATGTGGGTCCCAGGTTGTGTGGATGCGGGTTCCAAGTCGAGTGGATGTGGGTCCCAGGTGGAGTGGATGTTGTTTCCTGGTTGAATGGATGTGGTTGCCCAGTTTTTCGTGGATGTGAGACCCAGGTTGATTGGATGTGGGTCCAGGGTTGTGTGGATGTGAGCACCTGGTTGTGTGGATGTGGGTCCCTGGTTGAGTGGATGCGGGTCCCGGGTTGAGTGGATGTAGGTCACGAGTTGAGTGTATGTGGGTAACAGGTTGAGTTGATGGGGTCCCAGGTTGTGTGGATGCAGGTCCCGGGTTGTGTGGATGTGAGTCTCTGATTGTGTGGATGTGGGTCCCGAGTTGAGTGGATGTGGGTCCCAGGTTGAGTGGATGTGGGTCCCAGGTTGTGTGGATGTGGGTCCCGGGTTGTATGGATGCGTGACGCAGGTTGAGTGGATGTTGCTCCAAGGTTGAGTGGATGTAGGTCCCAGGTTGAGTGGATGTGGGTCCCGGGTTGAGTGTATGTTGGTCACGGGTTGAGTGTATGTGGGTCCCAGGTGGAATGGATGGGGTCCCAGGTTGAGTGGATGTGGGTCCCGGGTTGTGTGGATGCGGGTAGCAGGTTGAGTGGATGTGGGTCCCAGGTTGTGTGGATGCGGGTCACAGGTTGAGTGGATGTGGGTACCGGGATGTGTGGATGTGGGTCCCGGGTTGAGTGGATGCGGGTTCCAGGTTGAGTGGATGTGGGTCCCAGGTTGAGTGGATGTTGTTTCCTGGTTGAGTGGATTTGGGTCCCGGGTTGTGTGGATGTGGGTGCTGGGTTGAGTGGATGTTGGTCCCGGGTTGAGTGGATGTGGGTCCCGGGTTGTGTTGATGTGGGTCCCGGGTTGTGTGGATGCAGGACGCAGGTTGAGTGGATGTTGCTCCAAGGTTGAGTGGATGTTGTTTCCTGGTTGAGTGGATGTAGGTCCTGGGTTGCATGGATGTGGGTCCTAAGTTGTGTGGATTCGGGTCCCGGGTTGTGTGGATGTGGGTCCCGGGTTGAGTGGATGTGGGTCCCGGGTTGTGTTGATGAGGGTTCCAGGTTCAGTAGATGTGGGTCCCAGGTTGACTGGATGTTGTTTCCTGGTTGAGTGGATGTGGGTCCCAGGTTGCGTGAATTTGGGTCCTAGGTTGTTTGGATGCTGGTCCATGGTTTAGTTGATGTGGTTCCCGGGTTGAGTGGATGTGGGTCCCAGGTTGAGTGGATGTGGGTCCCAGGTTGAGTGGATGTGGGTCGCAGGTTGAGTGGATGCGGTTCCCAGGTTGAGTGGAGGTGGGTCCCATGTTGATTTGATGTGGTGTACCGGGATTGTGGATGTTGGTCTTGGGTTGTGTGGATGTGGGTCCCGGGTTCCGTGGATGTGGGTCCCTGATTGTGTGGATGTGGGTCCCGGGTTGAGTTGATGTGGGTCCCGGGTTGAGTGGATGTGGGTCCCGGGTTGTGTGGATGCGGGTTCCAGGTCGAATAGATGTGGGTCCCAGGTTGAGTGGATGTTGTTTCCTGGTTGAGTGGATGTAGGTCCTGGGTTGCATGGATGTGGGTTCTAGGTTGTGTGGATGCGGGTCCCGGGTTGTGTGGATGTGGGTCCCTGATTGTGTGGATGTGGGTCCCGGGTTGAGTTGATGTGGTTCCCGGGTTGTGTGGATGTGGGTCCCAGGTTGAGTGGATGTGGGTCCTAGGTTGTGTGGATGCGGGTCCCGGGTTGTGTGGATGTGGGTCCCTGATTGTGTGGATGTGGGTCCCGGGTTGAGTGGATGTGGGTCCCAGGTTGTGTGGATGCGGGTTCCAAGTCGAGTGGATGTGGGTCCCAGGTGGAGTGGATGTTGTTTCCTGGTTGAATGGATGTGGTTGCCCAGTTTTTCGTGGATGTGAGACCCAGGTTGATTGGATGTGGGTCCAGGGTTGTGTGGATGTGAGCACCTGGTTGTGTGGATGTGGGTCCCTGGTTGAGTGGATGCGGGTCCCGGGTTGAGTGGATGTAGGTCACGAGTTGAGTGTATGTGGGTAACAGGTTGAGTTGATGGGGTCCCAGGTTGTGTGGATGCAGGTCCCGGGTTGTGTGGATGTGAGTCTCTGATTGTGTGGATGTGGGTCCCGAGTTGAGTGGATGTGGGTCCCAGGTTGAGTGGATGTGGGTCCCAGGTTGTGTGGATGTGGGTCCCGGGTTGTATGGATGCGTGACGCAGGTTGAGTGGATGTTGCTCCAAGGTTGAGTGGATGTAGGTCCCAGGTTGAGTGGATGTGGGTCCCGGGTTGAGTGTATGTTGGTCACGGGTTGAGTGTATGTGGGTCCCAGGTGGAATGGATGGGGTCCCAGGTTGAGTGGATGTGGGTCCCGGGTTGTGTGGATGCGGGTAGCAGGTTGAGTGGATGTGGGTCCCAGGTTGTGTGGATGCGGGTCACAGGTTGAGTGGATGTGGGTACCGGGATGTGTGGATGTGGGTCCCGGGTTGAGTGGATGCGGGTTCCAGGTTGAGTGGATGTGGGTCCCAGGTTGAGTGGATGTTGTTTCCTGGTTGAGTGGATTTGGGTCCCGGGTTGTGTGGATGTGGGTGCTGGGTTGAGTGGATGTTGGTCCCGGGTTGAGTGGATGTGGGTCCCGGGTTGTGTTGATGTGGGTCCCGGGTTGTGTGGATGCAGGACGCAGGTTGAGTGGATGTTGCTCCAAGGTTGAGTGGATGTTGTTTCCTGGTTGAGTGGATGTAGGTCCTGGGTTGCATGGATGTGGGTCCTAAGTTGTGTGGATTCGGGTCCCGGGTTGTGTGGATGTGGGTCCCGGGTTGAGTGGATGTGGGTCCCGGGTTGTGTTGATGAGGGTTCCAGGTTCAGTAGATGTGGGTCCCAGGTTGACTGGATGTTGTTTCCTGGTTGAGTGGATGTGGGTCCCAGGTTGCGTGAATTTGGGTCCTAGGTTGTTTGGATGCTGGTCCATGGTTTAGTTGATGTGGTTCCCGGGTTGAGTGGATGTGGGTCCCAGGTTGAGTGGATGTGGGTCCCAGGTTGAGTGGATGTGGGTCGCAGGTTGAGTGGATGCGGTTCCCAGGTTGAGTGGAGGTGGGTCCCATGTTGATTTGATGTGGTGTACCGGGATTGTGGATGTTGGTCTTGGGTTGTGTGGATGTGGGTCCCGGGTTCCGTGGATGTGGGTCCCTGATTGTGTGGATGTGGGTCCCGGGTTGAGTTGATGTGGGTCCCGGGTTGAGTGGATGTGGGTCCCGGGTTGTGTGGATGCGGGTTCCAGGTCGAATAGATGTGGGTCCCAGGTTGAGTGGATGTTGTTTCCTGGTTGAGTGGATGTAGGTCCTGGGTTGCATGGATGTGGGTCCTAGGTTGTGTGGATGCGGGTCCCGGGTTGTGTGGATGTGGGTCCCTGATTGTGTGGATGTGGGTCCCGGGTTGAGTTGATGTGGTTCCCGGGTTGTGTGGATGTGGGTCCCAGGTTGAGTGGATGTGGGTCCTAGGTTGTGTGGATGCGGGTCCCGGGTTGTGTGGATGTGGGTCCCTGATTGTGTGGATGTGGGTCCCGGGTTGAGTGGATGTGGGTCCCAGGTTGTGTGGATGCGGGTTCCAACTCGAGTGGATGTGGGTCCCAGGTGGAGTGGATGTTGTTTCCTGGTTGAATGGATGTGGTTGCCCAGTTTTTCGTGGATGTGAGACCCAGGTTGATTGGATGTGGGTCCAGGGTTGTGTGGATGTGAGCACCTGGTTGTGTGGATGTGGGTCCCTGGTTGAGTGGATGCGGGTCCCGGGTTGAGTGGATTTAGGTCACGAGTTGAGTGTATGTGGGTAACAGGTTGAGTTGATGGGGTCCCAGGTTGTGTGGATGCAGGTCCCGGGTTGTGTGGATGTGGGTCCCTGATTTTGTGGATGTGGGTCCCGGGTTGAGTGGATGTGGGTCCCGGGTTGTGTGGATGCGGGACACAGGTTGAGTGGATGTTGCTCCAAGGTTGAGTGGATGTTGCTCCAAGGTTGAGTGGATGTTTTTTCCTGGTTGAGTTGATGTAGGTCCTGGGTTGCATGGATGAGTGTCCTAGGTTGTATGGATGCTGGTCCGTGGTTGAGTTGATGTGGTTCCCGGGTTGAGTGGATGTTGTATCCTGGTTGAGTGGATGTGGGTCCCTGGTTGCTTAGATATGGGTCCTAGGTTGTGTGGATGCTGGTCCATGGTTGAGTTGATGTAGTTCCCGGGTTGAGTGGATGCGGGTCGCAGGTTGAGTGGATTTGGGTCCCGGGTTGTGTGGATGCGGTTCCCGGGTTGATTGGATGTGGTTCCCAGGTTGTGTGGATGCGGCTTCCAGTTGTGTGGATGCGGGTCCCAGGTTGCGTGGATGCGGGTCCCGAGATGTGTGGATGTGTGTCACTGATTGTGTGGATGTGGGTCCCGGGTTGAGTGGATGTGGGTCCTAGGTTGTGTGGATGCTTGTCCATGGTTGAGTTGATGTGGTTCCCGGGTTGTGTGAATGTGGGTCCCAGGTTGCATGGATGTGGGTCCCGGGTGGTGTGGATGTGGGTCCCAGGTTGTGTGGATGTGGGTCCCGGGTTGTGTGGATGCGGGACGCAGGTTGAGTGGATGTTGCTCCAAGGTTGAGTGGATGTTGTTTCCTGGTTGAGTGGATGTAGGTCCCGGGTTGCGTGGATGTGGGTCCTAGGTTGTGTGGATGCTGGTCAGTTGTTGAGTTGATGTGGTTCCCGGGTTGAGTGGATGTGTATCCCGGGTTGAGTGGATATTGCTCCCAGGTTGAGTATATGTGGGTCCCAGGTTGAGTGGATGTGTGTCCCGGGTTGAGTGGATGCTGGTCCCGGGTTACGTGGATGCGGGTCATAGGTTGGGTGAATGTGGGTCCCAGGTTCAATGGATGTTGTATCCTGGTTGATTGGATGTGCATCCCTGGTTGCGTCGATGTGGGTCCTCGGTTGTGTGGATGCTGGTCCATGGTTGAGTTGATGTGGTTCCCGGGTTGAGTGGATGCGGGTCGCAGGTTCAGTGGATGTCGGTCCCGGGTTGAGTGGATGTGGGTCCCGGGTTGTGGGGATGCGGGTTCCAGGTTGAGTGGTTGTGGGTCCCAGGTTGATTTGATGTTGTTTCCTGGTTGAGTGGATGTGGGTCCCGGGTTGTGTGGATGTGGGCCCGGGTTGAGTGGATTTAGGCCCCGGGTTGAGTGGATGATGGTTCAGGGTTGAGTGGATGTGTGGTCCTGGTTTTAGTGAATTTGGGTCCAGGGTTGAGTGGATGCGAGTTACGGGTTACGTGGATGGGGTCTCGCGTTGAGTTGATGGTGGTCGCGGTTTGTGAGTAGTTGAAAATGAGCCTGAGGCGTGAGCATGGAGCCTCGCTCTGTGGAGTGAGTAACTATGCGCCCGATCGATGTGCCCAGTAAAACCGCGCATCTCCATCGATTCGCGGCCTGTGGAACCCAGCGAGTGGACGGGGCAGCGCCGCGGTTGCATAATTTAGGCTGTGAATTAATTGTTTAGTGGATGTGGAAAAGCCACGTGCTGGCTTAATAAATAACGGCCTCGTAAAATGTAGCGATCTGATCTGATTTCGCGTGAAGGTGAGTGTGTGTGTGTATGGGGAGCAATCGTGTAGCGGTGAGCACGCTGCGCTACTAACCTGGCGACCCGAGTTCGATTCCCCCTCACGTCCAACACCGGTGACGATTATCTGAACCTGTCCTGGGCCTCCCTTAGGTCGACTCAGCCTCAAATTAGTACCTGGTGCGATGTGTAAACATCGCCACTGGGGAGACAAAGGCGGCCGGGCATGGTGTTGGCCACCCATCCCCTCGTGTACAGTGCCGGCCTTTATAGGTGCTCGCTAACAGCGCTTGCCCCTGCAGTCTGTTAAGGCTATACGGGGGATCTTTGTCTTTTGTGTGTGCATGTATGAGTACCTGGTGTGTGCATGCATGTGCTTTTCGTGTGGCGGCTAGCACGCCGCGCTGTGAACCTGGCGACCCGAGTTCGATTCCCTCTCACGGCTAATACCAGTGAAGATTATTTGAACCGCTCGAGGGCATCCCTAGGTCGACTCAGCCTCAATTAGTGCCTAGTGTGGTGTATATACATCACCACTGGTGAGACTTAAGGCAGTCGGGCGTGGTTTTGGCCACCCCACCCCCTCGAGTGCCGTGCGGGCCTTCAGCGGTTAGCGCGCTGAGATGCCAACCCCGGCTCCCCAAGTTTGATTCTCTGCTCACAGCGACCACCAGTGACGAATATCTGAACCGATCCTGGGCATCCCGTAGATCGACTCAGCCTCAAATGACTACCTGGTGAGGTGTTTAAACATCAGCACTGGGTCGGCAAAGGCTGTCAAGAGGGCTGTTCTCCGCATACTCCCTCATGCGCCGTACAGACCTTCACATTTTGTCTATAACAGCACTTTGTCCCAAGAGTTTGCTTAACGCTATAACAGGGGATGTTTGTCTGTTGTGTGTTCATCCAGTCGTTGAGCACGGCCCAAAGGTCCACATGTCAAGCGGCCAGCAATTATCCCTTATAACAGAAAGTTGTAACGGATACGAGTTAGCGAGTTTCTTGAATTGAGCGAGGTTATTTATTAAAATAGCTTGGGGAAAAGAAACATTGGTGGTGGTGATGATGATGGGAGGAAGGGAATTCCACAGTGGAGCAGTGCGAGGGAAGATGCAGGAAGAGAAGTGCGGTGACCTACATTGTGGAAAGTGGGTGTGTGAGTTCGTGAATAGGTGGGTGGGTGAGTGAGTTCGTGAATGGGTGGGTGGGTTAGTGGGTGAGTTCGTGAGTGGGTGAGTAAATTGGTTGTTGTAACCTGAAATGTGGTGAGTGATTGGGTGGATGGGTGAATGTGTCGTGGGAGCGGGAGTGCAGTGGTTAGCACACTGCGCTACGAACCCGGCGACCCCAGCTCGATTCCTGCTCACGGTCAACATCGGTGACGATTATCTGAACCGGTTCCTGGGCCTACCCTAGGTCGACTCAGCCTCAAATCAGTACCTAATATAAGTATGTAGAATTTGACTTAAAACTTTCGTGACTGCAGTAATTCATATTCTTGGTTCTTTCGGTAAATTCACGTAGATCGAACACTTTTTTACTATAATAAAAGCAAAAAAACCCACGACTTTTCGATTCGAACACAAGCGGTCTTCATCAGGCGGAGAGAAAAGAGGGGGAAAGCCTCCAGATGCAACTGCTTATAAGGGCTTTTAAAGTGAACAAAGCTGTGTGGCGTAAACAGCATGGGCGGGGCAGCCAGTGCTAATGTAGGAGTAAATAACCAGAAGTAGGAGTAAAGCGAGTGTGTTCTGCAATGGGGGGAGAGGGTGGGTAGAGATAAGGGGAGAGAGCGGGGTAGAGTTGGAGCTGAAAGCGAGGGCGCAGTCCAAGTGTGTTATCCCTGCTATGTAAGGCAAGGTGATGGTTTTGATTGGATCTTCAGATGCTCCTTCCTCACGGTTGGAGTGATGGCTTTGCGGATTGTGTAGTCAGAATATCCATTCGCCTTGAGAGCTTGGTGTACGTGTTTGAGTTGAATGGTTAGGTGTTCACCAATTTTTTTTCAAAAATCTTGAACAAAAAGAAGATCCAGGTCCGATTTAACAAAGTGCATAAAATTCGTGATCTGATCCCATCTATGGACACGAATCCTGACATGCAATAACACGGCGTCTACAAACTTAGCTGTATCTGTGGCAGCAGTTACATTGGGGAAACTAAACGACATGTGTCGGACCGTGTTGGTGAACATAAGGCAGATCTGAAACACGGCAGGTCCAATACTTCTGCCGTGTCTGATCATTACTTTAATGCTGCTTGCTGGCTCACGTGAAATTGATTTCTCTAAGACGATGGTACTTTGCAAACCGACTGGCTTTCAACAGAGATTCGTTCACGAAGCCATCCATATGTAGTGGAATAAATAGGCGCAAGGGGGTGGTTGGTGAGTTTGCGTGGGAGCAGGACAGTAGGGGGTCATATTGGGACGATGAGGTAACGACTGGGCCAATTCAGCTGGGGAGCCAAGGACGGCTGTGATTGGCTGGTATTGTTGTCAGGGCCGAGGTGGCGTCTTGAAGTCTGGCGAGGTAACAGGTGCATGGGCACGCGGAGCGTCGTTGGGACGCGGGTTAATTAATTGGGGTGTAATGATAGCGAGGATAAATTGGGGAGACGTGAGGAGAAACGGGAGTTGGAGTCGGGAGCTGGACGGGGCAAGACGTGGAGCAGAGCAGAGACGAAGCAGTTAGCAGTGGAGAGAGCATGGTGATAGCGGAGAGCGGAGAGCAGAGCCGAAGCAGTTAGCAGTGGAGAGAGCACAGTGATAGCGGAGAGTGGAGAGCAGAGACGAAGCAGTTAGCAGTGGAGAGAGCATGGTGATAGCGGAGATCAGAGAGCAGACGAAGCAGTTAGCAGTGGAGAGAGCACAGGGATAGCGGAGAGCGGAGAGCAGAGACGAAGCAGTTAGCAGTGGAAGAGCATAGTGGTAGCGGAGAGCGGAGAGCATGAAGCAGTTAGCAGTGGAGAGAGCACAGTGATAGCGGAGAGCAGAGACGAAGCAGTTAGCAGTGGAGAGAGCATGGTGATAGCGGAGAGCAGAGACGAAGCAGTTAGCAGTGGAAAGAGCACGGTGATAGCGGAGAGCGGGGTGCAGGGACGAAGCAGGCAGCAGTGGGGGAAGCACAGAGACATCGGAGCTGACGGAGAAGTGGAGATTGGAGAGACAAAGGTGGCGAGCGAGTCGAGTGAAGCACGGCGAGAGAGTTGTGGCAACATGGGAACTGTGGAGCATTGAGGACATGTGGAGAACTGTAAATAAAGTCGTGTTGGAAGAAAGACAAAAGTTGTCCGAGTGAAATCATCCACTACACATATATACAGACACAGACACAATTTCAACCGAGACGACGGTTTTAAACTCAGCAATCATTGGAAAGATGTTATCAAGCACTTTGGGTCATGACTTGATTCGTGTTTTTTTGTCAACCTCTACCATCAGCAGTGTGGATGGATGTAGCGAGGTGCAGTGCCCCCCCCCCCCCCATCTCTATCCCCCTCTCTCCCCCTATCTCTACCCCGCTCTCTCTCCCCCCTATCTCTAGCCGCTTCCTCCCTCCATTGTCTAACACACCTGGACTGCGCCCTCGCCTTCAGCTCCACCTCTATCTCTACCCCCCCCTCTCCTATCTCTACCCCCCCTCTCCCCCCATTGTCAAACACACTCGCTTTACTCCTACTTCCCGTGCTTTACTCCTACATTAGCACTGGCTGCCCCGCCCATGCTGTTTACGCCGCACAGCTTTGCTCACTTTGAAAGTCCTTAAAAGCAGTTGCATTTGGAGGCTTGACTCCTCTTTTCTCTCCGCCTGATGAAGACTGCTTGTGTTGCGATCGAAACGTCGTGGCTTTTTTGCTTTCATTTACCTTTTAATTTATTTTTAATTTAATTGTATTTGTATTTTATATCTATGTGAGTTTACCGAAAGAACAAAGAATGGTGTTTAAACATCACCACTGGGGAGACAAAGGCGGCCGGGTGTGGTGCTGGCTACCCACCCCTTCGTGTACTGTGTCGCTCTTCATAGGTGTTCGCTCACAGCACTTGCCCTAACAGTCTGTTAAAAGCTATACGGGAATATTTGTCATTGTCTTTGTGTTGTTATGACCTGCAGTGTGGTGGTTGTTTATCACAGTGTGGATGTGGCAATGCGGTGTTTGGTTAACCGAATCCTCAACATCCGTGGAGGAATCTACGAGTGATGTTCACGAGAACAGTAGCCACGGTATTAGCGATAGAAGACTGATAAAGGAGACGACTGACCGCTGGTTCGCGAGTGTATGGGTGTGTTCGTGTAGAGTTCATCAGCAGAATGATAAAATTTATGTATTAATTACCGTTTCGAACAACAGGGCCTAACTGTTTCGTCGTTTAAAATCGGCATCAATGGGCCCCTATCAGCCAAGCTGTAAGTGGTATCGGCTCTGCCGAGCTGAGCACAACCCTCCGCTCATGCCATTGGCTGACCGCGGGCGCTCTCCGGATTGGCTGAGCATAGGGTGGTTTAAGCAGAGGATATTAACAACAAAAAATACAACTCAACGCAAACCCGGCTCAAAGCAACGATCAAAGAGCCGAGGGGGGGGGGGATGAACAAAAGTTCCGTGAACAGCAGCATCAGGCCGAATTCGACGCAACAGGTTCCCAATGAAATTGGGGAGAACTGTGCCCACTGCCCCAACCAGGTGGGAACCATGAGTGAGGATACTTACGTTTAGGAGGGGACAACAATAAGGGAGAAGATAACCAACATAACAGAGGAAAGAAAGGGACAGGGGAGAAGAGGGGTAGAGGGTGGTGGTGGGGACCGGGTTAGGGGGTATGGGAAAAGGAAGGGAAACGTACTAAAATACCGAAAATAAAACGATGTACACGTGTCATGCGAACTTCTGAACAAACGTGCCACAGAGCAGCACTCTGAGTCCTCCCGCTCCCGGAAGAGGAGCACAACCCCCCACAAACCCACACACGTCATAAGCACCACAAACCTCCTTCCACTCCACCCGACCTCCCTGCCGACGCACCTCATTTTGGACTCCATAAAGAATGGGGACTATCTTGCTTCGAATTCCAGTTATGTCTTTGAGCTTGTGGCTTAAATGCTCGATTCCTGCAAGGGCTATGATGGCGTTATGCCAATGTTTCCACCACTGGGTTTCACAGTCTTTACAATTGGTCAATGTGACCTTCCTGGCCGTAATATTAAAGGTTTGCAATCAAGCATGTTGATGTTTCGACAGAGCGTCTGGTTTCAGGCCCCACAGAGTGATTTCAACTGAAGGGGTAATTAGCATTGGCGCCACAAATGATATCCCGATCAAATTTAACTATGTCCAGGCATGATCAAAAAGTGTGGACTTGCAACTGGACCGTGCCTGAAGAGCATCTCGGACAATCTGGGGATACGTCCATGAATGTTGTTCTTCTAGCGTTGAGCATGTAGGTGCCATGTATACATTTAAACTGGATAAGCCTCAGTGAAAACAATCTTGGGCTGGGTTGAGGGACCCACCAGATGTGTGCCAATTTCTGCTGAAGGACATCATAGGACATAAATATCTTACAAAGTTTCCTAGTAACAGGTCGGGTGCTCATACCCTCGCCGTCCATCAAGCGATAGGCCTCTGAGAGTCTATTTAGATTTTGGTGTTTTAAACCAATCTATTAGTGGCTGACAGGAGTTCAGATTCTTGTGAGGGGCTTTCATAATAGCGTCTCTGATTTGCAAATTTATAATAAAATACGACCTAGTGATAGTATACTTAACTTACACCTGATTTAAAGGTCTACAACATCGCCTTCCTTGGACAGAAAATCATCCGCTATTTCCAGGCCGGACTCACTCTAGCAAGTCCAACTTATCTCCCTACCCGCCATTTTCAAGGTCAGATTTCCCCATAGTGGAGATCTTCTATCAAAAGAGACCGGGAAAGGGATTCCCTCTGTCCCTACAAATCCCCAGCGTAGAAGAAACCATCGATGCCGGTTTAATCCTCCAGGGTCTATCCCTAGCCGAAGCTAGGGAAAGAACCTGAGAATGAACACGGGCTTACGGACTCCTTTTATGAACCATTTGGCGATCCCAACTTTTGTATCGTGATCCAGGCAGTGTTTCATGTTCTGAAGAGCTACAGCGCTGTGGTATTTCACTAAATCTGGGAGATCCAAACCATCTTCCCATCTCGAGAGAGTAAGAGAGGGGTAATCAATCCATGAGAGTTTGCGATTCAAGATAAAATACACTATTTCGAATGGAGTACTCTAAAACAAGGCTTCGGGAATGTGGGAAAGAACTATTCTTAAATTATTTAAAAGAATGGGGAAGATCAGCAACTTAATCATGTGTTACCCTATTATGAAGAGCGAGCGGGACATCTGCCCATGCGGATAAAGAGGCCACTGATCTCCTGGAGCAGAGTGAGGAATTATTCTGGAAAACAACGCGAGAGAGGAAGGGATCATAGCACCGAAATATTTGATATGGGCTGGAGACCACTTAAAGTGCACCAAGCCCTCCAGGGGTTTGGGAGATACAGGTGATAGGGGCATTAATTCTGACTTAGTTACATTTAATTTGTATCCCGAAGCTCCCCCCATATTCCCTCACTAAGGCCAAAATGGCGAGGATTGAGGCTTCCAGGTTGGTAAATGTGATGAGGACATCGTCGGCATAGAGGTACATTTTATTTTTTACTGCGCCATATCTTATTCCTGAGATCCGATGACTTTTCATAACTATCTCTGCAAATGGCTCCATGGCCAGGGTAAAAATCAATGGTGAAAGAGGGCAACCCTGCCTTGTGCTGTTAGTAACCACAGAGGCGGGTTACCATACAGGAGTCTGCACATGTCAATCAACGAAGGGGAAAAAGCCGAATTTGTCCATTTCCTGGAACAGGAAAGCCCATTCGACCCTGTCAAATGTCATTTCCCCATCCAAGTAAGGGAGTAAGTGGCTAGGCTGTCCCTCGAGGCAATCTCCACCATGTTGGCCAGAGTCCTGACATTGTCAGTCTAATTTTTGTCCTTAACGAATCTCATTTGGGCATCACCAATGAACGTTGGGATAACTTTGTCCAATATATTTATGAGGAACTTAACGAGGATTTTATAATCTGCGCTCAAAGGGAAGGTGGAACTGTACACGGGAAGATGGGTCTCTAATTACGTAAGCTACCCACCAGGGTGCCCGGTTTATGTAAGACCGAAATCCTGTCTTGATTTGAGGCTTTTGTGACTGCAGGAATCCATACTCTTTGGTTCTTTCGGTAAAGTCACGTACTTAGAAATAAAATAAAACAAATCACGACGTTTCGATTGAAACACAAGCAATCATCATCAGGTGGGAAACCCACAGCAAAAAAAAATTCTGAAGTGGGAGAGAGAGCTGCCGTGGCAAGAGGTAATATAGGTAAGAAAGGGGGGAGGAGCAAGGGGGGAGAAAGAGAGGGAAGGGGGGTTTGGGGGGGGGTTTGGGGGGGGCTTTCTTCCCTATATAACCTCGGGCGTAATTCACTTGTATTGTGAGCCTCGCAATACCAACTCTTAACCGCATCTAAACATATGGTGAACAACGCTTAGCCACATGAACACAACGCCAAAGAGAAAGCGGAGCACAGAGTACATTATCTTATATATATAAACGCCTAGTCTTGTATATAAACGCCTAGTCTTATATATAAACGCCTAGCTTTATCTTTGATGAACGCTGCACTGCCTGTCGTTTTCATGCAGGGGTGCGTAGGTTTGAACGACGGAGGCGCACGGACAGACGTTCGATGACATTGGAATCGATCTGCAGAACGAGGCGATTCTGTGTTGATTCCCAGAATCGAATGCTAGAATCGACTTGGCCCCCACCGACACGACTTTGCCATTTGTTTGGCGACAATTTCCCATTCTCCATGCATACGCTAACACAATCAACAAGTCGCAGGAACAGACGTTCGATTTCGTTGGTAAGCGCACACCTTTATCTGTCTATGATGAACATGATAAACGCTTGAGAAAGATGAACATCAACCGACGGGGCCAGAGACGGTGATCGCAACCACCGCAATGGCCATCCGCAAGATGGCCGCCTGAGGCGCGCACGCTCCCGGGCCGCGCTCCCAGCAGCGGCTGGCGGGGCCGTTTGTGAGGGGGCCGAGGGAGCCGAGGGGGCCGATGGAGCCGGGGGGGCCGACGGGGCCGGGGGAGCCGGGGGGGCCGACGGGGCCGGCGGGGGGGGCCGACGGAGCCGGGGGGGGGGGGTGATGGAGCCGGGGGGGGCCGATGGAGCCAGGGGGGGCGATGGAGCTGGGGGGGGGCTGACGGAGCCAAGGGGGGGCGACGGAGCCAGGGGTGGGCCGATGGAGCCGGGGGGGGGGGCGACGGAGCCAGGGGGGGGCTGACGGGGCCAGGGGGGGCCGACGGAGCCTGGGGGCGGGGGCGACGGAGCCAGAGGGGGCGACGGAGCCGGGGGGGGGGCGACAGCGCGAGCAGAGGGAGCCAACACTGACTTTCTCATACATCATGCACTGACTTTCTCATACATAATGCACTGACTCACTGACTCGCACATCATGCACTGACACACTCACACATCATGCACTGACTCACTCGCACATCATTTACTGACTCACTCACACATCATACACTGACTCACTCACACATCATACACTGACTCACTCATCATGCGCTTACTTACACATCATACACTCGCACAACCACTGACCCATTCACTCATCATACACAGATTCACTCATCGTGTGCTGGCTCATTCGCACATCATACACTCACTCACACTGCCGCTGACTTGCTCAAACATCATATACTGACTCACTCATCATGCGCTAACACATCGTGCGCTGACTCACACATCATACACTCACTCAACCTAATACTGACTCAATCATCATACGCTGACTCGCACATCATACACTCACTCACGCTGCTGCTGACTCACTCACACATCATACACTGGGAGTGTCGTTCTGCCAGCTATGGCTGCAGGTTTTGTCGTACGTGTTATGTATATCGTTTATTGTTAAATTTAAAATCACAGTTCCTATGATTACTGTTGTTACATTGTTTTTGTAGCTTTATTTTGGTCTGGTTGTGGTGTAATAGTTTTCTGCAATGTAGATTCATATTTTGTTTGTTGCGGTTGCACCCGACTTAAGAGCCGCAAGGCTCACAGGGCTGTACCTAATGAAACTTGAAATGAAATAAATGAAACTTGAAACTTGAGAGAGAACGAGGCGAGTCGGTCTTCATTCCCAGAATCGATTCCCAGATTCGACTTGGCCCCCACCGACACGACTTTGGCATTTATTTTGAGACGACGACAATTTCCCATTCTCCCAGCATACGCTATCACAATCAACAATACACAGGAAAAGACATTCGATAACGTTGGTAAGCGCACTACATTATCTTTGTATGACGCTTCCGAGAGAGAGAGAGAATAGCGAGGAGAGGCCAAGGGGAGGCAGCACACTCTTCTCTCTCTATTTCCATTCATAATGTTCCTTAAAAATGTTTTCACTTCCAGTAACAAATTATGGTCGAGGACAAAGATCCCCTCGCAAAAAAGCATCGAGAGGCTAACGAACGAAGGCAAAGATGGTGGGCCAAGCAAAGTAAGGAGTCGCTCGAGACAATTCGTGCAGCACATTGCCAATCTCGACAACGTTACATCAATCGACAAACTGCTGAGCAATCCCAGTCGTGGCGTGCAGCGGTCGTTCAGAGTCAGCGCTCTGTTACAGAGCGTCAGAGACAAGCGTTCTGCAATGAAGCCATAAGTTTCGACGACACTCGAGTAGAGGCGCACAATTGCAGTCCAAGAACATTATCTGCCAGTTCTGCGGCTCGAGAAACTTCATCTCAGAACGCCCTGTTGATCGGAAATTCACTTCGTGCTGCCGTAAGGGCAAATTAAAGTTGCCAAAGCAAAAGGACATCAACGGAATTGAGCTGGAATATCCTGAGTTTCTCCACGCATTGCTGACTGACCCAACTCATCCGAATCACGCTCACTTCCGCGATCCCATACCATCCTACAACAGTGCAGTTTCCTTCGCGTCGATGGGAGTGAAGATCGTCGATTTGCCAGGACGAGGCCCATATGTCTTCAAGGTCCACGGCCAGACAAATCACCGCACATCTCACCTGCAGCCGCTTGACAATCAAGCATCGCAGTACGCGCAGCAGTACGCGCAGCTGTACGTGCTTGACAGCATGCAAGCAACGGAGATCCGTCAATAGCACACCGCGAATGCTCAGTGTCGTTAACCCATCCTGGACGAAATTTATTGCTTTTTCCGCTGGCACAACAGATTCGCCAACAGCTACCAGTTGATGTGCGAAGTCGAAGCACGAGAAGTTAACCATGAACGTCAAGCGGGAGAAGAAATTCCGTTGGTCAGCATGGTACTGAAACGTGATCGTCAGTCGGATCAATGAGGATACAACGCACCAACATCAAACGAAGTCGCGATGGTCTTCGTCAACGAGGATGGCGAGCCGTTGTTCGAGCGTGACATTCTTATCTACCCGAGGAATCCGCAGAATCCCATTCAACAGATCATCAACCTCAATATCTTAAGTCCCAACATGGATCCCATGACGTACGCGATTCTGTATCCGTACGGCGAGATGCTTTTATGAGGGGGCGCCATAGGCGCCCCCGAACTAGTCTATATATATTTGCATCCCTACACAAGAACGCGAATATAACATATGGTAAGGAGCGCTGCACACCACAAACACACGTGTATCTTCAAATAGCAGTAACGCATTATTGGGAAAAAGAGCATCCTCCTTGGCACGACATTCAAACACAAACCATGTTTTTACGTGAAAACGTGCAACAACTTTTCCGAAGATCCCCAATAATGTAATTGTACGTTCAGAGGGCGGATTTTCTGGTCTGGCAGAGACCCCCTCCTTGCCCCCTCCTCACCCCTCTTTCCCACTCCACCGTCCACCTCCCCCATCCTTCCCCCGTCGTTATCACTCTTCCGCCCTCCTGCCCCCTCCTCCCCCTCTCATTCCCCCTCCTGCCCCCTCCTCCCCCTCTCATTCCCCCTCCTCCCCCCTCCTCCCCCCCTCCTGCCCCATCTTCCCCCATCCTCCCCCATCCTCCCCCCCTCTTTTCTCCCTCCTCTGCCCTCCTGCCCCCTCCTCCCCCTCTTTCCCCTCTTTTCCCCTCTTTACCCCTCTGTCCCCTTTCACTGCCCTCCTCTGCCCTCCTCCCTGCTTTTCCCCCCTCCTCCCCCCTCCTCCCCCCTCCTCCACCCTTTTTCCCCCTCCTCCCCCCTCCTCCCCCCTCCTCACCCCTCCTCACCCCTCTTTCCCCCTCTTTTTTCCCCTCCTCCCCCCACCTCCCCCCTCCTCACCTCTCCTCACCCCTCCTCTTTCCCCCTCTTCTGTCCCCCTCTTCTTTCTCCCTCTTCTTTACCCCTCCTCCCCCCCTCCCCCTCCTCCTCCCTTCTCCCCCCTCGTCTTTCCCCCTCTTTCTGCACCCTCCTTCCTCCCCCTCCTTCCTCCCCCTCCTCCCCCCTCCTCCTCCCCCTCCTCTTCCTCCTTCATCCTCCTCCTGCTCCTCCTCCTGCCCCCTTCTCCTACCCCCTCCTCCTACCCCCTCCTCTTGCCCCTTCGTCCTGCCGCTTCCTCCTCCACCCTCCTTCCTCCTCCTCCCTCCTCCCCCCCTCTCCCTCCTCCTCCTGCCCCCTCCTCCTCCCCCCCCTCCTCCCCCCCTCCTCCCCCCTCCTCCCCCCCTCCTCCCCCTCCTTCCTCCCCCCTCCTCCTACCCCCTCCTCCCCCCTCCTCTTACCCCCTCCTCCTGCCCCATCTTCCTGCCCCCTCCTCCTACCCCCTCCTCCTGACTCTCCTCCTCCACCCTTCTTCCTCCTCCCCCCTCCTACCTCCTCCTCCTACCCCTCCTCCTTCCCCCTCCTCCTCCACCCTTCTTCCTTTTTCCTCCTCCCCCCTCCTACCTCCTACCTACTCCTCCTATCCCCTCCTCCTGCCCCCTCCTCCTGCCCCTTCCTCCTACCTCCTCTTCCTACCCCCTCCTCCTGCCCCCCTTCCTACCCACTCCTTCTACCACCTGCTACCCCCTCCTCCCCCTCCTTCCTTACCCCTCCTCCTCCCCCCTCCTTTCCCCTCCTCGGAACGACACGGGAATGTCTGCTGCGAGTCCCTCACGATTGTCCCTTTGGATGGAACAGGCACAGATGCGTGATCGATGCGACATCGCAACCTGGTGAGGTTACTGATGTCTTCAAGGCAGATGGCGATGAATGAGGGAATGAACGTATCAACGGTTGTTCTGTTTATTATGTAATTCTTTTCATTACAACTCAACACGAGCTCGGTACAAAGAGCCGATCAGAACGGAGAGGGGAACAACAATTCCGCGAACAACAGCAGCAGCAGGCCGAGTTCGGCGCAGCAAGGGGATTGAGTGAAGGGGCAGAATTTGGGCTCCATTGCCCCACACAGGTGGGAACAACGAGCAGAGGATATGAACATTTATATGGGGAGGGAGATTGTTCACTTTTTTAAGAAGGGCCCAGCACGGCTACCCACAGCTGCCACTCAATGCCGGACATGAAGTCGACAAACCTGGCCAATAATAGCAATGTTTCAGGACGGCAACCGCACACCCACCAGGGGAGCCAAACTTGAGAGCGAGTGAGTGTGTGAATTGGAATTGCAAGAGCCCTTGTGATGGACGACATCATAAATGAATTCGTGCATCCACTCAATCCATCTCGCCATTAAGCCTCACATTGGTTAATACTGGTAGGAACGAAGTTGTAAACTGAGTGTACCAGCCTGCAATATATTAATGTGTCCGTCCGTCCGTCCCCTTTCAATACTTTAACGAAGTGAAATCTCGTGCTGTTGGGTGTAAAATCAGCAATAGACAGCGCAGAGACTTGATATGTCTTATTGCACCCAACATTTGGAAGTAACAATGTCATAAAATTGCGCAAAATTCCAATGTTCCTACCAGCCCACCCTGCAGGGACCTTTTTCGGAGGGGGTATTGTAATGTAGCATGGTCAGGGCGTACTGTACTGACATTAGTTTGCGGCGATCGACAGATTTTTTTGTCAAAAGAAGGCGGGGTACAACGAACTACTGACTCTGACCATTCCCCTACCATTTGTAATTGCGACGGCATAGCCCCGTTTCTGACATCCCTAGGACCAGTGTCCTGAATGAAGGGAAATGCAAAATCTGGGTTCGCAAGGTGGGGGGGGGGGGGGCGAGAGGGGGAGCCTGCTTCAAGTGCGTATGTAGCTGCTGAGGGGCAGTTTCCTCCACCGCACACCACAATGTGGGTACGAATCATCGGAAGTAAGACACTAAGCCAATGAATTTCCGCACATCTGACACTGATGTTGTCACAGTTCATTCCCTCGTGCTGGTTGTGTTTGCAGGGGCTGAAGCATCTCCTGTTGCGCAGACGATGTGGCTCAAATATCAGTTTGATGTTAGGAGGAAGTAATTATTTTGATGATTTAAGCTTCAAATTAGCCTCTTAGACGCTGGAAAAAACTTGGTGCAAACCAACGTAAGTGCTCCTCAAATGAACGGCTGAAGATGATTCCGTCTTTCCAAACATATGACCCGTGTCCAACTGTAGGCGTGCCAACACCAGTTCCATTATCATTTTGAACATTGCGGGAGTTGTCATCAGCCCCATCGGCAAACAATTGAACTGGAACAATCCCTGGGGTGTTCTAAAGGCCGTCTTTGGTCGGGACTTTATTGTTTCAGAATAGGGGTCGGCAAACCAAACCCACAAAAAGAGAATTTTTTTCGAATTCGAAAAAAAACAATATTTAAAGAGCGGCAATGTACTTTGGGGGAATATGAGATGGTGGTCCTTCATAAATCACGTCACAAAACAGGCCTTAGTGAGCCACATGCGGCTCCGAAGAGGTGGTCTTACCAGTGAATGGCTGCAAGGTCTCAGACCACCTCTTCTGTTATTAACTCAGCTCACCTGGTATTGTCAATTAAAGACATCTCACTGTCCCCAGGTGATTTGCTCGTTAATTTTAACGTAGTTTCTTTGTTCACCAAAGTTCCTGTGCTCGATACCATTGCAATCATTGAAGATTTGGTCCAACAAGGATTGAATGCTGATATACCAGCCCTGGTGAGACAATGCCTCATCAATACATACTTCGCCTGGAGTGGAACATTCCATAAACAAACTGAAGGCACCCCAATGGGTTCTCCCTTATCTCTGGTTGTGGCCAACATTTTCACGGACACATTTGAGACAGACGCCATCCAGGAATCCACTCTATGCCCATGTATGTGGAAGAGGTACGTAGATGACACGTTTGTCATCTGGCCACATGGCCGACCAACTCTAAACTAATTCCTCAACCACATCAATTCCATACACCCAGCCATCAAATTCACCATGGAGGTAGAAAAGGATGGCATGCTACCTTTCTGGGATGTCTTAATCAAAAAGAGACCAGATGGCTCAATGAGCCATTCTGTCTACAGGAAAGTAACCCATACTGACGCCTACCTAAAACCTGATTCCCACCACCATCTATCCCAGAAAAATTCCCTCATCAAAACGTTACACCATAGAGCTCAATGTATCTCCGACCATGAACACCTAACCAGTGAACTCAAACATGTACACCAAGCTCTCAAGGCAAATTCATATTCTGACTACGCAATCCGCAAAGCCATCACCCCAACCGTGATGAAGGAGACATCTGAAGATCCAATCAAAATCATCACCTTGCCTTACATAGCAGGGATAACCAAAAATATTTTCAAAATCTTGAACAAACACAAGATCCAGGTTCGATTTAACAAAGCACAACATTTGTGATCTGATCCCATCTGTGAAGGACAAGATTCCTGACATGCAATATCCCAGCATCTACAAACTAAGCTGTATCTGCGGCAGCAGTTACATTGGGGAAACTAAACGACATGTCTCGGACCGTGTTCGTGAACATAAGGCAGATCTGAAACATGGCAGGACCAATACTTCTTCCGTGGCTGATCATTACTTTAAGCGGCTGGCTCACATGATATTGATTTCTCGAAGACGATGATACTTTGCAAGCCGACCGGCTATCAACAAAGATTCGTTCATGAAGCCATCCATTTTTCCAGACACAGGCACAGTTTCAACCGAGACAATGGTTATAAACTCAGCAATCATTGGAAAGATGTCATAAACCACTTTGGGTCATGACTTGGTTTGTGTTTTTTTGTCAGCCTCTACCGTCAGCAGTGTGGATGTGTGTAACGAAGTGCAATGCCCCCCCCCCCTTCTCTACTCCCCTCTCTCCCCCTATCTCTACCCCCGCTCTCTCTCCCCGTATCTCTACCCCCTTCCCCCTCCCCCCATTGTCTATTCCTACATTAGCATTGGCTGCCCCGCCCATGCTGCTTACGCCGCACAACTCTCCTCCTCCCAATTCCCATTCCCCGCCCACTAACGTTGGAAACCCTTATAAGCAGTTGCATTTGGAGGCTTGCCCCCTCTTTTCTCTCCGCCTGATTAAGACCGCTTGTGTTGCGATCGAAACGTCGTGGGTTTTTTGCTTTCATTATTTGACATTTATTTTAAATTTTAGTTTGATTATATTTCTATTTTTATTTTCTATCAACGTGACTTTACCGAAAAAACCAAGAATATGAATTTCTGCAGTCACGAAAGTTTTAAGTCAAAATTTAACCCCTTTCTCAAGTTGCACCTCCTTCACGTATCACCCTAGTCGTCCTTTGTGGAAGCTTCCAGAAGGTTCCTCCTCCTTTTATTCATTTATACCAAACCTGTCAATTGGCTATCTTTCTCTGCCTCTTATTTCCCCCTCTCCCTAATGTATTCTTTCCTGCCAAATCTCTCTCTTTCCAATTCTCAGCCAATCACGTGCTTACTCCTGACTTGCTATGTCCCAGCCGTCGTTCATTAACTACTTACTTAAGGTGTCCTTAGGTGACCCTTACATTAATTAAATGTGTCCTAATACCCGCCCTTGTATATGTGTGCTGCAGTGCAGTGGTTATCGAACTGCGATAGAAGAATATGGTGACCTGTGTTCGATTCCCGGCCAATTGGCAATAATCTGAACCAGTCCATGGGTCTCCCTTCGATTGACTCAGCCTTAAACGATTTTGAGTATCTAAAGAGCACTGAGGGGGACAACGGCGATTGGGTGTGGTGCCAGCCCACTAATTCGCTTCGTGTGCCTTGCTATCCTTCATAGGTGCTCGCTCATAGTACTTGCCCCCCAACAGCCTGTCACGGCTGTAGGGGGAGCTTTGCCTTTGTAGGAGTTTGTGTGTTTGACTATGTTAGACGCTCTTCCTTCATATGCTGTGCAGAACTTAATAGGTACTCGCTAACAGCAATTTCCTCAAATAATCTGATGATAACGGTTACATGGGGGATTGGTATCTCTGCGTGTGGATGTGTGTGTGTGTGCTCAATTTAAGCGATAATATCATAGGAATCTAATTATATGGGGGAAAAACGTTCAAATGACGAGCCGGCTGTGGTTTGTAAAAATATGAGGTTATGAGAGAGATACTCTTATCTGAGTTAAAAGAGGCATAGTGAAGGAGAGAGTGTAGAAAAAGATAGGGAGCTGTATGCAGTGGTGATGGCAAGTGTGAGTGGTGCACAAACAATACACTCTTCCACAGATTTAGACGCCTACACATACATACAACAAAAATGACCTGTATAGCCTGTAACAGACTGTAGAGGCAAGTGCTGTTATCGAGCACCTATTAAGGCCGGCATGGTACACGAGGGGATAGGAGGCCAACACCACGCCGGGCCGCCTTTGTCTCCCTAGTGGAAATAATTACACACCACACCAGACTCAGTCAACCTAGGAGAGGCCGAGGACCAGTTCTGATATTCGTTGGTGATGTTGGTCGTGACCGGGAATTGAACTCGAGTCGGCGGGTTCATAGTGCAGCGTGCTAATTACTCCATTATACACACACACAGACTCTCTGTCACACACACACACGCTTCTACTCTCCCTCTGCCCTGCACGACACACGTCTTATCGGGGCTGGTTCGGGGTTAATTGGCCCAAGTTTCAGGCACGCGCCCCCTCGCCCATCACAACTGGGCGACCTGTAATAGGAGGCGACGAGGCGTGGAGTCCAACTCGGAGGCGGCTCCGAGCGCCAGACGCATCACGACGGTGGAGCGAAGCACATGCCACCGAGCCTCCTCTGATCGTGCCGGCTTTTCTCAGGCTCCTCCGCTCAACGAGACTCCAAACGTCTGCAAAGCGAGAGTCCCACGTCGTAAAGTAGAGCTGGCCCGTGCCATTGGTAACGTCGGCCGTTTCGACACCACCATTGGATTCCAAGCATCCGGGCCTCTCACTCTGCTGATGATGACACCGCGCGGCAAAACCGGTCAGCGATTTGCTCGTTTAGAATCAATGCCGATGAGGTTTAAGCAAACCCAGTCGACCGTGCAGCTGATGGGATGTGTAAAATAAAGTTACATGTTTTTGTAAGTGCGATACGGATATGTGAAGGAGACACATGGTCTTACTATATATTTTGTCACAGGTGGAATTGGCCAAACAACCCCATGTAGAAGCACCTGCTTGAAACAAAGAGGATTGACACTCAGTGAGGCATTGCTATTTTTACTTGACACTTCGGTCAATCTAGACCCAGGACCAGTGCCAGATGCTTGTCACTGGTATTGGCCACGAGAGAGACTCATACTTGGGTATCTTGGGTTAGTGACGGAGTGCACTAACCACTGCGCTACCGCTCCCTACTTACTATTCACATACACAAGACAAACGTCCCCCAGATATAATTAACATACTTTTGGGGCATGTGCTGTTAGCGAGCACCTATGAAGGCCAGAACAATACATGAGGGGGTGTGTAGCCAGCGGCATACCCGACCACCCTGTCTCCCTAGAGTCAAACACAAACTGTCCCACGAACACACAGACCCACTAACACACAGACCCTCTCACAAACATAGACTTTCACGAACAAACAAACTCTCCCACACGTACAGAGAGGCTCACATACACACCGAAACTCTTACAAACACTCACGCAGAGCCACGCCCTCACACGCATTCGCTCACACACCCAGAGACTGTCACTCACAGCGGAACGTTATACTCGAAATGGAAATGTTGCGGGCTTTAGTCTCCAACACACCGGTGGGCTGCAATAGTAACTAACTGGCACGTTCTTTTTACGTGACGAACCTTACTAACTGCCTGTGTCGGGTGGTGGCGGGTTTAAAGACGCATTATATTTACGCGATCTAACGAAAAACAACCTTTATTGTGGATAAACTTACTTTACTCTTTGGTTATTTCGGTAAAGTCACGTAGGTAAAAATAATAATAGATCACGACGTGTCGATCGCAACGCAAGCAATCGTCATCAGACAGAAGAAAGAGGAGGGAAGCTGCTGATGCAGGCTGCTTCTAAAGGTTTGAGATGGTCGTAGCCCCAGAGTCATGAACAAAGTAGGGGGCTAGTCACGTTAAAGTGAGAAATTTGCATGTAAATGTGTAGTGCCATGAATTCACTTGGACGACAACCGTCTCTTTTTCCACCGTCACTTTTATTCCATCGTTCCGTACACACAGTAGTTCTCTCCGTGCTCCGCCAACTCGGACACTCCGATTTACTTCAGCATCGTCCATACATCCCCTTCCACACACAGTGTTCCTTCCTCTATCTCTTCACACACAGTGTCTTCCCTTCCACACACAGTGGTTCGTCTTCTATCTCCTCACACACAGTATCGCCGCTATCTCTTCACACGCAGTGACTTCCATCTATTCACACACAGTGACTCTATCTCTGCTAAGGCTGACTCTCCCTATCGCTATTTACTGTATTTGGGGTTCGGCTCTCTATCTATTCTTCCCTAACATTTCCAGCTGTCTTCTTCGTATCTCTTCACCTCTCGCCAACAACTGCCCAGCAACAACTCTCCAGCAACAACTCCCCAGCAGCAACTCCTCTCCGTTCAAACCACCTTGCGTTTTATCCCCTCTCGCATTAGCCTTAATTAATTGCCACATGGCTCGCTGGCCGTTTCCCGCCAGCCCGCACCTGTTCCCTTCATCAGACATCCAGACGCCACCACTTAACGCTAACAGCCTCTCGACCAATCACAGCCCTCGTGCCACGACTCCCTTAATTACTTCGGGTTGTTTACGCCACCCGCGACTCGACCACCTGTTCGACCTCATGTGACCCGTTCTCCTTGTCTGTCTATGTACTGTATATGGCCAATTCCTATGCGTATTATTTACTCCACTACATCACCCCCCCCCCCCCCCCCCCGTGATGAAAAAACCTAGCCATCCCCGGCTACGATATACTGGAATTGGAGTAGTGGAGTGAAGCGGACGGAACGATGACAACATATATACATAACGCATTTGCAATATACAACCATTTTGTACAATCACGCAACGACACGCACACAACACCTTTATACAGAATTCCCAACCCCCAAAGTCAATGTATTGTATTCCTCCTGGAACGGGTTCCCGCTGCCGGTCCATCTCCCCTGCACGGGATACCCTGCGGTAAGGGAGGGCCTCACTCGTCTTGCCAATGAACCCTGCGCCCATCCCTGTCCCAGCTGGCGGGGCTGTCTGTCGTTCACGGTCGGACGGCCATTGGTCCGGATCTGTGGCCGTTCAATCAGCGTCCGGTCGGTAACCCTGCCCAAAAAGGGCGATCCTGCAGGCACACGGGGGGCAGATCTCTGGGACACGTGCATTTGTGACCTCCCCACAGGTTCGTCGGACACATCCAATACAGGCCGCTCTCGGATGGGGGATGACGCATCATATGGTAACACAAATTTCTTCAGGCGCGACGGGTGAAAAAACCATGTCCGACGACCGAATTTTATTCGCACACTCTGATCCCGTAAAACCTCCACAATATCAATGGGCCCCTGCCAGGGGCGGTGAAATTTCGGGGACGTTCCCACCGGCACCATGGGGCAGTGCAACCAGGCTTTATCTCCAACACTCCACGGCTCTCGTGGCCGCTGCCTGCCGAACAATCTTTCGTTAGCGGCTTGTCGTCGTGCCGTATTTTGCAATGCAGCCTCTCAGGCTTCCCTTAGACGGTCCAAAGCCAGCGAGTCACACACGTCCTTAATCAATTTCGATGAAAAATTTCTGCCTTGGTCAGTAAGCAAATGTTCCGGGGCCCCTTTATCTAATACATATCCATTCAATAAAGCCTCAGGGATTGACGTCGCTGACTGGTCTACTAGCGGCCATGCCATCGGCCAACGAGTTAAGTATTCCACCCCGACGAGCAAATATCTGTGCCCTCGGGGGGTGACGGGAAACGGACCCAAAATATCCAGTGCCACAATTTCGTTCACTCTCGAAACTTGAATCGATTGCAAAGGGACATGATATGGCCGTGCCGGCGCTTTCCTCCGTGCACATTCCTGGCACACTTTTACATGCTGTTTCACATCGTTAAACATTCCCGGCCAGTAAAATTCACTCCCCACCGTCAACGCGGTCTTCTTCTCCCCCAGATGCAGCAATTTCTCATGTACCTCGTTAATCAGTTTCCCCCGCAACACCTTCGGGACAACAATACAAAAATTTTGTGCTTCCACATCCCAGCGAACAAGCAACCCCTTCGTTAACATCAAAAATGGGCGATCCTCCGATCCCCTTGAACGAGAGGCACGCAGCCTCATCCTGGTCAGCGAGGAATTTTCCACCTGCAGTTGCTTCCACTGCTTCAATGACAACCCCAACAGTCCAATTTCTGCTCCAGGGACTATCCCTGGCACCCCCGAACCCGCTGCAGCGACCGTTTGCGGAACCTCCTGCAGCGGCGGGCCGCAACGCAGCGAGCCCTCTTTGCACCGACACGTCTCAGCCGGTCACGGCAACCTCGACAAAGCATCCGCGTTTACATGGTGCGTCCCTTTCCTATGCTGGATCGTGAAAGAGTACTCCTGGAGGGTCTCAATCCAGCGAGCCATTTGCCCCGATGGCTGATCCACGCGCAGCGAGTACTGTAGCGCCCCGTGATCAGTGCGGATCAAAAATTCCCTGCCATATAGATACGGTCGGTACTGGCGCACAAAATGGACAATCGCCAATAATTCCCTACGCGTCACACAGTATTTTTGCTCCGCCGGCGATAACACCCGGCTGCCATATGCCACCACTCTCTCGACGCCATCAACCATTTGTGACAAAACCGCGCCTATGCCCGTATCACAGGCATCCGTGTCAAGTATAAATTGCTTCGTAAAATCCGGGTATCCCAACGGCGGTGCGTCCGCCAGTGCGGCCCGCAATGCTTCAAACGATTTTTGTTCAGCAATCCCCCATTGAAACTTTATACCTTTCCCGGTCAGCGTATGCAATGGTCGAGCAATCGTGGCAAAATCCTTAACGAACCGCCGATAATACGACGCAAAGCCCACAAAGCTACGCACTTCCCCTGCTGTTTTTGGCACTGGCCATGTACGCACACAACTCGTCTTTTCCGGATCAGTGGCCACTCCTGACGCACTAACGACGTGCCCCAAATACTTCACCGATGTTCTCAACAATTGGCACTTCTGTGGTTTAAATTTCAATCCAGCGCGCCGCACTCTGCCAAAAATGGCGCGCAGCCGTTGCAAATGTTCATCGAAATTCCTACTGAAAACAATCACATCATCTAAATATATCAAGCATGACTCCCATTGCAGGCCTGACAACACGAGTTCCATTAATCGCTGGAAGGTCGCTGAGTGGAGTCCCATCGGGAGCACGTTAAATTGATACAATCCTTGTGGTGTCCGAAATGCCGTTTTAGGTCTTGACTCTTTATCCAGGGGCAATTGCCAAAAGCCCGACAACAAATCGAGGGTCGAAAAGATTCTGGCGCTGGACAGGGCGTCCAGCGAATCATCAATTCGTGGAAGCGGGTACGCTTCCGGCACCAAAACTTTATTCAATTTCGGATAGTCAACACAAAATCGCATGGTTCCGTCACGTTTTTTAATGAGGACAATAGGGGCTCCCCACGGGCTGGACGATGGGGCGAAAATATCCTGCTCTAGCATTTCATCAACAGATCGCTGAATACATTCTTTCTCAAGAGGACCTACACGATGCGAATTTAACCTGACCGGGGGTGCGTTCCCCATGTCAATGCGATGCTGCAACAACGTCGTTCGACCCACGTCGTATTTCCCTGAATTGAACACATCCTTAAATTCCACTAGCAATGCATGCAAACTCGACCGTTGCACAGGCGATAACTCTGGGTTTTGTTCGTAAAGATCCCTTAACCATTCCGGATCGTCCTCCTCCCTTGACAACATTTCATCCTGGACCCGGCGCACCCGTTGCATGCGCTAACGTAGTGCCCCCTTGAATAACAATCTCTTCGTGCCCCGCGTTTACAATTTGAATGAAGGGGTCACAATAAGTTGGTATTATGGTCAAAGCTCCTACCACGGTGGGCATTCTCGACACAGCATTTGAGGGTGTCAACAGCACTCCCTCCTGTAGCTCATCCCAAGGCAATTCCTTCTTTAACCGTAGCGCTACCAATATTTGCGATGCAGGCGGGACGCGCACGGTGCGGCTCACCACGGCCTGCACCACAGCGTTCGCCGCCACAAATTTCGAAGGCGTTCCCAAAAATTTCATACATTTCCCCGATGGTAATTCCAAACAACCTTTTTCCACTGAAATTTTAATTGGCATCTTTTGCAAAAAAATCCGTGCCCAACAAACACGGTACCGCCAAGGCCGTTGAAACCAAAACACTTCCTGTCACAATAACGTCCCCAATTAAAATTGTCGCAACCACGCAGCCCATAATGCCCAAACTACCCCCGTTTGCCGCTACACATGGTCCTTCCACTGGCGCTAACGATCCAGGCGACGTCGGCAGCGACCGAAAAGTTTGCAACGAAATGAGAGTTGCCGACGCCCCGGTATCTACAATAACCACAACCATAACACCTTGAATACATGCCATCACATCCGACGATCCCGGCGCGGCCCCCAACACACGATGTACCAACGCGCCCCACATATCCCGGCCATGCGTACTATCCGAACCCGATGAATACGGTTGAGATGACGCGGATGAGTGATGTGGATAGAGCGGCCGTGTATTGAATGCATCTCGACTCACCCGGGATCCTTGGTCTTGGGGGAACCGCCCGCCGTAGTTGTTCGGCGCCCACGGAGGACCACCTCTTCGCCTCCAGCAGTCGCGGGCGAGATGACCCCTCCGCCCGCACTCGTAGCATGTCCGATGCACGCTGTCTCCATATGCTCTGGGACGACGCCGTCGGTCTCCGGTCGACACTCCGGCCGCCGCTGCTATTGGCGGCGCCTCATCCACCACCACCGCCACCGTGCTCGCAGCCCCGGCAGGGGTCGTCAGCGACGGCTGCGCTACCGCCACCGCTGGTTCGTCTCGTATATCAAGGTTGACTTGTATGTTCCTAGCGATCAGCAACGATGACACGTCGTCGTCATCATCCTTGTCCGGGAGCGACAAGACGACTTTCAGTTCCTTCGCCAGCTGTAACATCTTCTCTTGCAGCAGGGAGTCCCAGCCCTCCTCGTCCATCGCCGGGTACACAACCTGGGCGAGGGCCAGCAAGGCGCTGCGAAATGCCAGGGGGGACTCCGTGGCCTCCCGTTTCCTCTGTTGAAATCGACGTTTGACGACCGACCGCGGCTCGTAGACCTTCCTCATTGCCGCAATAGCACCGTCCAATGTTTTTCTGACAGTGGCAGGGAGTCCGTTAAAAGTCGCCAAGGAGTCATCATCCAATGCCGTCGGCAGTGCTCGTAACGCGGCACTCTCCGTCCACTTCAGGGACTCGTAAGCCGCACGGAATCTTCGTATGAATGCTGTCCAATCTCCCACTTTGGCCTCAAATCGTTGTACGTGATGCCGTCGTGGCGGTCCCTCCGACTGGTCGTCTTCGTCGTCAGGATCTTCCAACCGCTCTGGCTGAGCGGCAACCTCCGGCGGTGGACCCGGTACGGGTAGTTGAATGCGGAAATCCGTCAAGAAGTTGTGGAATTCCTCTGACAACTTCTCCATTCTGGCCTCCCACTGGGTCATGAGGACTTGCCAATCCTCTGGCGATCCCGGGCCTTCAGCACCACCCAAACCGCTGTCACCATCCGGAGTACTGCCGGCCATCTGGCCGGGCTGCAAATTGTCGTTGTCGCTGTCGCCGCCCGAGTCCACTGGCACATTTCTTTTCTTTGCCGCTTTCCTTGACATCGTGGCGTGTTCCGTACTTTTTCTGACACCAAATGTAGTGCCATGAATTCACTCGGACGACAACCGTCTCTTTTTCCGCCGTCACTTTTATTCCATCGTTCTGTACACACAGTAGTTCTCTCCGTGCTCCGCCAACTCGGACACTCCAATTTACTTCAGCATCGTCCGTGCATCCCCTTCCACACACAGTGTTCCTTCCTCTATCTCTTCACACACAGTGTCTTCCCTTCCACACACAGTGGTTCGTCTTCTATCTCCTCACACACAGTATCGCCGCTATCTCTTCACACGCAGTGACTTCCCTTCCACACACAGTGGTTCGTCTTCTATCTCCTCACACATAGTATCACCGCTATCTCTTCACATGCAGTGACTTCCATCTATTCACACACAGTGACTATATCCATCTCCGCTAACGCTGACTCTCCCTATCGCTATTTACTGTCTTTGGGGTCCGGCTCTCTATCTATTCTTCCCTAACATTTCCAGCTGTCTTCTTCGTATCTCTTCACCTCTCGCCAACATCTGCCCAGCAACAACTCTCCAGCAACAACTCCCCAGCAGCAACTCCTCTCCGTTCAAACCACCTTGCGTTTTATCCCCTCTCGCATTAGCCTTAATTAATTGCCACGTGGCTCGCTGGCCGTTTCCCGCCAGCCCGCACCTGTCCCCTTCATCAGACATCCAGACGCCACCACTTAACGCTAACAGCCTCTCGACCAATCACAGCCCTCGTGCCACGACTCCCTTAATTACTTCGGGTTGTTTACGCCACCCGCGACTCGACCACCTGTTCGACCTCATGTGACCCGTTCTCCTTGTCTGTCTGTATGTGCTGTATATGGCCAATTCCTATGCATATTATTTACTCCACTACAAATGTACTGTGTAAATGTGATTAGCATGTCAATGAGGACTTAATGTAAATGTAGAAATTAGCATGTAAATGTGCTGTGTAAACGTGATTAGCATGCCAATGTAAGCTTGCAGCGCGCCTTCACATTAAGGACTGCATGTAAATGTAAGATCGGATAAATTTGCATGTTAATGTACTGTGTAAACGTGATTAGCATATCAATATGAGCTCGAAGCGTGCCATCACATCGAGAACTGCATGTAAACGTAAGATCGGCTCGCAGCGCGCCGTCACATCGAGGACTGCATGTAACTGTAGAAATTTAGATGTAAATGTACTGTGTAAATGTGATTAGCATGTCAATGTAAGCTCGCAGCGCGCCTTCACATTGATGACGGTCATCATGGATAGAACCACATACAACAACAAAATCCAGGACCTTCTTAATGATGGCAGTTATTCTAAAATCAACAAAGATCCTCCCAACTACGTGGCTACAAAAACAACAATAACATCACTAATTCGACTTCTCTAATCAAATCGAAAAAGCAGCTCTCTCTCTAAAACATTAGGCTGCTAGACCACCCAGTATAAGGTACTCCACTCCGTCCTATCGTTTCTACCATCAACTCACCTACCTAAAAACTGGCCCGATTTCTGTCTGAGACCCTGCTTCCATTCACGGGCAAGACCACCTCAGCTCTACTTAACTCAGCTCACTTGGTTTCTCTAATCAAGGACATCTCAATGTCTCCAGATGATTTGCTTGTCAGTTTCGATGTAGTCTCCCTGTTCACCAAGGTACCTGTACCTGACACCATTGCAATCATTGAAGACTTGGTTCAACAGGGACTGAATCCTGATGAACCAACTTTGGTGAGGCACTGCCTTACCAAGACTTATTTCACCTGGAATAGTACATTCTACAAACAAAATGAGGGTACCCAAATAGGTTCCCCCTTATCGCCAGTGGTAGCGAATGTTTTCATGGATAAATTTGAGACAGATGCCATCCAGACATCCACCCTACGTCCCTCCTTGTGGAAGAGATACATACAGTGAGGGAAAAAAGTATTTGAGCCCCTGCTGATTTTGTATGTTTGCCCACTGACAAAGAAATGATCAGTCTATAATTTTTATGGTAGGTTTATTTGAACAGTGAGAGATAGAATAACAACAAAAAATCCAGAAAAACGCAAGTCAAAAATGTTATAAATTGATTAGCATTTTAATGAGGGAAATAAGTATTTGACCCACTCTCAATCAGAAAGATTTTTGGCTCCCAGGTGTCTTTACTACAGGTAACGAGCTGAGATTAGGAGCACACTCTAAAAGGGAGTGCTCCTAATCTCAGCTTGTGACTTGTATAAGACACCTGTCCACAGAAGCAATCAATCAATCAATCAGATTCCAAACTCTCCGCCGTAGCCAAGACCAAAGAGCTCTCCAAGGATGTCAGGAACAAGATTGTAGACCTACACAAGGCTGGAATGGGCCACAAGACCATTGCCAAGCAGCTTGGTGAGAAGGTGACAACAGTTGGTGCGATTATTCGCAAATGAAAGAAACACAAAATAACTGTCAATCTCCCTCGGCCTGGGGCTTCATGCAAGATCTCACCTTGTGGAGTTGCAATGATCATGAGAACGGTGAGGAATCAGCCCAGAACTACACGGGAGGATCGTGTCAATGATCTCAAGGCAGCTGGGACCATAGTCACCAAGAAAACATTTGGTAACACACTACGCCGTGAAGGACTGAAATCCTGCAGCGCCCGCAAGGTGCCCCTGCTCAAGAAAGCACATATACATGCCCGCTTGAAGTTTGCCAATTAACATCTCAATGATTCAGAGGACAACTGGGTGAAAGTGTTGTAGTCAGATGAGACCAAAATGGAGATTTTTGGCATCAACTCAACTCGCCGTGTTTTGAGGAGGAGGAATGCTGCCTCTGACCCCAAGAACACCATCCCCACCGTCAAACATGGAGGTGGAAACATGCTTTGGGAGTGTTTTTCTGCTAAGGGGACAGGACAACTTCACCGCATCAAAGGGACGATAGACGGGGCCATGTACCGTCAAATCTTGGGTGAGAACCTCCTTCCCTCAGCCAGGGCATTGAAAATGGGTCGTGGATGGGTATTCCAGCATTAGAATGACCCAAAACACACGGCCAAGGCAACAAAGGAGTGGCTCAAGAAGAAGCACATTAAGGTCCTGGAGTGGCCTAGCCACAGTCTCCAGACCTTAATCCCATAGACAATCTGTGGAGGGAGCTGACGGTTCGAGTTTCCAAACGTCAGCCTCGAAACCTTAGTGACTTAGAGAAGATCTGCAAAGAGGAGTGGGACAAAATCCCTCCTGAGATGTGTGCAAACCTGGTGGCCAACTACAAGAAACGTCTGACCTCTGTGATTGCCACCAAGTACTAAGTCATGTTTTGCAGAGAGGTCAAATACTTATTTCCCTCATTAAAATGCAAATCAATTTATAACATTTTGACATGCGTTTTTCTGGATTTTATTGTTGTTATTCTGTCTCTCACTGTTCAAATAAAACTACCATTATAATTATAGACTAATCATTTCTTTGTCAGTGGGCAAACGTACAAAATCAGCAGGGGATCAAATACTTTTTTCCCTCACTGTAGATGACACGTTCGTCATCTGGCCACATGGCCTGTTAGCACTGAATCAATTTTTCAACCACATCAATTCCATATACCCATCTATCAAATTCACCATGGAAGTGGAAAATGATGGCAAGCTACCATTCCTGGATCTTTTGATCGAGAAGAGACCTGATGGCTCGTTAGGACACTGTCTACAGGAAAGCCACCCACTTGGAATCCTATCTAAATCCTAATTCCCACCATCATCCAACCCAGAAGAATTCCATCATCAAAATGCTACACCATAGGACCCATTGCATCTCCGACCAGCACCACCTATCCAGTGAGCTGGAGCACGTATGCCAAGCCCTCAAGATGAATGGATATTCAGACCGCACAATCCGCAAAGCTGCATCCCCAGCCATGGGTAGAGAACCATCTGAGGAGCCAATCAAAACCATCACCATGCATACATAGCAGGGGTTACCAAAAATATTTCCAAAATCTTGAACAAACACAAGATTTAGGTTCGATTCGAAACAGTACACAAAATAAGTGACCTGATTCCATCTGTGAAAGATGTGATTCCTGACATGCAATACCCTGATGTCTACAAACTAAGTTGTGTCTGCGGTCGCAGTTACATTGGGGAAACGAAACGATGTCTCGGACCGTGTTTGCAAACACAAGGCAGATTTGAAACACGGCAGAACCAATACCTATTCCGTGGCTGATCACTGCTTGAATGCGGTGGGCTCACATGACATTGTTTTTTCCGAGACCAAGTTACTCTGCAATCATTCGGGCTACCATCAAAGATTCGTTCATGAAGCCATCCAGATATATAAACACAGACACAATTTCAACCGAGAGGATGGGTACAAACTGAGCAATCATTGGAAGGACGTTATTAACCAGTTTAGGTCATAACTGGCGGTGATGTTCCCTTCCTACCTGCCTATGTCAGCAGTTATTTGCGACTCTCTGAGTTACATTCACTAACACAGCCACCGTCGTTTGCTTGCTCCGATGTGGCTGTGGTTCTTTCTGAGCTTTTTCCGATCATACATTTACATGCAGTCCTCGATGTGACGGTGTGCTGCAAGCCAATCTTACGTTAACAATTCCACCTGTGACAAGGCGCACTGCAACCTTACATTGACATGCTAATCACATTTACACAGTACATTTACATGCAAATTTCTCACTTTAACGTCACTAGCCCCTCCCACTTCGTTTATGACTCTGGGCTACGCCCATCTCTAACCTTTGAAAGCAGCCTGCATCAGCAGCTTCCCTCCTCTTTCTTCCGCCTGATGATGATTGCGTGCGATGCGATCGAAACGTCGTGATCTATTATTTTTTCTACCTGCATGACTTTACCGAAAGAACCAAAGAGTATGGATTCCTGCAGTCACAAAAGCTTCAATTCAAGATTAAACTTACTTTGTTAATTCAACGTCATCCTCTGTCCAGAAGCTCTCGCCGGAGTCACACTGTGAGGGAAGAATTGACTTCTTCAATCGTGACCTATGTAAATTCCCTCTCTGCATCCCAGAGTCGGTGTCGTTCATGATGTGTTCTTGTTTTGCTACGGAGAAGTGCATATAATTCCTCCGATAACTGTAACTTGTATTCCATGTGTTATGTAGACACGACAACGTGTACGTTAAATATATTTGACGTGTGAACACGTGTCATTGTGTGTGTTTGCCAGACGTGTGCGTCAGTCAACTCACCCTAGGGAAACCCTTGGAAATGAGATGTCGCATATCAAAGAGCGTTCCAGGTAAAATACTTTTTAAATAATTACCATTTTTTCCCTCACTGTAACTAATTGGTGGTTACATTCCGTGTTGAATACAAAGTACCCCTCCCTTCTTTTTTACGATCAGAGGAAACAAGATGCTCGGTATAGTCGGCAATTTGCTTCGTTCATCATTTCGTTTTTTTAGTTTGCTTTGCTCTATGTGCCCCCATTCCCCCCCCCCCATTTGAATTAAAGATTTCACGAATATTTCATGCTCTGATCTCCTCCTTCTTACCCCTTCCCTATCTCTCTACCCCCTCTCTCTACCCCCCCCCCCCCCATCTCTACCCCCTCTATCCCTACTCTATGTCCCCCTGTTTCCTATATAATATATTTTTAATGGCATCCAGCCCTTCTCGCAGTCCTATGGCCTCCAACAGTAGCTCATATCTGCATGCAGAGCTCTCCGTCTTCTGCCACCGAGCACACGGTCTCCTCCAGCGCCCACTGCTCCTTGAAGGCCGGCACAGGGTGGGTCAGCCGCGCATAACGGAACTCCAGCCACACCCTGGCACCGACCAGAGTGCGGAAGATGCCCAGGCTGCTGGCCGGACGTTTTCCCTCCACGGCCATCTTCCACGCCCTGTATATGGCGAGCTTGGCATAGCCTACGAGCACGTTGACCAGCCCCTGAAGATGTTGGGATCTGTTGCCCTTCGGGTATCCAAAGATGAGGACCGTCAGGGGGAAGTGGAGGCTGAACCTTAGGAGGATGTATCTCAGGACCTTGAACACCAAGTCCAGGCTCTTGCACTTCACGTATTGGTGCGCGACCGTCTCCACTTTACTGCAGAAAGAGCACTCCGGGGACGGGTCAGTGAAGCGTGCCTGGGAGGCGTTGGTGGTGACGGTGCTGTGGGCGATGCTCCAGCTGAGGTAGCCGATGCGGTTGTACGTCGGGCTGGAGTAGAGTTGCCTCCAGAGAGGCCTTTCCGGAGAAGCAGGGACAGGGCTTTCCTACAGGCATGGTCCTTGTGGCTCCTCAGGGTGTCCTGTTTGTGAAACCGGACCATGTAGGAGTAGAGCACCTTCCTCTTTACCTTTGCGAAAACCACCTTCCGGTAGGTCTTCCAGCTGGCACATGTTGTGATCCGCCTTCTTTGTCGGCATTGGCGATGCAGTGGCACAACGGCAAGCTCCGGTGGAGGGGGACGGAGAGGGGCCTCATCATCCCCAATGCCGATTGGGGGCGCTCTCCCTGCTGCCGCTGACAAGGCCCCCTTGGCAATGGCCAGGACCCGAGGAGCCACCCGGAACGACTGCATCCTTGTCTTTGTGGCCATGTCTGCTGGTCCGAACCACCGGCCCCGTTTTAAAGGCTCCACCAGATCTCCCATCCTGCTGAGCCGCGCATTGGCGAGGCGCCTCTCCATGCCGGGGGTGGTGGATGGCAGCTTTGTCTGTGGGTTCCTGAGAATCGGTTCGAAGACCAAACCCTCGGCCGATCGCGGCTCGTTCAGCCTCCTGATGGCGAGGGAGCTCCATGTCTGCAGGACGCTCCTGTAGAAAGGTGGCAGCTGTCCCAGTGGGAGGCCCTGCAGGTCCATGTAGAATAGTTGTTTGGAGCACTGCAGACCCCCCAGCTGTTTCAGGAGGAAGGAGGCCGTGACGCTTCAGGCTGGTGCAGGGGTGGTGTGCAGGAAATTTCGCTCGGCCTGCAGTCGGAAGGTGGCCAGCTGACTCCGCATGCACACCAGCCCGTGACCACCCTCGTCCAGTGGCAGGGTCAGGACCCCAGCCGCGACCCGGTGTCCTCCGCCAGACCAGAAGATGTCGAGGACTCGCTTCTGAAGTGCGTTGACGAGGCTCATGGAGGGGGGAGGGGTGGGGTGCAGGGAGAAGAGTAAGTGCCACAGCATGGATGTCACCAGCTGGCTCACCACCAACGTCTTTGTCCTGAAGGTGAGGAACTTGCACAGACGACTCCAGGTGCCCAGCCGCTCCTTCACCTTCTCCTCCAGCTCGACCCGGTTCCTCTGCGGTGGTTTCTCCTCTGGTCCCAGGAACACTCCCAGGTGGTGCATCGTTGTTGTGCTCCAATTGATGGCTTTTGCCCTCTCGGGACACTCGGTCACGTCCCAATCTCCAACCAGCAGCTCGCTGCACTTTTGCCCGTTCAATTTTCATGAGGATGCCTTCAAAAGGACCTCTTGGCACTCGTGCAGCAGGGCGACATCATCCAGGGAGCGCAGGATGAGGAGGACGTCGTCGGCGTATGCCGTCAGGACCAATTTGACGCTTGGTTCCCTGAGCACCAGGCCGCTGAGTCTCTGCCTTAAGCGACTCAGGAAAGGCTCTAAAGCCAGGTTATAAAGTTGGCCCTACAATGGGCATCCCTGTCTCACTCCTCGGTCAAATTTGACCGGGGCAGTGAGGGCGCCATTGACCTTGATCATACACTCCACCTTGGTGGAGAGTAGGCGGATCGTTCGGGCAAAGCCATCCCGAAAACCAAAGGTCTTGAGGGTTCCCCGCAGGTATTTGTGTTCCACTCTGTCAAAACTTTTTCCTGGTCAAGGGCCAGAAACGCGATTGGGATGCCCAACCTCTGGGACACCGCGATTAGGTCCTTGACCAGGAAGATGCCATCGTGGATGGTTCGTCCGGGGATGGTGTAGGACTGGTCCATGTTTACGACTTGTCCCTTCCCCTCCCTTCTCCTCCTCTCTCTGAAGTTTTGCTATCAGGTACGTATGCGGGTGGAGTGAGGGAAAAGAAGCTGTGCCACAAGGTCGATGCAATCAACTGGTTTACCACCAGTGTTTTTCCTCTAAACGTGAGAGATTTGCGAAGGTGCCCACAAAGCTCCAGTCATTTCATCACCTTCTCTTCCAAGAAAATCATTTTTTTCTGCAATGGTTTTTCTCCAGCTCCCAAGAGCACGTCGAGATTGTGGAGACACTCTTTGCTCCACGTTATTGTTTTGGCCAACTCAGAGAACCGGGCTTCGTCCCACTTCCCAACAAGCAGCCCACTGCACTTCTCCCCGTTCATCCAGGAGTAGGAAGCACGGGAGTAAACCTCTTGGTACTCGTGCAGCCGTTTGATGTCGTCAAAACTTTGTAAAAAGAGGAGAATGCCATCGGCATACGCTGTGAGGGTAACTCTCATACTGGGCTCTTTTAGAGTTAATTCGGTGAGTCGGCATGCGAGTAGATGCAGCAAGGGCTCCACGAGGAGGGTGTAGAGCTGTCCTGACACGAGTGGATGGGTATTCCAGCATGACAATGACCCAAAACACACGGCCAAGGCAACAAAGGAGTGGCTCAAGAAAAAGCACATTAAGGTCCTGGAGTGGCCTAGCCAGTTTCCAGACCTTAATCCCATAAAAATGTTGTGGAGGGAGCTGAAGGTTCGAGTTGCCAAATGTCTGCCTGAAAACCTTAATGACTTGGAGAAGATCTGCAAAGAGGAGTGGGATAAAATCCCTCCTGAGATGTGTGCAAACTGGTGGCCAACTACAAGAAACGTCTTACCTCTGTGATTGCCAAGAAGGGTTTTGCCAGCAAGTACTAAGTCATGTTTTGAAGAGAGGTCAAATATTTATTTCCCTCATTAAAATGCAAATCATTTGATAACATTTTTGACATGCGTTTTTCTGGATTTTTTTGTTGTTATTCTGTCTCTCACTGTTCAAATAAACCTACCATTAAAATTATAGACTGATCATTTCTTTGTCAGTGGGCAAACGTAAAAAATCAGCAGGGGATCAAATACTTTTTTTCCCTCATTGTAACTAATTGGTGGTTACATTCCGTGTTGAATTCAAAGTACCCCTCCCCTCCCTTCGTTTTTTACGATCAGAGGAAACAAGATGCTCGGTGTCGTCAGCAGTTTGCTTCGTTTATCATTTCGTTTGTTTTGTTTTTTTCAATGCTTTGCTTTACGTGCCCCCCCCCCCCCCCCCCCCCGTTTAAAATGAAAGATTCCACGAAGATTTCATGCTCTGCTCTCCTCCTGCTTACCCCTTCCCTCTCTCTCTACCCCCTCTCTCTACCCCCCCTCTCTCTCTACCCCCTCTCTCCCTACTCTATGTCCCCCCTGTTTTCTATATAATATTTTAAATATTTTTTTTACGGCACCCAGCCCTTCTCGCAGTCCTACGGCCTCCAACAGTAGCTCATATCTGCATGCAGACCTCTCCGTCTTCTGCCACTGAGCACACGGTCTCCTCCAGCGCCCACTGCTCCTTGAAGGCCGGCACGGGGTGGTCAGCCGCGCATAACGGAACTCCAGCCACACCCTGGCACCGACCAGAGTGCGGAAGATGCCCAGGCTGCTGGCTGGACGTTTCCCCTCCACGGCCATCTTCCATGCCCTGTATATGGCGAGCTTGGCGTAGCCGACGAGCACGTTGACCGGTGAGTCGGCATGCGAGTAGATGCAGCAAGGGCTCCACGACGAGGGTGTAGAGCTGTCCTGACATAGGACAGCCTTGCCTGATTCCTCTTCTGAAATCTATACGAGCAATTAGTCCACCATTAACTTTAACCAGACACAGGGCCATGTTCTACAGCAAACTAATTAATACTATAAAGCTAGTCCCAAAACCAAAAGCTTTTAGAGTGCCAAGAAGATACTGGTGATAAACCCTGCCAAAGGCTTTCTTTTGATCAAGGGAGAGAAAGGCAAATGGAAAGTTCAAATGCTCCGACAGACTGATTAAATCTCTGACTAGGAAAATCCCATCATGGATGGCCCGCCCTGGAACAGTGTATGCCTGGTCATCGGCAATAGCATGAGCCAACACCCTCTTAAGCCTTGCAGACGAAGCTTTCGCGATAATCTTATAGTCTATGCTCAGCACTGAGATTGGACGCCAATTTCTGAGGTGCCTGAGGTCGCCCTTTTTTGGAATTGGTGTGAGCACGGATCTCCTCCAGGTCTGAGGAATCCAGTTGTTCTCCACTGCTTCATCTAGAACGGCTTTGTAGTCTTTACGCAAGGAGTGCCAAAAATGGTTATCATCCCATAAATCCCTGGGTATATGTTCCTGGCCAGGGCACTCACTGTCATCTCCAGGTCACTTTGTTTGATCTCTTCTTCTAGAAGGTCCCTCTCCTCTTCACCCAAAGTAGGCAGGTCCTTCCAGATTTCATTCTGGGCCACTGTGGATATATGCTCTGGAGAAAAGAGATTTACATAGTAGTGCTACTGTTGTAGCTATTTGATTATTGTTTGAAACAAGGACCTCCTTGTTCTCAAATAAATGCTCCATAGCTTAGTGTCTACCATTCTGCTTCCCTAATGAGAAGAAAAGTGTCGAGCTAAAGTCCATATCAAGGGCATCTTTAAAACGAGAGCGTATAAATGCCCCTTTTACCTTTTCTTTCTGCAACCCTTTTAGACATTTTGGGTTCTCCACATATTACTGCAGTAGGCCTGGGTAGTCCCCAATCTTCCGTTTTTGCTCTAAATTATGGACCCTGTTCTTTAGCTCACAAATTTCTCGGTCAATATTTTTGTGTTTACCCAGGGATACAACTGACGAAATTTTTTTAATGTGTACTTTCCCTATGTCCCACCATTGTACTAGGTTATTAAACCGATCTTTTTTTTCTCTGCCACTCCACCCAGAAGACCCAAAAAAGATCAGTGAAGGTGGTGTCTTGCAAAAGGACATTATTATATTCAGTATGCCGATCCCCTTGGGACTCCTCGTATTTTCATTTGAAGTAGAATTAGGTGATGATCGGCCAGTGAACACCTCTTTTACATTGCTGTGTCAGTGCGGTCGAGGACATCGAGTGTACAGTTTAAATCTCCTCCCAAAATCAGAGACTCGTCATTTGGGACGTTTTTGAGATAGTTCTGTAACGCATTGAAAAAATAAAGTTTTCCCGCATCATTTATGGGTGTTTACATGCTCATGTGGTGGATATAAATGTCATTAAGTTTGATCGTGACGTTGAGGGCTCTTCCCGGTACTACCTCAACTTGGTTAACTATGGTGGGTGTAAACCCTGGTGCAAAAAACGTTGCCACCCCTGAAGAATAATGAGAAAGGTGACTGAGGAACAAATCACCTTTCCATTCTGTTTCCCATTCATTTTCCTCGCTGGTGGTCAGATGCGTCTCCTGCACAAAGAGCACCGAGGTTTTGTGTTTCTTTGCGAGAGACAGCACAAAGTGTCTCTTGAGTGCACCCCTACACCCATTTATATTAATTGCAGCTATTCGCAGCATTATGTGTCATTTGAGTTGTTGCCAGATGTTTTCTTTCCACATAGTTATTTGGCTCAGGAAGTACCTGATCCTTTTCTTTTCTTTTCCAGATGACTGCTTTCCTTGTCTCTTGAAGTCCTGCTCAACATGGAGTAGGGAGGCTATAATTGCTTCCACATTTCGCCACCTTGCAGAGCTGCAGTCACTTTTTCTTCTGAGCCATTTACTTAATCTAAAAAGCTCCATAGCTCTGACTGAGAATATTGGTGCCCCTTCAGTCAGCTCAGCAGATGTCAGGCTCACCCCACTTCCTGTGCTGAGGGTTTCTTCCAACTCCTGTTCTTGGATTCCCTCCTCAGCCCCCAGGCTTTGAGGATTTTCAGTCATCGTGGTATCCTCCGTCGATGCTTTATTGGATGATGCCGCTTGCCCCTCCATTGACGGCCTTCCATCATCCTTGTCTTGGTCACCCCCGCAATTTGGTCAGTGGGGTCCCGTTTGGGCTCCTCCGTGCTCTTGGCTGCTCGCGTTTCTGGGAGTCCTCGGCCGTCTCACTGGGTGTGTCATCGAGGTCTGAAGTGCGACCCTCATGACTTGTTTCCTTTGCCACTTAATAGATTGCGTTTTCCTCTGCTTCTATTTCAGGGTCCAGATTTTCCGCAGGTGTCATGTGCTTGTTCTTGGTTCCTGCACGGGGCTTCTTCCCCATGCGTGTCCCACCTCTAGGCACATTTGGGATGGTGAAGACTCCGTCTTTGCCACCAGTGCTCTCCGTATCTCGCCCAGGCGTGGGATGCGATGTCTGACTCCAACTCCGGGTGATCTTTAAAGGGACTGACCTCATCCCTACTTGACTCTGGCGATAACGAAGCTGAATCCTCTATACATTTTCTCTTCAGAGGTCTGGCTGTCAATGACGGCTGGGTGGCTGGCTGAGCCTCAGTCTCCATAGCAGTAGCTGGAGTTGGAGCGGGGTCTACTGCCATCTCGCGTGATCTCTGTGGTGAGGGACTCTCTCCTGAGTTGGGTGTGTTTTTTATCACCCTTTTCCACAGTTCCCACGCTGTTGGATTGGGCATTTGCCATCTTCGGGCAGTGTTTTTTAATATGCCCCTCCGCTTTGCATAGGTTGCATTTTAGTAAAACAGCCTATGGGCCCTTCCCCCATTCATGACCACAAAAGAGCCCTCCTCAAGCTGCCCATTGGTCACCAGCATGTAGACCTGCCTTCTAAAAGACAAGCCATGCCTCAAGGCGGGATTTTTGCAGCCCAAAGGCACACGCTGTAGGTTGGAGGTCAGTGTGCCCAACTTAGCCAGGTTGTCTTGGATGTCTTTATCAGGAATGTAGGGGGGGGGCGTTGGATACGATTACGCATTCCGATGGCGATGACAGTGGCTCCAAGGTGAGGTGCCAATCATTAACCCTCAGCCCCTTCTCTTTGGCGGCGTTTGCCATTTTTTCGGACTCCATGAAGAAAACCACCTTTCCACTCACCTTGGAGGCATACTTTATCGAGCGTCCAGGCATGATGGCGCCCAGCGCTTCTACATAGACTTCGAGCGGGACATCGTTGGAAGCCGGGCAGCGGATTCCAGCCTCGCGTGGAGGCAGCAGCTGTTGCTGCAGGCACCTTGCAGGCCCCAGAGACTGGCCTTGCGAAGGCGAGGTAGCTTTCGCGTATGTTGTTGCGAGACGGGTGGACATTTTCACGTGTGTGAGATATGTCACACACAACTATTAAAACAAACCTCTACCTTTTGGTATTTTTTTTCCTAAAGCCAGGAAAAAAATATACCAAAAATAAATAAAAATGATTATATTAAGATGGTCAATCCTGTGTCATAACCACCTTCTCTTAATAGTATTACTGCTGTTCACTCAAAACTCCCCTGGAGAGAGGGTGAAAATTATTTAAAGTCCTCAGTATTTTACAAAAAGAGAAAAAAACTGAAAATGTAAAAAAGAGCACACCAACAAAAAGATAATAACGTGAACACGCTCACAGCACAAAACAATGGGGGGGGGGTCTAAAGGGAATGCGCTGTACTCACAGCAACTCGTGCTAACACGGGTGTGTTTACGTGGAACCACACCAGACAAAGGGACGAAAAAAAATACACGAAAAAAATCACAAAACTCTAAAGTTGCTTCAGAAACAAAGGAACTCAAAATCGAAATGAAAAACAAAGAAAAGAGTAATTATGAAATCAACTATCAAATTAAAGTGGAGGATTGTGTGGTGAACAAATACACCAATACACTGCAGAGAGCGCAGCCGCGCCCTGAACACTGAAAATAACAGAATAGAACAAAGAAAGAACGATAAAAGAATTATAAATAAACAAACAAATAGACCACAAATGTTTTTAAAGCAAGACACTTACTGTTGGTGCTAAGAAATCCCGAAAAACGGGTGAGAGTTGTAAGAGGTAAGGCCAGGAGCTCTGCGTGAAACATGTCTCTCTCTCCCTCCCTACCATTGAAGGCTGTGAATGATCTTCATACCTCTGTTTATCGTCTCAGCAAGATCCCTGAGGTCGACGGTCTTGCATCTCCTCCTCTGCCTCCCCAGAACGAAGCTCAAATCCAAGGGCAATCTCTGGGGCCTTCACTCCCGTGGCACCCAGACTGTGGAACTCGCTGGGTCTTCACTCCCGTGATACTCAGACTGTGGAACTCTCTGAGTCTTCGCTCCCGTGATACTCAGACTGTGGAACTCGCTGGGTCTTCACTCCCGTGATACTCAGACTGTGGAACTCGCTGGGTCTTCACTCCCGTGATAATCAGACTGTGGAACTCGCTGGGTCTTCACTCCCGTGGTACCCAAACTGTGGAACTCTCTGGGTCTTCCATCGTTTAACAAAGCTCTGCCATCTGTGGAATGCCAATTATCATCAAACTCCTTTTTTCTGCTCTCATTCTCCCATGTTTTTGTAATGTTTGCTCTTGTAACGTTCTTACCCGCCCTCACTGGACAGCTGTGAAAAAAAGTTTAGTAGCTCATCGGATTCCTCCAACATCAATGAATATTATGATTCTGATCGCTGTGACATTTACACTCGTTCCTGTGCTGTGAGCTCTCTGGTTGTTCTCAGTCTCTACATATTCATCGTTTTACACTTTCGTGACGTTAAATATTTTTTGTTTCATTATTTTATTTTGCAGCACCCGTCTCCTTTTATATCTCTCCTCTTCGTTCTCAACGCATCTTCTTTTTCTTTTTGGGTGATTGCAGACGATTTCCTCTCTGCCTCGACACTACCCTCCCCCTGCCACTCCCCACGACACGGTCTCCAGCGCTGTCCCACGACCGGCGAGTTGCGGCTGCGTTCTTGAAGACGGAGTCTTCCTTTGACTCGGGCTCCTCCTCCGAGGCATTTACGTGCCTGCATTATCTTGCTCAGAGTTCGTCTATATTTGGCCGCGTGCTCGACGTCATAGGCCATAGACGCCGATGTTGCAAACTGGGAGAAACGATGTTCATTTCATCTGACCCACAGTGATAACTGATCGTAAGAAAAATGTTGGGCGTTAGCAGGAGCGGCCCTAGACTAGCTGCCAGCAACTGGCGCCCTACGGCAAACCATGCAATCACCATCCCCACCCCCAAACCCAAAGGGCAGATCTAGGCTGAGGTTTTTGGTAAACTGGGAAACATATTGCTCTGATTTTCCGTTTGATGTTTTTTTAAAGCCTATTTTGTTAAACATATTAATCATTATTCGGTTTGTCCGTCCGTATGTCCAACCATTACATTCTCAAAAATGTTGAGAAATTCATGTTCCCTCTGTACGCGCACGGTAATTGAAATAATACTATCTTAGTTATTGTATTTACATATATATTTATGTGTTTTGTTTCCTTTAATTTGGTTCCCCACTTAACTTTGACGCCCTAGGCGAGTGCCCTAGTTCGCCTGTACGGACGGGCCGCCCCTGGGCGTTAGGCAGGTTTGGAGATAGAGGAATGATTAGAGAGAGAGAGAGTGTGAGAGAGTATGAAAGAGAGTGTGAGAGACAGTGCGAGGGTGTGAGAGAGGGTGTGGGAGATAGAAATAGTGAAAGTGTAATAGAGCGAGAGACCGTGTGTGAGTGCAATGACAACACAATTTGCATCTGGCCAGGATGTTGCACGAACGCACATTTATTGTGACTCGTCTCACGGCGTTCGCTCGGAAGCCAGGTGAAAGAGGTCGGGACCTCGAAGTGTCTCTTAAATAGTTGGTGTGGAATGCGCAGTGGAACGATGATGGCTGTGTTCTAGACGGTGGCAGCTGTCACGGAAAAATGACGCCCAACAGATGCGTTCATGTATGTTGAACGTCCTTCTACTGCGGAGGGGGAGGAGGAGAAGGGGGAGGAGGAGCAGGAGGAGGAGGGGGAGGAGGAGGGAGGGAGGAGGAGGGTTCTACAGTGAGCTGTTCTACCGTGCAGCGGGACAGCAGCACAGCGGAAAAACATGGGGGAAGTCAGAGAGTAGAGGCGCGATAGTGGCACGGGCAGCAGACGCCCTTGTAGCTTGACCCTGCTGGCAATAAGAAGCCATCGGAGGAAGCGGAGAAATTTGAGGGAATCCAGCCGAGGACAGCAGGCACTGGGGACGACAGAGGTGAGATGTTTTTGTTGCAAGCGTTGGCAGTTTCCTGACGCTAGCTGATGAAGATCGAGCGAGGATAGAATTTCAAGAGTCAAGGCGAGACCCGACTATGGTGCAGGCGAGGAAGTTCTTGGTGAACTCTGTGGCGATGAGTAGATGTCCATTTACGGAGGTGCCCTGTCGAAGGGATGGGGTGAGAGAGGGGAGTGACGCGCAGGAACTCGATGTGGTTGGCAAAATGGATCGCGGACAAAGCAATTGGTCTGCTGGAAGGGGAGCGCGGATGTGGTGATATTCTCCTGCCGATCCAGCGTGGTTTCAGATTTCAAAGCGTTCTGGGAGAGATCGTGGTTTCCGGAACCACGGCGCATCCAGAAAGCCTCCCGAATCAACTTGTGCCACACAGGGACAGCTACCACTGGGGGTGCCCCGAGGTCAGACCACGCAGCGATCCTCGCCCTCCTATTGGCAGGAGGTTAATTTTTGCTCCCAGTTCCAGGTACTGAGTCAAGGGACAGCTGCGAATGGTGGGCGAGGGGGGGGTCCTTTGTAGCGTGTTGAGATGAGATGCAATGTAAACCGCTTGTCGCTCGCGCGGTGCTCTGAGACGTCCAGAGTGAAGGAGGGCGGCTTCATCACACACACACATCGCGTACGACGCGTATCATCATCATTATTATTCAGCGGATCACGAAGTTCAGAAGAAGATGCGTTCACTACAATCACATTCACGTGCCGAATGCGGGGTAGACGGACCGTGAAATTTCCACCGGTTGGATCTAATGGCAATAAAAATGTTCAACTTCCCCTGCTCCGCATTGAGAATGCTTTTTCTCAGCTCCTTTCCTTGATTAAATCCGTGTTGAGCATTTTTTTTCGAGAATTGAAACGCTGATTATTTTACGAGCTGCTCGCTCGCAGCTGGAAATGACTTTGACCCGAAACGTGTAATTATTGTAGCAGAAAAACACGTGATGGTCGAGACAAGCTTATTCTGAATCTGTATACGTACACACAGAGACAAAGCTCCCCCGTATAGCCTTTAACGGATCGTTGCAGCAAGTGCTGTTAGCGAGTAGTGCCGATGAAGGCCGGCACGGCACACACTAGGCAGCCTTTGTCTGCCCAGTGTTGATGTTTACACACCGTACCAGGTACTCATTTTATGCTGAGTCGATCTATTGTAGTGAGGCCTAGGACTGGTGCAGATATTCGTCACTGTTATTGGCTGTGGGCGGGAATTTAACTCGAGTTTCTGGGTTTGTATAATGGTGCGCTAAACACCGTGATACAAACCTCACAGCAGATACACTTACAAAGACAAAGACCTCCGTATAGCCTTAACATGCGTTTGGAGTAAGTGGTGTTAGCGTGCACCTATGTGGGGGTATGTGTCCCACACTACGCCCGGCCGCCTTTGTCTCCCGAGTGGCGATGCTTACACCACTGTACCAGGTACTCATTTGACGCCGAGTCGACCTAGGGACGCCCAGGAACCGGTTCAGATAATTGTTACTGGTGTTGGCCATGGCGGGAATCGATCTAGGGTTGCCAGGTTCGTAGTGCAATGCGCTAAACATTGCCCTCCCGCTCCCTGCACCTACACCCCGTTATACTCATGCACGCGCACACACACATCAATGCATAACACCACACGTCCGCAGTTTAGACGAAACTATTTATACGTTTTGTTTATATTTGACGCATGCAATCGGTTTTTTTGAACCCGATCTTTGTCGATCTAATTTCCAACCGAATATCACCAAAAACACCATAAATTTATCACGGAACAGCAGCTCAATCGGTGGACTATTCGCCTCCTTCATATACACATCTGTCCCTCCACGTACAAAACAACATATTTTTGTTGACACATTCCATCAGCCACGCGGTCCTGTGGGAGTGCATCATTTTGGAAGCATTGGTTCAACACACGCTCTGGGCCAGCTTAAGTCATTAATAATTTAAGTAATTAATCGTCTGATCAGTAGAGTCACGCTTTGCTTGAACTAATGCTGGTGAACTGCTAGATGTTTATGTGCAAGAGCCCTCCCTGTTAGATATGGGTCTTAGTTTGACACTGACCTTAATAAAAACACATCACAGAATAATCATAAGCGGCGTGTTACTTATATTTATCCATGCCTTGGCTCTCTATACAACTTCATGTGTATATATACCTGTGTAGGTCTCCGTGTAACTCTCGAGAGCTCTCTACGTGGTAATGATGTCGGAGGCTCATAGATGCGATGCAGGCCAGTGTGGATCACATTTCACGTGTTGCGGAGGGGCATTCGTTTGACTGAACCACGTGGCTCACAATGTGAGTCTCTACGCGTTAGGACGTGACAATGGGTGCGGGGTGAATTGGGATGCAGCTGAACTGATACCCCAAGGGGGCCTTCAAAGAAAAAAATTCAAATGAGATGTGACCCCCATAACAAAACTAGCTTCATCAGGCGACAGCCTGATCAAGCTAGTTGTAGTTACAGTTGAAATGTCGTATTCAGATGGTAAATGTTGTGGCTTGGGTCTCCAACACACCGGTGTGCTGTACTAGTAACAAATTGGCATGTTCTGTTTATGTGACAAACATTATTAATTGGCTGTGTCGGGTGGTGGCGGGTTTAACGACACATTTATATATTTCAGCGATCTAACCCAAAAAGCATGTATAATGGATGATTTTGGTCGCGAAAGCTTATGTATTAAACTGAGATGTGGCCACATTTATCTTGACAGTCCGCTACATGTCAGTCATACAGTTGAGGGTTAAACCAGGACTCATGTCGAACACAGAGGGCTCTTGCCTGTAAACATCTGGCAGCTCACTGGCATTGGTTCAAGCGAGTCTTTCCCCTACTGATGAGACACCAAATGTCGAAACCGGTCCAGTGATCTTGCTTACGTGGAACCAATACTGCTGAATTGATGCACTGTCCAAGGGAAGTCCACATGTCAGATGGGATGTGTAACATTTTCGTGGAATGTGGAGGCATCTTGTCTGCCCATTTATTTGGGCAGTCGCTGTATTAGAAATCGTGGAGGTCACCTTGAAAGCCAGTGGAAGTGTTTTTTTTTTACTTGGACGGGCGTTAACTCTTTGGTTTGAGAGTTCAATCAGAGCGCCGTACACGCTATCTCTCTGAGGGTGAAGGCACGCTGCAGTAGGGCTCCCCCAACTCCAGCCCACGCGATGCACCGCCACCATGCTCCGCCTTTCCGCGTTTACCAATTGACTATCATTAACGTGTAAAATTAAGAGTCGCTTCACGTCGCACGCGCCCGATGATTGTTATATACTTCCCACGTGACACGCTAAGCGATCGACAATATATACGTTCGTAGAGTCGGTTCAAGTTAAGAGTGATGTCTCAGTGTGCGTATGTGTGTACACGTGTACCGTGTGCGTGTACACATGTTCTGTGTGTATACGTGTCTCGTGTGTGCGTGTATACGTGTGTTTATGCATTCTTATCCCGTGTATGCGTATATACGTGGCCCGTGTGTATACACGTGCAGTTGCATAGCACTGGCTGCTGGCAGAAAAGGGGATCTGCGGCGTACGGCAGTCCTGACGTCAACAGGCCAGGATATACATGAGAGGGGGATCTAGGGGAAAGGTCATAGAAGGGGCACACGAGGAACCCGCTAGAAAGGGGGCGTGGCTGGGGTGGAGCGAGGCCACGCTGACAGTATGAGAGGGGCCCCTGTGAGGGACCTCGGAGCTGTTGTTGGATTGGGATCCCCGTCTTGCCGCTGAAGTCCATCGTCGCCATTCTTCTCGTCGTCTTAAATTTTCTCGTCGTCTTCACCATTCTTCTCGTCGTCTTCAACATTATTCTCGTCGCCGTCACCCTCTCTACTATCTCCGGGCGCCACTAGTCAGTGCAACTTCACTGGTGCCCAGTGTAGCTTCATCGATGCCCAGTGTAGCTTCATCGATGCCCAGTGTAGCTTCATCGATGCCCAGTGTAGTTTCAGCGATGCCCAGTGTAGCATCATCGATGCCCTGTGTAGCTTTATCGATGCCAAGTGTAGCATCATCGATGCCCTGTGTAGCTTTATCGATGCTCAGTGCACCTTCATCGATGCCCAGTGTAGCTTCACCGATGCCCAGTGTAGTTTCACCAATGTCCAGTGCAGCTTCACCGATGCCCAGTGCAGCTTCACCAATTCCCAGTGTAGATTCACCAATGCCCTGTGTAGATTCACCAATGCCCTGTGTAGCTTCACTAATGCCCAGTTTAGCTTCACCGATGCCCAGGGTAGCTTCACCGATGCCCAGTGTAGCTTCACCGATGCCCAGTTGTAGCTTCACTGATGCCCAGTGCAGCTTCACCAATGCCCAGTGCAGATTCACCGATGCCCAGTGTAGCTTCACCAATGCCGTGTATCTTCGATGTCCAGTGTAGCTTCACCGATGCCCAGTGTAGCTTCACCGATGCCCAGTTGTAACTTCACCGATGCCCAGTGCAGCTTCACCAATGCCCAGTGCAGATTCACCGATGACGTGTATTTTCACCGATGCCCAGTGTAGCTTCACCGATGCCCAGTGCATCATCACCGATGCCCAGTGTAGCTTCACCGATGCCCAGTGTAGCTTCACCGATACCCAGTGTAGATTCACTGATGTGCAGTGCAGATTCACCGATGTCCAGTGGAGCTTCACCGATGCCCAGTGTAGCTTCACCGATGCCCAGTGCAGCTTCACCGATGCCCAGTGTAGCTTCACCAATGCCCAGTGTATCTTCACAATTCAATGAATAAGGGCGCCGCGTCGGCACTGAGTTATCATCACAAGGAGCCCCTGCACCGAGCCCATCTCCTCTGCCTCTGTCACATGAGAGGCTCGGGGAGTGCGTAATTGAGCAGAGAGACACGTGAGTGTTTCTGTACAGCAACTGTTTGAGGCACGCTAATGTCGGATGCATCCAATGCAGTCTTATATCCTTGTGCATGATGGCAGCAATGCGTTCAGAAGCTAAATGCCAATGTCGAGGTCTGCCGGCCACGACCAGTGGGCTTAAGGAAAAACAGTTCGTGTAGTTCTGCTGTTCTTCCTACTCCGTTTAAGGAGTGCAGATCGCAGTGGTATACTTTATGGTCCAAAATTTGGGTTGTATGGCCACAATCGCATTACTGTGGCTTGTCTTTCATTTACTTTTATTAGTATCTACATATTTGATTGGTCTCTGTGTATCTCTGTGTGTCTCTATGGGTTTAGTATATAGTCCATAGTGTGGGTTTCATGGCCACTGTTGCACTATTGTGGCTTGTGTCTTCATGTTTTCCATTCATGAAGAAGATGCGCTCATCGACCTCTTGATTTTCAGTTGCGGTTGATGGTTCCGCCGGAGTTACTTCAAGGAAGAGGCGAAGGAGGACGAGTGTTAAAGAGGCTACAATGGTGGGGTGTCAAGCGATGTGTTAATTCTGTACGTCCGTGCTGTTATACTTCAGTCGCCAGCGTTCTTACGGATCTGGGTTAGATTTAAAGGGTGGGGTGGGGGTGGATCTGATCTTGATGTCACGAGAACTGTCGGCTCGCCTTCCTCACTTCGAACTGCTGCCACGCTGGTCATGCGCCCTCTTGCTCTGCATGTTCCCCTACCGGCGAGGGTCCATTTGAAGGCGACTTCGTTTGGGGTGAGGGTGACCACAGTCAACCGTGTGGGTGACCACAGCCCACCGTGTTGGGTGAGGGTGACCACAGCCCACTTTTTGGGGTGAGGGTGACCACAGCCAACCGTGAGGGATGAGGGTGACCACAGCCCACCGTGTGGGGTGAGGGTACCCACAGCCAACCGTGTGGGGTGAGGGTGACCACAGTCCACCGTGAGGGGTGAGGGTGACCACAACCAACCGTGTGGGGTGAGGGTGACCACAGCCCGCCCAGGGGATGTGAACAGCGACAGAACCGCGTCATTGCACGCAGTCCCTGGCCGAACTCGACGGTGGCCTCAGGGTCTCCCCACCTCCACCCCCTCCCACCACGCCGCCGCAGAGGCTGCTGATGGAGCGGCTGTCGTCTAGCTCGCCAAGAAGAGCAGACGATTTAAAAAAATAGAATAACTTTAATTCACATGCGGGCCTCTCCCTGTAAACGAGTGAACTCTGAGTCGTTCTCTCTACTTTGGCCACGTAAGCTCTGCCGCCAGCTCAAGCGTCCAATCTTAACCAACGCCAGGGCTCAGGGTGGTGTGTGCGGTGATTCGTGAAATCCCACGTGCACCGGTGGAAGCCACTGGCTGTCACAGACGGTTAATCCATGCTCTCTTTAAGGCCCGGCGTCAGCCGAATCTCGCCGTGTTCCTCGCTCGGCCACCTGCATTGCAACGATTGCTCTCAGACGAAGACCCCCCCCCCCATCTCCATATAGCCCTTAACAGACTTCTGGTGGCCAAATGCGGTTAGCGAGCACCTATTTAAAACATTTAAACTATAAACAATTTTTATTTTACCACATAAGGCCCACTGGGCAATTCATAACCTTTTCAGAAGCTGAGTCATCATCATAATGATAATATTCTTACTATTTACAATTTTGACTTAAAACTTTCGTGACAGTAGGAATTCAGATTCCTTTGTTCTATCGGTAAAGTCAGAGCAGGAGATTTCCGATGTGCACAATCGTCACAACCTTCAAATCAGAAGGAGTACATCGTTTTCTATGCCGGGCAAGTAAAAGTCATTTTTCAGCATCGCCAAGGTTTTGTGAACAACCAGATGCATCAATTTATCGTGTATGGCTTTAGTAAGTTTTCCTCTAAAGACCGTAGGTACGACCGAGGAATAACGCTGGGACTCCCCTTCCCACAGCATGAGGAGTCCCTTGCGCATAACAATGGATTGGCAACCCACGGGGCCCGGCCCACGAGAAGCACGATGGTGCAATGTCTATAGTGAGGCATCATGAACCTGTAGCTTAGCCCACGCATCATGGTCGAGATTCAAGACAGAATCGCCGCAAGCACCGTGGGCGCACATTCTTGCAAGGGCTTACTGTACATCTCGATGTCTCCGGGGCACATGTGCATGGGACAACGTGTTAGCGTTGACGTGTCGAGTGCCTTTCCTGGGCACCACTGGAAATGAAAATCCCTGGAGGATTTCGAGCCATCGGGACAACTGCCCAGATGGCTGGTCGATGCGCAGGGAGTACTGGAGGGCCGCATGGTCTGCGCGGACGACAAAGTCCCGTCCGTACAAATACGGACAATAGAGCTGGATGAAATGGACCATGGCCAGTAATTCCTTGCACGTGACCTAACAGCGCTGTTCAGCAGGAGACAGGACCCAACTGCCGTAAGCCACTACCCTCTCTGTGCCCTCGACAAGCTGGGAAAGGACTGCCCCGATGCCCGTATCGCTGTCGTCCATATCCAATATGAATGGCTTAGTAAAATCGGGATACGCGAGCGTAGGGGTATCGATAAGGGCAGCACGGAGAGCGAGGAAGGAATCCTCCTCAGCCTTATCCCACCGAAATTTCTGGCCCTTGGCCATGATGGCATACAGTGGTTTAGCAATGGTGGCAAAATCCCTGACAACGCCTGTAGTATGAAGCAAATCCGATGAAACTGCGGACTTCCGCCACCGACTTGGGCACCTGCCACGTGCGCACGCACGCGGTTTTCTCCGGATCTGTGGCAACACCGGCTGCGCTAACTATATGGCCCAAGTATTTAACCGATGTCTCAAGCAAATTACATTTCTGAGGTTTGAATTTCAACTTAGCCCCACGTACTTTATCAAAGACTGAACGCAATTGTTGTACCTGTTCGTCAAAGGTACTGCCAAAAACGATGACGTCGTCCAAATAAATTCTGAAAAAATCCCATTGCAAACCTGCTAGGACCAATTATATTAATCGCTGAAAGGTGGCTGGTGCCAAATTCAATCTCATCGGAAGACAATTGAAGTGGTAGAGCCCCTGGGGTGTGCGAAAAGCAGTTTTTGGTTTGGATTCGTCATCGAGGGGCAATTGCCAAAACCCGGATTGTAAATCAGGTGTCAACAAAAACTGTTCGCCCGATAACGCATCTGGCGAGTCGTCCATACGAGGTTAGGGGAAATTTATCCGCCACTGATATTTAAGTTAACTTGCGGAAATCAACGCAAAATTGTAAGTTCCCATCACGTGTTTTCACTAGGACTATGAGCACCCCCCACGGGCTATTGGACAGGGAAATAATATCAGCTGCCAGCATCTCATTCACAGCCTGGTGTACCTGTTCCTTCTCCATGGGGCTAAGTCTGTGGGAATTCATCCGAATTGGGGGCGAGTGGCTCGTATTGATATGATGGTGGAGGAGAGGAGTGCACCCAATATCAAATTTGCTGGTGCTAAAGACATCGGAAAAATTGTATAAGAACCGGCACAGGTGAGCTCGCTGAACCTCTGTCAGTGCAAGGTTCTCGAAGCACAGAAATTCCAACCACGTGGAATCCGGCTCATCAGGAGCTGGCTCCACATTATCGAAACACTGGGCTGCCGAGGCGTGTGCCAGGACAGTGCCCACCTGAATCACAACCGGCACATGCCCCCACCAGGGAAGGAGATCGCAACATGGCGTTAGAAGGTGTTAGCAGGATCCCCTCCTCTGGGCCCAGTGAAGGCAACTCTTTGCGCAATTGCAGCGGCACGAGCATTTGAGAACCTGGAGGCACTTTAACGGTTGGACATCAAACGTAGTGTCTTCAAAAATTTCTCACATCAACACGTTGCAATGAGTCATCTGCTTACACTTTATTTACCTGTTTTTGCGCCAGTTAAAGGCACTCCTATAACTATCTGTATGGTCAAATATACTTAACTTCTCCCTGCTCTTATCTATTCTGCACCTCACTTATCCTGCACTCAGCAGCTCTGCTCATAGCGACTCTGCACACAGCGTATTAGCACTTAGCGACTCTGCACACAGCAACTTCGCATCTCCACTGCTGCCCTCAACTATGCTCCTTTAGACCCGCTCACCCGTCTGTCCCGGGCAGAGGGTTCAGCCAACACTCGCCCGGCGACGGCGTGAGGGTTGAGGTCCGGTTGACGGCTAGAGTGGCAGCGGCAATGTCTTTACTCTTGGTTCCCGGCAATAACTCCCCTCGCTCTCACACACTCCCGCTTATATCCCCCTGCTCATCTCGAGTCCTCACGTGCTCCCACTTAAGCTGCCGCCGTGCCGGTGCCAGTTGTCCCATTAATCCCTTATCATCACCTACCATCTCCCGTCTCCTAGGCGCCAACCTCCGGTCACAGCATAGCACCTGTTCGACCTCGGTTGCACCCACTTCTTCCCTTAATTACTGTCGGTTTGTCGGTGCAAACCTCATGTTGCACCCATTTACCCTCTGTTGCACCTGCTAACTGTGCGCACTATGTATTTATCTCCTCTTAAATTGTATTGATATTGCAAGTATTAAAAGATGCTGTATTTTGTGATGTGTTTTTCCATCAGTTTTACCTCGTTCTATTCATTAAATACATTGGAGTAGGATGTTCACCCTGGCTCTGAAGATGTATTGAATGCGAGGTTAACTACTTAGATAGTGGTGCAATGCAGTGCACAGCGAGGCTGAGACAGTAAAAAGACACTCTTCTCGGAGCTCTCAACCAGCCATCTCCTCAGGCTTGGAACTCTCAAGCAGTCAGCTCTACAGCAAGTTTACATTAAACCTGCGCTGCAGGCACAGTAAAAAATGCATTTACTTGGAGCTTCCAACTAGCCAGCTCCTCAGGCTTGGAGCTCTCAAGCAGGAAGCTCTGCAGCGAGTCTACATTAAACTTGTGTTGCAATCATCGCAGCATGGACAGCCAGAGTTCAGCAGGGAGAGATGCTGAAGCAAGTGATTTCAGCAATCCAGGACCTACCATCCTGCCTCAAGAGGACCAAGGGAGTTCAAGGCTCCAAAGGGAGGTCAGGTTGACACAACTGGCCTTGAAAGCTATGACGCTGAGAAGCAAGACTTTGATGTCAGGATACAAAGGGCATGGGACCGGGTTTAAGCAGATATATCTGAATCTCAAAACGCCTCAGACACAGTGGCCTCAATTCAGGGGGCCATACATCGAGTGAAAGTCAGCAGTTCAAGCTACAGGCTGCTGGCAAATAAATACTTCTCCCTCCTGAAGAAGGTGAAGACATGCGAGGGCATCGAGGGAGTGCACATTCAAGAGTAATTCCTTGAGCTGCTCGATGATAATGTGAAGGCAGTGATACAAGATGCAATGGACCATGTGGAGGGCTTAATAGAGACACGATCTCAGCACTCTGTCTCATCCAATTCCACCACAAGTTTTAAAGGCTCGGCACACTCACAGATATCATCTACCAGTATGGCAGCAGCTCAGGCACGTATCTCCTACATGGCTGAAGAGGAATCCATGCTAATGGAAAAGGCCCGTATACAAGAAGAAGCAAGAATAGCAGAGAGTGCATTGGTGGCTACTGCCACACGGAAGAAAATTGAGCTTGATGCTAAGTTACGCACCCTGCAACTCAAAAAAGAAGCAGCTGCTGCAAAGGCCCAGGCAGAGGTGCTCGAACCAGTAGCCGATCTGGATAAGGAAGATAATTGTAGTGAGTTCGGCACTCAGATGCCTGTCAAGGATCGTAATCAATTCACTAAAAAAATATATATGTTGGACTGGTCTGTACAATGCACCAATGCTCCTCCACCGACCGATACTTAGCAAAATGTGGATGTTGAGGCATCGCCGCCTCCATGCCGAGTGAACATGAATGCTGTCTACGGGAATGGTGGAAATGTATACCCTGTCCTGGCAGTTAGTCGCTGACTTAGCATCACACACGTGGGATCAGACATGTATGTACCAAGTCACACCCACATTCCAGACAGTCACATAAACGGATCACACCAACGTGATCGAAACCTTTTTGGCCCACAATCCAACGACATTGCGAATGACGCCATGCACGGCAATACAGCCAATTATAGCACCTCACAAGCGCCAGTATGGACCCACCCTGGATCAGCATTCATAGGGGACTTTGCTTGGTACCTGGCTCACCGCGAACAAATCAACACAGGACTCGTAAAGTTTAATGAACACTCTGAGAACTATCGAGCCTGGAGATCTACCTTCAGGAACGCAATCAGAAATGCAGACATCTCTGCAAGTGAGGAACTCGACCTGTTGGTTAAATGGTTAGGAGACGAATCTGCAGAGTATGCAAAGACGATCCGGTCGGCAAATATAGACGACCCTGCCTCAAGCCTGCATGTGGTGTGGGAGAGGCTCGAGGAGTGCTATGATAGCCCAGAAATCATTGAGAAGGCTCTCTTCAAGAAGTTGCAGAACTTTCCAAAAATCTCAGGTCGAGACAATAAAAGGTTACGAAAGCTTGGAGATCTTGAATCAGCCCAGGCTGACCCCTACTTACCAGGTCTCATGTTCTTGAATACCTACCATGGAGTGAACCCCATCGTAGAGAAATTTCCATTTGACGTGCAGGAGAAATGGAGAACAAAGGGTTCAAGATACAAGTCAGAGCATCAGGTTGCATTCCACCCCATTCTCGTTTTTCTCAAGGTTTATCCGCAACCTGGCACGGACCAGAAATGACCCAAGTTTCATGTTTGGCACCACGGGGATCTCCAGTCCAGATCTTCCAAAAATCGAAAGAGCAACGGTGAGACGAGGAACAGCGAGAGTGCCAATCTCTGTACACAAGACTGAGGTCTCTCCTACGACATTCGCAAACTCCGTCCAGGCAACCATCACAACGAAGAAGATAGAGATCCAGAAAGGTAATGGCCATTGCATGATGAATCTCACTCTCTACACAAATGTCGTGAGTTCAGGAGGAAGCCAATGGAAGAGCAGAAGAATATGCTGAAATAATTTGGAGTGTGCTTCAAATGCTGTGCTTCTACAAACTAAATTGAAAAAAATTGCAAGGCAGATATAAATTGCGAGGAATGTGACAGCGACAAACACACAACTGCTCTGCACACATTTGACTCCAAATCCAGTGGAACTAAGGCTTCTGATCCCGAAGCAGAGCATGGCAGGGAGCAAGGTGAGACCGCCCCATATACTTCGTCAGTCACAACCAAATGCACAGACGTTTGTGGAGAAGGCTTCAAAGGAAAATCTTGCTCAAAGATAGGCCTGTCTGAAGACATCCTGAAAGGAACATCCTGAAAGGACATCTTGAAAGGGCAGTAAGGATGTCTGCCATAATGGACGATCAGAGAAGTATTTGGCAAGGTCAGAGTTCTTTGTTTAGCTAAGCGTATGTGGAAATTCCTTTCCATATACGCTCAGAACATGCTCAGGACTGATTGAGACAGCGAGAAGAAGAGCAAATGGCCTCATGGTGGAAACCATAGATAGCACCATGAAGCTAGCCCCTCCTATGGTGATAGAGTGCAACGAGATACCGGATGACAGAAGCGAGATTCCCACGCCCGAAAGTTGCACGTCACCACCCACACCTGAAGCCCATAGCAGAGTTCATCCCACCATTGGATCACGGAGCACAGATTTTACTTGTGCTTGGCAGGGACATGCTGAGAGTCCACAAGGTTCGCGATCAACGCAATGGACCTCACGATGGTTCCTATGCCCATCGTCGGTGATGTCTGTCTCAATGGGACACACAAACCAGACCGCATTAGCACATTCAGAACAAGTGTGCTCACGAATGGACAAGCCGTGCTCCAACCACTTCACGATGAAAGATAAATTCGAATAGAGAAGTCAAGGCTGTACCATGCAGACTTACGGAGAAACCTCCATCCTGGAAACACAAGAAGATGATGTTTGACATACAGTGTTTGTGACAATGAAGGACGTCGACAAACCTGCTTCATCGCTAGAGGATAGCCCATCCCCAGCAGTAGCCACCAATTAACTTAGGAGGACCGCGCAAGCAGGAGAACGGGAATTTGGGGAAAACGCCAAGCAATTTCTATGTTGACGATGCACTTAAATCAATGCCCACGGCCTCAGAAGCCATCAATCTGTTCCAAAGGACGCAATGAATGTTAGCTACTGCTAACCTGAGACTTCACATGATAGCGCCCAGCAGCGCAGAAGTGATAAAACGTTTCCTTCAGATCGTTCAAAGGAATTGAAAGACGTGGACATTAACATTGACACACCACCAATCCAACGCAGTTTTGGACTGAGTTGGGACCTGAAAGCGGACACATTCGCATTTCGACTAACAATTGGATAGAAGACATACACTTGACATGACATCTTGTCGATGGTAAACAGCCTGTATGATCCACTAGGATTTGTATCGCCGGTCATCATGTAAGGCCGTTGGCTACTCGGGGATCTTTGTGCTGATACACAAGACTGGAATAGCCCGTTACCTGAGGAAAGGCAACAAGTATGGGAAAATAAAGTATTAAAGCTTTCGTGACTGCATAAAATTACTCATTGTTTTTTTCGGTAAAGTCACGTATGTAGAAATACAATAAAATTATGTTGAAACAAAAAACAATCACGACGTTTCGATCACAACGCAAGCGATCTTCATCAGGTGTCAAGAACAAATCATGGAGGTAAATACAACAAAAAGATGAGAGACGAGAATTCAACAAACCTGAAAAAACAATATGTGAAGCACATCCAGTCAGGCCAACAACACAGTTAGACACTTCCTGGTGGACCACGAATTTCAGAAGAGTTTTAAATTTCGTGTTCAACCTTTGGATTGCACAGACCAGCATAGATAGAATGAAAAATACGAGGTACACGGTCAGTAGAAATACATATACAAGTCCACCAAGAGGTAAGGAGGGAGGAAAGATGGACAGGGAGGCAGAGAAAGAGGGGGAGGGGGCGGGGGGCGGAGGGATGAACAGAAGCTTAAATAAGAAATACGGTTGGAGGGGGGGAGGGGCCAGAGCGAGAGCGGCAGCTCAAACACGCACATCTTACACATGCAAAACGGCAGCTCAAAAAAGGACCACCTCTTGTGAATACAAAACGGCAGCTCAAAAAATAACCACCTCTAGTAAAAACAAAATGGCAGCTCAAAAAAGGGCACATCTTACACATAATTACAACGGTAACTTCCCCCTGTCCGTCTTTCCTCCCTCCTTACCTCTTGGTGGACTTGTATATGTATTTCTACTGACCGTGTACCTCGTATTTTTCATTCTATCTATGCTAGTATGTGCAATCCAAAGGTTGAACACGAAATTTAACACTCTTCTGAAATTCGTGGTCCTCCAGGAAGTGTCTAACTGTGTTGTTGGCCTGACTGGATGTGCTTCACGTAATGTTTTTTCAGGTTTGTTGAATTCTCGTCTCTCATTTTTTTGTTGTATTTACCTCCGTGATTTGTTCTTGACACCTGATGAAGATCGCTTGCGTTGTGATTGAAACGTCGTGATTGTTTTTTGTTTTAATATAATTTTATTGTATTTCTACATACGTGACTTTACCGAAAAAAACCAATGAGTAATTTTATGCAGTCACGAAAGCTTTAATACTTTATTATCACACTTCTACGGGGAAGTTACCGTTGTAATTATGTGTAAGATGTGCCCTTTTTTGGGCTGCCGTTTTGTATTTACTAGAGGTGGTCCTTTTTTGAGCTGCCGCTTTGTAAGTGTAAGATGTGCGTGTTTGAGCTGCCGCTCTCGCTCTGGCCCCTCCCCCCCCTCCAACCGTATTTCCTATTTAAGCTTCTGTTCATCCCTCCGCCCCCCCCCCCCTCTCTCTCTCTCCTCCCTGTCCATCTTTCCTCCATCCTTACCTCTTGGTGGACTTGTATATGTATTTCTACTGACCGTGTACCTCGTATTTTTCATTCTATCTATGCTAGTATGTGCAATCCAAAGGTTGAACACGAAATTTAACACTCTTCTGAAATTCGTAGTCCGCCAGGAAGTGTCTAACTGTGATGTTGGCCTGACTGGATGTGCTTCACGTAATGTTTTTTCAGGTTTGTTGAATTCTCGTCTCTCATTTTTGTTGTATTTACCTTCGTGATTTGATCTTGACACCTGATGAAGATCGCTTGCGTTGTGATCGAAACGTCGTGATTGTTTTTTGTTTTAATTTAATTTTATTGTATTTTTACATACGTGACTTTACCGAAAAAAAACAATGAGTAATTTTATGCAGTCACGAAAGCTTTAATACTTTATTATAACACTTCTACGGGGAAGTTACCATTGTAACTATGTGTAAGATGTGCCCTTTTTTGAGATGCCGTTTTGTATTTACAAGAGGTGGTCATTTTTTGAGCTGCCGTTTTGTATTTACAAGAGGTGGTCCTTTTTTGAGCTGCCGTTTTGTATTTGTAAGTTGTGCATGTTTGAGCTGCTGCTCTCGCTCTGGCCCCTCCCCCCTCCAACCGTATTTCCTATTTAAGCTTCTTATCATCCCTCCGGCCCCCCCCCCCTCTCTCTCTCCTCCCTGTCCATCTTTCCTCCCTCCTTACCTCTTGGTGGACTTGTATATGTATTTCTACTGACCGTGTACCTCGTATTTTTCATTCTATCTATGCTAGTATGTGCAATCCAAAGGTTGAACACGAAATTTAACACTCTTCTGAAATTCGTGGTCCTCCAGGAAGTGTCTAACTGTGTTGTTGGCCTGACTGGATGTGCTTCACGTAATGTTTTTTCAGGTTTGTTGAATTCTCGTCTCTCATTTTTGTTGTATTTACCTCCGTGATTTGTTCTTGACACCTGATGAAGATCGCTTGCGTTGTGATCGAAACGTTGTGATTGTTTTTTTAAAATATAATTTTATTGTATTTCTACATACGTGACTTTATAAAAAAAAAACAGAGTAATTTTATGCAGTCACGAAAGCTTTAATACTTTATTATCACACTTCTACGGGGAAGTTACCGTTGTAATTATGTGTAAGATGTGCCCTTTTTTGGGCTGCCGTTTTGTATTTACAAGAGGTGGTCATTTTTTGAGCTGCCGTTTTGTATTTACTAGAGGTGGTCCTTTTTTGAGCTGCCGTTTTGTATGTGTAAGTTGTGCATGTTTGAGCTGCCGCTCTCGCTCGGGCCCCTCCCCCCCTCCAACCGTATTTCCTATTTAAGCTTCTGTTCATCCCTCCGCCACCCCCCCCCTCTCTCTCTGCCTCCCTGTCCGTCTTTCCTCCCTCCTTACCTCTTGGTGGACTTGTATATGTATTTCTACTGACCGTGTACCTCGTATTTTTCATTCTATCTATGCTGGTATGTGCAATCCAAAGGTTGAACACGAAATTTAACACTCTTCTGAAATTCCTGATCCGCCAGGAAGTGTCTAACTGTGTTGTTGGCCTGACTGGATGTGCTTCACATAATGTTTTTTCAAGTTTGTTGAATTCTCGTCTCTCATCTTTTTGTTGTATTTACCTCCGTGATTTGTTCTTGACACCTGATGAAGATCGCTTGCGTTGTGATCGAAACGTCGTGATTGTTTTTTGTTTTAATACAATTTTATTGTATTTCTACATATGTGACTTTACCGAAAACACCAATGAGTAATTTTATGCATTCACGAAAGCTTTAATACTTTATTATCACACTTCTACGCGAAAGTTACCGTTGTAATTAGGTGTAAGATGTGCCATTTTTTGAGCTGCAGTTTTGTATTTACAGGAGGTGGTCATTTTTTGAGCTGCCGTTTTGTATGTGTAAAATGTGCGTGTTTGAGCTGCCGCTCTCGCTCTGGCCCCTCCCCCCCTCCAACCGTATTTCCTATTTAAGCTTCTGTTCATCCCTCCGCCCCCCCCCTCTCTCTGCCTCCCTGTCCATCTTTCCTCCCTCCGTACCTCTTGGTGGACTTGTATATGTATTTCTACTGACCGTGTACCTCGTATTTTTCATTCTATCTATGCTAGTATGTGCAATCCAAAGGTTGAACACGAAATTTAACACTCTTCTGAAATTCGTGGTCCTCCAGGAAGTGTCTAACTGTGTTATTGGCCTGACTGGATGTGCTTCACATAATGTTTTTTCAGGTTTGTAGAATTCTCGTCTCTCATCTTTTTGTTGTATTTACCTCCGTGATTTGTTCTTGACACCTGATGAAGATCGCTTGCGTTGTGATCGAAACGTCGTGATTGTTTTTTGTTTTAATATAATTTTATTGTATTTCTACATACGTGACTTTACCGAAAAAAACAATGAGTAAGTATGGGAAACTTGGAGAAAATCCTTAAAGCTACAAACAATCGTGCTCACAGCACTCACCGGGGAGGTCAGCACTGCAGACCTCTACAGACGTCAATGGAGACAAGTGCAGAGCTTCGCCAACACATTCTGGAATCTTTGGAAAAACAAGCACCTTGTAATGCTTCAAGTGCGCAGAAAGTGGCAGTCGAGCAGACCAGACATCTACGAAGGTGACCTCACCCTACTGAAGGACAACCAAGTCAAACGGAATGAGTGGCTAGTGGGCCGAATCCTCAGGACGATTCCCAGTGCTGATGGGAGAGTTCAAAAGGTTGAGGTTATGGTAGCAAAGCAAGGTGTCGCAAGAACCTTTGTCAGGCCTATAGCTGAGACAGTACTACTTCTCTCTCGCAAAGATATTGACAAATAAGTTGACCTGTTGAAGTTTGTTTAACAAGTAGGCTTTCGCAACCAATATAATTCATAAGAGGTTTTTTGAGTTAGATAGCGTAAATATATAAATGTGTCGTTAAAACAGCTACCACCGGACACAGCCAACTAGTAAGGGTTGTCACCTAGACAAAACGTGCCAATTCGTCACAAGCACAGCACACATTTACAATCTGAGTACGACGGTTTCGCCCGTAATTACAACTTGCTTCATCAGGCGACAGCCAGATTTATGGAGAAGTCTTACTCTTTCGTTCCTGATATAGAGGCGTAGATGTGTTGACCACGCTTCTGCGCTCTTGCACAATGTAGGGGGTTTGGATTACTGAGGCAACGTACATTATGCATGTGCATTATGCGAGCCCTTTGAGCTTGTCATCCTGTTTGCCCAACATACCATTGACCATACGTGCAGGTAATCCTTGACGGACCTTCTGTTGATAGCTTCGGTAATACATCTTTTGTACCATATATTAACTTCCGTATTTTATTTACCGTGCCAAATCTGACTCAGATATTTTGTTTTTTCAAACATCTGGCTAGTTTATCAGTTACTCCCGTAATGTACGGTATTTTGATCGTTTTAATTTAATAGTTTTTTTTTTATTTGATTTGGTTTTGGTATTCAATGCCCTGTTGATTTGTGCATCATTGTAACCGTTCATTTGCAGCGCTTCTTTAACATGTTGAATTTCACTTCTTAGACCGTCACCATCTCACACTTTCTTAGCTCGATGAATGAGCGTCTTGACAAGAGCAGATTTCTGTGCGGGGTGATTGTGTGACTGCATTCAGATAGGCGTCAGTATGCATTTTCTTTCGGTAAACACTGTGTTATTTTACCATTTATACCGCGCCCGAGCAGAATATCCAGAAATGATATAGTTATGTCAGCTTCCACTTCCATGGTGAACTGGATGGACGGGTTCTGCGAGTTGAGATGATTTAGAAATGCGTTCATTGTATATTTGCCGTGTGGCCAGACCACCAATGTGTCATCCGCATATCTAAACCAAGCAGGTGGTTTTTGTGTGCTTGGAGCTATTGCTTTTATTTCTAAATCTTCCATGTACAAATTCGCTATCACAGGAGCCCATTGCTGCTCCTTCCTTTTGTTTATAGAAGTCACCTTGACACAAGAAGTAAGTGTTCTTTAGACAGTGTTCAGCTAGTCTTGGGATATCTTTTGCTAAACCTTTGTTCATTACCTGAGTGTCGAGTAATTTATTGACTCATTGACCGGAACCCTCGTGAACAGAGAGGTCACATCAAAACTTACGAGAATATCATTAGGTTTAAGCTTAATAGCTTTAATTATATTTACGAGAGGTTCAGAGTTTTTGATGAACGAAGAGGTCCTACCGATGTAGGGCTGCATTTGTTTCGTTACGTATTGTGCTAATTTCTACGTGGCAGAGACTATTATACTAACTATGGGTCTTAATGGGACATCAGGTTTGTGAATTTTTGGTAGCCCATAAAGTCCTGCTGGTTTTGATGCCTTTGGTTTGATCAGGTATTGCTCTTCCTTAGGAAATGATGACTTGGCAATTGTCGTTGTTTTACGCTGCGGTTTGCGAACCAAGATTGATTCTCTGCTCACGGCCAACACCAGTGAAGTTTATCTGAACTGGACCTCTTTGCTGGGCTCAGCCTCAATTGAGTATCTGGTTGCAATGTGTAAACATCTACATTGGTGAGACAAAGGCGGCCGAGCGTGTTTGCTGGCAACACCCAACCCCTTGTGTGCCGTGACGACCCTTCATAGGTGCTCGCTAACAGCTCTTTCCCCAAAAGTCCGTTAAAGGATATACGGGGGATCTGTGTCTGTGTGTGAGTCTAAGCAATGTGAAACACCCCCCTACCCCTCCCCTCCCCCACTCCCCCCGCCTTCACCCACCCCCCTCCCCCACGCCCGCCTTCCTCCTCTTATCAGCAACACTCGGCCCATTAGGATTAGGCACTAATCCCTCCACTCACATCCCTCCCCCTCACCCCCCCCCAACAGTTGCCATGGCAACAAGCAAGCGGATATATATAGCTTGTAATTTGTATTCACGTGTGTACATACATAATATACATAGACACGCTTACACTTATACAATGACAAAGATTCCCCGCCCCCATCAAGGGTGTATCGATTGTTGGGGCAAGTGCAGCAAGCAAAACATCTATTAAGGCTGGAACGGGGAACGGAAGGGGTTTGGGTGTTGCCAGAATCACCAGCCGCCTTTGTCTCCCCAGCTGATGTTCACCCAAACTAGATATTCGTTGATTTAAGACTGAGTTAACCTCGTGGTGGCCCACGACAGTGATTCTATTTCCAGGTTTCTTAGTGCAGTAAGAATCAGAATATGTATTTATACTGGAGGAATCCGATGCGCTATTAAGCTCCTTTTCTTAGGTTTCCAGGACACAAGACTGGACATGTGTCATGTATAGCCTCCACGGGCTGTTGGGGGCAAGTGCTGTGAGCGACTGCCTTTGAACGTCATCACGTGGCACTAGAGAGGTTGTGCGAGCAGCGTCACACCCAGTCGCCTTTGTCTCCCTGGTCTTGATGTTTACGCGCCGTACTCATTTGAGGTTGAGTCGACCTAAGAGGAGGTTGACTCGACCCATTGGATTGGTTCAAACATTCCGTCACTGACGGTGGCCCTGAATGGGAATGGACCTCAGGAAGTCAAATATGTAGAGCAGTGCGCTCACGACCACACCACCACTCCTTATAACCACAGAAAAGAAATACAAAAATCCCCCATGTAGCCTTAAAATACTTTTGGGGCAAGTGCTGTTAGCGAGCACCTATGAAGGCCGACACAGCACACGAGGGGGTGGGTGGCCAGCACCACACCATATCGCCTTTGTTTCCCGAGTGACGATTTTACACATCGCACCAGGTACTTATTTGATGCTGAGTTGACCTAGGGGAGGCCCTGGACCGGTTTAGATAATCGTCACTGGTGTTGGCCGTGAGGGGGAATCGAACTCGGGTCGCCGGGTTCGTAGTGCAGTATGCTAACCGCTACACTACCGCTACCCCTATCACACAAACACACCTACTGTACACACCTCCAAATACACGAACAACCATAAACACACCCAACTCACACGCATGCACACAGAGTGCAGTGATATGCAATCACCAATTATACACGTTCTTATATATCTTTTTTTTTGGGGGGGGGGGGGGGTTGCTCCCAGACTGTGAGATCCTCCGGCAGGCGAGGCTGCATTGGCTGGGTCATGTTGCCGCCTTCATGTTCAGCTACCGCATGCCCAAACAGCTTTGGTTTACATCATGGGACCTCCTTTGCCAGTACCAAAATATGAAAATAGGTTTTCCCCTATTCTCATATTTTGAGAATATGGGAAAACCTATTTACTGCTCCAAAGAAAGCTGTCTCTGGTGTGGACCAATCAGTTTCAAAGACAATCCATATTTTATCAGAGTATTTTTTTAGCATTATGACCACAAGTATTGTAGTTAATGCAGACATGATTCCTTGTAAAAGGTTTCAGTTTGTTATTTTAACATCTTAACACCTGTTTTGTTGCCAGAAAAAAGGGGAAAACCTATTCTCAGTTTTTGTTTGCTGGATAGAGGGGCCTAAACGGGCGCTGCACGGACAAGGGAAGAGATGGACTAATTACGGTACAGAAGGATGTAATGCTGAGTGAACTTGCCGATGACTGGCACCATTGGTGTCCAGATCGGCCCCTGTGGAGGAGGCTCGTGAAGGACGCGACTGGGCAGTTGGAGGCAGCGGCCCCCCAGCAACAACGGAGGGCAGATTAGTGACGCTCACAACACCGGGTGGCAAAAACGCAGCGAGTCTGGACTACAGGTACACCTCCCTCCTCAATGTACCGGGAAAGGTCCTGGCAAAGATTATTCAACATCGTATTTCCAGGCATGCTGAGGAGATTCTTGCGGAACCCCAATGTGGTTTCAGGCCAGGGCGGTCTTGCACAAACACCATATTCTCTCTCCGTCTGCTACAGCAGATGTGTAGGGAATTCCTACAGGACCTACATCTCTGCTTGAGTGACCTGGTCAAGGCCTATGATACCATCAATATGCCTGGGCTCTGGGTTATTCTTGGTGCTTTCGGAGTCCCTGACTCTCTGCTCACATTCAATAAGAACCTTCATGATAACGGGCAGGCCCGGGTAAAGCTACGTGGCCAGGCGTCAGATCAATTCCCTTTTCACCTGGGGTGTGACATTAATGTCCTCTGGCGTCTACATTATTTAACATCGTTTTCGACCACGTGGTTCGAGAAGCCTACTACGTGATACAGATACAATGGGAGGCTGATCGATGCCCGGGTGCGGTCGAGGGATGGCTCCTTATTGATCACAAATGTTATGTATGCTGATGATCTGTTGATTGCTGCTCACTCTGAGGAGGAATTGGAGGTACTGCTGCTTGACCTGGAGCGTGCTACGAAGAGGTGGTGCCTTACCATCAGCACCTCTTAAACTAAGCACCTGCCTGTGTATTTTGTGTCATTATATACCCCACCTCCTCAACTCCCCATTGGTGACTGGGTAGTTGTGGAGAGAGTAGAGAAGTTTCCATGCCTGGGCAGTGTGCTTATGACTAGCTCCGGTTTGACAGCAGAGGTCTCACTCCAAAATCAGTCAAGTGGCATTATCTTTTACAGTAATTGGCTGCGTAATGCTGTGTTGAAGCTACCTGGTCTGTTGGTCGACATGAAACTTTTCCTCTTCTCGGGCACAGTTATGCCCTCCCTTCTCTTTGCTTGCGAAATGTGGACCCCCCTAATGGAACATCTTTGCCGGTTAAAAACATTGAGACTGGCCTGCCTACGATCTATCCTGGGTGTAACCAGGCTGGATTGTGTGAGGAGCTCACAAATCCATGAAAAATCTGGACACAGCATCATTGTGGTGAGTTCCTCCGGCAGGCAAAACTGCATTGGCTGGGCCATGTAGTACGCATGCCCAGCCACTGCAAGCCCAAACAGCTTCTCTTCAGCTGGATAGAGGAGGCTAAATGGGCATGGCATGGGCTTGAGACGAGATGGAAGAATGTGGTATGAGAGAGTATGGTGGACTTGCCAATGACTGGTACCAGTAGTGTTACGATCAGCCTTTGTGGGGAAGCTTGTTAAGGACGCTACCGGTCAGTTGGTGTCAGTCACCCTCCAGCTACAACGGATGGCAGAGAAGCAATGCTCACAACAAAGAGGGGAGCGTCGGGCAGCTTAAACACAGCAAGTTGGCACAGTAAGGAGTACAATTAATTAATCTGCCAGTCATCTAATCTAGTCAACCCATGGCACCTGGGTCTGCCTCGTTACCTCCTGCCAGTAGACGTTCAACACTTCATGTGGCATTAAAGTGCACATAGCCTGGCACAAGTGCACATAGCCTGGTAGGTAAAACTTGACTTGTTCATGTGTGAAATTTTGATTTAAAGCTTTCGTGACTGCTGTAATTCATATTCTTAGCTCTTTATTGTTTCTCTTCCACGTGACTTTACCGAAAGAGCTAAGAATATGAATATTGTTCATGTGTGGTTGGTTGGCCATGAAAGCAGCAGAAATTAGTTCAGTGTTTGGCATTTCACAAGTGGTAGCGCATAGGGAGAAAGATGGAAACTTAACTCATGACAGAGATTTACTCTTCAAGCTTGTGGAGGCATTTTAAGTTCGTCTCTGTTCGTGAGGCAATATAACGTTTAGTTTTTACTTTGATTTGTTAAACGAATGGTCTAGTTTAGCCAGTTTCCCGAGTAATTTGCACAGGAGATCCATGTTGCATTAGCACAGTAACAACGAAAACATCAATATTTGTTTGTTCGTTTCTCAGTCCGCTTGTCCTGGTGAGGGTCACAGCAACATCAATATTACAACGAACAAATACAAGGTCCTTAAGGATTGCATATTTAACAAGCGAGGTTGTAAATGAAATGCAAGCAAATCGAACATACAGTGCTCAAATAATTTGACAGGTGAAAGTAAGTTCTGTATTTTAGTCTAACAATGCCATAAACACACGCAAATCGAAATAGACATTAAAAACATGTGGCAACAAGAGGCGCCAAAGAAAAGTAAGGTACAGGTACAAGTAAGCGCTGTGTTTTGGTCTAATATGGAAATAAAAAGAGGGAGTGAAGGCAGGGAACCAAGCTGCAGATGGGTGGCAAGGGTACTCCAGAAATTTGGAGCAGCGACCTGGAAATTATTTTTGGACGAGACAAAGTTTTACCAAATTGATTTCTTTAGTATGCCTAAGGAGGCAATTCTGAGGCTAGGGGAGTGAGTAAGAGGAACTACTGTAGGTGGTCTTTTAGGTAATTGGCGGATTTAAGAGGCCCTTGAGGCTGAACACAACCCAGCGATGGTCTCTTTGGATATCCATGGAGGACAGGTTTGAGTTAATGTACAGGTTGCAATAATGGGGTCAATCGGGGACGTCAAAGGCCAAATGGAGAGTGGAGTGTTATAATGGGATGAGACATTTTAAGGAAGCTTTAGAAGCTAGGTGGTAGATAGTGTAACAATAATCAAATATGGAAATATGGGTAGAATGGTGGATTTAGCTTTCATAGACAGCTGAGGGGGAATGCAATGTTTCTTGATCTACAGGAATCCAATTTAGTTTTTTTTCTAGATCACTAGCTTATATACCCGGCATTGCCCAGGCCAAAATAACATTTCAAAACTACTCTTAAAGATCTAACAGCAGTGCATACTGACTGTGGTGGTACCTGCTATGATTACAGCAGTGTATACCGACTGTGATGGTACCTGCTATGACTACAGTAGTACATGCTGACTCTATAGCAATATTTATCGACTCTATAGCACAAAGTACTCACCTGACAGAGTGACGTGGTGAGGCCTAGTCCCGTGCAGAGCCTCCAGCCTCGCCTAGATTGTCCAGCCGGCTGAGGTGGCACCTTGGCAGGCTGGGACTGGGCTGCTACCCCTGACCCACGATCTTCCCGGCCGCTCTGCATTAATATCTACGGCCTATAGTGGTAGCATTGACCGACTGTATAGTAGTAATAACTGCACACATTGGGGTGGGGGGGGACATCATACAGTGAAGAATTAACGTCAGCGTTTAGTGTATTTTTACTGCATTTTTAACGCAAAATAAAATGTCCCCCTCACTCCCACCGAAGGCGTGCGACTTAGCATGCCCCCCCTCCCCCCGACCAAAGGCGCATGAGTTGGTATGATCGTGCATGCGTCATTAATAAATACATGATAAACACCCCAAAAACCCACGAAATCGCTAAGTAAACTAATTTAAAGTTGACGGATGTGAAAAAGGAATAGCGCTTGTTCACGGCGGGGCTTACGGTGTCATACCTGGCTATTTTTATTTTACATAAACCCCACCGTTGGAAAGCGAAATCGTTCGCAAGTACGCGAACACACACAAAGCCACACACAAACCCACAAACAGACAATGTTTTACTTTAATATATAGATAATTATATATTTTCCAGAATTGGGTGAAGAGGAGAAAGTTAGAAATGTCTCATTTGGAGAAGTTAACCCTCTCCTTCACTGTATGGAAAGAGAGGAAGCTCCTGGACCACATGGACCAGCTGTGGACGTCATCAATGAAGCGGACAGGACTAGTTGTTGGGATGCAATAATTTGACCTTTTTACTGGTAAAATTAACAATGATGTCAACTTGTAACTCACAATATTCGCTCATTTTAAACTAATATAATAATATATTTAGAGAACCCAAAGATAACACAACTCTCAAAGAGAGAAATACCGGTCACGAGTGCGTAAAAAACTCGGAGCGATACCCCCTCAAATAAGGGACCGATTGGAAGAACTTCGGCTCACCACTCCACCACCGTAAGGACAACGACCGGGAACATACTTTTTGGGGGAGGAGAAGAAAAGGGAAGAAGAGAAAGAGGGTGGCGGGGCTAACTTAACCCAAACTAAATTACATAAACGCGATACCCGAGTTCATCATTGTTGTAATCCCCAAGGAGCAACGGTCGTCTTGTGTTTAAGTCCATCCCCTCTCCGCGGCCCCCATTACTCCAGCTATACATGCTGGGTTCAGCAGGAACGGAGACCACACAGCCTCAATATTCCAATTTCTTGCCTTTCAGCTCGTGGCCAAGGTGCTCCATTTCCACCAAGGCAAGAAAAGTTATGTACCAGAGTCCCCAGGAAGGGGTTCGAGATCTTTTCATTCGACAGGATAGTTTTCTTCGCTGCAATGCATAAGGTTTGGAGGAGTGTGTGGTTATATTTTTATGCCCCGCTTGGCTTCAAGCCCCACAGAGTTGAGTCCACTGAAGGTGCTCAGCTCTGTGTTGCAGATTTCGATTAAAAGAGTCTGCAATATCCTGTTCGAATCTGAGATATCTGGGCACGTCCGGAAAGCATATGGGTGTATCTGCACTGTGCTTTGCGGGCATCTTGGGCAATCTGGGGACGAATTGGTGAATTTGCTCTCCTGTCGTTGCTCAGGTCTCATGCATACCAATGGACTGAATGCGTTTCAATAGAAGAGACTTGAGGCCTGCTACCGGGGCCCAACATATCTGAGTCCATTTCTGGTGGGAGATGTCCTGTTCCAGCAGCCTTTCTCAAAGCGTTTTAGTTGTGGATCTTACCCAGCCCCCATCTTCATAAATTAGGTGGTATGCCTCTGCCAAACTGTATTTTTAATGAATTGTCCACCAGGCAATCCAGGATGGGATGAATACTGTGGTTGAAGTTCTTGTCTGAGGATTTGGTGATAGCATCCCTGATCTGTAGGTATCTAAATAAAAGTATCCGTCTGATAGGGTTGTGTGTGCGCAACCTCTCGAATTACCTCACCCTCCCTTCCTTGGCAAGGAGTTCCCCCACCCTTTCCAAGCCTGTCGCTTTCCAGCTAGGCCAGTTCTTGCTAGAAACCATCCACATAATTGAATGCACCGAAATCTATATTGAATAGGATAAAAGGTAATCCCAGCCAGAGTCCAGGGGCACACGCAGCCCTCCTGCCACTTTATGTAGTAATTCAGGATGTCTGGGAGGGCCAGGCCCATTTCTCTCTAAAGCAAAGTAAGGGAGTGGTCATCTATTCAGGCCATCTTTTGATTCGATTAAAAACGAGGCAATATGTGAATGGAGTGGCTGAAAGAAGGGCTTCGAGATATGTGTGGGAACCATTCGTAAATAAAGTGAGGGAAAAAAGTATTTGATCCCCTGCTGAATTTCTACGCTTGCCTACTGACAAAGAAATGATCAGTCTATAATTTTAATGGTAGGTTTATTTGAACAGTGAGAGACAGAATAACAACAACAAAAATCCAGAAAAACGTATGTCAAAAATGTTATAAATTGATTTGCATTTTAATGAGGGAAATAAGTATTTGACCCCCTCTCAATCAGAAAGATTTCTGGCTCCCAGGTGTCTTTTATACAGGTAACAAGCTGAGATTAGGAGCACACTCTTAAAGGGAGTGCTCCCAATCTCAGCTTGTTACCTATATAAAAGACACCTGTCCACAGAAGCAATCAATCAATCAGATTCCAAACTCTCCATCATGACCAAGACCAAAGAGCGCTCCAAGGATGTCAGGGACAAGATTGTAGACCTACAAAAGGCTGGAATTGGCTACAAGACCAATGCCAAGCAGCTTGGTGAGAAGGTGACAACAGTTGGTGCGATTATTCGCAAATGGAAGAAACACAAAATAACTTTAAATCTCCCTCGGCCTGGGGCTACATGCAAAATCTCACCTCGTGGAGTTGCAATGATCATGAGAACGGTGAGGAATCAGCCCAGAACTACACGGGAGGATCTTGTCAATGATCTCAAGGCAGCTGGGACCATAGTCACCAATAAAACAATTGGTAACACACTACGCCGTAAAGAACTGAAATCCTGCAGCACCCGTAAGGTCCCCCTGCTCAAGAAAGCACATACACATGCCCGTCTGAAGTTTGCCAATGAACATCTGAATGATTCAGAGGACAACTGGGTGAAAGTGTTGTGGTCAGATGAGACCAAAATGGAGCTCTTTGGCATCAACTCAACTCGCCGTGTTTGGAGGAGGAGGAATGCTGCCTCTGACCCCAAGAACACCATCCCCACCGTCAAACATGGAGGTGGAAACATGCTTTGGGGGTGTTTTTCTGCTAAGGGGACAGGACAACTTCACCGCATCAAAGGGACTATGGACAGGGCCATGTACCATCAAATCTTGGGTGAGAACCTCCTTCCCTCAGCCAGGGCATTGAAAATGGGTCGTGGATGGGTATTCCAGCATGACAATGACCCAAAACACACGGCCAAGGCAACAAAGGAGTGGCTCAAGAAGAAGCACATTAAGGTCCTGGAGCGGCCTAGCCAGTCTCCAGACCTTAATCCCATAGACAATCTGTGGAGGGAGCTGAAGGTTCGAGTTTCCAAACGTCAGCCTCGAAACCTTAATGACTTGGAGAAGATCTGCAAAGAGGAGTGGGACAAAATCCCTCCTGAGATGTGTGCAAACCTGGTGGCCAACTACAAGAAACGTCTGACCTCTGTGATTGCCAACAAGGGTTTTGCCATCAAGTACTAAGTCATGTTTTGCAGAGAGGTCAAATACTTATTTCCCTCATTAAAATGCAAATCAGTTTATAACATTTTTGACATGCGTTTTTCTGGATTTTTTGTTGTTGTTATTCCGTCTCTCACTGTTCAAATATACCTACCATTAAAATTATAGACTGATCATTTCTTTGTCAGTGGGCCAACGTACAAAATCAGAAGGGGATCAAATATTTTTTTTCCTCACTATAGTATAGGAGCTTTGGCAAGACCTTCCCTGTTAGGGAAAGTCCATGCCTCTAGTGAGGTAGTGATGATCTCCTGGAGCACAAGGGGGGACATTTTTTCCGGAACAGAAATGTGGGATACGAACGGACAACCACAACCAGGGACTTAATTTGCGTTTGGTTCTACCTGAAGGGCTGGTGGTTTCTTGAAATGGGAAAGAGGACGACTCAGAAGCGCCAGGAGGAACCGCAAACGAGTGTAAAGGCAGCAGCAACCACGTGGATAAGAGCCAACTCTACCAATAATTGCCCAAGCTCTGCGGTCACCTCGATATGAAGGTTTTATTGGCGATATATTAAGATTCATTTCCACATGTGAGAGGCATCTGGAGCACCCAGAGAAAGCTCATACGTGCGAGGGAGAAACACTCTATTCAATACAGATGGAACAGGTGTAGTACATATTTTGCTTGCACTGCCTTATCTTAGCGAACCAGGATTCAACACCTAGTCGACGCAACCTCTGTGATCCCCCAACCCTGGTTGCCGCCAGAATGCTGGATTACAGGAGTGCATAGCTACCACTGCCCATCTAATCAACAGTGGGATGGCTCTGCCGAGCTGTAAAAAGGAGATGAGCACCAATCTCTCAATGCCCATTCGAGCAGCAGGAAATCACTCCTAATTTGACCATTTACTAAATGATAACACTGCACTGACATTCCTCAACCAAGGAAATATATATCCCAATAATTCTATTTTTGAAAGAGTGTGATAGTTCCTACTTGAAGGACGTGCCACTCCATTCGCCCTCTTATCGCGTTCATAAGAATTCCTTTGTAAGGTAACTGCGTATGGAGTAACTGAAGGGTCCGAATCATTAAGGTGTCTTATTCCGACACCACGAGCCTCGTGCATATCGCTGAAAAATACATCACTCCCACGTGTCTTATTTGGGCTCTACGAACCTCAAGCAACAAAACTTAAATGATTAGAACCACAAGGGAGGCTTTGGCTCTATGAGCCTCGGGCAATATTATGAAACTATCCAAATCACAAGGGAGCCTTTGTCTGGATCTTTAAGCTTAAACCGATATTATCTATTCGAATCACAAGGGAGTCTTTGTCTGGCTCTATGAGCCAAACCAAAATTGATTATCAGAATCAAAACGGAGCCTTTGTCTGGTCCTGTGCATCTCAGGAATGAAGCACTAATATTTTCATTCCTAATATGTTGTTGGTCCTGTTCTAATATCAAATTGCTACGCAGTTGTTGGTTCAAAATACGTTGCTAGAGAAAAGCGAATGTCTGATCGTCTGTTGTTGCAGTTGTTGTTTACATGCCGGTGTCTTTGCTGCACATGGCCTTTACCCCATCACTCTGGATGCAGTGAGGTTTGGTGGATCACAAAGTCACTGGTGAAACTCCCTAGCCGTGTGGCGTCGAGGTCGCAATTTCCAAGCCTTTGGGACAGGGTATGATGTCAGCACAGCAAGTGGGGTCATCTCCATATGCTTCCTACCTTCACGGAAATTAAGTGTTACTTCCACCTCACGTGCAATGTGGGTATTCTCCGGGTACTCCGGGCTTGTCTCTCACGTGTATCCTCAACACTCTTGAATATAATTGGTAAAACTTCTCCCAACGTAGAGCTCGAGCATTTTTTTAGGAAGGACCGTTTCTGGCCTCCTTGCTCCCCAAATATTCGTCTCTTTGTTTTCCCCTGCACCTCCATTGAAAATCACTAAAAATCCGTGCCACGTGACAAATTCCGCAGGAAAGTTTGATCTACAATCTGAATGCATGAAGCCGCAATATGCAAACGAAATATTGCTATTGCCATCGCACAGCTGTGTCCAGAAGTATTTCTACACAAGTCAAACGTAATCCCTTCGTGCTTTACCGAGTTGCACATTCACACCTCGTACCCATCTCTTCCGAATTAAACATTGCAAGCATGATTCCCATCTTCTTTGGTTCTTTCGGTAAAGTCACGTAGAATGAGAATAAAATAATAAATTGATAAAATAAAATTACACAATAATATTCTCACGACGTTTCGGCCACAACACAAGCGGCCTTCATCAGGTGAAGGGACGAGACTGTCTGGTAGGACAGCGCTGGAGTGAAAGAGCCACGTTCAGATCAAGGCCTTTAAGCTGTGTGAGAGGAACAAAGCGCCTTGACAAAGGAATTAGCATATAATTTAGCATTGAAATGGCTGAATGATTAGCTTGTGACTGGTCACAGAAATAGCTATGTTAAAAGTTAAAGCATACACATCCGCAGAGGCACCCCTTGATAAAGGAATTAGCATAGAATTTAGCATTGAAATAGCTAAGTTAAAGCATACACATCCGCAGAGGCACCCCTTGACAATGGAATTAGCATAGAATTTAGCATTGAAATAGCTGAGTGATTAGCTTGTAACTGCTCACAGAAATAGCTACGTTAAAGTCAGAGCATACACATTCACCGAGGCACTTAGTACAAATCAAACAGGAGAATTTAGCATTGAAATAACTAGGCGAATTTAGCATTGAAATAACTGAGTGATTAGCTAGTGACTGGTCACAGAAATGACTATGTTGAAGTCAAGGCCTACACATCTGAGCTATTCACAGTACTATATAGTGAACCAATAAAAAACTAAAATATAAATTACCTTAATGTTATCATTAAACTCTATATTCTCCAATCAGCTAAGCTACCAACAATAAGTCGTTATAGCTTAGCTTAGCTGATTGGAGAATATAGAGTTTATTGATAACATTAAGGTAATTTATATTTTAGTTTTTTATTGGTTCACTATATAGTACTGTGAATAGCTCAGATGTGTAGGCCTTGACTTCAACATAGTCATTTCTGTGACCAGTCACTAGCTAATCACTCAGTTATTTCAATGCTAAATTCGCCTAGTTATTTCAATGCTAAATTCTCCTGTTTGATTTGTACTAAGTGCCTCGGTGAATGTGTATGCTCTGACTTTAACGTAGCTATTTCTGTGAGCAGTTACAACCTAATCACTCAGCTATTGCAATGCTAAATTCTATGCTAATTCCATTGTCAAGGGGTGCCTCTGCGGATGTGTATGCTTTAACTTAGCTATTTCAATGCTAAATTCTATGCTAATTCCTTTATCAAGGGGTGCCTCTGCGGATGTGTATGCTTTAACTTTTAACATAGCTATTTCTGTGACCAGTCACAAGCTAATCATTCAGCCATTTCAATGCTAAATTATATGCTAATTCCTTTGTCAAGGCGCTTTGTTCCTCTCACACAGCTTAAAGGCCGTGATCTGAACGTGGCTCTTTCACTCCAGCGCTGTCCTACCAGACAGTCTCGTCCCTTCACCTGATGAAGGCCGCTTGTGTTGTGGCCGAAACGTCGTGAGAATATTATTGTGTTATTTTATTTTATCAATTTATTATTTTATTCTCATTCTACGTGACTTTACCGAAAGAACCAAAGAAGATGAATCATTGCAGTCACGAAAGCTTTAAATCGAAAAAAATGATTCCCATCGTTTTTTTTTGGCAGATCAATTGGCAGTCTCGTGAATAATGAAATAAACCACTGCAAGTAAAAATCCGCCGATTTCCGTCGGATTAAACAGAACCACGCGCCCACTGTTGTCATGGATTATGCGGCTCGACATGGGACCCGGTATGCTCATCGAGAGCTCGTGCCTCTGACACCACGAACCCAATGTTGATTACGAACAAAAAGCAACACTTCCCTGAGTAACACCGCGTGGCCTTAAATCAAGAAAACCACCGCGTATAATCGTCAACATTACGGGCAATGACCAATGGCGAAGCCAGGATTTTAAGGTAGGGGTGGCAACCCCTCTAGCAATGAAAAATAATAGGAGTTGTTAGTAAGCAAGGACTTGTCCCTTGCTTTTTATTCGACGCGTGTGCGGCGATGGCACAGCCATCGATCGAGGGTCGAATTCAAACCGTGTGTGATCGGCATCGCGCTCGCTGAAGGTGTTTGCCTTCAGGGAAGTCGTGTACTCTATATGCAACTGCGCACAATTCTGAGTCACTTATAACTGTTTAGCCGTTACTTATTGATAATTATGGAATCAGACTATTGTCCTATCATCTCATAGAGTCCCTGGCACGTGATAATATGGTGCACAGTGGCAGTGGGGGTCGCAAAATGACGATGTATTACTAAAAAAACCCAATGATTCGATCAAAATTAGGATTTCGATCGGATCATTGGAGGGACACGTGCCAACCCCCCCCCCTTCCACTTGCTCCGCCAGTGGCAATGACCAACCCTTCTTCATTGCACAATGTTGATCATCTGGCTAAGGAGGTATGGGAGAGCTCGGTTTTCCTTTCTGTGCCAAAATCTTAGTTTTTACCTCTGCACAATCATTACGGGCGCTATGCAAAGCGTGAATTCGGTGGCAGCTGGACTCCCGCTAGAGTACCGAGCTACAATCTCATTGCTGCGCCCAACAGAACTCAGATTGAAGCAACAGTTGGAGAGATTGATGATCGAGCACTCAAAGATTTACTCCAGTCACTAGCTAACTCAGAGGTAGTCAGTCTCCTCTTCATCACTGTGAAAATGCTAGCTTCAAATTGTCCCACTTGAGCCAATATACATGTGGTAACAACATGTTGGGTTGTGGGGGGGTGGTGGGTTAAACCACGCCAATGCTGAACATGAACGTGAGAGGCACGTGGGAGTGCGAGGTACGTGAGAGGCACGTGGGAGTTCGAGATACGTGAGAGGCACGTGGGGGTACGAGGCACGTGAGAGGCACGTGGGAGTGCGAGGTACGTGAGAGGCAATTTAGAGTGCGAGGTACGTGAGAGGCACTTTAGAGTGCGAGGTACGTGAGAGGCACAGGGGGTACGAGGTACGTGAGAGGCACTTGGGGTACGAGGTACGTGAGAGGCACGCGGGAGTTCGAGGCACGTGAGAGAAACGTTGGGTACGAGGTACGTGGAAGGCACGTGGGAGTTCGAGGCACGTAAGAGGCACGTGGAAGCAAGAAGTACGTGATAGGTACGTGGAAGTGCGAGGCACGTGAGAGGCACTTGAGAGTGCGAGGTTCCTGAGAGGCAGGTGGAAGGACGAGGCACGTGAGAGGCACGTGGGAGTGCGAGGTACGTGAGAGGCACGTGGGAGTTCGAGTTACGTGAGAGGCACGTGGGGGTACGAGGTACGTTAGAGGCACATAAGGGTACGAGGCACGTGAGAGGCACGTGTGGGTATGAGGTACGTGAGAGGTACATGGGAGTACGAATCACGTGAGAGGCACGTGGGGGTACAAGGTACGTGAGAGGCAGGTGGGGGTACAAAGTACTTTAGAGGCACGTGGGCGTCCGAGGCACGTGAGAGGCACTTGGGAGTGCGAGGTCCGTGAGACGCACGTGGGGGTACGAGGCACGTGGGATTGCGAGGTACTTTAGAGGCACATGGGGGTCCGAGGCACGTGAGAGGCACGTGGGGGTACGAGGTACGTGAGACGAACGTGGGGGTACGAGGTACGTTAGAGGCACGTGGGGGTACGAGGATCCTGAGAGGCAGGTGGAAGAACGGGGCACGTGAGAGGCACGTGTGAGTGCGAGGAAGGTGAGAGGCACGTGAGGGTACGAGGCACGTGCAAGGCACGTGGGGGTACGAGGTACGTGAGAGGCACGTGGGGGTACGAGGTACGTGAGAGGCACGTGGGGGTACAAGGTACTTTAGAGGCACGTGGGCGTCCGAGGCACGTGAGAGGCACTTGGGAGTGCGAGGTCCGTGAGAGGCTCGTGGGAGTACGAGGAACGTGAGAGGCACGTGGGGGTACGAGGTACGCTAGAGGCACGTGGGGGTACGAGGTACGTGAGAGGCACGTGGGAGTGCGAGGTACGTGAGAGGCACGTGGCAGTGCGAGGTACGTGAGAGGCACGTGGGAGTTCGAGATACGTGAGAGGCACGTGGGGGTACGAGGCACGTGAGAGGCACGTGGGAGTGCGAGGTACGTGAGAGGCAATTTAGAGTGCGAGGTACGTGAGAGGCACTTTAGAGTGCGAGGTACGTGAGAGGCACATGGGGGTACGAGGTACGTGAGAGGCACTTGGGGTACGAGGTACGTGAGAGGCACGCGGGAGTTCGAGGCACGTGAGAGAAACGTTGGGTACGAGGTACGTGGAAGGCACGTGGGAGTTCGAGGCACGTAAGAGGCACGTGGAAGCAAGAAGTACGTGATAGGTACGTGGAAGTGCGAGGCACGTGAGAGGCACTTGAGAGTGCGAGGTTCCTGAGAGGCAGGTGGAAGGACGAGGCACGTGAGAGGCACGTGGGAGTGCGAGGTACGTGAGAGGCACGTGGGAGTTCGAGTTACGTGAGAGGCACGTGGGGGTACGAGGTACGTTAGAGGCACATAAGGGTACGAGGCACGTGAGAGGGACGTGTGGGTATGAGGTACGTGAGAGGTACATGGGAGTACGAATCACGTGAGAGGCACGTGGGGGTACGAGGTACGTGAGAGGCAGGTGGGGGTACAAAGTACTTTAGAGGCACGTGGGCGTCCGAGGCACGTGAGAGGCACTTGGGAGTGCGAGGTCCGTGAGACGCACGTGGGGGTACGAGGCACGTGGGATTGCGAGGTACTTTAGAGGCACATGGGGGTCCGAGGCACGTGAGAGGCACGTGGGGGTACGAGGTACGTGAGACGAACGTGGGGGTACGAGGTACGTTAGAGGCACGTGGGGGTACGAGGATCCTGAGAGGCAGGTGGAAGAACGGGGCACGTGAGAGGCACGTGTGAGTGCGAGGAAGGTGAGAGGCACGTGAGGGTACGAGGCACGTGCAAGGCACGTGGGGGTACGAGGTACGTGAGAGGCACGTGGGGGTACGAGGTACGTGAGAGGCACGTGGGGGTACAAGGTACTTTAGAGGCACGTGGGCGTCCGAGGCACGTGAGAGGCACTTGGGAGTGCGAGGTCCGTGAGAGGCTCGTGGGAGTACGAGGAACGTGAGAGGCACGTGGGGGTACGAGGTACGCTAGAGGCACGTGGGGGTACGAGGTACGTGAGAGGCACGTGGGAGTGCGAGGTACGTGAGAGGCACGTGGCAGTGCGAGGTACGTGAGAGGCACGTGGGAGTTCGAGATACGTGAGAGGCACGTGGGGGTACGAGGCACGTGAGAGGCACGTGGGAGTGCGAGGTACGTGAGAGGCAATTTAGAGTGCGAGGTACGTGAGAGGCACTTTAGAGTGCGAGGTACGTGAGAGGCACATGGGGGTACGAGGTACGTGAGAGGCACTTGGGGTACGAGGTACGTGAGAGGCACGCGGGAGTTCGAGGCACGTGAGAGAAACGTTGGGTACGAGGTACGTGGAAGGCACGTGGGAGTTCAAGGCACGTAAGAGGCACGTGGAAGCAAGAAGTACGTGATAGGTATGTGGAAGTGCGAGGCACGTGAGAGGCACTTGAGAGTGCGAGGTTCCTGAGAGGTAGGTGGAAGGACGAGGCACGTGAGAGGCACGTGGGAGTGCGAGGTACGTGAGAGGCACGTGGGAGTTCGAGTTACGTGAGAGGCACGTGGGGGTACGAGGTACGTTAGAGGCACATAAGGGTACGAGGCACGTGAGAGGCACGTGTGGGTATGAGGTACGTGAGAGGTACATGGGAGTACGAATCACGTGAGAGGCACGTGGGGGTACGAGGTACGTGAGAGGCAGGTGGGGGTACAAAGTACTTTAGAGGCACGTGGGCGTCCGAGGCACGTGAGAGGCACTTGGGAGTGCGAGGTCCGTGAGACGCACGTGGGGGTACGAGGCACGTGGGATTGCGAGGTACTTTAGAGGCACATGGGGGTCCGAGGCACGTGAGAGGCACGTGGGGGTACGAGGTACGTGAGACGAACGTGGGGGTACGAGGTACGTTAGAGGCACGTGGGGGTACGAGGATCCTGAGAGGCAGGTGGAAGAACGGGGCACGTGAGAGGCACGTGTGAGTGCGAGGAAGGTGAGAGGCACGTGAGGGTACGAGGCACGTGCAAGGCACGTGGGGGTACGAGGTACGTGAGAGGCACGTGGGGGTACGAGGTACGTGAGAGGCACGTGGGGGTACAAGGTACGCTAGAGGCACGTGGGGGTACGAGGTACGTGAGAGGCACGTGGGAGTGCGAGGTACGTGAGAGGCACGTGGCAGTGCGAGGTAGGTGAGAGGCTCGTTGGAGTGCAAGGTACGTGAGAGGCACGTGGGTGTGCGAGGCACGTGGGTGTGCGAGGCACGTGAGAGGCGCGTGGGAGTGCGAGGTAGGTGAGAGGCACATGGGGGTACGAGGTATGTGAGAGGTGCGTGGGAGTGCGAGGCACGTTAGAGGCACGTGGCAGTGCGAGGCACGTGAGAGGCCCGTGGGGGCACGACGTACGTGAGAGGCACGTGAGAGTGCGAGGTTCCTGAGAGGCAGGTGGAAGAACGGGGCACGTGAGAGACACGTGGGGGTACAAGGTACGTGAGAGGCACGTGGGAGTGCGAGGTACGTGAGAAGCACTTGGGAGTGCGAGGTTCGTGATAGGCATGTGGGGGTTCGAGGTTCGTGAGAGGCACGTGGGAGTTCGAGTTACGTGAGAGGCACGTGGGGGTACGAGGTACGTTAGAGGCACGTGGGGGTACGAGGCACGTGCGATGCACGTGGGAGTGCGAGGGACGTAAGAGGCACGTGGGGGTATGAGGTACGTGAGAGGCACGTGGGAGTGTGAGGCACGTGAGAGGCACGTGGGGGTACGAGGTACGTGAGAGGCACGTTGGAGTGCGAGGTCCGTGAATGGCACTTGGTAGTGCGAGGCACGTGAGAAGCACGTGGGAGTTCGAGTTACGTGAGAGGCACGTGGGGGTACGAGGTACGTTAGAGGCACATGGGGGTATGAGGCACGTGAGAGGCACGTGGGGGTATGAGGTACGTGAGAGGTACATGGGAGTACGAATCACGTGAGAGGCACGTGGGGGTACGAGGTACGTGAGAGGCAGGTGGGGGTACAAGGTACTTTAGAGGCACGTGGGCGTCCGAGGCACGTGAGAGGCACTTTGGGGTGTGAGGTCCGTGAGACGCACGTGGGGGTACGAGGCACGTGGGAGTGCGAGGTACGTTAGAGGCACATGGGCGTCCGAGGCACGTGAGAGGCACGTGGGGGTACGAGGATCCTGAGAGGCAGGTGGAAGAACGGGGCACGTGAGAGGCACGTGTGAGTCCGAGGAAGGTGAGAGGCACGTTAGGGTATGAGGCACGTGCGAGGCACGTGGGGGTACGAGGTACGTGAGAGGCACGTGGGGGTACGAGGTACGTGAGAGGCACGTGGGGGTAAAGGTACTTTAGAGGCACGTGGGCGTCCGAGGCACGTGAGAGGCACTTGGGAGTGCGAGGTCCGTTAGAGGCTCGTGGGAGTACAAGGCACGTGAGAGGCACGTGGGGGGACGAGGTACGTGAGAGGCACGTGGGGGAACGAGGTACGTGAGAGGCACGTGGGGGTACAAGGTACGTGAGAGGCACGTGGGAGTGCGAGGTACGTGAGAGGCAATTTAGAGTGCGAGGTACGTGAGAGGCACGTGGGGGTACGAGGTACGCTAGAGGCACGTGGGGGTACGAGGTACGTGAGAGGCACGTGGGAGTGCGAGGTACGTGAGAGGCACGTGGCAGTGCGAGGTAGGTGAGAGGCTCGTTGGAGTGCAAGGTACGTGAGAGGCACGTGGGTGTGCGAGGCACGTGGGTGTGCGAGGCACGTGAGAGGCGCGTGGGAGTGCGAGGTAGGTGAGAGGCACATGGGGGTACGAGGTATGTGAGAGGTGCGTGGGAGTGCGAGGCACGTTAGAGGCACGTGGCAGTGCGAGGCACGTGAGAGGCCCGTGGGGGCACGACGTACGTGAGAGGCACGTGAGAGTGCGAGGTTCCTGAGAGGCAGGTGGAAGAACGGGGCACGTGAGAGACACGTGGGGGTACAAGGTACGTGAGAGGCACGTGGGAGTGCGAGGTACGTGAGAGGCAATTTAGAGTGCGAGGTACGTGAGAGGCACGTGGGGGTACGAGGTACGCTGGAGGCACGTGGGGGTACAAGGTACGTGAGAGGCACGTGGGAGTGCGAGGTACGTGAGAGGCAATTTAGAGTGCGAGGTACGTGAGAGGCACGTGGGGGTACGAGGTACGCTAGAGGCACGTGGGGGTACGAGGTACGTGAGAGGCACGTGGGAGTGCGAGGTACGTGAGAGGCACGTGGCAGTGCGAGGTAGGTGAGAGGCTCGTTGGAGTGCAAGGTACGTGAGAGGCACGTGGGTGTGCGAGGCACGTGGGTGTGCGAGGCACGTGAGAGGCGCGTGGGAGTGCGAGGTAGGTGAGAGGCACATGGGGGTACGAGGTATGTGAGAGGTGCGTGGGAGTGCGAGGCACGTTAGAGGCACGTGGCAGTGCGAGGCACGTGAGAGGCCCGTGGGGGCACGACGTACGTGAGAGGCACGTGAGAGTGCGAGGTTCCTGAGAGGCAGGTGGAAGAACGGGGCACGTGAGAGACACGTGGGGGTACAAGGTACGTGAGAGGCACGTGGGAGTGCGAGGTACGTGAGAAGCACTTGGGAGTGCGAGGTTCGTGATAGGCATGTGGGGGTTCGAGGTTCGTGAGAGGCACGTGGGAGTTCGAGTTACGTGAGAGGCACATGGGGGTACGAGGTACGTTAGAGGCACGTGGGGGTACGAGGCACGTGCGATGCACGTGGGAGTGCGAGGGACGTAAGAGGCACGTGGGGGTATGAGGTACGTGAGAGGCACGTGGGAGTGCGAGGCACGTGAGAGGCACGTGGGGGTACGAGGTACGTGAGAGGCACGTTGGAGTGCGAGGTCCGTGAATGGCACTTGGTAGTGCGAGGCACGTGAGAAGCACGTGGGAGTTCGAGTTACGTGAGAGGCACGTGGGGGTACGAGGTACGTTAGAGGCACATGGGGGTATGAGGCACGTGAGAGGCACGTGGGGGTATGAGGTACGTGAGAGGTACATGGGAGTACGAATCACGTGAGAGGCACGTGGGGGTACGAGGTACGTGAGAGGCAGGTGGGGGTACAAGGTACTTTAGAGGCACGTGGGCGTCCGAGGCACGTGAGAGGCACTTTGGGGTGTGAGGTCCGTGAGACGCACGTGGGGGTACGAGGCACGTGGGAGTGCGAGGTACGTTAGAGGCACATGGGCGTCCGAGGCACGTGAGAGGCACGTGGGGGTACGAGGATCCTGAGAGGCAGGTGGAAGAACGGGGCACGTGAGAGGCAAGTGTGAGTCCGAGGAAGGTGAGAGGCACGTTAGGGTATGAGGCACGTGCGAGGCACGTGGGGGTACGAGGTACGTGAGAGGCACGTGGGGGTACGAGGTACGTGAGAGGCACGTGGGGGTAAAGGTACTTTAGAGGCACGTGGGCGTCCGAGGCACGTGAGAGGCACTTGGGAGTGCGAGGTCCGTTAGAGGCTCGTGGGAGTACAAGGCACGTGAGAGGCACGTGGGGGGACGAGGTACGTGAGAGGCACGTGGGGGAACGAGGTACGTGAGAGGCACGTGGGGGTACAAGGTAGGTGAGAGGCACGTGGGAGTGCGAGGTACGTGAGAGGCAATTTAAAGTGCGAGGTACGTGAGAGGCACGTGGGGGTACGAGGTACGCTAGAGGCACGTGGGGGTACGAGGTACGTGAGAGGCACGTGGGAGTGCGAGGTACGTGTGAGGCACGTGGCAGTGCGAGGTAGGTGAGAGGCTCGTTGGAGTGCAAGGTACGTGAGAGGCACGTGGGTGTGCGAGGCACGTGGGTGTGCGAGGCACGTGAGAGGCGCGTGGGAGTGCGAGGTAGGTGAGAGGCACATGGGGGTACGAGGTATGTGAGAGGCGCGTGGGAGTGCGAGGCACGTTAGAGGCACGTGGCAGTGCGAGGCACGTGAGAGGCCCGTGGGGGCACGACGTACGTGAGAGGCACGTGAGAGTGCGAGGTTCCTGAGAGGCAGGTGGAAGAACGGGGCACGTGAGAGACACGTGGGGGTACAAGGTACGTGAGAGGCACGTGGGAGTGCGAGGTACGTGAGAAGCACTTGGGAGTGCGAGGTTCGTGATAGGCATGTGGGGGTTCGAGGTTCGTGAGAGGCACGTGGGAGTTCGAGTTACGTGAGAGGCACGTGGGGGTACGAGGTACGTTAGAGGCACGTGGGGGTACGAGGCACGTGCGATGCACGTGGGAGTGCGAGGGACGTAAGAGGCACGTGGGGGTATGAGGTACGTGAGAGGCACGTGGGAGTGCGAGGCACGTGAGAGGCACGTGGGGGTACGAGGTACGTGAGAGGCACGTTGGAGTGCGAGGTCCGTGAATGGCACTTGGTAGTGCGAGGCACGTGAGAAGCACGTGGGAGTTCGAGTTACGTGAGAGGCACGTGGGGGTACGAGGTACGTTAGAGGCACATGCGGGTATGAGGCACGTAAGAGGCACGTGGGGGTATGAGGTACGTGAGAGGTACATGGGAGTACGAATCACGTGAGAGGCACGTGGGGGTACGAGGTACGTGAGAGGCAGGTGGGGATACAAGGTACTTTAGAGGCACGTGGGCGTCCGAGGCACGTGAGAGGCACTTTGGGGTGTGAGGTCCGTGAGACGCACGTGGGGGTACGAGGCACGTGGGAGTGCGAGGTACGTTAGAGGCACATGGGCGTCCGAGGCACGTGAGAGGCACGTGGGGGTACGAGGATCCTGAGAGGCAGGTGGAAGAACGGGGCACGTGAGTGGCACGTGTGATTCCGAGGAAGGTGAGAGGCACGTTAGGGTATGAGGCACGTGCGAGGCACGTGGGGGTACGAGGTACGTGAGAGGCACGTGGGGGTACGAGGTACGTGAGAGGCACGTGGGGGTAAAGGTACTTTAGAGGCACGTGGGCGTCCGAGGCACGTGAGAGGCACTTGGGAGTGCGAGGTCCGTTAGAGGCTCGTGGGAGTACAAGGCACGTGAGAGGCACGTGGGGGGACGAGGTACGTGAGAGGCACGTGGGGGAACGAGGTACGTGAGAGGCACGTGGGGGTACAAGGTACGTGAGAGGCACGTGGGAGTGCGAGGTACGTGAGAGGCACGTGGCAGTGCGAGGTAGGTGAGAGGCTCGTGGGAGTGCAAGGTACGTGAGAGGCATGTGGGTGTGCGAGGCACGTGAGAGGCGCGTGGGAGTGCGAGGTAGGTGAGAGGCACATGGGGGTACGAGGTATGTGAGAGGCGCGTGGGAGTGCGAGGCACGTTAGAGGCACCTGGCAGTGCGAGGCACGTGAGAGGCCCGTGGGGGCACGACGTACGTGAGAGGCACGTGAGGGTGCGAGGTTCCTGAGAGGCAGGTGGAAGAACGGGGCACGTGACAGACCCGTGGGGTACAAGGCACGTGAGAGGCACGTGGGAGTGCGAGGTACGTGAGAAGCACTTGAGAGTGCGAGGTTCGTGATAGGCACGTGGGGGTTCGACGTTCGTGAGAGGCACGTGGGAGTTCGAGTTACGTGAGAGGCACGTGGGGGTATGAGGTACGTGAGAGGCACGTGGGAGTGCGAGGCACGTGAGAGGCACGTGGGGGTATGAGATATGTGAGAGGCACGTGGGGGTACGAGGCACGTAAGAGGCACGTGGGTGTACGTGGTGCGTGAGAGGCACGTGGGAGTGCAAAGTACGCTAGAGGCACATGGGGGTGCGAGGCACGTAAGATGCACATGGGAGTGCGAGGTACGTGAGAGGCCTGTGGGAGTGCGAGGTACGTGAGAGGCACGTGGGGGTACGAGGCACGTGAGAGGCACGTGGGGGTACGTGGTGCGTGAGAGGCACCTGGGAGTGCAAGGTACGTTAGAGGCACATGGGGGTGCGAGGCACGTAAGATGCACGTGGGAGTGCGAGTTACGTGAGAGGCCTGTGGGAGTGCAAGGTCCGTGAGAGGCACGTGGGGGTACGAGTAACGTGAGAAGCACGTGGGGGTACGAGGCACGTGAGAGGCACTTGGGGGTATGTGGTGCTTGAGTGGCACGTGGGGGTACAAGGTACGTTAGAGGCACATGGGGGTGCGAGGCACGTAAGATGCACGTGGGAGTGCGAGGTACGTGAGAGGCACATGGGGTACGAGGTCCGTGAAAGGCACGTCGGAGTACGAGGTACGTTACAGGCACGTGGGAGTTCGAGGTACGTGAGAGGCAGGTGGGGGTACGATGCACGTGAGAGGCACGTGGGGCTACAAGGCACGTGAGACGCACGTGGGAGTGCGAGGAAGGTGAGAGGCATTTAGGGGTACGAGGTTCGTGAGAGGCACGTGGGGGTGCGAGGTATGTGACAGGCACGTGGGAGTGCGAGGCACGTGAGAGGCCGGTGGGTGTACGAGGCACGTGAGAGGCACGTGGGAGTTCGAGGTACGTGAGAGGCACGTGGGGGTACGAGGTAGGCGAGAGGCACGTGGGAGTGCAAGGAAGGTGAGAGGCACCTGGGAGTGCGAGTTACGTGAGAGGCCGGTGAGGGTATTAGGCACGTGAGAAGCACGTTGGAGTGCGAGGAAGGTGAGAGGCACGTGGGGGTACGAGGTACGTGAGAGGAGCATGGGAGTGCGAGTTACGTGAGAGGCACGTGGGGGTACGAGGTACGTGAGAGGCACGTGGGGGTACGAAGTACGTGAGAGGCACGTGGGGGTACGAGGTACGTGAGAGGCACGTGGGGGTACGAGGTGCGTTAGAGGCACGTGGGGGTACGAGGCACGTGCGATGCACGTGGGATCACGAGGCACGTGAGAGGCACGTGTGAGTGCGAGGTACGTGAGAGGCACGTTGGAGTGCGAGGTAGGTCAGAGGCACGTGGTAGTGCAGGTATGTGAGAGACAGGTGGGGGTACGATGCACGTGAGAGGCACGTGGGAGTGCGAGGAAGGTAAGAGGCACGTGGGAGTGCGTGGTAGGTGAGAGGCATGTGGGGGTACGAGGTTCGTGAGAGGCACGTGGGGGTGCGAGATACGTGAGAGGCACGTGGGAGTGCGAGGCACGTGAGAGATGGGTGGGGGTACGAGGCACGTGAGAGACACGTGAGCGTGCGAAGTTCTTGAGAGGCAGGTGGAAGTTCGAGGCACGTGAGAGGCACGTGGGAGTGCAAGGCACGTGGGAGGCGCGTGGGAGTGCGAGGTACTTGAGAGGCACGTGGGGGTACGAGGCACGTGAGAGGCACCTGGGAGTGCGAGGCACTTGAGAGGCATGTGGGAGTGCAAGGTTCGTGAGAGGTACGTGGAGGTACGAGGTTCGTGAGAGTCACGTGGGAGTTCGAGTAACGTGAGAGGCACGTGGGGGTACGAGGCACGTGAGAGGCACGTGGGGGTATGAGGTACGTGAGAGGCACGTGGGAGTGCGAGGCAGGTGAGAGGCACGTGGGAGTGCGAGGTACGTGAGATGCACGTGGGGGTACGTGGCACGTGAGAGGCACGTGGGAAGGAGAGGCACAGGAGGAGAAGGGAGAAAAGCAACCACCACGCTGTTGGGCTAAAGCTGGAGTATACACTACGGTACCCATACGCCAGTTATTAGGATTAAGTGGGTAGGTGATTGAGCATGTCTAAAGGAGGTACTCTGTATTGTGTCGATGGTGTTGTGTGAGTTAGGTCAATGTGTGCATGCATTTGTGTTCCGTTTGTTTTTCTGTTCTGTTATTATCTGTTCCGTCGTGAGGTAGATACTGCACATAAATGTTGATTCCGACACAAGTGCAGCGACTCTACTCTGTAGAAACAGTACAAACCCACCTTCCGTTATGTTCATGATATCGGCTCTTCAAGTGTAATGCGTTGAATTGCGCATTTGCTTGAAATTGCTTAGCCTGCATTTTTTTCGGTGACTACATATTGTAGCCAAAGCGTTACCTTAATCAGCCTGGATAATACCACAACCTGTGAGTTGATATCGAAATTGACTTGTTTAGAAAAATAGTCGGTGGACCAGGGAATAATTATCAAGTGAACCAGTGGCATCCGTTTGAGCAATACAGTGCGTTGAGACAAAAGGGGGTGATCAGCTCACAGTTTTAGGAATGTGAGTAGACCAGTAATATTGTCCACTTGGACAAGGTACTATCCACACACCTATGGGATCACAAAAGTGATTGTGATGAGAGACACGTGATGCTCAGGGGATATAGTGGAAACAGCCTTGGCAGCAGCAGAGCAGATGACGGGCTAAAACTGCAAATGCATGCTAATGGATGAAATGTTGAGAAAATGCCCCATAGCCAGTATAAATGTGGAGTCTCCCTACTTTACTAGCAGCGTGAATGCACTCTATATGATGTGGTAATAGGAAATATCCAAGGTGATGTATGTCTAGGCCAACTCTTTCTCGAAGAATGTAACAATCGACACGAGTAGTTGCTTACAGCTACTTGGTGCGAGAGAGCTCAAGTTGTAATAACCAGAGCTGAAGCCGAGCAGGCACCAAGACTCCTCAAGCAACTACAGACTTTATATGAGCCTATTCACTTGGAAGTACTGAAAGTAGCCTCCAAAAAAGTAACCCCACACTCAGAAAAGTGTTGAGACGAGGTAGCCAACAGTGGGGGAGGTAGCAACAGATAAGCAAAGCAAAAGCAGATATCTACTCACCTCACATAACAAGTGGGGAGAGGTTAACGAAGCTGCTGAAACTACTAGCAATGTGAACACACATCCTAGAACTAGGACACGATTCAATTTTAAGCGGTCACCTGGGAGTGAGAAAAACAATCGTGGATAGAGTTCTATCATCGTTTTACTGGCCATGCGTTTATGGGATGTGCAACGATTTTTGCAACTCGTGTTGTGTTTTGAAGAGGACAATCGCCAAGAGCCGATTGCTTGAAGTGCCATTGGGAACGATGCCCATCATGGACACCCCATGTAAGTGAATGGCAGTAGATCGGATAGGGCCACTACCTCACACAAGTAAATGGAAGCAATGCATCCTGACCGTGGTAGTTTAGGCCATGTGCTACCCCGAAACAGTAGCACTTAAAGGGATTTATGCAAGTAGAATTTGCAGAAGCCTTGGTGATGATGTTGACAAGGGTTGGGTTCCCTGTCGAACTTCTCACCGACAGGACACAATTTACAGCCGACCTCATGAGGGAGGTCACTCACCTCGTATCCGTGCGACAGCTCTTCGCAACACTATGCAACCCAACGTGTAATGGGTTGCTGGAAGACTTTAATGGAAGGCTAAAGAACATGCTCAGGAAAGTAGCTTGCGATCAACCAAAAGAATAGGATCGGTACTTTGCACCGTTGCTATTTGCTTACTGAGATGTGCCAGAGGAAAGCATGCAATATTCACCATTTGACTTACGATATGGAAATGCTGTTCGGGGACAATGACAATTCTTAAAGAAATCCTGACGCAAGAGGACGTCGAGGACGAGAGAAAAAAGACATTAGTACGTGTTCGACATAAGGAACCAAATGCAGGAGACGTTGCAAGCTGCCCTAAGAGGGCCTTTAAGGCGTCCGCAAAACAAAACGCCTTCGAGATATGGGTACAGTCCTCCGTAAGATTAAGAGTCCTCGAGGGGTCAACCAGTTGGTACTAGGTTATTATTTATTTGCGCAGAGTTGTGGTCTCCGACCAAGTTCCAGTCCCATCCCAAGATTATTTATCTGCATATTTTTAACTATCAGAGCCGGTATTTTAGATTTTTTTTGGAATTCATGGTGGAGGGGGTTATAAACGTTCAGCAACGTGAATTATCTTCCCTGCAGCTAACCCACGAGGAGAACATATTCACCCTGGGGGGGTCTAGCACCAGCAAGTCTGGTGAGATTTTATTGACCAGGATAGCCACACCTCTGCTACCTGAAGTCTATATGCCACGGTGGCGAGATGTTAACTACCTCACCTGGCATACAGGAAGTCGTGGGTTCGATCCCGACCTTGACACTTGTATATTTCGAATTTGCAAATTCTCCCCATGGTCGTGTGGATTGTTCTCTGGGTCTTCCGATTCTTTCCTCCATATTTAGAAGCATGCGTTCACATTACTGTATTTGGCTGCTATAAATTTACAAGTGAAAAACCACTTTGTTGAGCTATCATTTGTGGCCAGGTTGCTTTTGAAAAATAGCTACATAGCTCAGTGGTAATATAAAAAATATAGTTTACTTTAGTAATATGCAGCATGGTATACCTGCCCTACCCAGGCCCCTTTTAAGTTTGCCAACTTCTGGTTGACGAAAGATGCGTTTCCTGAAGGAATGTGATGTCCGCCTCGTGTTTGTTCAAGAAGAGAAACGGTGCGCTGTCTCTTAATGGGGTGATTCAAGTCGTAAACATTCAGGAAGATTGCGTTGAAGTTTAACAACTGCCCGCGGGGTGGGGGCTGTCGCAGCTATCAGAGGTCGGAAGGGGGTGAGTCGGGCCATCACATCAGGTCCGGAGGAGCGGAGGGAGATGGGTCCATCATATAAGGTCGGTAGGGGGGGGGGATAGTCGGGTCCATTGTGTCAGGTCAGGAGGGAGGGGTCGGGGAGGGGTCGGGGGGGGGGGTCCTACATATCAAGTGAGGAGGGGGCGGAGTTGGGTCCTATTACATCAGGAATTCCTACCGGGAACGGACCCTGGGCAAAGAGAGGTAAATCCGAGCCATCCCAATTGGGACACAAAAGCTGCCCGAGCAAGGGAACAATAGGGGGGAAAAAAACCCCATTTATCAATACTATAATGTACATCAGTACGTGACAAATTTTCGTATTAGATAACACGAAATAATAATTAAGGACCCATATCTAACAGAGAGGCTCTTTGCCTATACGCATTTGAGTTAAGCAGGCCTAACTCTGCTGATGAGGCAGTGAACGTAAAAACCGGTCCAGAGTTGTGCTGGTGTATTTACAATGCTGCAGCAGGAAAAAAAACTGAAGGCCATGTGGCTAATGGGATGTTCAAACAACAAGAAAAACTCGTATGTTTTAGCTGGCGGGACCGATATGGCCAGGAGGTGATTCGCTGTGCACTTATTTATGTTATTACTAGCGCGCGAGTGAAGCCACTGTGCCGCAGTCTCAGGGCCTCAAGGCCACGCGGCACTCTCCTCACGACCACCGCTTACACGCGATGCCTCTGCTAGAAATCACTGTCTGTGCTCATGCCTCTGTGTGTGCATCTGTGTGTTTGTGTTTCTGTGTGTCAGTGCGTCTCTATGTGTTATCCATGCGGTAGCGCAGTCGTTAGTGAACAACCATACGAACCCAGCGACTCAAATTCGATTCCCTCCCGAGGCCAACACGGATAATGAGTATGTGAACCGGTCCTTGACAACCCATAGGTCGACCCAGCCTTGCAATGAGTACCTGGTGTGGTGCGTTATTATCAGCACTGGAGAGACAAAGGCAGCCGCGCGTTGTGCTGGCCACACCACCCCGTCATGTACCGTTCTGGCCTGAATAGGTGCTGAAAGCCGTCTTCGTGCCTGTGTGCCCCTTCGCCCATGCACTTAGTTTGAAACAGCAGTGGCTTCAGTGTCCATTACGTTTGACTCCCGTTCAGTAGATTGTGTATAGATATACGAGTCATCGCATCTCGACATGCTGCACAGTCGTGGCTGAGGGGATGAGTCAAAATCCATTGTTTTAGATGGACAAATCAGAATATGTATTTATACTGGAGGAATCCGATGAGCTATAAATCTCTTTTTCACAGATAACTAGGAGGGACAGGTCATAACGTTACAACAACAAACAATATAAAAAAAACCCGGATTGGAGTGCAAATTATAGTCAAGGTAAACAAATTACTTTAAAAAATATACAAATAACACTACGTATTATCTTGCCAAGTAAAGCCCACTGAGCTATTAGCTTCTTTTTCAGAAGCCACCTGGCCACAAATGACAGCTCAACACAGTGGATTATCATGTGAACATCCACAGCAGCAACATTGTATTGGATTGTATTGTATGCAGCCGTATTGTCTGCTTGTTTACTGTATTGCTTATTGTGTTTTTTGACAACGACAACAACCTATCCATCATCAACCAAGACCTCGACAACGTCACCTCGCCACCGACTGAAGTCCTGGTCCCCCTTCTGGGATCGTTCTGCTGTCACCATTCTAGAATGTCACCCAGATCCGGAATAACGCTGCTGGCGAACAACGTGAATGTCCAGAATAAATACCTCCTCATTTGATACCCAAGTATCGCACCGGCTGGCTCCTCCTCCCTCCTCCTCCCTCTTCCCCCCTCCTCCCCCCTCCTCCCCCCTCCTCCTCCCTCCTCCTCCTCAAAAACAACTGTATTAGAACATCTAGAGGCCAATGTACACGTTTCCTTCATGAAAGATGAATAAAAGACAATCCCCCGTAGTGTGATTGTGGCCATGCAATCCAAACTATGGACCAAATAATAAACTACTATAGTCTGCTCTCTTTTAACGAAAGAGGATTAGCAAAAACTACACAAACTATAACTCCTGAAGCCCTCTCATCGTGGCAGCAGGCCTCGACATTGGCGTTTAGCTGCTGAACGTATTGCTGCCACCATGCGTGCAGCCGGTCCGCACTGTCCCCTCTCCTCCCGTCGTGAATCCTTTCGAGGGGGGGGGGACAGGTCGGCTAAATAGATAACAACAATAAAAAAAATTGATTTAAAGCTTTAGTGACTGCAGTAATTCATATTCTTAGTTTTTTCGGTAAAGTCACGTTGAAGGGAAACAACAAAATAATAAAATATATATAAAACAAAAAAATTCTCACGACGTTTCGACCATAACTCAAACGGTCGTCTTCAGGTGTGTTGGTTTGCATAAATTTATTTGTAAACGGCGCATTTATTTATTTATAAAAAACGTTAGCGCCACGCGCAGCGATTTGGCAGTTTATTTAGGACTAGTCCATCTATATTCTGAAAAGAGGAGGGGGGAGACGAACTTTTTTTATAATGTATGCTGTCTGAAAGCCACTATAAGCGTGAACAATCAATTAAGACCTGAAATGGTTTATCAAATCTTTCCAATGATTGCTAAGATAGAATCCATCTTCTCGGTTGAAATTGTCTCTGTGCTTGTATATGTGGATAGCCTCATTAACGAATCTCTCATGGAAGCCAGATGGCTTACAAAGAACCTCTGTCTTGGAAAAGTCAATGGCATGTGAGCCTACTGAATTAGAACAATGATCTGCCACGGCCGAGGTGTTGGTTCTACCGTGTTTAAGGTCTGCTTTGTGTTCACGAATGCGGTCCGAGACATGGCGTTTGGTTTCTCCAATGTATCTACTACCACAGAGGCAACTTAGTTTGTAGACACCAGGGTATTGTATGTCCGGAATCACATCTTTTACAGACGGAACCAGATCACGGATTTTATGTAATGTGTTGAAACGGACCTGGATCTTGTGTTTATTCAAGATTTTGGAGATCTTTTTTGTGATCCCCGCAATGTAGGGTAAAGTGATGGTTTTGAAAGGCTCCTCAAGAGGGTTCTTCTTCATGGTTTGAGTGATAGCTTTGCGGATTGTATAGTCGGCATAAAAAGAGGACCCTGAGCATTGAAACCTCAGTTCGACTCGGAGGAGTTCAACTCGAGGGAGTTCGACCAGGGGGGTCAGAACTCGGGGAGTTCGACCGGGGGGGGGGGGGGGGTCGGAACTCGGGGAGTTCGACTCGGAGGAGTTCAACTCAAGGGAGTTCGACCAGGGGGGTCGGGACTCGGGATGGAGTTTGATCAGGGGGGTCGGGACTCGGGAGGGAATTCGACCAGAGGGGTCGGCTCAGGAGCAGTTCAAATCGGGAATGAGAGCAACAGGTCGCCAGCCGGCGAGCTGCAGAGCAGGGGGCGGCGAGCAGAGGCCAAAGTGGCCCCGTCGCTACCCACTAACGTTGGCAAGACTTGCAGTGTAGTGAGGCGCCACCGAGTGTGATTTAAAATAGCTGAAAGACAGAGTATTGCTGAAAGTTTATTCTACATTGAGTCCAAGAGCTTCTGCAAACCAGAGCAAGAGCGCGTGCGACTTGAGTCATCCAGCAGTGGAGAAAAACCTGCTGTCAGAGAACCAGTACGAGCGCGTGCGACTTGAGTCATCCAGCAGTGGAGAGAAACCTGCTTTCAGCAAACCAGCAACGAGCACGTTTGAGTTCTACACACAGAGAGAGAGCGTGCCGATGCAGCTCATCCAGCAGCGGAGAGAAACTGCTGTCAGCGAACCAGCACGAGCGTGATCGCGCAGCTCATCTAGCAGTGGAGAGAGGTGTCCACTGAGCAGCACTGAGAGCGTTCAAACAGCACCAGGAGTGGGCAGCGTGCCAACTCCCCCGCCCAGCCGTTGACCGAGGCTGGCTGCCGTGTGGAGGAGTGCAGCGATACGTATGATGCACCCCCACGCACAATCACCACTCTAAAGGGAGCGAGTCTACTTCTCCTACAAGGGACGCCACGTCGGCGTATGTTAACGCAAAGAATTAATTCCAAACACTGACTATCCAAAACAATTCATATCACTCAAACATACACGGGTCCTTAACCAGAAGCGAATACATAGGCCGTCAGTGGCTGCGAAGGCATCACAACAAGACCGAGTGATAACCATCCGTCGTTTATAAGTATAGTCATAATTTTCCTCTTTAATATTTTGTGTTGGACTGTACTTCTAATCGCATAAGTTACCAACCGATCCATCAATACGAATTAAACCGTGGCACCTTCGCCACGGAGCTACGCTCCCGGGGAGGAATCGTGCTGAACCGATTTTCTGATCATACAATCTCATTCACGAATTAATTAATTTCCCGTGAGATAACACGTTCCGCCGCATACCCTCACACAGCCATTTCGGTAATCTTATAATCTGTCCGGTGGATCTGTTGTTACATTCATGCCTTTGGAAATAATAACTGTTTGATTGTCTTTTTATATGAATACCGTTGCATGTTAATCAATCGCTTGTGATACTGTGCTGACAATTTCAAGCATAATGATCGTTCATGTTATAAAGTTAAGGTTTTTGTTTAGCATAGCATTTGCATGTTTTAATGACTCTCTCTCTCACTAACAACAGTGAAATCGTACAGTCATTGATGATACTGTATTGATACCGTGTGGATACCGTGTTGAAGTTCCGAGATTGAGAGTTCACATACATATTATAGTTAAGGTTTAAGTAGAAAATAAATTGATTAATACAGAAGTGGTCGTGTGATTCTTGATTTAAAGCTTTCGTGACTGCAAGGATCCATACTCTTTGGTTATATTCGGTAAAGTCACGTAGGTTAAAAATAAAACAACAAAAATCACGACGTTTCGGCCACAACACAAGCGTCCTTCATTAGGTGAAGGGATCAGGCTGTCTCGAGGACAGCGCTGGAGTGAAACACAGCCACGCTCAGACCGCGAACCTTTAAGCTGTGTGCGAGGAAACAAGGTGCCTTGACAATGGAATTAGCATAAAAATTAGCATTTGATTGGCCGACTTTGCATAGAGGTGGTGTACGTGCGGGTGCACTTGCCGTTTGGCGCGGGGGGGGGGGGGGAGTTTACCTATTGATGGTGTGAAAAGGGAATTTTTAAGAGCTGCGAAAGTTTGGGGTACCACTACTTGAAAAATATACTGTACCATTGAAAATTAGTTTAATGTTTAGTTCGATTTAGAACATCTTTCCAATGGTTGCTTAATTTGAAACCATCTTAATTTTTAATTTGAAACCATCTTCTCGGTTGAAATTGTGTCAGTGGATGACACTTTCGTCATTTGGCCACATGGCCTCCCAGCTCTGAACCTTTTCCTACACCACATCAATTCCAGACATCCCGCCATCAAATTCACCATGGAAGTGGAGAAAGATGGCAAGCTACCATTCTTAGATGTTCTGTTTGAGAGGAGACCTGATGGCTCATTGGGGCATTCTGTCTACAGGAAACCCACCCACACAGATTCCTACTTGAAACCTGATTCCCACCACCACCCAGCCCAAAAGAATTCTCTCATCAAAACTTTATACCATAGGGCTCATTGCATTTCGGACCAACACCACCTGACCAGTGAATTAAAACATGTACACCTGGCCCTCAAAAGGAATGGAAACTCTGACCGTACCATCCGCCAAGCTGTTTCTCCCTCCATACAGAAACAACCGCTTGATACTCCGGCCAAAACCATCACACTACCATATATAGCAGGCGTTACTAAAAAAATCTCCAAAATTCTAAACAAACACAAGATCCAGGTCTGGTTCAATACAGTACACAAAATTCGTGATCTGATCCCATCCGTGAAGGATGTCATTCCTGACTTACAGTACCCCGGGGTTTACAAATTGAGTTGTACCTGCGGTGATTGCTATATCGGAGAGACAAAGCGACATGTCTCTGACCGAATTCTCGAGCACAAATCAGATTTGAAACACGGCAAAACGAATTATTATGCCGTAGCTGATCACTGTTACAACGCTGTGGGTGATCACGATATAATTTTCTCCGATACCAAGGTTCTTTGCAAACCCACGGGTTTTTATCAGAGATTTGTTCACGAGGCAATTCAGATCTACAAACACAGACACAATTTCAACCGAGAAGATGGTTTCAAATTAAGCAACCATTGGAAAGATGTTCTAAATCGAACTAAACATTAAACTAATTTTCAATGGTACAGTATATTTTTCAAGTAGTGGTACCCCAAACTTTCGCAGCTCTTAAAAATTCCCTTTTCACACCATCAATAGGTAAACTCCCCCCCCCTGCGCCAAACGGCAAGTGCACCTGCACGTACACCACCTCTATGCTAAGTCGGAAATCAAATGCTAATTTTTATGCTAATTCCTTTGTCAAGGCACCTTGTTTCCTCGTAAACAGCTTAATGGTCCGCGGTCTAAGCGTGGCTATGTTTCACTCCAGCGCTGTCCTCGAGACAGCCTGATCCCTTCACCTGATGAAGGCCGCTTGTGTTGTGGCCGAAACGTCGTGATTTTTGTTGTTTTATTTTTTACCTACGTGACTTTACCGAATAGAACCAAAGAGTACGTGTGATTCTTTCCTGACATCTTTGCATAAGATCTGTATCCAGCGAGAGTGATATGAACGGGGGACCTAAAAAAATAAACTCTAATATACACTCTGGGAATGTTAAAGCGAGAATCATTGTACTATACTGATCGGTAATACGAAGTTAGACAACGAGGCCGAATTGACTAGCACAACAGCATTCGATTGATTGCATTATCCTGATTGATAACACCAGCTCGTCAACGAGGCGGGGCCTGATTATCATAAAGACTATCATTAACATAACCACACCCACTCGTATAAATTAGTAAGTTCACCTCTCGGATTAGCATAATTTATACACATAATTCCACGAATTAACATATATTCAGATTGATTATGCAAATTTCAAATTTCATTTAATTTTCATTATTTTCATCAATTTTCACACACCCACATATACAACACCGGCATCCCTCCTTGGCAGGCGGCTGTGAGGGGCCAGCGCCTTGCTGCTGCTGCTCCATAGGCGCCGCTCACACGTGACACATAACCAGGGTCTCGGATCCCGGGGCTGCTGAGGGGATAATGTCCTCGCTGTCCTCGTCCTCCCGAGGCCACTACAGGTGGGTTCTTCCTCTTCACCACTTTCAACATGAAGCATTTTTCCTTGCCACTTCTGTCACCAAATGTAGTGATGCAGATCGGAGGCAGTAATACTTGGGGGCAATTCTTTTATTTAACAACCACCATCGGGATAATACACACCCTACATGGGTGCACACTATTATAATTAAGACAGTCTATTGTCGGCGGCACTACTCAGTTAGAACAGTTGGTACGCTGTCTGACTAACAGCACATCGAGATGGTAACAACAACGATCTTGAACAGCACGGCAGGGATTCCACTTCCAGCAAGAGCCATGAGCTCCATCTTATACTCCCAGCGTGGCCTTGCTCCACCTCGGCCATGCCCCCATTTTGGAACCTACTAGCGGGTTCCCGGGGCTTCCCGATGGGCCCCTTCTGCAAGTACTGCCGTACACCGCAGTTACCCTTTTCTGCCAGCAGCCAGTGCTATACCACTACACATGCACGGAACACGTGTAGACGTGTAGTGGCATAGCGCTGGCTGCTGGCGAAAAGGGTATCTGCGGTGTATGGCAGTTCCGACGTAAGCACTCGACGATTGACTTGAGATGGGGACATCTAGGGGAAAGGTCACAGAGGGGGCCATCGGGATACCTCGGGTACCCGCTAGTAAGTTACAGAGGGGGTGGGGCCAGGGCGAAGCAAGGCCATGCTGAGAGTATAAGAGGAGCCCCTGTCGGGGACCTCGTGGCTGTTGCTGGAAGTGGGATCCCCGTCGTGCTTTTCAAGATTGTCGTTACCATCTCGTCCCCATCGTCGCTATCATCTCGTCGCCATCATCGCTGCCATCTTCACTCGATATTGCGCTGCTAGATAGTTGTTGGCTGTCTCCATTCAGCCCTTTCAGTGTTATATGGTTAGAGTTGTGTGTAGGCTAGCAACAGTAATAGTGTGTTCCCATGTAGGTTATGTATTATCCCGATGGTGCTCGTTAAATAAAATGACTGCCTCCAAGTCTTACTGTCTCCGAGTTAGTCACTACAGACGTACACACAAACAACAACAACCATTCACCATTAAGTAGCAGTGATGTCACCATGGCGCTTGTGCCAGGCTATGTGCACGTTAAGGCCACGTGAAATGTTGAACGCCCACTGGCAGGAGGTCAAGGGACAAACCCAGGTCCCATGAGTTGACTGACTGAGATGACTGGCAAATTCACTACCTGTGCCTCCTACTGTGCCAAATTGCTTTGTTTAGCCACCCGGTGCTCCACTTGTTATTGTGAGCATCACTCCTCTGCCCTCCGATGTTTCTGGAGGACGACTGCCTCCAAACAGACCAAGAGGGTCCTCCACGAGCCTCCTCCACAGAGGCCGATCTTGTCACCACTACTACCAGTCGTCAGCAAGTCCATTCAGCTCCACACCCACTTGTTTGGTAACATAGAATTTGTGACATAGCAGCATAGCGCTTGTTGCTTGCAGGGAAGAGGATCTGCAGTTACAGCAGCCTTAACTGACAGCAGGTCACGTGATAGATCAGAGAGAGGGATGTAGGGGAAAGGTTACGGAAGGGGCACATTGAGAACCTGTTAGTAGCTTTCAGAAGGGGGGTGTGGCCAGGGCGGAACCCGGCCATTTTGGCAGTATAAGCGGGGCCCTGGAAGGGGACCTCGGGGCTGTCGTTTGGAGTGGGATCCCGTCATGCTGCTGGAGTCTTCGTTGCCGTCACCATCTTCACCATATCAGCGTCGCCAATCAGGCAGAATGCCAGATGTCCTGACTGGAAACCGTAGTTGCTAAAGTGTGAACTATTAAGGCTGTTAATAAACAGAGTGCCTACTACTCTTAGTTTCTCTGGGTCAGTAACTACACTTGTACCACATCATTCCATCTCTTCTCTAGCCCATGCCACGTACATTTAGCTACCTCTATACGGCCAAACAAAAACTGTTTAGGCATGCTGTGGCTGGGCATGCGGGCTACATGACCCAGCCAAAACAGCCTTGCCTGCCGGAGGAGCTCACCAATGGGACATTGCCTAGATCTTTCAAGGATTTGTGAGCTCCCCACACAATCCAGCCTGGTTTAACTCAGGATGGATCGTAGGCAGGCCAGCCTAAATGTTTCTAACCGGCGAAGATGTTCCATTAGGGGGGTCAACGTTTCGCAAGCGTAGAGAAGGGGGGAATGACCGTGGCCAAGAAGACCTGAAGCTTAGTGCGGAGCGACAGACCAGGTAGCTTCCACACAGCGTTACGCAACCAATAAAAAGATATTGCCGCTCCGATGGTACAAAATACCCAGGCAGGTGCTTAGTTTTGGTGGGGTTGATGGAAAGGCTCCTTCTATTAGTGGCACACTCCAGTATCAGCAGCAGCGTCTCCAACTCCTCCTCTGAATGAGCAGCTATTACCAAATCATCGGCATACATAACGTGTTTGAGCAATAGGGAGCCATCCCTTGAATGCACCCGGGCATCGATCAGCCTCCCATTATATCTGTACCAAATGGAGATGCCCCCTGTACAGCTATTGAAGGCCTCACAAACTACGTTGTCAAAATAAATGTTAAATAATGTGGGAGCCAGAGGACATCCCTGTCGCACCCCAAGGTGTACAGGGAATGGCTCTGACTCCTGGCCACGTAGTTTTACCCAGGCCCGCTCACCATCATGAAGGTCCATAATGCTCGTGAGCAGAGGGTCAGGGACTCCAAAAGCACGAAGAACAACCCAGAGCCCAGGCCTACTGATGGTATCATAGGCCTTGACCAGGTCAATAAAGCAGAGATGTAGGTCTTGCTGGAATTCCATACACCTCTGCTGTTGCATATGGACAGAAAATATGGCATCTGTGCAGGATCGCCCTTTCCTGAAACCGCATTGGGGCTCCGCAAGCCTCTCTTCAGTGTGCCTGGCAAGGCGTTGTTGAATAATCCTTGCCAGGACCTTTTCCGGCACACTGAGGAGTGAGATGCCCCTGTAGTTGTTACAGTCTGTCTAGTCCCCCTTCTTAAAGAGGGGGACCACCATGGCATCCTTCCAATCCTGCGGAACCTGTCCAGTTGTCCAGACTGTTGTTATGATGTCATATAGGACAGTCTGTGCACAAACGCCACCCTCCCTCAGCATTTCGCTTGGCATCTCTGCCCGGTGCCTTTCCTGGTCTCAGACCTTCAGTACTTCCTCAACAGATGGCATCTCAGCCAGCCACTCACAGGGGGTGACTTCTTCCAATATTTGAGGCACCGCAGCCACAGCAGGGTCATCCCCACTTTGTGCCACGATATTTTCCTGGCTGAGGGATTTCCCCTCCCCCAGGACCTCACATAAATGCTCAGCAAATCTGCAAACCTGTTCCTGGGGGTCGGAGATTGGATCACCGTTTTTCCCCCTAATAATGGTAATAGGTGTGGCGCTGCAGGTTACTTTTTTGATGGAGTTAAATAGAGATTTGTGATCGTGGGCCACTGAAGCAGACTCCATCTCCTCAGCAACCCGCGACTACCACCCATCCTTGCAGCGCTTCCCTGCTCTCGGAACCTCCGAGCAAAGGCTGCGGTAAGCCTCCTCATTCTCTGACGTGGAATTCTGTAGCCGATGACAGTGGGCCTGTTGCTTTTTCTCAACTATCCTGAACACCTCCTCTGTCAGCCAGGGTCTCTGGGGAGGTCTGGACCGCGTACCCAAAGCAGCCATAGCAGCTGCATGGGTCACAGTCCTAAACCTCGCCCATTTACCCTCGACATCAGGAGGAGTGGGGGACGATGCCATCCCCAGCCTGTAAGCGATTAAGAAATTCTCGCTTGCCACTTTCATCAGATAACTGAGACCAGGCCACTTTATGTTGGAATGGGGTCCTAGGTGTACACTCACCACAGGAGTGGAAGAATGGCAGGTGCATCTTACAGATGACTAGTCGATGGTCAGAGGACAGATCAGCTCCATGGTAGGTCCTGGTGTCAAGGACATGGGCTCGCATCCGCTGGTCCGTCACTATGTAGTCCAGCAGATGTTCTTGCTTGGACCCGGCATGCATCCATGATGTTGTGTGGATGCGCCGATGCCGGAACAGCGTGTTGGTAATTACAAGCCCATGGGCTGCACAAAAATCTAGCAGCCTCCTACCGTTGTTATTGAGCTGATCTGGCCCATGCCCTCCAATCACTCCAGACCAGGTGCCAGCATCATGACCAACTCGGGCATTGAAGTCACCCAATAAGATGACTCTATCCCGAGGGGCCACTTTAGCCAGCACCTGTGACAGGAGGTCATAGAAGGCATCTGACTCATCGACTTTGCCTGCATCCCTTCATGGATGTTCGTCTTCGTTGGGGGCATAAGTAACCACGACCACCACTCCTCGCCTTCGGTTGATGGGAAGGCGAGCCCAAAGTAGCCTGGGGCTTACAGCTTCCCACATCTCACCGCCACGCTCCCACGCCCCCTTCATTCTTTTGTTCAAAAGAAGAGGCACACTCTGTTGTTTGGCAGTCTGCTGCCCCGAGTAGAGGACTGTCCACCCCTCATGGTGGCAGGAGCCAGAACCGGTCCACCGGACCTCCTGAATGCCACAGAGATCCAGGCGGTACTGGTCCAGCTTCCGACAGAGGAGTGGCAGCCTCTCCTCTGGAGTGAGCGTTCGAACATTCCACGTGGCCACACGAAGTGGCTTTTCGTTGTTTCTGGAGGAGCCCCGAGGGATGAGATTCAATCTCCTGGCTCCGCCAATTGGGGTTTGGCCAGGAGACGTCATAGACGCCTGTCCCCCCAGGACCTCTGGCACAAGCTTATTAGTGACATTTTTAATTCATAGTTTCTTTTTAAAAATTTTAAAGGTGGAGGGGTTACCAGCCCCTTGCACCCGTCCAGAGCCCCCGTTTAGCCACTGTGGTTGTCACAGATGCCATGAGGGGAGGGGACAATCCGAAATGGCCTGCCCCCTACAGCACTGTCCACGACAGAGTTGCCCGTCCGGCACACAGACTCACACACACATACACAGACTGACACACACAACACCCTACAGATAAATACACATTGACTCGCACACACACATCGACTTACAAACACGTAAACATCGACTTATATGCACACATGGACTCACACACACAAACACATCGACTCTGGCACTCACACACATGAACTCACACACACACATGGACTGACAAGTAAATTGTGCTAAGTCGGCCAATCAAATGCTAATTTTTATGCTAATTCCTTTGTCAAGGCACATTGTTTCCTCGCACACAGCTTAAAGGTCGCGGTCTGAGCGTGGCTGTGTTTCACTCCAGCGCTGTCCTCGAGACAGCCTGATCCCTTCACCTGATGAAGGCCGCTTGTGTTGTGGCCGAAACGTCGTGATTTTTGTTGTTTTATTTTTTACCTACGTGACTTTCCCGAATAGAACCAAAGAGTACTGCTAAGCTTGGCAGCGTCTTTTAAGCTGGGTGGGAGGAGCAGAGCGCCTTGACAAAGAAGTTTACATATCAACAGAAGAATTTAGCATTGAAGTAGCTGTGTTAATGTGTTGGATTAGCATCATGTTAGTGTGAGGGATTAGCATGTAACTGGTCACGGAAGTAGCTATGTTAAAGTCAGAGTTTACATATCAACAGAGGCATTTAGTATATTGATGCTTAAGATCTGCAACTACCCAACTATCATACAATAAGCCGATGTGAAATAACTAAGTATAACCTACCTTAATATAATACATGTACTCAAAATATTCTTCAATAAGTTGAGCAATTAACATAAAGTAACTGGATATACACTACACTATATAATGAATACCATATAGTAAACTTATAAAAAAACTAAAGTATAAACTACATCAATGTTATCAATAAACTCAATATACTCTCCAATCAGCTGAGCTACTAACAATAAGTCGTTATACATTACAATTCTATGTCGAAAAAAGTGGCGGTTTCTTTTTTTTTTTCAACGTTAGCACCACGGAAAGCGACGAGCTTTGTTCAGACGGACGAGTCCATCTATGCTCGGAACGGAGGAGGGGGGAGAGAGAGAAACAGCCACGATACGCTGCTCTGTCCTGTGTTGCGTTACAACTATGCTATAAACTAGACTACTATACATTACAATGTTATACCTTACAATCTAAACTACATTGTATAATATCGTATACACAGCCCAATGTAAGCTCTAACATTATGCATTATATTGATATGTTTCAAACTAAACTTTTTTCTACATTACATGACTATACACCGTAATATACACTGCCATAGACAAACCCCACCCGTGAATTCTACAATGCGTTACTATAGACTATAAAATATTAGACTTGTAATATTACACGATGTATTATTCTACCAACCCTACTGTATACCACACTACTGTATATTCACTATACAATTACGATACTATATATTGCCTTATGAATTATGTTAAACATAACACTGTTTTACTATTATTATTATACAACATGCTATAAACCATACCATTGACCGTCGTGTGAAAGGTATTAAGAGGCAGTGCCAGCGAATGGACTGTGGTCTGAAAGTCACCGTAAAATACAATCAATCAAGAAGCAAAATGGTTTATAACGTCTTTCCAATGGTTACTAAGCCAGAATCCATCTTCTCGGTTGAAATTGTCTCTGTGTTTGTATGTGTGGATGGCCTTATGAACGAATCTCTGATGGTAGCCGGATGGCTTGCAGAGAACCTCCGTCTTGGAGAAGTCGATGTCATGTGAGCCCACTGAATTATAACAGTGATCTTCCACGGCTGAGGTGTTCGTCCTACCATGTTTCAAGTCTGCTTTATGTTCACGGATGCGGTCCAAGATATGTCGTTTGGTTTCTCCAATGTAGCTGCTAACACAGAGGCAACTTAGTTTGTAGAAGCCCGGGTACTGTACGTCTGGAACCACATCTTTTACAGACGGAACCAGATCACGGATTTTATGTACTGTGTTGAATCGGACCTGGATCTTGTGTTTATTCAGGATTTTGGAGATCTTTTTTGTGACCCCCGCAATGTAGGGTAAGGTGATGGTTTTGAATGGCTCCTCAAGAGGATCCTTCTTCATGGTTGGAGTGATGGCTTTGTGTAGTCAGAGTAACTATTAGCCTTGAGAGCTTGGTGTACGTGCTTGAGTTCACTGGCAATGTGTTCCTTATCAGAAATGCATTGGGCTCTATGGTATAGAGTCTTGATGAGGGAATTATTATGGGATGGATGGTGGTGGGAATCCGGTTTTAAGTAAGCATCCGTATGGGTAGCTTTCCTGTAGACAGAGTGGCTCATTGAACCATCAGGTCTCCTTTTAATTAGGACATCCAAAAAGGGTAGCTTGCCATCTTTTTCGACTTCCATGGTAAATCAGATGGCTGGGTGTATGGAATCGATGTGGTCGAGGAATTGGTCTAGAGCAGGCCGGCCATGTCGTCAAATGACAAAAGTGTCATCCACGTACCTCTTCCATAAGGTCGGGCGTAGAGTGGCAGTCTGGATTGAACTTAACATTGCCGTGGTGAGGCCTAGTCCTGGGCAGAACCCGCGGCCTCGCCTAGATTGTGCAGCCGGTCGAGGTGGCGCCTTGGCAGGCTGTGGGCTTGGCCACTCCCCCCGCCCGCGCTACAATGACTATCGAAGCGCTATATAATATTAATGTAGGGACTCTATTGCAGTAACTGCATGCATTGGGGTGGGGGGGTACCTATGTGACTTTACCGAAAGAACCAGAGAGTAGGGGTAGATGACATTTTTAATAATTAACCTCAGCATTTTGTGTGAAAATGCCCCCCTTACCCCGACCGACTTTGTAAAAGCCGTCCCCTCCAGCGAACGCGGAAGAGTTGGTACAGTTGATCGCGCGCCATTTCATAAATAAATAAACGCAAACTGCACAAAATCACTAAATTGATTTAAAGTTGATGGATGTGAAAAAGGAATAGCGCTTGCTCACTGCGGGGCTTACGGCGTGGTACCTGGCTATGTTTTTTTACGTAAACCCCACCGTTGGAGAGCCAAGCACGCGACCACACACAATCCCACACACAAACCCACATGCAATATTTTACTTATATATAGATAGCCTGTGTGGTCCCCCTTCTTAAAGAGGGGGGTCACCATGGCATCCTTCCAATCTTGTAAAACCCATCAAGTGGTCCAGACTGTGTAGACATGGACACACAGAACACGTGTAGACGTACACACACACCACGTATACGGACACACGGGGCATGTATATATGTATACACACATGCACAACACGTGTACACACAGAACACATGTACACACATACAGAACATATGTATACTTACACACAATGAGATCTCACAAGATAAAAAAACTTGGCTAGACTATTTTTACGCGTCACGTGTTTAACAATCATTGGGCGCGAAGCAACTATTAATTTGCATGTTAATGGGAGTCAATTGGTAAACGCGGAAAGGCGGAGCATGGTGGCGGTGGATTGCGTGGACTGGAGTTGGGGGAGCCCTGCTGCAGTGTGCCTTCACACGCAGAGGGATCGTGTGCATTGTGCTCCGATTGAAATCTCAGACCAAAGGTTCGACGCTGTTCCAAGTAAAAAAGAAAACCCACTGCAATTGGCTTCCAAGGTGACCTCCACAATGTATAATACAGCGATTGTCCAAATAAATGGGCAGACAAGAGACCTCCTTCACATTGGACGCAATTCACATATGTTTGACACATCCAATCAACCACACATCCCCATCAGGATTTTGTCCAAAATCGGTTCGAGGTTCTTCTCATCAGTGAAGAACGCGTTGAACATCGAAAATAGCACTGAAAACCATAGCTGTCAACCCATATGGGTTACCCGTATTTTTATACAGGGAAATTTACTTTTCAGGTCCATACAGCATACAGGCGTTTCAATACGGGCAACATTTTTGTTCTCTATTTGTTTGTGTTTATCCCTTGTGATGCGACTTTATAGGATGAACATTGATATTTATAAGGGGACAGAGTGACCAATAAGGTCCGAATTGGTCTGTAATATGGTAGGCACTGATAAGGGGTTGACAGGTATATGAAAACGGAGATCACGATGATCAAAGAAAGCAGCGACAGAACGCGGACGTGAGAGCAATCGTCGTGGAGGCTTGAAGAGCAGGCAGAGGTGGAGAGGGCAATATGTGGGTGGACACACACGCTGACAAAAAAAGACCCGGCACAGGAGCCTCATCACACATTGGAGTAGTCATGCAAAAAGGGTGCACAAGTACAATCAGGACACGCTGGCGGGATCATGTCGCTTGGCTGGGCAGCGAACACCTGGGAATTCCCCAGTAAGAGCTGGAAATTGTCACCAGGGAAAGGGAGGTCTGGACCGCCCTACTCAACATGCTGCTGCCACGACCCTCACAAGGACAAGCGGATTGAGAAACTAATGAACGATGAACGAAGTACAATTAATAACAAACACACACCCAAATCTTGACTTAAAGCTTTCGTGACTGCAGGAATTCATCTCGTTGGGTCTTTCGGTAAAGTCACGTAGATAGAAATATAATAAAAAAAAGATCACGACTTTTCGATTGCAACACAAGCAATCGTCCTCAGGTGAAAAAATACAGCCAATATTTTTTCACATATGTGTAGCCATAAAAGAAAGAAATACGTAATGTGTCCACATTGCCTGAACATTCTAGGGAAGGAGACTATTTCGGTTGGGGTTTCCTCGTTGGAAAATAGGCGATACCGTTTCAGAACAGAACCTACTCTAACATGCTATGAAGAAGGGTCATTGGCCAAAACGTCGCCTATTATTTTTAATATACACGTCGTATTATTTTTGATGAACGTGTCGAGTGAGGTTTTTGTTGTTGTTAATAATGCAATAGGCGTCGAAAGAGTGGTCAGGAATTATTTATACCGTATTGTGTGTGAAACTACTTCCTCGCCCTGGCGGGGAGAGTCCCGGTACCCATCTGTGTGCTGCCTCATGAGAGGCAGTGACAGAGACTGCAGCAGAGCAGGGAGCCAGAGCCCCTCCCCATTCCCACTCACTTTGGGAGGCACATGTGGAGCGATAAACCTGTAAACTATTTTAATTTTACCGGATAAGGCCCACTGAGCTACATAGCTCTTTCTTTTTAGAATCGACATGGCTGTCACAAATGATAGCTCAACGAAGTGGCTTATTGTGTGGAAATGTATGTCAGCCAAATACACTTAAAAACATGATGTTGACCACGGGAAGAGAGAGACGCAAAGTCCAAATATACAGGCGTCAGGGTTGGGATCGAACCCACGACCTCGTGTATACCAGGCGAGGTAGTTAACATCTCGAGCGAGGGAGGGAGTGGAGATGACGCCTGGGATCGGGATCTAGGTACTGCAGCAGATTCGTCAAAATGCAGTTGCTGAGTACAGGGCCCCAAAGGCCCTCAAAGTGGCCAGCAACAAACAACATGGTCAAATGTTAGGAGCTGAGAGTTTCTTTGCGTGACCTGAACTGAGCGAGGTTATTGCAATAACTTTGGGGGTTGGGGTGGGGAGACGATGATGATGAGAGGAGGGATTTACACTGTGCAGCAGTGCGAGGGATGAAGTAGAGAGAACATTGAGGTGACCTGCAGTGTGGTGAGTGTGTGGTTGAGTGAGTGGATGGGTGAGTGTTTGGGTGAGTGATTGATTCGGTGTGTAGGTGACTGGGTGAGGAAAGGAGTGGCCGGATGAGTGAATGAGTGCATGCATGTGTGTGTGTGAGGAGCCTGGCACAAGCGTCGTGGTGACGTCACCGCCACTTAGTTGCGAATGGCGATTATTGTTGTTGTAGTAGCGCGCTGCGCTATAAACCTGGCGACCCGGGTTCGATTCCCGCTCATTGCCAACATCAGTGACAATTATCTGAACAAGTCCTGGGATTCCTGGGGGTCGATTTAGCCTCAAATGAGTACCTAGTGCTGTGTGTAAACACCACTAGGGAGACAAAGGCGACCGGGCATAGTGTTGTCCGCCCACCATATCATGTACCGTTCCGGCCTTCATAGGTGTCCGCTAACAGCATTGCCCCAATTTCTGATAAGGCTATACAGGGGATCTTTGTGTCAGTGAGCGAATATGTGAATGTCTTTGTTGTGACTGGCAGTGTGGTGGTTGCGTGAGTGGTTAAGTGGGTGAATGGATGGTTTGATGAGGAAGGGACTGGGTGGGTGAGTGTATAATTTACATGCGTGAGTAGGTGGGTGAGCGAATATGTGGGTGTCTTTGTTGTTGTGACCAGCAGTGCGGTAGTTAAGCGAGTGAGTGGATGGTTAAGAGGGCGCGTGGATGGATGGTTTGGATGGCCGGCGGTGTGGTGGTTGAACACAGTGTGGAGAAGCCGATGTTAACGCGATCGGTGAACGCGCCATTTACCTGATGTGCAACATCGTAATGGTGTATGGGTGATTAGACAGCGGGCACACGACGGGACGGAGGGAACATCTCTTTGGGCACACTACGGGATGGTGGAAATGTCCCTCCGCTTACACAGGAGAGAGATAGAGATAGCGCACAGTCACCGTCATGGTACTGATTCCTCCGCCACCCGTGTTGAGGACTCGGTCTAGAAGACTGACTCGTTTTTGCTACACGTATTATTTTATAAGGCGCAGCAGACCCAACAAAGGGCTTTTGTTCGCCGTACAGTGAAATGTATTTACAAAAAAAGATCTCCAGTTTACCTAACGTTTCACAGGAAATGAGTGTGTTTTTTGTTCATTTATGAATGTGAGAATCTCAGCGGCCAAGCTCAGTTCTTAAGGCAGAGCGTTCCAAATCTGAGGGCCAAGGAACCTAAAAAAAGCCCGAGCTCGGAATTTTTTTTGCCCAAAACGTGGCTGCCGGAGGAGCATGGTGCACACATTGCATTGAGATTGTTTAAATTAGTTGGGTGCTATAAATGTCTAAATGATCGGCTACTTTGTTGAGTTTTAAGTTGTGGCCAGGTCATTTATGAAAAAAAGTTAATACCTTGTTGGGTTTTGCCTAGTACGATGGGGATGGTTTAGCTTTATTTGTATGTGTTTGGGTGAGTTATTTACCTTTCTTGTACTTTGCACTACTATCATGTTTTGTATTTTCTGTTGTTGTCACGTTCTTACCTGCCCTACTGGACATCTGTGAAAAAGAGCTTTATGGCTTATCGGATTCCTCCAGTATAAATTAATATTCTGATTCTGAAATATTGAGGCAGTTGCCGAGAGAGTGTTTTACCAATAAAGCAGCACAGTGATTTTAATGGCGCAGCACGGAGCTCGAATTGGAAGCCTGTGGTGTAGGTCCGGTATCGTCTGGGAAATTGGGTCCTGATGAGGACCAGCGGTCCGGATTGATGAGCGTAGAGCTTGCTGGGTTTTGGGCACAACAGAAGTAACTGGGACGTCGACTTCACGACGAGGTCACGGCACGCCAACGTCACGACGACTTCACAAAATGCAGACGTCACGACGTCATCTCCTGTAACACGACCGCTGCGGACGCAACGCAGCGAACGTCGGAGTCCGTGAGAGCGGCGAGGAGCGTTGACTCTTCCCCCTCCTATCTCGGTGGCAAATATTTGATTTCATAAGAAAAAAACTGTCATCTGAAGGGAAAATGTACCTTCCGAACTCTCAACCAGACCAATGGCGTTCAAGCATTGCTTATAAATTGCAAAACATTTTACTTGGTGCTCACTGTGTTTTAAATGTTCGCCTGGTTGGCCATTGTCTTGGATATTCAACTAAAAATCTCACCATTGGTGAGGTTTTAAGTCTTGAAAAGTTGTATTTTTATTTTTTTCATAGGATATACAGTGAGGGAAAAAAAGTATTTGATCCCCTGCTGATTTTGTACGTTTGCCCACTGACAAAGAAATGATCAGTCTATAATTTTAATGGTAGGTTTATTTGAACAGTGAGAGACAGAATAACAAAAACATCCAGAAAAAGGCATGTCAAAAATGTTATAAATTGATTTGCATTTTAATGAGGGAAGTAAGTACTTGACCCCTCTACAAAACATGACTTAGTACTTGGTGGCAAAACCCTTGTTGGCAATCACAGAGGTCAGACGTTTCTTGTAGTTGGCCACCAGATTTGCACACATCTCAGGAGGGATTTTGTCCCACTCTTCTTTTCAGATCTTCTCCATGTCATTAAGATTTCGAGGCTGACGTTTGGTAACTCAAACCTTCAGCTCCCTCCACAGATTTTCTATGGGATTAAGGTCTGGAGACTGGCTAGGCCACTCCAGGACCTTAATGTGCTTCTTCTTGAGTAACTCCTTTGTTCTAGATTTAAAGCTTTCATGACTGCTAGGATCCATACTCTTTGGTTCTATTGGGTAAAGTCACGTAGGTGAAAATAAAATGACAAAAAATCACGACGTTTCGGCAACAACACAAGCGGCCTTCATCAGGTGAAGGGGCGAGACTGTCTGGAGGACAGCGCTGACAGACAGTCTCGTCCCATCACCTGATGAAGGCTGCTTGTGTTGTGGCCGAAACGTCGTGATTTTTTGTCTCGTCCCTTCACCTAATGAAGGCTGCTTGTGTTGTGGCCGAAACGTCGTGATTTTTTGTTATTTTATTTTCACCTACGTGACTTTACCCAATAGAACCAAAGAGTATAACTCCTTTGTTGCCTTGGCCGTGTGTTTTGGGTCATTGTCATGCTGGAATACCCATCCATGACCCATTTTCAATGCCCTGGCTGAGGGAAGGAGGTTCTCACCCAAGATTTGACGGTACATGGCCCCGTCCATCGTCCCTTTGATGCAGTGAAGTTGTCCTGTCCTCTTAGCAGAAAAACACCCCCAAAGCATAATGTTTCCACCTCCATGTTTGGGGATGGTGTTCTTAGGGTCATAGGCAGCATTCTTCCTCCTCCAAACACGGCGAGTTGAGTTGATGCCAAAGAGCTCCATTTTAGTCTCATCTGACCACAACACTTTCACCCAGTTGTCCTCTGAATCATTCAGATGTTCATTGGCAAACTTCAGACGGGCATGTATATGTGCTTTCTTGAGCAGGGGGACATTGCGGGCGCTGCAGGATTTCAGTCATTCACGGCGTAGTGTGTTACCAATTGTTTTCTTGGTGACTATGGTCCCAGCTGCCTTGAGATCATTGACAAGATCCTCCCGTGTAGTTCTGGGCTGATTTCTTACCGTTCTGATGATCATTGCAACTCCACGAGGTGAGATCTTGCATGGAGCCCCAGACCGAGGGAGACTGACAGTTATTTTGTGTTTCTTCAATTTGCGAATAATCGCACCAACTGGTTTCACCTTCTCACCAAGCTGCTTGGCAATGGTCGTGTAGCCCATTCCAGCCTTGTGTAGGTCTACAATCTTGTCCCTGACATCCTTGGAGAGCTCTTTGGTATTGACCATGGTGGAGAGTTTGGAATCTGATTGATTGATTGCTTCTGTGGACAGGTGTCTTTTATATAGGTAACAAGCTGAGATTAGGAGCACTCCCTTTAAGAGTGTGCTCCTAATCTCAGCTCGTTACCTGTATAAAAGACATCTGGGAGCCAGAAATCTTATGATTGAGAGGGTGTCAAATACTTATTTCCCTCATTAAAATGCAAATAAATTTATAACATTTTTGACATGCGTTTTTCTGGATTTTGTTGTTGTTATTCTGTCTCTCACTGTTCAAATAAACCTACCATTAAAATTATAGACTGATGCGTTCTTTGTCAGTGGGCAAACGTACAAAATCAGCAGGGGATCAAATACTTTTTCCCCTCACTGTATGTTTGTCGTTTAGCTGTCATTCTTAAATTATGTTATTGTTAGTTTTTTTGTTAGGTCAGGCAGGACGTGGTGCTGACCACCCATCCCACTCATGTGCCACCGCAGGCCTTCATAGGTGCTCGCCAACAGCATTTGATCCTAAAGTCTGTTAAGGCAACACGGGGGTTCTTTGATCTTTGTTGCGGTAAATGAGCAATGCCATTGGGGGAGGGTGATTTAAATCAGCTGTTACCATCATGGCTCTCGCAGCCATCACAACAGCGAATGGGGGCTCTGGATGGGCTGGTGACCCGTCCACCTTCAAATCAATTAGGAAACTACAAATTACAAAACTGAACTTGTGCCAAGCTGTTTTGGCGGAGCCAGGAGAGTGAACCCATACCTACAGTCGTGCCCTCCCTTTATGCTTGCGAAATGTGGACCCCTCTAACGGAACATCTGCGCCAGTTTGAAACATTCAGGCTGGCCTGCCTACAATCCATCTGGGGTTTAACGAGACTGGATTGTGTGAGAAGCTCGCAGATGCTCGACATATCTGGACACAGACCCATCTGTGAAATCCTCCGCCAGGCAAGGCTGCGTTGGGTTGGGCTTGTAGCCCACATGCCCAGCCACTGTATGCAAAAACAGCTTTCGTTTGGAAGGATAGATAGGGTTAAACAGGCGCGACATAGCCTTGAGAAGAGATGGGCTAATGTGGTACAGGAGGATGTAGAGCTGAGTGGACTAGCTAATGACTGCTGATGGTGGTGTCAAGATCTACCTCTATAGAGGAGGCTCCAGAAGAACGCTACTAGGTAGTTGGAGGAAGTCGCCCTCTAGCAACAACAGAGGGCAGAGGAGCTATGCTCACAACAACAAGCAGAATGCCAGGCGGCTAAAACACAGCAAGTTGGCACAGTAGGCGGCACAGGTGGTGCATCGGCCAGTCATCTCAGTCAGTCAACCTATAACACCTAGGTATGTCCCATGACCTGCTTGTGGGCATTCGACACTTCACGTGGCTTCAAAGTGCAGCTAGCCTGCCAAATGTGCCGTGGTAACGTCACCACAAATTAGTGGCGAATGGCGGTTGTTGTGTTTTCTTTTGCTCATGAGCATATTAGTGGACCTGTGAGAGTGCTAATTATTAATCGTTGTGCCTGTGTGGGCATTTGCAAAGGTATATATACAATCATCACTGTCTACAATCACCAAATCCATCATCATCAATGCAATCATCAATGCATAAATATAATATTAATCATCCATAATGATCTTCAATTTATAGCCTTTGTCTCCACCACCATCCCACCATCAGTCATTTAACATCAATTTGAATCATGATCGTAATTCATGCATGCACAACGCCATCATTAATTGATCATTTCCGCCGTCATCATCATAGTCATCAAATCATAAACATCAACTCAAACCAATATTATCAATTCGGTCTGTAAACGCCGTGATCGTCATCATCACAATAATAGATTTAAAACTATATCCTCATCATCATACTTGTACACCATCGACATTCCCATCATCAATTCATGATTAGTTTCATTCATGAACCCCATCATCAACATCGCCAATCCATTAACGTCAACACCACGATCATTATTATAATGATCAATTCATAACCACCATCATCAACATCATTATTGGCAGTGGTGGAAGTCGGTAGCTTCCTGCCTATGATCCCTTGGCACAGAGACAGAGAGAGCCCCCCCCCCCTATCCCTCCGTATTTACATATGTGAGGGGGTGGGGAGGAGGGGGTGGGGAGGAGGGGGAGTGGAGGGGGGGTCATCGAGGCTGAGATGGGATGGGAGGAGAGAGAGGCTGAGAGATGGTGGCGGCGAGGGGAGGCTGCACTGTTGGATGGGATCGGGAGGGAGTGTTAAGGGAGGATCAGAGGGGGGGAGGGAGGATCAGAGGGGGGGAGGGAGGATCAGAGGGGGGGAGGGAGGATCGGAGGGGGGGAGGGAGGATCGGGGGGGGGGAGGGAGGATCGGGGGGGGGGAGGGAGGATCGGGGGGGGGGAGGGAGGATCGGGGGGGAGGGAGGATCGGGGGGGGGGGATCAGGTGGGGGCAGGAAGGGAGAGCGATGCGTTAACACAGAGCTCCGAGGCTCGCCTCTTTACGCTTAATTTTGTTCGTGTTTCGCTTCCATACCCCTTTATTCGGAACTTGTATTGTTTATCTAGTTAGGCTTTTTTTTTGTTCTGGTTGATGTTTATTTCTGCTCCTTTGTTTACTGTTCAGGGCTGTGTTCTCTGCATTACAGTTCAAATCAGCACTCGTGCCTTGTGTTCTACAAATCCTCATTTAACTTTACAGGTACATCGTTTTTTTCTCATTTTCTCTTCGTATCAATAGACTTTTTTAAGTTTAAGTAGCCAACAGCGCTAAACGGAGGTGCCACGCGAGTTGCTGAGAGTACAAAACAGCTAGCAATGTACAGGGACACTGCATCGTTTGTTGCTGTTGTGCGCTCTACCCTGCAGTGTTATCTACTGTGCAGTGCATCCTACTCTGTCGTGCACATACTCTGTAGTGCACCACAACCTGTAGATCACTCTACTCTGTAGTGCACCCTACTCTGTAGTGCAACATACCCTGTAGTGCAATCTACTCTGTGGTTCACCATAACCTGTAGTGCAATCTACTCTGTGGTTCACCATAACCTGTAGTGCACCATACCCTGTAGTGCATCCTACTCTGTAGTGCACCATAACCTGTAGTGCACCCTACTCTGTAGTGCACCATACCCTGTAGTGTGCTATACCCTGTAGTGCACCATACTTTGTAGTACACCATACCCTGTAGTGCACCATAACCTGTAGTGCACCCGACTCTGTAGTGCACTCTACTCTGTGGTTCACCATAACCTGTAGTGGACCGTACCCTGTAGTGCACCATAACCTGTAGTGCACTCTACTCTGTAGTGCACCATACTCTGTAGTGCACTCTACTCTGTAGTGCACCATACTCTGTAGTGCATCCTACTCTGTAGTGCACCATAACCTGTAGTGGACCTACTCTGTAGTGCACCATAACCTGTAGTGGACCGTACCCTGTAGTGCACCATAACCTGTAGTGCACTCTACTCTGTAGTGCACCCTACTCTGTAGTGCACCATACCCTGAGATGGACCATACCCTCTAGTGCACTGTACTCTGTAGTACACCATAACCTATAGTGCACCATATCCTGTAATGTACTCTTCTCTGTAGTGCACCATACCCTGTAGTGCACTCTACTCTATAGTGAACAAGACTGTCACCTTCAGACCCCTGTTTTAAGTTTGCGAGTGTACACGTTGGGCCTGCCTGTCTGTTATAATTACGTCGGGGGTGCTCATCGCTTTTTTTCTGTTATTCTCTGCTCTGACTCACACTCGTGCTGTCGAGCTATCACATTCGTGTGCAGGGTCTATCATTGCTGTCACACGTGGTGTTCTTTTAATACCGAAGTTCATACAACATTTCCACCAAGGGATCTTTGTTTCATAGTATTAGGAGAGGGTGATAGACCACCTTTATTCAAAAACGTACAATTTATTTTCTGAGTTTTCGTGTGTTTAGAATATACTACATAGACGTAACATATCAGTAGTGACTGTGATTGTCACTGTGTGGTGCCGGGCTTACGAAACCACGGTGGATAATGTGTTGGCATTAAGTGTAGCCCTCTTACTGGGCGTAGTACCAGCCCTAGCGGGGCTTGGGTGAGCGCTAGTCAGCGCGGAGACACCAGGTACAGTGGTCAGTGCGGGCTCCTGGTGAGGGAGCAAGAGGGAGTGTCAGCCAGCCAGGGTTACGCTGGGGTATGATACGCTGGTTGACCTGCCGACACATGACCGGAACATATTGGAGGGGGGCCACCGGTGGACGGGGGCCGCCATGAGGGGCTCGGGGTTCTTCGTGTTGCTGGTGATGAAGATCCATGTTGGGTAACAGAAGCCTCTATCCACGCGGTCCGGGACCTGGCTTGTGGCCCGGGCCGGGATAGCGAACCGTGTCTAGTTCTGCCGTAGCGTGGCTAGATGAGCACCCAAGTGTAGGTTGTAGCCTTCAGAGAGCTCCGTGTAAATAAAGATATCCAAATCCTGGCAGCTGATAAAGGCCGCACTACTGTAGTGATGTCACGAGCCGATTATGGTAAAATTAGAAATTTACTAGAGGAAAGTACCTACATTAAAATTAAACGAGATCCAACTAATACTTTAGAACGTAAGACTATTGCAATAATTGCAAATTCATTAATCCCTAAGAATGAGCAACACCAAATTAAGCAAACGGCCTCAAAACCACCTACACTGCATGGGCTACCAAAGATTCATAAAATCGGCATCCCATTACGACCCATAGTCAGTACAATTGGCTCTGCCACATATAAATTAGCACAATATATAACTAAACAAATACAGCCCTACATCGGTAGGACATCTTCATTCATAAGAAATTCAGAACATCTTGTGAATGTGATTAAAGATATTAAACTTAATCCTAATGATATTCTGGTAAGTTTTGATGTGATTTCTCTATTCACTAAGCTTCCAGTGAAGGAATCGCTTAAATTACTTGATACACTAGTAAAAAATACAGGTTTACCAAAAGATATTCCGAAACTTGTTGACCATTGTTTAAATAACACTTATTTCTTATGGAGAGGGGATTTCCTTAAACAAAAGAAAGGAGCAGCAATGGGCTCTCCTTTATCTCTTGCTATAGCAAATCTGTAAATGGCAAACTTTGAAATAAGAGCACTTGCCTCGAGCACATTAAAACCATCTTTTTGGTTTAGATATGTGGATGACACTTTGGTTGTCTGGTCACATGTAAAGATACACTTAATGATTTTCTAAATCATCTCAATACACAAAACGTGGCCATTCAGTTCACCATGGAATTGGAGGTGAATAACACACTCCCGTTCCTATATATTTTGCTTGGACATGGCCTAAACGGTAAAATAACACACAGCGTTTACAGAAAGCAAACACACACTGATGCCTATCTGAATGCAGATTCGCATCATCATCCAGCTCACAAATCCTCTCTTATCAAGACGCTCATACATCGGGCTAAAACAGTGTCAGATGGTGAAAGTCTAGTGAGAGAGATCAAACACGTTAAAGAAGCATTACGACAGAATGGCTACAATAATACTCAAATTAACAGAGCACTGAATGTCAAATCACGATCGCAAAGCAACACTGCTGAAAGCGATCAGATTCTTAAAACAATTAAAATTCCATATATCTCAGGAGTAACTGACAAATTCATCTTCTTGGTTCTTTCGGTAAAGTCACGTAGAATGGAAACAAAGTAATAAAAATAAAACAATAAAATAAAATTCTCACGACGTTTCGGCCACAACACAAGTAGCCTTCTTCAGATGAAGGAACAGATTGCTGAAAGAGTTGCCTTCAACGGCCCCGGAGGAGGGTATCCTGCTAACCCCTTTAAACGCCGTGTCATGATCTCCTTCTTTGGCGGGGGCTATGACTATTTTATCCGCTGAGCGGATGCCGTTCCTACAAATACTTATTGCAGGGCATACACCGGTTGTGATTCAGGCGGGCACTGTCGTGGCACATGCCTCGACGGCCCGGTGGGAAAATCTGAGGATTCCTTCCTCGCTGTCCGTGCTGCCCTTGCCGATGCCCCTCCGCTTGTATATCTCTATTTTACAAGGTCATTCATATTGGATACGAACGCCAGCGATACTGGCATTGGGACAGTCCTTTCCCAGCTTGTCGAGGACACAGAGAGGGTAGTAGCTTACAGCAGTCGAGTCTTGTCTCCTGCTGAACAGCGCTATTGCGTCACGGGCAGGGAGTTACTGGCCATGGTCCATTTCATCCAGCTTTATCGTCCGTATTTGTACGGACGAGACTTTGTCATCTGCACAGACCATGCAGCCCCCAGTACTCCATGTGCATCGACCAGCTGTCCAGGCAGTTGTCCCGATGGCTTGAAATCCTCCAGGGATTTTCATTCACAGTGGTGTACAGGAAAGGCACTCGGCACATCAACGCTGATGCATTGTCCTGCTTGACGCCCCCATGTCGCATGCACGTGCGCCTGGGGGGCGTCGAGATGTAAACCCTCACAAGTGGGTACACCCGCGGTGCTTGTGGCGGCTGGGACAACACAAGATGAAGGTGCTCAGTCGCCACGCGATTCTGTCTTGAACCTTTACCATGATGCGTGGGCTAAGCTACAGGTTCATGACGCCTCACTTTATAGATTGCGTTGCTTCTCGTGGGCCGGGCAGATCGCCCATCCATTGTACTACGTGAGCGACTCCTTATGCGGTGGAAAGGGGAGTCCCAGCGTTATTCCTTGGTCATACCCATGGTCCTTAGGGGAAAAATTTCTAAAGCCATACATAAGAAATTGATGTACCTAGCCGTTCATCAAAAATTTGCGATGCTAAAAAAGGACGTTTACTGGCCCGGCATGGAAAACGATGTACTCCTCCTGATAAAAGGTTGCGCCAATTGTGCACGTCGGAAATCTCCTGGCCTGCAACCGCACATACTGTTACAGTCCATTGTTGTGTCACGGGTGAATAAATTGGTGGCCTTTGACATTTTGGGGCCCTTTCCGGTATCCCAGATAGGACACAAGTACCTCCTCGTTGTAGTTGAATATCTGACCCATTGGCCTATGGCATGGCCTCTGGCTGACCAATCGGCCGCGTCCATAGCAGACGCCTTTTTATATGGCTATGTTCTTGATAAGGGGGCCCCTGAGCAACTCCTCATGGATCAGGGCAGACATTTCTCCTCCAAGTTGCTCCAGGAGGTGTGCGATTCTCTGGGCATGCGAAAAATATGTACCTCACCGTATCATCCACAAACGGAAGGGATGGTTGAGCGGTTGCACAGGACCCTCACTGCCATGCTATGCAAGTGATCATGGGCTAGTCGGACTAGGATCTTCACATTCCAGGGGTCCTCGCTGCTTACAGGCTTGTTCCTCATGCCTCAACGGGATTCTCGCCATTCTATTTGATGTATGGGAAAGAGCCCTAACCCCCGGTGCAGGTTCAGTGGGATTGCGCCCTTCTCGGAAGGGGTCTGTGGTGCCAAACCCCACATCACAAACACTTGAGCAGCTGCGGTTGGCCCGCGAGGCTGCAAGGAGCAACTCAGCCCGCAGGCAGGCTGGAAACGAGTGGCTGCGGGGACAGGGAGGGCAGGGGGTGCCTTGGCAAATAGGTGACATGGCGTGGTTGCACTGCCCGTAAGGCACGTTCCTAAAACTCTACCGTCCTTGGCAGGGACCGGTCAAGGTTTTTCAGGTCCGGCAGCCACAGTGTGTATGTGTTCGGTTGGGCCAGCGGCGCTGGTTCGTGCATCCATTGAGGTTAAAAGATATGTCTCACCCGGTCCTGTCAATTCATCCCCACATCCCTTGCGGCCAATGTCTGATGTGTGCGGTGCACCCACCGCCACGCCTGAAGAAACAGGCCATGAGGGGGGTTATTCTATACTGCCTACAGGACCGGAGCGCCTAACGTGAACGGACGGAGTGATGAGAACTCCTGCAGTGGACCATTCTTCACACCCGAGCGAAACCAATTCTACCCGTGGGGACAGTCCTGCCACACACTCTCACTTGCAATGCATCACTTTTTGTTAATAGGACAGATTGTTCACGCCGTGACATTACGCTCGCTACTGTTTATTTTTGTTATTTCGTTGCCCCTTCCGTGGTCACTGCTTATGATTACGTTGGTTTCCATGGGTCGGTCAGAACACATGCGCACATGCTCGCATAGATTTGACAATTGGGATGGCTGCATCTTTATTCACAGGGTGGGAGGGATGATGTAGAGGAGAGATATTCGTGGTGCACGCTGTTAAGCAGGTGAAACTGAGGTTCAACAGATGTGTGCGTTGCAACATGAGGTTTGCACCGACAAACCTCCAGTAATTAAGGGGAGAAGAGGGTGCAACTGAGGTCAAACAAGTTGGTACGCTGTGACCGGAGGTTGGCGCCAAAGAGACGGGAGATGGGGGGTGATGATAAGCGATTAATGGGGCAACTGGTGCCGGGCTGGCGGCAGCTTGAGGGGGAGTGTGTGAGGACTCGGAATTAGGAGGGGTATATAAGGGGAGTGTGCATAAGCGGAGGAAGTTGTTATTGCCTGGAAACCAAGAGTGAAAACATCTCGCCGCTGCCGCTCCAGCCGTCAACGGGACCTCAACCCTCACGCAGTCGCCTGGCGGGTGTTGGCTGAACTCCGGCCCTGGACAGACAGGTGAGCGGGTATGAGGGAGCATAGGTGAGGGCAGTGGTGGAGATGCAGAGTCGCTGAGTGCGAAGTTGCTGTGTGCAGAGTCGCTGAGTGCTAAGTTGCTGTGTGCGGAGTCGCTAAGTGCGGAGCTGTTGTATGCAGAGTCGCTGAGTGCGGAGATGCTGTGTGCAGAATCGCTGAGTGCGGAGCTGCTGTGTGCGGAGTTGCTGAGGGCAGGATAAGTGAGGTGCAGAATAGATAAGAGCAGGGAGAATTCAAGTGTATAGATAGTAGGAGTGCCTACCACTGGTGCGAGAACAGATGAAATAAAGTGTAAGCAGCTGACTTGTTATGACGTATCAGTGTCGGTATTTTTTGAAGACGCTACACAACATCCGAGTCTTCCTTTGAACAAGAATGACAACCATCCCCTGTGGAAGATACGGTGAGGTCTGGGAATGATGGTAATGGGAAAGTCATCCCTTTTCCTCGAGGGGTGGATGAAGGAACAAGCAAGACAAATGAAGGAGAAATTTAAAAGGAGAAGACAGCCTCAATTCTGACCTCAACGATCGATTCAGTGAAGCAGGTATGAGCTCCCAGTCAACACAAGCAATCGAGGATATGGTGCAGCCCAAACAGGGCCCAAAAGACCTACCTACAGTGGGTAAATGGTAACTGAGACAGTTTCTTTTTGTGTCCCGTGTGTATGTGTGTCTTACTGTTTCTCTCTGTGTCCCGTGTGTGTGTCACTATCTCTCTCTGTATCCCATGTGTGTCACTTTCTCTTTTTGTCCCATGTGTGTGAAGGTATGTGTCACTGTCTCTGTGTGTGTGTGTCCCGTCTGTGTGTCACAGTCTCTCTCTCTGTGTCCCATGTGTGTGTGTCACTGGCCACTCAATATCTTGGGCCCTTTGGACCTGTGGTGTCCTGCGACCGTGCGGCTACCTCGAGAGATAAACTCAAAGAACCTTGCTGTCTGTCGTTGATTGCTTTTTTCTGGATTATTTTGTTGTTATTCTGTCTCACACTGTTCAAATAAACCTATCATTAAAATTATAAACTGATCATTTCTTTGTCAGTGGGCAAACGTACAAAATCAGCAGGGGATCAAATACTTTTTTCCTTCACTGTATATTTGAAGTTTGCGGTGTCTCTCTTCCCGTGGTCACGTGGATTTTTCTCTGGGTCCTCCGGATTTTCCCTCCATATTTAGAATCAAGAAAATGCATTTTGAGTGTTTATACGCTATACATTTACACGTGATGTTAAGCCACTTCGTTCAGCTATCATTTGTGGCCAGGTCACTTCTAAAAAAGAGCTACACAGCTCAGCGTGGCCTTGCCTTCTAAAATATAAAATAGTTTAATAGTTTATATTTTTATGATAAGATCCATTCACTGTTAAGAACAGTGAGCGGAGCTTGGGTAGGCTGAGTCACGGCCAGCAGGGACGGTGAATGAACGATGGTCAGGAAGAATAATAGCCGAGTGGCAGCCAAGGAATGGAAGGCGTCCAGCAGAATGACAACCACGGAGATGGAGGCATGAGACCGGCTCGTGTTGCAGCAGCAGGATAGATCATGGCATCGCAGGACTACGAGGGATGGTGACGACGTTGTGACACCTTCAACCATAAAACTATGAACATTTTTTTTTACTTTACCAGGTAAGGCCCATTGAAATGTAGCACTTTTTCAGAAGCGACTTGGACACAATTGATAGCTCAACGAAGTGGCTTATTATCACGTTGAAATGTATAGCGGCCAAACACTCTAAACACGTGAAGAACATGCAAACTCCAAATAAACAGCAGGCGCCAGGGTCGGGATCGAACCCACGCCCATTCTGTATACTCGGCGAGGTAGTTAACATCTCGCCACCATGGTGTCACAATGATGAAGACGATTTATGTTGTCGCTCTCCGTGTAGAAACTCAGCCCATACACACGTGACATGGCTCATTGGCGAGCGAATATCGCTCAGCCGCCACCGCGGTCCCTGCTGATTTACAAACCGTTTAATGCAGAAGCAGGATCTGCGTGGCCTTGCGGAATGCCGGTAATTTTTTCCTTGCCGAGAATGTCTAAACTCTATCTTTGTCAATAGCTTTATAACGTTTTTTGTGTGCAAATGCATTATAAATCTTCGCCCGATGTTGTTTGGTTTGTCTGAATTTCTTAGTCTGGCTGTCAGAGCTCCCTCTCCCCGCTGTCGTGAACAATGAACGCCAACAATGCCACTGGAGTCTCTTCTCACTCAGCCTTTCCGGGGAGTGATCCACTTCGTCCCCACCAACCACCTCATGAATCCCCGTGGCACAGAGAATCGGCTCCTCTCTAGGATCTTATTTGTAATGTTAGGTTCTCTCCCTTTCCCTCTGTTTCTCACTCTCTATGTGTCCCGTGCATGTGTGTGTCACTGTCTCTCTTTCCCGTGTGTGTGTGTGTCACTGACTCTCTCTGTGTCCCGTGTGTGTGTGTGTGTCACTCGCTATTTCTGTCCCGTGTGTCACTGTCTCTCTCTCTCTGTGTCCCGTGTGTGTGTCACTGTCTCTCTCTCTGTCCCATGTGTGTATGTCACTCTCTCTCTTTGTCCCGAGTGTGTCACTGCCTCTCTATATTTGTGTGCCGTGTGTCACTGTCTTTTTGTGTCCCGTGTGTATGTGTGTGTTACTGTTTCTCTCTGTGTCCCCTGTGTGTGTCACTGTCTCTCTCTCTGTCCCGTGTGTGTCACTATCTCTCTCTGTATCCCATGTGTGTCACTTTCTCTTTTTGTCCCAAGTGTGTGTGTGTGTCACTGTCTCTGTGTGTGTGTGTGTCCCGTCTGTCACAGTCTCTCTCTCTCTGTGTCCCATGTGTGTGTGTCACTGGCCACTCAATATCTTGGGCCCTTTGGACCTGTGGTGTCCTGCGACCGTGCGGCTACCTCGAGAGATAAACTCAAAGGACCTTGCTGTCTGTTGTTGATTGCTCCATCCGCCTTCTGTGAATCTCCTCCCGTCGCGTCGGTATCATTCCGCCTCGTGGTGGCTCTGTTACAATTGCTCTGTTCCGTCTCATCTGTCCATTCACCCGTGCTGATCATTGGCCTTAAGGAATCACAATTTGCATATACAATGCATCAATCTAAAAAGACACACACTAGTTTTAATAGACTATACAGCCTGCACGTTTATTTGGACGTGGCCGTCCATCCGTCCACCTCTCCCTTCCTCCGGCTAGCCAGCTATCAAGGCATGCTCAGAATATAGCATGACAAAAGTACGGTATAATAGTGTAGTGAGTCCAACTGAGTCGCAGACGTTGTCTTTGGAGCAACACTATTTATTTCAGTAACTCAACATAACATAACACAACCTACGCTTTGGTGATGAATACCAATCTAGCCACGCTACGGCAGAACTAGACACGGTTCGCTATCCCGGCCCGGACCACAAGCTGGGCACCGGATCGCGTGGCTAGGGGCTTCTTTACCCGACGTGGATCATCTTCACCAGCAACACGAAGAACCCCGAGCCTCTCACGGGGCCCCCGTTATATCGGCCTGGGCTAGGGCTGGCTCCGCCACTCGCCCCGCCCACCTGCTAGATCTTTCGAGCTCTTTCCTGAAGGCTCCCAAAAGCTATTTTATACCACGTGACCGCTGACTGGCCCCCGTCCACTGGTGGCCCCCCTCCAATATCATCCGGTCATGTGTCGGCAGGTTAACCAGCGTATCATGCCCCAGCGTAACCCTGGCTGGCTGACACTCCGTCTCACTTCCTCACCGGAAGCCCACACCACACACTGTATGTGGCGCCTCCGTGCTGACTAGCGCTCACCGAAGCCCTGCTAGGGCTGGTAATATGCCCAGTAAGCAGGCTACACATAATGCCGACACATTATCCGCTGTGACTTCGTAAGCGTGGCACCACACAGTGACATTCACAGTCACTACATCACCCCACCTTCCGTAGCTTCCAGCCGTCCTGGCTGCCAACTCCCCCGCAAGTAAGCAACCGAAATACAATTATACAAAACAACAAACAAGTTTCTCCAACAATAACAGGCCAACGTAATAAATTACCCAAACCCAACTGTACATTATATACACCGAGAAAAAAAAAACACAACAGCAAGAATTTAAAAAAGTGAACAACCCAACAATCGCGTCGTACAAGATCCCATATAATCAACATCTCCCACCCACAACGTGTAACACCACCCATGAGCTCGATGGCGAGCAGGAACAGCCAAATACCCGCCATGATTCATGCGAGCGCGACAACCCATAATGGTGTGGGAGTGTGCAATGCATGGGGATCACGCAAATCGAGTCTTTGAACGAGTTCGTGAAACCGGTCCTCCAGGTGGGTTGGGTTCGACTGCCCTGGAAGGCCGGGGGGAACAAGAAATTGACCCAACGAAGCCGGCTTCTCGTGAAGAGCAGTAGGCCGGGTCGTCGGGTCCTTCATGTCCAGAGCATGCGGGGCCGCCATGAGTGGCCGGGTGAGAGGCATCAATTGCGTGGCGCCTGGGGGCGGAACAGAAACACTTTCCTGAGCACACGCATTGGCAGACGCATGCCCTAGCTAGTCGGGCACATCCGACACTTGGCCCCTGCAATATGGAGATGAAACAAACTCACACGGCGCGATAAACGGCTTAAGATGAGAGTGGTGTACAAATCAGCTCCGCTTACCACACTGAACCTGAACACACTGCGACCGCACGAATCGAACCACATCAACCGGCCTTCTCCATGGTTGCAGCAATTTGAAAATGTGCCCACTGGCACCTGCGGACAATGCAACCAGGCCTTGTCCCCTGGCGACCAATCACACAGGGAAACACGGGCACCTTTGAGCTGCTCATTGGCCAACTGTCATGGCCCGAGAGTTAACACTGGCAGCTTCCCACGCCTCGGAAAGTTTGGCGAGCGTGAGCCGAATTGAATAAAAAAAATTGGACACCTTCGGGGTGGGCGCGGCTTGTAACTTTACATCGATGGGAGGATCATACTCCCTCCCATACATCAAAAAGAAGAGAGAGAGGCCAGTGGACGCGTGAGGGGCCATCCTATAAGTGGCGAGAACCGCAGGAATATGCAAATTCCAATCAACCTATGACTCGCTGACCAAGTCACTTAACATGAAGGTCAGAGTCCGGTGTAGGCGTTTGACCATGCCTTCCGTTTGCGGGTGGTACAGTGACGTGCGTACCTTTTTCGTCCCCGGCAAATCGCACACCTCACCCAGCAGCTTGGACGAAAAATGTTTGCCTTGATCTGTCAAGAGGCACTCGGGGGCACCCTTTTCCAGAACATAGCTATTGAGGAACGCTTTGGTAACAGTCACTGCTGATTGATTCGGGAGTGGCCAGGCCATAAGCCAGCGCGGAAGCAGGAAACGGCCCGAGAAAATCGAGGGCAAAAATTTTGTTTACATGCAACACCTGGATGGATTGCAGCGGCTTCCGCCGGGCACATTGCATGCACCCCTTAAGCAGATCCTCGACGTCGGAGGCCATGGCCGGCCAATAAAAATCCAATTTAAGAGTGGCCAGCGTCTTTAGCACTCCGAGATGCAACAAGCGTTCATGCACAGCCCAAACAACCTCATCACACAGGGCGGTAGAGACAATAATAGCATAACGGCGCAATCCTCTATCCCAGTAAATACGCAGCCCGCCCCGCAGAACAAACGAGGCGACACCTTGTGGAGCCATGCCATCAGCGGTCTCCTTGACACGTCGGCGAAACTTAAGGAGGGACGCCTTCTCCGCCTGCCGAAGTCTCCACACCTCGAAGTCCAACCCCAAAATCGCATTCCATGCAGCAGGGACGTCGCCCGTCCTTCCCATCATGTCCGTGGTGGATGCAACGAGAGGGGAGGGGGAGGTCGAGCCGGCCGATCGACAACGACCCGATCCCGAAAAACAAGCACACTCCCCACCCGCTGGCAATCGCGATAGGGCATCGGCGTTCGTATGGCAAGAACCCTTACAATACATGACTTTGAACAAAAAATCCTGCAGGATTTCGAGCCAGCATGACAATTGACCTGAGGGCTGAGCCACATGCAACACGTACTGGAGCGCCACGTGATTGGAGTGCACCTCAAAATATTGCCCGTACGGCCGACATTGTTGCACAAAAACCACAATGGCCAATAGCTCCCGGCGCGTTACGCAGTACCGCTGCTCGGCCGGAGACAGCGCCCTGCTGCCATATGCGACCACGTGCTCCACGCCATTAACGAGTTGGGGTAACACTGCACTAATGCCAGTATTACTGGCGTCCGTGTCCAACACAAATGGCAACAAAAAGTCGGGATAATGCAGGGGAGGGGCGTTAACCAGCCCATCACGAATAGAGTGGAATACAGCTTCCTCCTCCTCCACCCAATGAAATTTTTCCCCTTAGCTGTCAAGGCGTGGAGAGGTTTAGCTATAGCTATGAACCCCGCGACAAATCAGCGATAATAGGAGGCAAAGCCGATAAAACTGCGCACCTTGCTGGCCGAGGTGGGGGTCTGCCACATCCGAATGCAAGCAGTTTTCTCCGGGTCTGTGACGATCCCCGACTCACTGACTAGCACTCACACAAGCCCCACTAGGGCTGGCACTATGCCCAGTAAGTGGGCTACACATAATGCTGACACATTATCCACCGTGGCTTCGTAAGCCCGGCACCATACAATGACATTTACAGTCACTACAATAGGTCAAAAAAATGTAATGTAAGAGTGCCGATGTGAAATCAATTCATCAGGTAGCCAATACTGCCACTAAAAAAGACAAAGATCCCCCCGTGTAGCCTTAACAGACTTTGGGCAAGTGCTGTTAGTGAGCACCTATGACGTCCAGCACGGCACACGATGGGGAGATGTTTACACACCGTGCCAGGTACTCAATTTGAAGCTGAGTCGATCTTGAGGAAACCCAGGACAGGTTCAGATAATCTTCACTAGTTTTGGCCGTGCACATGCAGTAAAGCTAAACTATTTTTATTTTTATTTTACCCGGTAAGGTTCACTCAGCTATTTAGCTCTTTTTCAGAAGGGACTTGGCCACAAACTGTTGCTCAACGAAGTGGCTAATCATGTGGAATTGTTTACGCATGTTTCCAAATGTAGAGGGAACATCCGAAGGACCCGGAGAAAAATCTACACGACCACGGGAAGAACACGCAAACTCTAAATATACAACAGGCGTGAGAGTCGGGATCGAACCCATGATCTTCTGTATACCAGATGAGGTAGTTAACATCTTGTCACCATGGCGCCAACACACACGACCTCACACACACAGAAAGGCACTGTCCCCCCTCTGAGGAGGGAGCCATCGCGGTACAGGAATAAAAAGCGTTGTGGTATAGTCCCTTACACGCGCCTGGTGCTGGGAGTAGTGCCACTATGATGGCGTACCAACGCGTACCGACACACTGCCACCACTGTGTACTAAAGCGTACCTACACTGCCACAACTTCGTTCCTACACATTGCCACCACTGCGTACCAACACGTACCGACACACTGCCACCACTGCATACCAGCATGCTGCCACCGCTGTGTATCAACGCGTACTGACACAATTCCACAATTGCGTACCTAAACACTGCCACCACTGCGTACCAACGCATACCTACATACTGCCACTAATGCGTACCAACACTGCCACCATTATATACCAACACACTGCCACCACTGCGTACCTACACACTGCCACCACTGCGTGTGTGTGCACGGTTGTGACGGTGATGTAATCGGCATTCGCCATGACTCTCTCCCCGGGAATCACGGCCACCGGTCACGAGGCATGCTTGTGGATTCAATATTAATTCCAATGTCTAGGACACACATTAACAATGTGGCTTTAAAATGTAAATGTACTGTATACTAGCTTATATACCCGGCGTTGCCCAGGCCAAAAAAATATTTTAAAACTTATCTTAAAAATCTAACAGCAGTGCTTACTGACTGTGGTGGTACCTGCTATGATTACAGTAGTACATGCTGACTCTATAGCAGTATTTATCGACTCTATAGCACAAAGTACTCACGTGACAGAGTGACGTGGTGACGCCTAGTCCCGTACAGAGCCTCCGGTCTCGCCTAGATTGTCCAGCCGGCCGAGGTGGCACCTTGGCAGGCTGGGGCTGGGCTGCTAACCCTAACCCCTAGCCACGCTCTCCCCGGCCGCTCTGCAGTAATATCTACGGCCTATAGTAGTAACATCTAGCGACTGTATATATTAGTGACTGCATGCATTGGGGTGGGGGGGACGGACATCACACAGTGAAGATTTAAGCTCAGCGTTTAGTGTATTTTTAAAGCATTTTTAACGCGAAAGAAAATGTCCCTCTCACTCCCAACGAAGGCGTGCGACTTGGCATGGGCCGTCCCCCCCACGAAAGGCGCGTGAATTGGTATGGCCTTGCATGCGTAATAAATACATAAATAAAGATATAGCGCAAACAAATCGCACTACATCGCTAATTTAACTTATTAAAAGTTCACGGATGTGAAAAGTGAATAGCGTTTGCTCACACCGGGGCTTACGATGTGGTACCTGGCTGTTTTTATTTAACGTAAACTACACCATTGGAGAGCCAAATCCTTCACAAGCGTGCAAACACACACAAAGCTACAAACCGACAGACAATTTTTTACTCTTTGGTTTTTTCGGTAAAGTCACGTAGGTAAAAAAAAAGAAATTAAAAGAAATGAAAACTAAATGTTTTACTTTTATATATAGATAGGTATAATTAGCTTATAATCCACTCTAATAGAATACCTGATGCAGGCGGTGATGAAAAATCAATAGGCACTAATTGGACACGTTGTTTATGTTTATGCAGTGTTACAATTGAGCCGAGTGCAATTGAAACAACGTCCCCCACGTCAATATTAACATGGGGGACGTGTTGAGTTGTTGTTGCTATTGTTTGTCCTTGTGCACCGCTACCAACGCAGCAGCAGCAACAGCATCGCCAAACAACCCTGACAAAACGTTGATCAAACGAAGAAGAGGACGAAGAAGAAAAAGCAGAAGAAGAGGATGAATAAGATGTAGAAGAAGAGGAAGAAGAAGATAAAGACGAAGAGGATGAAGAATAAAAATAATAAGATGAAGCAGAAAAAGCAGAAGAGGACGAAGAAGAAGATGTTGAAGAAGAAGATAAAAATGAAGAGGATGAATAAGAAAAATAGGAAGAATAAGATGGAGAAGAAGACGCTATGCACATCAAAAGAGCAGCACATCGAACTCTGAGTAACCTAATATACGTGCTCTGGTGACTTCCAATATGATCGCTGCCCTCCTAGGCTCTCCGCACGTAGGATTCTGGCTGTTCACAATGAAGGTCGGTGGAGAAGCACTCTGAGAACTCCAAAGCCACAGACATTACCGCGTCTCCGGGATGACAAGTGGTAAGGCGTTTTAATGATTTAGCAGACGGTGCATTATCACGTTTGCCACTTCCCCGCAGTACACGGCTGTTTTATATGGCTTTAATATATATAAAGAGGATGATGGAAAAGTTTAGTTGTGGAAGGAGCAGTTTTTTTCATTTTTAGTAAAAAAGTTAATAATTGTTTTGTAAGGATTACAATTTCCCAATGATGGATTAACACCGTCCAATTTAGATTTTTTTTGCAGATATTTGAAACTCTCCACAGTGCGTTGACTTAACGTCATTTTTTGAGCCTCCCCCCCCCCCCCCCCATTTTTTTACGGTGAAGATGCAATTAAAATACTAATTAGCTTAATCTGCAACCGTAGATTAGATTTTGCTGAAATTACTTTTGCTTCCATCTGTGAAAGCCGCGCTGGACAGGTTCGTTGTAATCCAGTGTGAGTCACAATCACTGTAGAACCAGTCCGAGACGCAGTGCTCTAACCCAGTGGTTCTTAACCTGGGGGTGCGAGATGCCCTTTCTGGGGATGTGAGAGACATGGCCAGATTATATTAGAAGGGAAATCATCGAACAAACAAATTAAGGACGGGCACATAAGTACAACTTCTTTGTTTCATCAAATCTATGTATTTATTAACATTGTACATTTTTGTATGATTGAGAACCAAAGGGGTGCAAGGCTGCAGTAGAGGTTAAAAACCACTGCTTTAGATTAAAAACGAATTTCTTTACAACTGCTTTCTGCGTCTAGTTTGTTGTCCTTCCCTCACCCCCGATTAGGACAAGTTGGCTACGTTCGGTGCAAAAGAAGTTAAACATACACACAAACATACAATCCATATGTAGTGACATGGAATGGATCACTATGGCGCGTAGCGCTGGTTGCCGGCAGAGAAGGAGATCTGCTGTTGTAGCAGCCCTTTCTGCCAGCAGGTCATGTGATAGGCCGAGAAGGGGATGAAGGGCAAAGATGATAGAGGGGCACGTGAGGTAAGGCCCGGGATCCTTCTGGTGGGTTCTAGAAGGGGGGCGTGGCCAAGGGCGGAGCAAGGCCACGCTGCGTGGATAAAAGGGGGACCCCGAGCAAGGTTCGAGGCTGTTGTTGGAGTGAAACCGTTGTGCTGCTGGAGTCTTCATCGTCTTCACCGTCTCGGTGTTGTTCATCAGTCAGCCTGTTAGCTGTCCTGACCATAGTGTACCTGTGAAGGCTATAATAAATAGAGTGCTCCCTACTATTAGTGTCCCTGAGTGATTCACTACACATACAAGAGCCTGGCAGCCTCATTCTGCACCAGCTGCAGGGAGCTGCAGGAGTCAAGGCGAGTGGTCACAGAAGGCGTGGACCAAGGTGGCAAGATGAGCACAGAGAACCAGGTAATTAACATTGGCGATATCATTTACATAGGCACATTCATCCGTCGCTGTGAATGTGAAGCAGGAAATAAACGGAACCTGCAGGGTGAACGGCCAGAACAAGGCAGTGAACGCCCGTTTACAGAGGTGCACTTTCATAACGGGACTTAAACAGCTCTATAGACTCTGATGGAGTTATTAGCAAAGGTAAAGCGTTATTCCACATTCTTAGTTTTTTCGGTAAAGTCACGTTGAAGAGAAACAACAAAATAACAAAATATATATAAAACACCTGATGATGACCGTTTGAGTTATGGTCGAAACGTCGTGAGAATTTTTTATTGTTTTATATATATTTTGTTATTTTGTTGTTTCTCTTCAACGTGACTTTACCGAAAAAACTAAGAATATGAATTACTGCAGTCACGAAAGCTTTAAATCAAAACGTTATTCCACAGTTTGGAAGGTGTACAGTGGCACCCACTAACGTCTGTTTATCTTATAAGCATAGGCACGAAGCATTGTTCCATAGTCTGGGAGTTGCTCGGTGGCAAATGCTCGATCACTCATCCACTCACCCACCCACTTTCCAGCTCACCTACTCAACCACTCACTGACATAATTACCCACTCACGCACCCACTCACGCACTTATCCACTCACGCACCCACTCACCGACTCACCCACTCACTCACACACCCACTCACCCACAACATAGGACTTAAACAGCATTAACCACTCTGATTGTCTCATTAGCAAAGGCACGAAGCGTTGTTCCATAGTCTGGGAGTGGCAAAAGCTCGATCACTCACCCACACAAGCACTGTCTTGGCGCTGTGAAACGTCTTAAATCCTGACTGGAGAGAATCGTAGATGTTGCGGATGGAGAGATGATTTTCCAGCTGCCGAAGAAACACTTTTTGATGAACTTACCCACAGAGGTTTTGGGTTAGAGACCAGTCAGCAGTTAGAGAGGCTACCTTGAAAATTGATTGGCTTTCTCAAAACAGGGTGAACGACCACTCGCTGAAGGGGATCTAGAAATAAACTTACCTTCAATTGATTTCCAGAATAGTTCAGCCAGGAGCATATAAAATAATTAATGTATTAATTGAATACATGATTAATGGTTTAATAAATTAATAGATAAATGAATAGTTGAATGTATTAATGGTTGAATTCATCATTGGTGGAATGAATGATTGATGTGCTCATGGTTGACTGAATGATTTAATGGAGGATGCGATTTCTCTTTGCTGCATTTCCACACTGTTTAGCAACGAACAACTCCGCACGCAAATCCAGACGTACACACACAGATAAACACCATGCCACACAGCCACAGAGTCACACCACGGCCAGCCGCCTTTGTCTCCCCAGTAACAATTTTTACATACCGCATCAGGCCCAGGACCGGTTCAGATAATCGTCACTGGTGTTAGTCGTGAACGGGAATCAAACTGCGTGGCTGGGTTCATAGCGCAGCGCGGTAACTGCTACACTACCGCTCCCCATACAGATACACACATACATAGATACACGCTTGCATACTCAGCCACATACACATTAATTTACCCACACACACAGACAGCAACCACAGCCACCATTCGCCACTAAGTGGCAGTAATGTTCTGACAGTGCTTGCACCAGGCTAGGTGTACTTTTAGGCCAAGTGAAGTGTGGAAGGCTCACTGCTGACAGACCCAGCTACCGTGGGTTGACTGACCGAGATGACTGGCAGATGCACCAGCTGCGGTCCTCACTGTGCCAACTTGCTGTTTTAGCGACGCTCCTTGCTGTGAGTGTCGCTCCTCTGCCCAACGTTGTTGCTGGAGGACGAGTGCCTCCAACTGCCTAGAAGTGTCTTTCACGAGCCTCCTTCATAGAAGTTGATCCTGACACCAGTCATCAGCAAGTCCAATCAGATCCACATCCTTATTTACCACTTCAGTCAATCATTTTATAAAGTCGGTACTGCGCCCGTTTATCCCCCTCTATCCGGCCTAATAGAAGCTGCTTGGGCATGCGAGCTATATGACCCAGACAGCGCAGCCTCGCCAGCCGGAGGAGCTTACCGATGGGTCTGTGTCTAGATATTGCAAGGAAAAGTGTGCTTCTCACACACTCCAGTCTGGTTGAACCGTTTAGAGGGCTCAATGTTTCACAAGCGTAGAGAAGGGAGGGCATTGCTGTGGCAAAGAGGACCCCGAGCTTCGTATGGAGCGACAGACCACGTAGTACCCACACAGGGTTACGGAACTGATGAAAAGTAAAATGCAGTTCGATTGATTCGGAGTGAGACCTCTGCTTCCAATCCGGAGATGGCCATGAGCACACTGACCAAGTACGGAGACTCCACTCTCTCCACAACTGCCGCGCCACTCAAGGGGAGTTGAGGGAGTCGAGTATTGGATGTCACAGAATACTCAGGCAGGTGCTTAGTTTTGATAGAGCTTATTGTAAGGCACCATATCTTAATGGCACGTCCCGGGTTCAGCAGCAGAGTTGTCCAACTCCTTCACAGAGTGAGCTGCAATTACCAGATCATCAGCATACTGTATATAAAATGATTAACCAACAGAGAGCCATCCGTGGACTGCACCCGGGCATTGATCAGCATTCCATTGTATCTGTACCAGATCGAAATTCCTCCGATACAGCCATAGAAAGCTTCTCGAACTACGTGGTTAAAATATGTTATGAAGTGTAAGAGCCAGGGCATATCCCTGTGGCACCCCAAGGTGACCATAAAATGGTTCCGACTCCAGCCCACACAGCTTTACATGTCTCTGACCACCATCATGAAGGTCCTTATTGATTGTGAGCAGACGATCGGGTATCCCAAAAGCATCAAGAATAACCCAGAGCCCTGCAATATTTATGGTATCATCGGCCTTGACCAGGTCAATACTGCAAGATAGAGATCTTGTTGAAATTCCTTGCACCTGTGCTAACGAGGAAACCATCCCTCGACTCCACCCAGGCAACGATCAGCCTCCCATTATATCTGTACCACAGATGGAGATTCATAAGTTACAGCCATGGAAGGCTTCTCGAAGTACGTGGTCAAAAATATATTAAATAATGTAGGCGCCAGAAGACATCCCTGTCGCACCCCAAGGTGAACAAGCAATGGATCTGACTCCCGGCCACGTAGCTTAACCCGAGCATGCACACAATCATAAAGGTCCTTAATTTTTATAAGCAGAGTCAGGGACCCCGAAAGCACGGAGAGCAACCCAGAGCACAGTCTTTTTGATGGTATCATCGGCCTTGACCAAGTAAATAAAGCAAATATGTAGGTCCTGTTTGAATTCCTACACCTTTGCTGTAGCAGATGGATAGAGAATATAGCGTCCATGCAGGACCACCCTGGTCTGAAACCACATTGGGTCTCCACAAGCCTCTCCTCAGCGTGCTCGGCAAGTAATGTGGAATAATCCTTGCCAGGACCTTACCCGACCTCACACCATTGTCTCCATAGTGGCGACGTTTACACACCGCACCAGGTACTAATTTGAGGCTGAGTCGGCCTAGGAAATGCCCAGGAGCGGTTCAGATAATCGTCACCGGGGTTGGTGGCCATGAGCGGGAAATGCACTCGAATCGCCGGGTTCCTAGAGCAGGGTAGAGCTAACTGCTACACGACCACACACACGCCCAGGCACACGGGTACTATATATATTTTTTAACAGGTTAGTCGGTTGAGTTATATAGTTTTTTTTTCAGAATCAACCTGGTCACAAATGATAGCTCAATCCAGTGGTTTATCATGTGGAAATTTATAGCAGCAGCCAAATACTCTCAACGCATGTTTCTAAATGTGGAGGGAAAACCCGGAATACTCGGAGAAAAATACACACGACTTTTGGGAGAGAGACATGCAAAATCCAAATATACAGCAAGCGTGATGGGTCGGTATCGAACACCACGAACCTCCTGCATACCAAGCGAGGGAGTTAACATCTCCTATCCGCCTCAGCTCCACGCAGAGCCAGGTGAACGGCGCGGTGCGGGCCCGGTGCTGCGTCCGCGTGGCACTGAGAGTTGTGCATCGACGGCATGAATCTTATCAGAGCCGCCCCTAGACCACGTGACTCCGAGCGGCCCTTGTCACTCACGCGCGGCGCCCAGAGAGACGGAGAGAGCGGGAAGGAGGGAGGGAGGGGCGGGAATGCGCCTCACCCGCATCTCCCTCTGCCCATCACTCTGTGTCCCTTAGTTCTCTCTCTCTGCTCATTTCTCTCCCTGTGTTACTCTGTCCTGCCTCTCTCTCTCTCTGTCAATCCCAACTCTCTCCCCCCTCTCTCTATCCATCACTCTGTATCCCCTCTCTCTGCCCCTGGTTATTCCTATGTCGCGCAGTCTGTCATATCACTCTCTGTCCATCACTCCACATCCCCTATCTCGTCCCCTTATTATCCCTGTGTCACGCAGGCTGTCCTCTCTCTCTCTCTACCCGTCACTCTGCCCATGTATCTATGTCCGTCAATCTGTCCTCTCTCTGTCCATTTCTCTCTCGTTCCTGTCCGTTCTGTTCGTCTCCCTCTGTACATAACTCGATCTCTCTCCCGTTCCCTCTCTCACACGTTCTGTGTTGTCTATCACTCTATCTTGTCCCTCTCTTTACAATCCTTTCTTTTTATCTTTGTGTCCATACCATCTGTCTCTCAGCCCATCTCTCTATTGTTTCTCTGTTCATCACCATCTCTCCTATCCCACTCTCTATCTCTCTCCTGTCTTTCTATCCATCTCTCCTTGTTCGATATCCTATCTCGCTATCTGTCCTCTCAATCTCCTGTATCCCTTTCTCCAATACTCTGTGAATATTTTTTCTGTACATCACTCTCTTGCGCGCTCTCGCTCTGCCCTCTGTCAATATCTCTGTAATTCTGTGTGTGTCCCTTTCTGTGAAAAATCTCCATCGCTCTCTGTATAATCTCCTCATTCTCCCTATGGCCTCCACTCCTTGCACTCGCTCCACGCTCTCCCTGTTTATCACACTCTTTCTACCCATCACTCACTCAGTGTGTCTATTTCTCTCTTGCCGTGTCTGTCAATGTATAATATCTCTCTCTGTCTCCTCTCTCTATCTCCTTTTTTTCTCCGTGAGTTATATGGCTCTCTGTTTGTTCCATTGCGTCAGCGTGAATCACTATTGTCTCTCTTCCCGCTCCTCTCACTGTCCATCTGGCCCTGGCTTTGTCTCTGCGTGTCGCTTTGTATGTGTGTCTCTCTTCTTGTGTATGGGTGTCGTCTCCATCTCTCACTCGTGTCTATGTGTTTCTCCCTGTGTCCGTGTGTCTATGTCTCTATCTCCTTTGGCTCTGGGTCTCCCTTTCTCTTTGCCCATGTATGCATCTCTAAACTAAACTTATTTACATTTGTATTTTGCCAGATAAGGCCCACAAGGCTATATCGCTCTTTTTCAGAAGCGACCTGACCACAAATTATTGCTCAACGAAGTTGCTTATCATGTGTAAATGTACAGCAGCAAAATACTCTCTGGGTTTGAGTCTCGTTTATCGCTGTGTTCCTGTGTCTATGTCTCTGTGTTTTCGTGCCTGTCTCGGGGCACACTTGGAAAATCAGCAACTTGGATAGCTCTGGCTGTGTCCATGTCGCCTTGCACACGCGTGAGCAGCAGCAAAACGTTCAGCAGCTGGTTGCCAATGTCCAGGTCTGCTGCTGACAACGGCGAGAGGACTTCAGGAGTTAGAATTCGTGGAGTGTTGCTGTTCCTCCTCCTCCGTGGAAGGAGCACATACCACAGTGGGTTTACAATACGGTCTATAGTTTGGGTTGCATGGCCACAATCGCACTCTTCTGGCTTGTCTGTAATGCATCTCTATGAGTCTCTATGTATCTTTCGGAGTCTCTATATATGTCTGTGTCTCTATATATCTCTATGAGTTTAGTAGCTGGTCCCTAGTGTGGGTTTACATGGCCAATGTCGCACAACTGTGGCTTGTGTCTTTAATGTTTAATTCACGACGAAGATGCTCGCATCGTCCTATCGATTTTCTGATGCGGGTGATTGTTCCAGGAGGTGCGATGATGTTTGTGTCTCGAATAAGGTGTTTATTCTGGACGTCTGAGATGTTTCACTCAGTTGCACAGCGGTTTTTTCCAGGTCTCAGTGAGATTCTCGAATCGTGACGGCAACAGCGCGATCCTAGAAGGGGGGATCGGGACTTGATTCGGCGGTGGCGACGTTGTTGAGGTCGTGGTTGATGATGGGTAGATCGTCGTTGGCAACGAAACGTTAAAACTCCCCTGCAGTTTTTTTCCGTAAATTAGTTTTTTTTTGGGGGGGGGGGGGGGTGGAGTTAAGATCGCATAAATATGTGTCGTTAAACCTGCCACCACCCGACACCGCCAATTAAGTAAGGTTTGTCACGTAAACACAACGTGCTAATGCTAGTTCAGCAAACCTGTGTATTGGAGAGTAAACCCACTACAAATTTACAATTCGAGTGCCGTGACGTTTCGCAAGTAATTACAACAACCAGCATCATCAGGCGACAGTCAGAATTGTGGATACATCCTCCTGTGTCGGTCTTAAAAAATAGGGGGGATAAATGTGATATTGTCACTTGTGAGCCAACCAGGTGCGACGACCAGGAGCTCAACGTAGTCATATAAATTACAACCGAATCCTGTTATGAGTTGGGTTATTCAAAGTTAATCAACATACCCAATGCTTGTACATTAAGTATCCACATCATATATGTACATTACCGACCTCTGGGCCCAAACACGTCTCAGAGGTGTGCCTCTCTGCCGTTTTTGCAGTTTGCATGTATCTGCGGATATTCGGTAGCCGAATGTTCCCCTGAACAATTCTATAGGGGATTGGTGCCGGTCTCAGTGGGTAACTGGCACATGCTATTTATTTTTAACTTATTTTTAAAAAAATATATTACCAGGTAACGTCTAATGAGCTATACAGTTATATATCCAAAGCGACCTGGCCACAAATGATAGCTCAACGAAGTAGCTTATCACGTGGACATTTCTAGCAGCTAAATACTCTAAGAGCATGTTTCGCAATCTGGAGGGAAAAACCGGAGGACCCGGAGAAAAATCCACGCGACTACGGGGAGAGAAACATGCAAACTCCAAATATACAACATGCATCAGGATCGTGATCGAACCCACAACCTCCTGTATACAAGGCGAGGTAGTTAACTTCTCACAACGAGGGGGGAGGGGTGGGGGCTGTGCCACGAGGGATGTTCCGATTAGACATTATGTAAGCGTCCGCGGACTGACAGACTGCACAGACGACACAGCTGGGTCTGCGCTTCCAACTCGGCGAATGGCAAAACACAGCCACATCTCACCTAGCCGCCCCCCGTGTACACGGCCAAGGCCATCGAATGTTCAATTATTTATCCACGATAGTCGTCGGTCTCTTTTGTCAGGAGGGTCCTGCACCGGTAGGTATTCATATATTCATGAATGTATTTATTTAATATGATTGCAGACAATTAATAACGAGTGGTTTTGATTTTAACAAGCGGGAGGAAACCTGAGCGCCCAAAGACAACCCCACGTCTTGCAACGCTCTATCCCCGCGCAGATGGAAAGAGATGGCGATTGGTCCACTTTGCTGTACTGCCGCCTTCTCCAGTTGAGTCAGGGCACAGCTACTCCTCGATACTCACAGGGAGAGGAGTTTCACAACCCATCTGTGCGGTGATCCATTAATATTGCCTGCCGCTTCCTTCGCAGCGCTTCGTCACAGCCACCAGGGTGGCTGTTTGGCATTCTCGGCAAAGGGGAATCAAACACAGGTAACCAAAAATAAAAATGGTTACCGGTTTTTCACGCGTATGCAGAAACGTCGAGAGAGTGAAGGACACTCCCTGCACGCAGAGCCTTTCGGACGGAGCAATGAAGGCAGTGGCCGCCACAGTTGGATAAGTGGTGAGCACCTGCAATCCAGAGGTCGCCCGTTCCAATTCCATCTCCCGGCGCGGCAGTTGAACCAATGGGACGACTTCTAAATCGCCCGCCACAGTTGTTCCGTCGTCAAGCCGCGTGCAGTGGGTAAAGTGTGGGTACCCGCCCCCATCTCTTTAAAAATTAAAGACAAATACCCTCTTAGAGTGCCCTCTCATGCCTTCTCAGAGTCAGCCGGCACCTCAATGTATTCACTGAGAAACGAGAGAAAGTGAAGGTGCCACGCGGTCCATTAACCTTGCCGCCGTGCGGTTTGTACTCTCACGCAATGCCAACCCGCGAGTTCATTACTCACATTCCACTGTGAACGGTCGGTGGTTCAGCGGTTGTCATTTAAACTGCCTCTACCCACAGGTGTTGATTCAATTCACTGCTGGGACCGAATTAGGGTTCACGTTCTCAAATATCTAAGGCTCGTGATAAAAACACTGATTATGTGTCAGGAGCCCTGTCATCAGCGAATAGACGAATTCGCCTCCCGTGGAGTGTGACGCTAACTCCGATTAAATACACACAAAAAAACATTTTTTTTACCAGGTAAGGCCCACTGAGCTACATAGTTATTTTCAAGAAGCGACCTGACCTCAAACGATAGCTCAATGCAGTGGCTTATCATGTGGAAATGTATAGAAGCCAAATACTCAAAACGCATGTTGTTTCTAAATGTGGAGGAAAAAACCGGAGGACCCGGAGAGAAATCCATGCGACCACGGGAAGACAGACATGCAAACTCCAAATATACAACAGGCGTCAGCGTCGGGATCGAATCCACGACCTCCTGTATATCAGGCAAGGGAGTTAGCATCTCACCACCATGGCGTTCACATGCTCACGGAGCCTGCGCCGGGTGCGAGTGATAATAGTAATATGCATGACTGTATCGTGGACAGCCGCATTAATATCAGTTTGCAGAGCTAAGCGCCCACTCATTATTATTTCACAACTTTATTACACAAGGCACCAGGCGAGGTAGTTAACATCTCACCACTGTGGCGCCCGATAGAAAGCGGGAAAAGTCCATGACAGGTCACCAGCCTCATTTATCAAACCAGACACAGCACAGGTTGACACACAACCTCCACCCACCTGGATCATGGCACCTCGCGCAAACTCCGTGCCCCACAGAGAACCTGCTAAACGCATCGGGCTCAGAGCCAGCAGTGACGTGCCGGTGCGTGGCATTGTCCCTACCTCTGGATTGTGTTTTTTGTGTCTTTGTGTCTCTACTTGCGTCTGCCTGTACATTGGCCGTATGTCTACCGGTCAGTCTGTGTGCTTTGCGCATGCATGCTTGTCCGTGTTGTCTGTGTGTGTGTGTCTGTCTATGTGTCCTCGTTAGCCAACCCATGACAGCTGGGTTTGTCGCGTGACAGCAATAAACCCTGCAGCGAGTCTTGGACGCTTCGCGTGGCCCTCAACGTGCACCTAGTCTGGCACAACCGTTGTGGTGACGTCACCGACCACTTAGTGGCGAAGGGCGGTTGTTGTCAGTCAACGGTATCCGTGTCTCTTTTAGTGTCTCACTCATGGTGTGAAGGCTGCCTCATCCATATTCAAACTGAGCACCGTTCCGCCGGCAGGGCCGAATAAATTAATGTCCCACCTTCCTCAAAGCACGGATTTGTTATTGAATGCAAGGCAAACCCTCATCCACATCTGAATTTATGTTGTATATTAAATTTATCAGATTCTTCCACGGCAGGAATGTAGGCCAGTTGAATTCCTACCAGATGGTGATTGTGTCCAGGAATGCATCGCTATATCACAGGAGCAAATCTATCATCAATGCAACGTGCCAACACGACGTTATAAATTAAGCATGAATTCAGCACTAAAATATTTTGTGCTCATATTTAACTGTTTGTTAGGTAATAGCTATTTTTAGTGTAACTATTCATAGCCAATGAAAAAAAGTGGTCATCTGAAAGCATGCTTAAATGTAATTCTCAATCAGGTCCCATAGTGTAAAGAAGTGCATTCTCCGACTCTGAACATACACTCCATCTTTCGTCTGTCCTATTTATGTGATATGAAGGACCATTGCCCGAAACGTCGTCTATTATGTTTTTTTTCCCTTTCTGGTCGCACAGTGTTAATAATGAACTTGTGGAGTTTGTTTGGTGGAGATGGAACGGTTAGTCGCTTCAGTAGATTCGTGGTCATCAACTATTGATGAGAAATCTACAGAGTGACGCAGATGATGATGGCCATTATGCCGTTACCAAGCCACGCCCATCATCATCTACGAATCCAGCGACACACGATGGAACAATTAATTGTCATCATCATTCAACATCCACCTGCGGTGCATACAATGAATACACCACTCACTTCTATCCATACGGATAGACTTTCCTTCACTACGGGAATGAGGAATTTCTAACACTGCATCAGGGCAGCCACATTAAATCAAGTTTTTTGTAATTATTAAAACATTTGTTTTTATAATTTAACAGGTAAGGCCAACTGAGCTATGTAGCTCTTTTCAGAAGCGACCTTGCCACAAATTATAGGTCAACAAAGTGGCTTATTACGTGGAAATGCATAGCAGCCAAATACTCCAAACGCGTGTTGTTGATTCTCAATGTCGAGGGAGAGAGAAAGGCAAACTCCACATATATAGCAGGCGTCAGGGTTGGGGGCGAACCCACGACCTCCTGTATACCAGGCGAGGTAGTTAACATCTCGCCACCGTGGCACCTACATTGCTCAAGGAGCCTGCGCCGGGTGCGAGTGATAACAATATAACAATATTAATGATTGTATCGCGGACAGCCACATTAATATCACTTTGCAGAGCTAAGCGCGCACTCAGTATTAAAACACATTTCATGACTTTATTGCACAAGGCAACAGGACTTGTTTCATGTTCCAGGCGTACAGCCGTGATCTGTCTTCATTTGTTCTAAATGCGAAGCTTGTGTACGCAGAGCGAATAACTCGAATTCCCTAAATAGTTATTGCGAATGTGTCGCTGGGTACGAGGTGAGCAGTGGGAGTGGTGCCATAGTGGTGTAGCCCGCTGCGCCATGGACCCGGCGACCTGAGTTCACTTCCCAACCACGGCCAACATCGTCGACAAATATCTGAACCGGTCCTGGGCCGCCCCAATGGCGATTCGGCCTCAAATGAGCACCCGGTGCGGTGTATACACATCAACACGGCGGAGACAAAGACGGCCGAGCGTGCTACTTGCCACGCAACCTCAGTGGCAAGTGATATCAAGAATCAATCCAGAGACCCACTGACGACCCGCATGGTGAAGTATGGTCAAACAACCCCCCGTGACCAACAGTATCGAGTCAGGCCTTGATCCGGTAGTGGATTGACAGCAATGCTGCATTTGTTAACCAACTTTTTTGGTTTTGATTTAAGCTGCTGTTACTACTATGGATATTGATTGTGTTAGTACTAGATTATGGTAAGTGTTAATACCAGGGTCATTTATATTATTGGTTCATTCGGTAAAGTCATGTAGAAGGGAAACAATAAAATAATACAAATATAAAACAATAAAATTATCACGACGTTTCGACTGCAACACAAGCAATCATCATCAGGTGTGAAAACCACAGCAAGAACATTTGAAAAAAGTGGCGGTTTTTTTTCTTCAAATTTTCTTGCTGTGGGTTTCACACCTGATGATGATTGCTTGTGTTGCAATCGAAACGTGAGAATTTTATTTTTTTATTTTTTTATTATTTCCCTTCTACGTGACTTTACCGAAAGAACCAAGAATATTATTGTTTTGTAAATTTTATCATTGGAGGGGTTTATTTGTTATCCAATGCCACTGTTAGTGCAACTAATAATTTGTCCATATAATAACGGAGTCATCAGGACACGCTCACATATATAATCATCTGTAAAATACGGTATAATTTTATTGTTTTATATTTGTATTATTTTATCATGCACTCTATGTGCTATGAAGAAGGACCCTTGCCCAAAACGTCGCCTATTATGTAGGTTTACTTTAAAAGCATAATAAAGTATTAAAGCTTTCGTGATTGCATAAAATTACTCATTGTTTTTTTCGGTGAAGTCACGTATGTAGAAATACAATAAAATTATATTAAAACAAAAACAATCACGACGTTTCGATTACAATGCAAGCTATCTTCATCAGGTGTCAAGAACAAATCACGGAGGTAAATACAACAAAAAGATGAGAGAAGAGAATTCAACAAACCTGAAAAAACATGATGTGAAGCACATCCAGTCAGGCAAACAACAGAGTTAGACACTTCCTGGCGGACCACGAATTTCAGAAGAGTGTTAAATTTCGTGTTCAACCTTTGGATTACACATACCAGCATAGATTGAATGAAAAATACGAGGTATACGGTCAGTAGAAATACATATACAAGTCCACCAAGAGGTAAGGAGGGAGGAAAGACGGAGAGGGAGGCAGATAGAGGGGGGGGGGGGATGAACAGAAGCTTAAATAGGAAATACGGTTGGAGGGGGGGAGGGGCCAGAGCGAGAGCGGCAGCTCAAACACGCACATCTTACACATACAAAACGGCAGCTCAAAAAAGGACCACCTCTTGTAAATACAAAACGGCAGCTCAAAAAATGACCACCTCTTGTAAATACAAAACGGCACCTCAAAAAAGGCACATCTTACACATAATTACAACGGTAACGTCCCCGTAGAAGTGTGATAATAAAGTATTAAGCTTTCGTGACTGCATAAAATTACTCATTGGTTTTTTCGGTAAAGTCACGTATGTAGAAATACAATAAAATTAGTTTGTGATTGTTTTTTGTTTTAATATAATTTTATTGTATTTCTACATACGTGACTTTACCGAAAAAACCAATGAGTAATTTTATGCAGTCACAAAAGCTTTAATACTTTATTATAACACTTCTACGGGGAAGTTACCGTTGTAATTATGTGTAAGATGTGCCCTTTTTTGAGCTGCTGTTTTGTAAGTGTAAGATGTGCGTGTTTGAGCTGCCGCTCTCGCTCTGGCCCCTCCCCCCCTCCAACCGTATTTCCTATTTAAGCTTCTGTTCATCCCTCCGCACCCCCCTCTCTCTCTCTATCTGACTCCCTGTCCGTCTTTCCTCCCTCCTTACCCCTTGGTGGACTTGTATATGTATTTCTACTGACCGTGTACTTCGTATTTTTCATTCTATCTATGCTGGTATGTGCAATCCAAAGGTTGAACACGAAATTTAACACTTCTGAAATTCGTGGTCCGCCAGGAAGTGTCTAACTGTGTTGTTTGCCTGACTGGATGTGCTTCACATAATGTTTTTTCAGGTTTGTTGAATTCTCGTCTCTCATCTTTTTGTTGTATTTACCTCCGTGATTTGTTCTTGAAACCTGATGAAGATCGCTTGCGTTGTGATCGAAACGTCGTGATTGTTTTTTGTTTTAATATAATTTTATTGTATTTCTACATACGTGACTTTACCGAAAAAAACAATGAGTAGTTACTTTAAAAGCGCCACACACAGACGGTGTTTATCATGGGACTAATTTTTGAAAGTATCAAAGTATGAACATTTTAAAATAGGTTTTACCCTTTTTTAGCATCACAACAGCAGGTATTAAGATGTTCAAACACCAAATAGATACCGTTTGCAAAAAATAAAGTCTGCATTAACCACACACAGTACTTGTGGTAAAACATGCAAACAAACATGCTCTGATAATTATATACGCATTGTCGTTGAAGCTGATCGGCCAACAACAGAGACAGCAGCAGCCTTCTTTATGGATTAATCGAGCGTGTTTAGTTGAGTGACGCTGCACGGCTTTGCTTGCCATTCTCGTGAAATTTCCGCTCCGCACAGAAGAATGTTTACACTCGCCGAGCCGCCCTCGCGATGTGCGCCGTTCGTGCTCCATGTTCGACGAAGTTTATGCGAAGGGCTTTGAGGGCGATACCCTTCACGGAGGGCGATACCCTCTACGAAAGGCGCCATGCGAACTAATTATGGATTCGTTGTCTCGTTAGACGATTGGTTTATTGCTTGGTTTTATGTTGAAATTCACTCGCACCGTACATGGCCAACCGTGCTCATCGATTGACTACGTACGGTGTGAGTGTTTGGTTGATTGGTTGATTTATTGGTTGGTTGATGGTTTAATAGATTGGTTGGTTGATTGATTAGTTGTGTGGTTGTTGGTTGATTTGTTGCTCCATTGGTCGATTGATTGCTTGATTAATTTTTGGTTAATTGGTTGGTTGCTTGAATTGTTGGTTGATTTGTTGATTGAATGGGTGATTGCTTCATTTGTTGGTTGATTGGTTAGTCGGCTTATTTATTGATTGATTGGTTTGTTAATTATTCAGTTAATTGGTTGATTGATTGATTATTTGGTTGATTTATTGATTGATTTGTTGGTTGCTTGATTGATTAATTTGTTGGTTGATATATTTGTGCTCCTCCCACCCCGGGTGTGTCTTGTTTTCACGTTTACGCGTGTCACTTTCATGCCCCCCCCCCATTCCCCTATGTTCTTTCAGTTCTCCTTCATGCACTAATGTCTCTGTTACTTTAATTGATAACGGTTTTGCCCTTTGGTGTGTTTATTAAAGCCCTCCATGGCTCGCTCCCTCATTGCCTCCTTCCCTCACTGCTTTCCTTCTCCCTGCCTGCCTGCGTCCCTCCCTGCCCCCCTCCCTGCCTACCTGCCTCTCTCTCTCTGCTTCCCTCCCTCGCTGCCTCCCTCCCTGCACTAGTGGACGCGTGTTTATGTCTTCGTCGTGTTCCAAGTTTTAGCGCGAGGTTGATCATTTTGTAATATTTTTTTTTTATCTCGTTTGACGCTTTGCGCGTTTTTCCTTTCCCCTCCCCATGCACTCGTTGATGGCAGCCTTTGAGGCAGGCCCTGGTAAACCGAACGAACCCACACTGTGACCAATCTCGTCTCGAGGCCACTGCTGTCCCAACTGGTGAGGCTAGCATGCAGAGACCGGACGCGACCTTTCGCTCTTGTGTTTGACGTAAGGGATCTTTTTTTTTTACTTATTCTCCCTGTCCCATTGATAAACATTCAACTCTCATGGCTCAGGGTGGTCGTGCGTGGTCTAAACCCCTTTGATCAGATCAACCTCCACTACCTAAACACCATCGACTGAAATAATAATCGCCAACTTGTAACACTGCACTGCACCACACAGTATCTGCTCGCTCTAGTAGAGAAACAGAATCTGTATTTATTCTGGAGAAATTTGATGAGCAATGAAGCTCTTTTTCCCAGATATTCACACAGAGAGAGAGAGGACAACTCAGCGGTGTTAGGAGACGGAACCACGGATGAGCAGGAAGGCGGCAGCAGCAGCCACGTCTTGAGAATCTGGTGAGATCCTGAATTCTGGAATATATTCTCATGTGAGATTTGAGATTTTGCTGACACCTGATGATACTCGATGTAAAAAAAAAATGGCTCGCTTTTTAACATTCCTCTTCCGGTTGTTGCCAAATGAACCAATTCTATCAGCGTGTTTACCCACGACTGGACAACTTGAGTTGATTAGCTCTGTCGTTAGGTGGTGGATGGTTACAGTTATAAGGTTGGGATTGTGCCAAGGCCGTAATTATAATATGTATTGGGGGACGCATCCCCCCCAATATTCAAATATGCTCAAAATGTCCCCCATGATATATTGCTATAAAATAGATTTCTGTTTATATGATTGTGGTTATGGTTGTACTTTAGTAATCCCTAATCTCTGCCATTACATACAATTAAACAAGAAAAGGTAAAAAAGAAAAAATCAGAGCAATGTAATAAATACAATACACTATTAGACATTATTGTAAAAAATAAATTAAAAGTCCATCCTGTGTGTTAGTGAATTTTTTCATATTTTAGGCGGGAAATTAGTTTTCAAATGTAGATTTTTTTTCTGGGGGGGGACCCCCAGACCCCCTGGAAGATTTGGTCCCCCCAATGTTGACTCCATGGCTAAGGCCTTGGATTGTGCCTACATGATCCAATCCCAATAGAAACGAACGATGAATCTATCCTCGAGGGGAGAACGACCAACCGCTGCACGCTTGGAGAGCCATTTGATAAGGACTATGCACATGGCTCAAGTAGCCACTGCCTCTGTAAAATTCAATCAAAACCACTTGGTAAGTTCACGCACATGACGTCCAACATTGCGACCACGCACCAATCTCTATCTTTCTTTGAGATTATCCGAAACCTCGGGACAGACACACACAGGACAAGACCTTGTCATATGGACTAAGACAATGCGGACAATGATCCTATGCCACATACACATTAGGGAGAATGGCAGCCAGCTTCCCCCGAAACCCCGGAGATTAATAACCTCTTGCAGAAATATTACCAAGGATTTTTATTCCTCTCAGTGTACCCCCTCATTAGAGGCCCCTGAACAATGCCTCTTGTCTCAAAAGGTCAGAACGGCCACCCTGCTCGAGTCCGGCCCAGAATCCCTCAGCCACGCCACGATAGCCCTCACCCCTGAGAAAACCCTTCCAGGTCCCGATATTATCTCAACGTTCAATAGGTATCCCCAACCGACCACCCCCCCCTTCTTCCCGCTCTCCCATAAATCCGTAGCTCGCCCTATTCTCTTACTCCGTGGTTCTTAACCTTTACTGCAGCCTTGCACCCCTTTGGATCTCAATCGTAAAAAAATATATGTTAATAAATACATATGTTTTATGAAACTAAGTAGTTGTAATTTATGTGCCCGTGCTTAATTTGTGTTTCAATTATTTACCATGAAATAAAATCTGTTCATGTCTCGCACACCTCCAGAAAGGGCAGCTCGCACCCCAGGGTAAGAACCACTGCTCTTACTTGATGGCTGAGAGGCATGAGCGGAGTTTAGGAGGTGGGGGGCCAACGCCCTCCCAAACTGGACACCTTTATAAACATTCTTTGGGTCTTTCAGTAAAGCCACGTAGATAGAAAACAATAATGAGAAAATAATAAAAATCCTAACAATATCACGACATTTCGATCGCAACACAAGCGTGTAAGTTTAATATCTAGCCCCGCCCATTTACCCTTGGGCTACACCCATCTCAAACCTTTATAACATCCTGCCTTAGCAGCTCTCCCGCCATATATTTTTCCTGCCTCAGCAGCTCTTCCGCTATATATTTTTCACCAAATGACGATTGCTTGTGTTGCGATCGAAACGTCGTGATATTGTTATTATTATTTTTTTAACTTAATTTTTCTATCTACGTGGCTTTACCGAAAGACCCAAAGGATATGAATTCCTGCAGTTACAGAAGCTTTAAGTCAAGATTAAACCTTTATAAATGTGTATAATTTATTGATTTTCGGTAAATTAGTGTTTATGTTCATTAATTTATTTTCAGTAGTTTACAATTAACGTAAATACAAATGATGTACCAGTGAGAGGCATTCGAGACAATTTAGAAGCAGAATCTCCAATGCCGGCATCATGACGACAACAAACTAAATAACAAACACCCGAGAGACGCACCGGTTGCAAGGCGTGTTCAGATATCTCAACACCTACAGTACATCACTGCCGGTAAGGGTAAAGCAAATTTATTTATATTTTAAAGAGATCTCCACGTTGTGATCTTTGCTTTCAGACGAAAGATTCCGCTATGACCCTGCACGCGCGCGGGCGGGCTCCTTGGGAGGACAACCCTGCGAATAGACGGCACCCACCATCTGAGAGACTATTTACTCTGCTACGAAGACGGGTCATTGCCCGTAACGCCACCGTTTACATTTTTTATTATTATTGTAAGCCCACACACTGTTACAAACGAATGCGTTCAATTTTTTTTATGCATATACTGTATGTGCTTTTGGACCACTGCAAAGACAAACAAAATCCCCCGTATAGCCTTAAAGACTGTTGAAGCAAGTGCTGTTAGCGAGTAGCACCTATGAAGGTCGGCACAGCACACGAGGGGGTGGGTGGCCAGGACCACGCCCGGACGCTTTTGTTTCCCCAGCGGCGACTGTTTGCACGTTGCAAATCAACGTCGAGGAGGCGCAGAAGCGCGTGATAATCATCACTGGTGTTGGTGGCCGTGAGCAGGAACTGCTCCCCACCACTGCCAACGCAGCAGCAGCACCACCACAATCAGATGACTTCTTCCCATCAGAGGGATGGGGCTCTGCTGGGCCACGCGTCATGCGGTGGACAGCGCGTGGCTCCCTGCCGTCACGGAGATAACTCCACGACCCCCGCGGGACTCTCCCTCGCGCTCACCCTGCCCCACAGCCCTGCGGCCACACTGTCTGGGAAAGACAGATGCTCGAGATTCATAGCGTGAGCTGATTGCTGCTGCCGCTGCTGCTACGTTTGCAGTGGTGCACAAGTTAAAATAATAACACAACGACATCAATGCACTCGTCAACAGCACCGCGTGGCCTTAAAACAAAACATATTAATACGCGTGTGAAGTGACGTTTAACGGCCCTTCTTCAGACCACATGACCCTTATTTTTACGACAATATGCTCTGAAGGTCCATTTTGCTCGAAACATCACGAGGTGATTGTACATTTGAATAAGGCACATTTAGCACCCTTCGTCTGATCTTATGCCTCTAGAGTTTTACGGAGAATCTTTCTCGAAAAGTCCGTAAAGGCGAGCGTTTACAAAGTGCACTGATCGCCTGTGTGAAGCTGCTGATGCTGCTGCTCATGGGTCTGAGAGAGAGCGAGAATGACGACGCGACGTTCCCGGGCTGCACCGCGAGTCACCGGATGCTGTGCGTAGCCACACGGGGCACCTCTCGGTGATCTGTCAGGGACGCAGAGGGAAGAGTTTGAATAACGGACCCCGGGGGGAGGAGGGCGGCTCCTTTTTTGCGGGTTCATTTAGGGCGGTGTGGATTCCTGTGCGGATGGACAGAGACGTTTGGAGCTTCATAGTTGATTTATTAGATTCGCTTCTAAGGGAACGGGTGACATCTGCCTGAGAGGTGAACTCACTCCCTGGGGTGACCCCCTATTGCTATCTCATACACCACTCTCACTGCCCCCTCCCACTCCCCACCCCACCCTGCCCCGCCCAACGCACGTCCCTCTCTCCCTCTGTGTGTGCGTGTAGTTGAGTTTGGTTGTCCTGAACTTGGCAGATCCCTCCTGAAAAAAAATAGTCGTGGGGACTGCGTGAGGCGTTAACCCTGGGTAGACTCGCGGAGCATTTCGTTGCTCTGGTGCTCAGGCTGCAGAGTAAACCATAGTCCGAGCATGTATGTACGTTGAACTTCTTTCACACCGTACGTAGTCGACCGTCCTAATCGGAGGTCCGGGGAGAAAGCCACCAAACAAAACACAAAAAGCAGTTCTAAAGAAATTAGTTTTCAATCTAAATTATTTAAAAGTGCATCGCTCCAGGAACTCCTAGTAACAGAAGGAAGAGTGCTCCAGACGGTCACAGAAGCGCATCTGAAAGCGCATCTGAAAGCGCGTGATACGGTGACCAGCCTTTGTTCGACGGCTGAGCCAAAAGGCGCTGCTGCTGCGAGGATGAGCGGAGTTCACGTGGTGGTTTTCATGCTCCTTGACGAAACCAGCAGCAAGGTATTACAGTTTATTTGTGGCAGCTTCACTGCTGATGCTGTGGGATGGGAACTTGTCTTGAGTTCCCCCTGGGTCCTCCAGTGGTCACTGATCGCTGTGGTTGTTGATTGGCTGGCAAATGCTCCGCGTCAATCACCCACCGTCTTCGTGTTTGATTGGCATTCGAGTAAAGTTTCTTGGAGAAGAATAGATCACCAGACGCCGCTCGAATACCGGGGAGGCCGTTGTGTTGCCGGCGTCACGCTCCAAGTTTACCAATTTTTTGTCATAAAATTACAAAATTGGGATTTACATCGAGTAACATCACCCCCCGCACTGGAAGTCTCACAGAAAGTGACAGCTGCCGCTGGGGGTGCCCTATGCTAGCCCACATTGCGACATCACCTCCTTCTGGCAGACTAATATACCAGGGACAGCTTCTACTGGGGGTGCCTTATGCTCGACCACATACCAGCATCACATCCCCTACTGTGAAAAGACTGCAGACGTGAGCCCGTGAGAACACAGCAGCACTTCGCTTCTTGATGATCGCTGTGCGCCGTAAAGGATTGATAGCGCCATAGTGGAGGTGCCGAATGGTGATTGTTATCCATACTCTCACGAAAACTTCAAATCTAGAACAAATCTAGAATGATTGTCATCATTGATCATTCGTCGAGCGTTGCGACAGAGGTGGTGGCAGAGTGCGAGCCATGTCCGACACGGGCGCCTCGCGAATTCCTGACGCAGCAGCAGAATCTCTCGGCAAAGCAGAGACCTCGCAATGAATGTGTAGTGTGGTGAAATATGTGGCACACCCACTGTTGGCCGAGGGCAACCTGTCTGGCCCTAAGGAGACACAAGGGAGGAGCTGGGCAATTGGGAGGGAGATATAAGGACGTGTGTGAGAACGGAGCGGGAGTTCGTGTTGCAGGGAGCAAGAGAGAGATATGTCTCGCCACTGCCGTGAACGGACCTCAACCCTCACGAATCGCCCGGCGGGTGATTGTTGATCCCCCCGCCCGGTTCGGACGAGTGAGTGCGTCTGAGGGAACGTAGGCTGTGGGAGCGCTGCTGTGTGCAAGCCTCTGTGTGAGCGCTGCTGTGTGGAAGCCTCTGTGTGAGCGCTGCTGTGTGGAAGCCTCTGTGTGAGCGCTGCTGTGTGCAAGCCTCTGTGTGAGCGCTGCTGTGTGCGGAGCCTTGAGTGCGGAGCTGCCGAGAGCGAGAGCTGCTGTGTGCAGGTTAGCGAGGTGTAGCGTAGATACGAGTGGGAATTGGTTAACAGAAGTGACCGTAGCGATATTGACAGGAGTGCCTACAACTGGTGCAAGAATAGGATGATAAAGTGTAAGCAGGGGACCTGTTGCAACGTGTCAGTCTGAGTGATTTTACAAGACACTACAAATGCACCGAGAACACCCAATGAAGACGAAGCGTCAGCGGCAAGGTGGTGGTGGCGCAATGGTAATGCTCACTCCTTATGGCAAGAAGGGCCCTGGGTTCGATTCCCAATAGCCGACTCGGGCGCCTTACTGTACGGAGTTTTAATTTTCTCCCCTTGTTCTCCAGTGTGTGATGTGTGTGAGAGTGTGATATGTGGTGTGGTACAGTAGGGGATACAGCTGGTGCATCTACAAGTTATCTCAGTCAGCCAACCCATAGCACATGGGTCTGTCCTGAGACCTCCTGTCAGAAAGCTTTCGACAATTCACGTGGCCTCAAAGTGTACCTGGCCTGGCACAGGCGCCGTGGTGACGTCACCGTCACTTAGTGGCAAATGACGGATATTGGTATTGTGTGGTGTGTGCGAGAGTGTGATGTGTGGTGGATGTGAGAGCATAGTTTGTATATGTAGGGGGGGCGGTAGTGTACAGGTTAGTGTTGTAACCCCGTTGCGCTACATACCCGTCGACCTGGGTTCGATTCCCGCTCACAGCCAACACCAGTGACGAAAATATGAACCGGTCATGGTCCTCCCCTAGGTTAACTCAGCCTCAAATGAGTACCTGGTCCGGTGTGTAAACGTCGCCACTAGGGAGACAAAGGCAGCCGGGCGTGGTGTTGGCCACTCATCTCCACGTGTGTCGTGCCGGCCTTCAAATATGCTCTCTAACAGCACTTCTCCCAAAAGTCTGTTAAGCCTTTCTTTAGAACTGCTTTTTGTATTTAGTTGGTTGTCCTTCCCCAGCACAGCTCACCAGCGCGTACGGGGCGACATGATGGTGACGCTCGTGATTGACAGCCAAAAGGACCCGCGTGGAGTTTGCTCTCCTCGTCCGCACGGGTTTCCGCTGGCTTCTCCGCTTTCCTCCCACAGCTAAGGGCACACAAATAACGTAGCCCGTATTCTTGGTTCTTTCGGTAAAGTCATGTTGAAGGGAAACAATAAAATAATAATATATATAAAACAATCAAACAATTGTTATTATATGAATCACTGCAGTCACGAAAGCTTTAAATCTAAATTTTACGTAGCCCGTGTTGACCAAAACATCCCATTGGTGTCCCGTTTTGCACCCATGCGATGCGTTCATCCACCAGCCTGTTTGCGTTATTTGTGTGCCGGTGTTGCTGTGCTGGTGCGCCACCTTGCCACTCGGAACATGGACTCTGCGTAGTGGTTTTGGTCGTGTGTGTCTTGTTTGACGTAGTGACTAGGTCTCTATAACTAGGTCCCTTTAGAAAAATAGAGTATTTATGGCCAAATGGATTTTAACTGAGCCAACAATAAACCAAATTAATGTATCGGCACCCTCCTGAAAACAGTATTGGGACTCGGTGTGCCTCTCCTGTGTAAATAAGTAATGATTGTTGCTGTTAAAATTATTATATGGTAGCAACGTATGCGATCAAAATGAATGAGCGCGTAATTTGCCTCCTTCCCTTTCCTATCACGCCATGTAAAACAAGAACTGCATTTTTACACATCTAGTCAGTCGCGCGGCCTTCTGGAAATTCGTAATTTCCACAGCATTGGTTCTTCACAAGCAAAACTCTGGACCGGTTTCGACATTCAGTGTTTCATCAGCAGATTGAGGCTTGCTTGCACCAGTGCTGGCAAACTGTTTAATATGGGTCCAAGTTCGACAAAAAACTCTGCAATACACAAGACAAAAATAACGCTCATGTTTATACAACAGGTGCTCATTGACGTCGGCCGGGTGGCTGAGCTTATGGCGCAGTGCACTGTCAACCACTGCGCCACCGCTCCCCTACACAGAGACATCACACTCCGGTGGCTGTGTGGGAGACATGCGAGTGAAGCAATGGGTGTCCCCACGTGTGTATGTTGAACTTCTTTCGCACCGTACGTAGCCAACCGTGATAATTTGCAGTGCGGGGGAAGGACAACAAACTAACCACATAAATTTCTATGCTAATTCCTTTAACAATGGGTGTCTCTGCGGATGTGTATGCTTTAACTTTTAACATAGCTATTTCTGTGACCAGTCACAAGCTAATCATTCAGCCATTTCAATGCTAAATTATATGCTAATTTATTTGTCAAGGCGCTTTGTTCCTCTCACACAGCTTAAAGGCCGTGATCTGAACGTGGCTCTTTCACTCCAGCGCTGTCCTACCAGACAGTCTCGTCCCTTCACCTGATGAAGGCCGCTTGTGTTGTGGCCGAAACGTCGTGAGAATATTATTGTGTTATTTTATTTTATCAATTTATTATTTTATTCTCATTCTACGTGACTTTACCGAAAGAACCAAAGAAGATAACCACATAAAGCAGCTCTAAAATAGTATTAATGACATTTAGAATGCGCCAGATGTTTTCCAGACAAGTAAACAACTCGGAGGCGCGGAGCCAAGCGCAGGGCTGCTCGAAATCCTGACCCAGACAGGTAACGATGCCTTTAGACGCTTCTTAAAAGTCAAAGTGCATTTGATGTTGCAGATGTGCAAAGGGATTGAGTTACAAACCGAGGGGGCGACAGCCGAGAACCGACGTGAGGCTGTAACAGTATAGTGAAGTGTGTAGTGTATATTAGTGTAGTATATAGTAGTGTAGTGTATAGTAGTGTATTGCATAGTTGTGTAGAGTGTAGTGTGTAGTAGTGTATTGTATTGTTTATTAGTACAGTGTATTGTGTAGTGCATAGTAGTGTATAGTGTAATGTATAGTGTATAGTAGTGTATTATATATTAGTGTAGTGTATAGTGACATAGGTCTGCATCAGTTCGAGACCTTGGTGTCCGAAGAACATTATGAGTGACGCTGCGTAGGGATCTACCAATAGTTTTCAAACTACAGACGATTTAAAAGTGCATTAGCCCCAGTAGCTTCCCCCGATGAATGCTGGACGAGATCCTTTCCCTTCGAGTGCGAATGGGGCTGAGTTAGAGCGATGGTTCTCAACCTTTTTTGGCTACTGCTGTACCCCCATTGTTGAATTTTGTTTCAACCGAATAGTAAACCCCCTTGCCTGACTCAACATCGTTCTGAGAAATAAATGTATGAATAATGAACGTCGATATTTTAACCAATTACCCATTGCGTGAGGTTATCTCATTGTTTACGATCGGTGAGTTTATAAAGGTATTTTATATCGTTCTAGGTTACCATGTACATTTACATTTTATCGAAGTTATTTTATATTCGCAATGCATACGTGAATATTCACCAATGATTCTTAAGTATAATATAACTTCGCGCATTTATAAATCACCTCATGTACCCTCCTGGTACATTGTAATGTGTACCTCTAGGTGTCCGCGTACCCCCGGTTGAGAACCACTGGTTGAGATTATTTGAAAGTGCACAGCTCCAGTGGCTTCCCACGATGGATGTTGGACGAGAGAACCTTTCCCTACGAGGGCGAGTGGCGCAGAGCTAGCGAACACGACAGCTATCAATATCGAGAACCCAAACACCCCTCACACCCTTCTCTCCTTCCACCATCACCTGAGCGCCATCAACATCTGTGGAGGCCGAAGTTCGCCCCACCGCCCTCGCCGTCTGCCCCCTCCACTCTTTCCTCCACTCCTTCCTCCACCACGCTGTTCGGCCCCCGCCGGGCCCTCGCCGACCGGGTGATCAGCCCCCCGCGTTAGCGCCCCCTCTGAGGGACATAGCTGAATGGCTGGCTCACCGCCACATGGGGTTACTCCACACACACCCGCGCACACCACGCCTAATGCTCACGCGGCGGCGAGCATGCACACGCTCCAGCTGGTGTTTACACACTATTATGCGCACGCCCCACTACAGCGGCGGCGTGAATACAGCGGCGGCGTGAATACGTGCGCGCGCCTGCGACCGGTTATATCCTAATCCGTTCACGCACAAAGACGAGCGCTAAAGCGGCTGCACGGATATGTGCGCCGGCGGGTGTTTATCCGCTACCTCGCACCCGCGTTAAGATGCGCTCTAAAGCGGCAGCGCGAACGCGCGCGCACCTGCAGGCGATTCATTTAACACACGCGCGAGCGTCGACGAGCGGGTTTAACGCACCCCGCCCTAATATTCGCGCGGCACGGCTGCACGAACGCGCGAGCGTCGGCGGCCGTTTATGTTTTTAATACACGCGTGCCTCACCCACACACTCAAATTACCAACACCACGCCGAGGTTCCACCCACATACACAGAAATCACACTGCACCGATACTCTGTACTAAATTTAATTAACGGCACAAATACACTCTACCTGGGGGGAATATTTTGCGAGAAGAGCTTAGCCTAACTCTGCATACGAACCCAGTCACTCAAACGTCGTACCACGTACCTCGTAGCTGTACTCACAGCGTCGCACGGACGTTGTGAGAGTTGGAGGGAGAAGGACGAGAGAAAACTTTACCTATCACTACCTCGTAGCAGCACTCGCTGGCATCACACGGATGCTGCGAGCGGCTCGAGGAGGCAGGTCGGCAGGGAGTGGATCTTGACGGCCCAGGGGTTGAAGGCAAGAGGCCTAAAATCGTCCTAGGCTCCTCTTTTTATTCTCTAAACTTCAAAAGCCCAGGGAGACGTCGTACCACAAAGCCAATTGTGCGCTTACCTGCGCCGTCGTCACTCTCGACCGTCTCTAGCGTGGCCTAATCCCCTCACTTCAAAGGCCCAGGGTGGCATTTTACTGCGCGACTAATCGTGCGCCTACCGCCTACCTTGGGTTACGCCCCCCCCCCCCCCATTACCATGTCCTTCCTCTAGTCCACGGCCACTCATTGTCCCTCTTTGCCCATTGTCTGGAAGGGCGGTTGCGCTTTTCCTGCTTAATATTCCACCCTTCGTCCTCCCCCCCAATGTTGTGAGTAACTCATTGAGGTTGCTTCAATAGAATCTTTTATTTCTGGCCATACATTTTTAAACCAATTTTAGGGGCATCGCAATGTAACCTGTTCTGCAAGGATCAGCCAATCTCATGGCATCAGGAAACCGTGGGACTTTCCCTCTAGAGGCCCTTCGGATTAAAACCCGATGTGCCAGGAAATCCCCCCCCCCCCCAGGATACTACGTGGGTGCAAGTGCTGCGTGTGTGCTTGTGCTCAGAGTGGGGGGTAGTGGACAATCGCGGCGCTTTCGGCGCTGCTCCGCGGTCGTGGCACCAAACATCCCCCCACCTCCTCCCCCGTGCCCACCCGCCGCCCTCCTCCCGTCGTTTGCAGTCAGTGACGATGCCGCGTCGCTTGTTTTGGAGGAAATTGCGCCGAGAATGATGGCGCATGGCTTAGTGCGGATGAGTCGTGTCTCCTGCCTAGTGTCTGTGTGTGAGTGTGTGTGTGCGAGAGTGTGTGTGAGAGTGTGAGTGTGTGAGAGTGTGTTTGCGCGTGAGTGTGTGTGTGTGAGAGTGTGTTTGAGAGTGAGTGTGGGAGAGTGTGTCCCGTGCCGCCCTTCATAGGTGATCGCTAACAACACTTGCCCCAACAATCTGTTTAGGCTATATGGGGGATCATGGTTTTTTTTGTCAGAGTGTGTGTGAAAGGGGGTGTGTGTGAGTGCATGTGTGAGTGCGTATGTGCGCTACGAACCCGTCGACCCGAGTTCAGAATCTGAATATTTATGTATTCTGGAAGAATCCGATGAGCTATGAAGCTCTTTTTCACAAATGTCCAGTAGTTCGATTCCCGCTCACGACCAAGTGACGATTATCTGAATAGGTCCTCGTCCTCCTCTAAGTCGACTCAGCCTTAAATGAGCACCTGGTGCGGTGTGTAAACATCACCACTGGGGAGACAAAGGCGGCAGGTGTGGTGCTGGCCACCCACCCCCTCGTGTTCCATACCAGTATTCATAGGTGCTCACTCACAGCACAAGCCCCAACAGTCTGTTACAGGATATACGGGTATCTTTGTCTTTTTATGAGAGAGCCAGTGTATGGTGGGCTGCGCCGTGGCCTGCCTTCGACACTTCATCTCGCCTGGCGCAGGCTACTTATGGGAGACACCACTGCAATTTACGTGAGAATGTGAATGTATTCTACGCGTGTACTTGCAAGTATATGCTGTGTAAGTGTGTGTGTGTGTGTTAAAGTGGGGGATGGGGTTCAGGTTACGGTAAGCTTTGACGCCTATTATCGCTCGCGGCCACACGGCGTTGGAGCCGTTCACACGAATGGACGCAGCGCCTTCACAGCCTCCCTACCCCGCCAACATCAGTCGCACCCTCGTCCTCCTAACAGATCCATTGTCCGCGGCGCGACATAGCTACCGCTGCAGCGTGTGACTGGGTGCGTGCACGGCTAAAGGGGAGTGCCCACTCTCTCACAAAGGCAAAGGATCCTCCGTGTCGCCTGTAACAGACTGTTGGGGCAAGTGCTTATGAGGCCGGCGCGGCACACGAGAGGGGTTGGTGACCGGCACAACGCCCGTCCGCCTTTGTCACTACAGTGCTGATATCAATGCACCGCACCAGGTACTCATTGTAAGGCTGCGCCGACCTAGGGGTTGCCCAGGACCGGTTCATATACTCGTAACCGGTGTTGGTTTCGGGGGAGAATTGACTTGAGGTCGCTGGTTAATAGGGTGGTGCACTAACGACTGTGCTATCACATGGATACACACAGAGACGCACAGGCACACATACTGCACCAGGTACTCATTGTGGGCTGAGTGGACCTAGGGGGAGGCCTAGGATGGGTTCAGATAATCGTCACTGGCGTTGGCCGCTAACGGGAGTTGAACTCAGGTCGCAGGGTTTGTTGATGCAATGCGCTAACCACTACACATCTGCAGCCCCGCAGATAATTATATTCCCCTCCTTGTCAAATCTGCGTCTCCAAGTAAAATATACAATTATGTTTTCATACATATTCCATTAGCCACACGGCTTTCTCGAAGTGCATAATTTCCGTTGCATTTGTTCAACAAGAGAAAATCTGGATCGATTTCACCAGCAGGGTCTCATCAGCTTGCTGGGCGAACTGCCACATGTTTATAGGCAATGGCCCTCTCTGTTAGATATGGTCCCAGTTCGACGCAAATCTGAAAAATATACGTGATTAGTATTTGCGTAATTTTGTTAAGGAGGATTTTCTGCAAAATTTCGTGGAAATAGATTCACTCTTTCAGCCTTAATCGAGGTTATTGATTGACAGTGGCTTACTGGCTCCCGTACATTATTAACCCCTGGAAATGAAGTCATCTGAAAGATGTATTCGGGAAAACTATGCAAAAAATCCGTAGAATTCTGGAGGGAAATCAGAGAATTATCGAAAAACTCCAACAATTGTTGGGAGAAAAATCTGAGACAAATCCGAATAAATCTGGAGAGACGTTCATTGCTTGGTCTGGCTCCCAGCTCCTTCCATGCGGCTCCACGGCTGATGAACCACTCGTGTTGTGATGGTCTCGAGACGCTGTTGCTTTTGCTCCGAGTTCTGTTTGGTTATCTCTGCTCTGATGTCCGTTTGAATGATGACTGTTAATGTTTTATTTTTTGTTTTTGTAATTTTGGTGAACCAGGTCACTCTTGCCAACTAGACTCCTCTATCCTGCAATTTGTTTTATTCTCGCCTCGTTTAACAAAGACAGTTGAACTCTCAGAGTAGTTTTGAGGAGTGACACACCGGCTGCTGATGGGCAGGGATTACATCCCCAGGATATCGATGACGAATTTGATGCTGACGATAATGATGCTGAGGATGATTTTGATGATGCTGAGGATAGTATTGATGATGATGCTGAGGATGGTGTTGATTGACTTAAAGCTTTCGTGACTGCAGGAATTCATATTATTTGAGTCTTTTGGTAAAGTCACATAGATGAGTTCAAAGAAAATAACAAAAAACTACGACTTTTCGATCGCAAAATAAGCGGTCGTCATCAGGAAAAGGGGGTTAGCATCTCAAGGCAAACTGTTTTTAAAGGTTTAAAATGGGTATAGCCTAAGTGTCAGCAGCATGGGCGTGGTAGCTAATGTTAATGTAAGGGATTAAAAACAGTGTCTACCAGCAGCATGTCGGGCGGTGCTAGCTATGATGGTAGTAGTGGGCAATGCTGGTGCTGGTGGTGGGTTTCCACCAATTAAAGGGCTGCCAGTTAATTATTGCACCTCGCTTTCAGTAGCAATGGCGGGTAGCTAATGTTAATGTATGGGATTAAAAACGGTGTCCCCCAGCAGCATGTAGGGCCGTGCTGCTGCTGATACTACTGATGATAACGATGCTGTTGCTGATTATGCTGATGACGATGATGACGACGACGCTGCTGCTGATGATGACAAATTAGGCTCCGTAAGGGGTTACCACTTCGGGACAAACACAACCTCCACTGCGTCCTCTATCGCCGCACGGAAGAGCAGTTCCACCAACGCGCTTGCATGATGAGCAGCCGTGAGGGTGGCGTGGGCGGGCGCGGAGAGAGGGACGGAAGGAGGGCGGTGGGCGCTTGAGACCCAGAGATTTTGCGCCACTCGGTGCAGTTAATGGGTAACAAAAGCAGGCCACATTTTCCGCGGCGCAATTAATCCCTCCTTGAAGCCCTTTTAAGCCGCCCACCCCCCCCCCAAGTCCATCTAATGCCCCCTATTTATAGCCCCCCCTCCTCCCCTGCGTAAAATGCCCAACGGTGGTGGGAGAGATGAGCGACTCTGGTTTCTATTATGATTATAAAGGCCAAACACTAAACACTCTTCCTCCAACTGCTGCTTGCTGCGCCCCGCGTGTAACGAGTCCAATGAGTTTACATCCCCTCGTATTTCGCGTCCAGAGAAGGCTGCGCGCGTGACCACAGGTGCCGTTAATTTGGCAGAATAGAGGCCTCGGCGCTAGCAAACAACTTTACACGGAGACTTCCAGGAAAGTTAACTTGGCGGGCCCTCATCTGGTTCTGTGAATCTATGAACCCCCCAAAACGGGACCGACGCTAGTGATTCTTTTTCGTGTGATTTTATTCAGGTCTACAGGCAGCCCATTGCCCGTTCAATAGCAAGCGTCGCTCTAATGATGAGACACCGAATGTCCAAACGTGTCCGGAGTTTGATGATCTCAAATAGATGTTGCTGAAACGATGCCCTCCCAGAAAGCCGTGTAGCTGACGGAATGTGTAAAGTAATAATTTAATCTTTTACGTGACTGACTTGGTGGTGAAGCTGCTGCTTCTGCTTTGGAAGTGGTGTGAGGCTTTGATATATATAAGTGACGATTCGGGCAACGACCCTTCTTCATGGCACATACGAAGGTCCATTTCCTGAAATATCTGCAGTTACATATTTTTTCTTCTAAGGTCGCAATCTTATCGGCGATTGTTTTGAGTGTTTGTCTTATGGGGATAGACGTCCATGTGGACGAGACAGTGTCTTATCTCTTGTTATTGGTATGCTCCAAAGCGATGCTAATCATTGCTTTGGCGAATGCTTTTAACACTAAACCCTGGAGACGAGTATGGGGGATCTAACCTGACTCAACGAGGCTGGAATTTTCATGAACCCTATGACTCCCAAAGCATTCCAATGAGGCCTTAGTCTAGCCCTCTAAGCCTCAGGAATTATTCCTTGAAAACAAAGATTCCTGAATATGCCTTAGCTTGAGTATATGAGACTGGCGATATTGAATCAGAACTCTGGCAGTCTATGGGTCTCAATGCGAGTCTATGGAGCTCTATGCGAGTCTTTCGGGTTTTATGCGAGTCTATGGATCCCTATGCAAGTTTGTAGTCATCTGAGTCAGTCAATGTGTCTTTATGTTAATCTATAGGTCTCTATGTCAGTCTATGGGTAGAGGAGTAATGCTCACAACAACGAGCAGAGCGCCGGGCCGTTAAAACACAATAAGCTGGCACAGTCATCTCAGTCAACCCAAGGCACGACCTGGGTCTGTCCCGTGACCTCCTGCCAGCGGGGCTTCGACACATCACGGGGCCTTAAAGTGCACAGAGTCTGGCACAAGTGCCGTGGTGACGTCACCGCCACTTAGTGACAAATGGCGGCTGTTGTTGTGTTCTGTATGGGTTTCCTCTGGCTTCCCCAGTTTCGTTCCATTGATACAAAAAAGACACACACATACACTGTAACTGGTAATTGGCCAAACATTCCAATTTAGCCTCTCGCTGCCGATCGTGTGTACTGACACCTCATTGTGGGTCCCCCTCTGTTCATAACCGAGTCTGTACACGTGGTTGAGCATCCAGTGGTGTAACTGGTCAGGGAAGAGATGCTCGCTCTGAAGCTGCAGTGTGCTGGGCCCACCGGTTTGTGGATATGTCCAGATCGAGCTCAGCAACAGCTCCCTCCACTCCAAGATTAAGTGAGTGTATGGACTCACTCTAAAAAGGGGGTTCCACAGTGGCGAAATGTTAACTACCTCACCTTGTATACAGGAGGTTGTGGGTGCAATCTCGATCCCGACCCCTGTATATTTGGGGATTGCATGTTCTATCCGTCGTCGCGTGGATTTTTCTCTGCGTCCTCCGATTTTTCCCTACAAAATTAGAAACATGTGCTTAGAGTAGTTGGCTGCTACAAATTTCTACGTGATGAGCCACTTCTCTTTGGACTATCATTTATGTCCAGATCGCTTCTGAAAAAGAGGTACAGAGCTAAGTGGAGCCTTACCTGGTAAAATAAAAAAAATATATAACTTTCTTGTTTTTATAGTTTATTAAAGCACCAGCCATGTAGCTAGTTTAAGAGAACCCAACATCAAGTATGCCAGCTACATACCCTGTTTCGTCCCGGCTAGAGATCAGTGGGGAAATTATGGCTAATAACTCCCCATGAGTTGCGCCACCGCCTGCAACTTCATACCGCAATCGGTCATCACAACCTCGACTTTCACCGGCCAGCTGTGATGAGCATGCTATGGTGGACAAGACAAAAAGTCTCAAAAGATGCAAAACCATTCCGGGTCACCACCTGGAACATCAGAATCCTCTGCCAACCAGGTGCAGTGCATATACAAAATAACCTGTAAGGGCAAGAACCATCATCACGGGTCTGCATTAGGTGTGCGTTGACTCGGCGCTGGTGAAACCACTGCAGGAAATGACCAACCCTGTGGTCGTGATGACACAATTGCGTGACCTCATCATGTGCCTCAGAGATTTCAATGCAGTCTGTGGCACTTCCAGAGGTGGCCTGCTAACCGTGATTGGCCAACATGGCAGCGGCAATCCCCAACGACCACCCAAAATGACTCCTGCATTTCCGCAAAAGGAAATGGGCTGAGAATAGGTGGACTCTCGGTTCCAGCACCACGACATTCACAGGCCTGCCCCGCTTGTCAAGCGAGGGCAACACATAAAAATAAATCGATCTACATGGACGTTGTGTACACCAGTGCAGTGTAACACATCGGTCCTTCCTAAAACAATCTGATATGAAAGTTTTGAACTGACAACTGCTTTGACATCACGGCAACTGATTTTGACGCATCGCAGGAAAATGAATAAGTTTTGTGAACAATGTGCGGAGCTCGGTTATATGCGCCTCGGCGTGGTCGGCCATGCCCAGTACACGCCCACCTTCTCGAACCCTCGAGAAGGCTCTGCTCCCCGACCACGTGACCACCAAGGTCCCCTTGGGGCCCCTGGCCCCCACCTTGATCCGGTGACATGTCCGGTCTGGTTCACTCAGAGTGCCACGGCCTGACACGACCCCCGTGGTACTCAACAAACCTCCACACTGCCCTACCCGGCAGTGACCTCATTCGCACCGACCCGACATAGCAGTGACGTCATGCGTTCAGACCCAACATAGCAGTGACGTCATGTGTGTACAGACCCAACACGGCAGTGACGTCATATGTCACTACATCACTCCCCCTGTGTAAGATACAGCCTTCCGGCTGTGACCATATTTATGCGTGCCTCTCAACAAATAGAACGTCAATAAATAACCAGCGACCGACAATAAACTACGCGAGCAACATATTTGCACATGATGAGAGAAAAAATGTAAATGGTGAATTAATGACACCACAAGCATGGATGAATCGATTAACTCGCAAAACCCCCACCACATTCGGTACACCCCTGTAAAATTACGCATGCACAGAACAATAAACAACCGGGGTAACAACTTGCAACGTGTGAAAGAGTCATTTGAAGTGTGCGGTTTTCGAACGAGTCCGTGTGGTTGGACTTCCAGGCGAGGTGGGCCTACGCTCCCTCCCTGGAAGGTCCGGGGGGAATTTCAATGCTGGCGGGAGGGTGCAGCCTCGGACGGCAATGAGTCTACCGCCTGAACTGCGCAGTGCTGCTTCACTGGCGGCGAAGCCTTGGCGTGACCCTCCGGAGCTATGTCGGGTCGGTACATATGGAGAAACACACACACAGACAGAGAGATAGACACACACAGATACACAGAGAGAGAGAGAGAGACACACACACAGAGACACATAGAGAGAGACACACACACAGAGACATATAGAGAGAGAGACACACACCTAGAGAGACACACAGAGAGAGACACAGAGAGAGAGACACACACAAAACAATATCGTGTGAGCCTACTGCGGTTAAGCAGTGATCGGCCACGGCAGAGGTATTGGTTCTTCCGTGTTTCAAATCTGTCTTGTGTTCGCGAACACGGTCCAAGACGTGTTGTTTCATTTCCCCAATGTAATTGCTACCGCAGACAAAACCTAGTTTGTAGACGCCAGGGTATTGCATGTCAGCAATCAAATCTTTCACAGATGGGATCAGTTCACGGATTTTGTGGACTGTGTTGAATCGAAACTGAATCTTGTGTTTGTTCAAGATTTTGGAAATCTTTTTGGTAACCCCTGCTATGTGTCTCTGTGTGTGTGTCTCTCTCTCTCTAACCCCTGCTATGTATGGCAAGGTGATGGTTTTTATTGAGTCCACAGATGGTACCCATGGTTGGGGATACAGCTTTCCGGATTTTGCGGTCGGAATATCCATTCATCTTGAGGGCTTGGTGTACGTGAACCAATCCACTGGATAGGTGGTGTTGGTCGGAGATGCAATGGGCCCTATGGTGTAGTGTTTTGATGAGGGAATTCTTCTCGCTTGGATGGTGGTGGGTATCAGTCTTCAGATAGGAATCCGTGTGGGTGGCTTTCCTGTAGACAGAGTGCCCCAACGAGCCATCAGGTCTCTTTTTGATCAAAACATCCACAAATGGTAGCTTGACATCATTTTCCACTTCCATGGTGAATTTGATAGATGGGTGTATGGAATTGATGTGGTTGAAAAATTGGTTCAGTGCTGACAGGCCATGTGGCAAGATGACGAACGTGTCATCTACATATCTCTTCCACAAGGACGGACGTAGTGTAGATATCTGGATGGCATTTGTCTCAAATTTCTCCATGAAAACATCCGCTACCACTGGCGATAAGGGAGAACCCATTGGGGTTCCCTCATTTTTTGTAGAATGTACCATTCCAGATGAAGAAAGTGTTGGTAAGGCAGTGCCTCACCAAAGTTGGTACATAAGGATGCAGTCCCTGTTGGACGAAGTCTTCAATGATTGAAATGGTGTCAGGTACAGGCACCTTGGTGAACAAGAAAACTACATCGAAACTGACAAGCAAATCATCTGGAGACATTGAAATGTCCTTGATTAGAGAAACCAAGTGAGCTGAGTTAAGTACAGCTGAGGTGGTCTTGACTGTGAAAGGAAGCAGGGTCTCCGATATAAATCGGGCCAGTAGGATCTCTATTGATTTTGGTATAGCTTCCATCATTAAGAAGATCCTGAATTTTTTTGTTGTAAGTGGTTTCATCCATGATGACAGTGGCAATGCCCTTGTCAGCTTAGAGGATGACAACGTCATCTCTCTTTTTCAATTGAGCGAGTTCAAAACGCTCGTCCTTACTGATGTTGCTAATGGGTTTCTTAGCGTTTTTGTGGATAGCAGCGATTTAATATCTTGCAACGTCTACCTGGATGTGTCCCAAACCTTTGAGGGCTACGTCTACCTGGGAAATGGTATCATCCACTGGGATGCGTTTTAGGGGTGACTGCGAAATTCAACCCTTTAGCTAGTACCGATTTTAGGCTGTCGAAAATCGGGCTGTTACTGTGATTGATAACAATCTTGTTAACATCTAACTTTTTAAGGTGTGGGTCTGGCTTCTTTTTTGACAGGAGGTTGAATTTAGCAATCAGGTTAACTTTACATTTGGTTGACATTGAAGTAGCTGAAGAAACTCATGTTATCTATATGGCCCCAATCAGATGTGGACATTTTCTTAGTTAATGCTAAGTGTGATTGTAAGAGAGTCTTGTCTAATTTATCAAGTTCAAATCGGAGGCTATACCTACACAAGATCCGTTTAGCGTTAGGAGAAGTGACAGCAGCAGATGTGAGTGTAAGGCGATCGGCATTACCTTGGTATCGCGGCATCTCTTCAGAAAGGTAAGCGACTCGCTCAGGTTATATTCTTGTCTCACAGTCTGTTAAAAGATCAAACAGTTGTGTGAAAACCCTCCCCGTAGTGGCGGTTCAATCTTGATTTGCAGTTTTTGTGACTGCAGGAATCCATACTTTTCAGTTCTTTCGATAAAGTCACATACGTAGAAAAAATAATAGATCACGACTTTCGATCGCCACACAAGCAATCGTCTTCATGTGGGAGAGAGAACCAGGCCTCTGAAACAAGTCTTTATATATAGAGAGCCGAGAGGGGGGGGGGGGTAGCCGCATCGGGCAAGAGGGTGGGAGCTAGAGATTGTGCCTAAGCGAGTGGGAAATCCAAAGATGGGAACCGAGAATGAGGGGGGGGGTGATGTGAAAGCTGCAAGAGCTCGGTTTGTGTCTCTCTCTCTGTGTGTGTATCTCCCTATATGTCTCTCTCTTGTGTCTCGTGTGTGTGTCTCTCTCTGTGTGTATCTCTCTATATGTCTCTCTCTCTGTGTATCTCTCTATATGTCTCTCTCTCTCTCTTGTGTCTTGTTGTATGTGTGTCTCTCTCTCTCTGTCACTTTGTGTCTCTCTCTCTGTGTATCTCCCTACATGTCTCTCTGTGTGTGTATCTCCCTATGTGTGTCTCTCTCTCTCTCTGTGTGTATCTCCCTATATGTCTCTCTCTCTCTTGTGTCTCGTTGTGTGTGTGTCTCTCTCTCTCTGTTTGTCACTTTGTGTGTCTCTCTCTTTGTGTGTGGGTGTGTCTTTCTGTGTGTGTCTCTCTCTGTATCTCCCTACATGTCTCTCTCTCTCTTGTGTCTCGTTGTGTGTGTCTCTCTCTCTGTTTGTCACTTTGTGTGTCTCTCTCTTTGTGTGTGGGTGTGTCTTTCTGTGTGTGTCTCTCTCTGTCTCTCTGGGTATGTCCCTCTGTGTGTGTCTATGTGTGTGTCTCTGTGTGTGTCTCTGTCCGGCAAAACAACCCCCTACCTCCTCGTGGTGCGGGACGGGCATCGCTGTCGTGGGCAGTGCCGTGGGGAGAGGGCCAATTCAGTTTGGCCTTTCCCCTCATGGCGTTTGTAGCCGCCACAGCGGCCAAATGGGGGCTCTTTCATCGGTTGCATAACACTGTGTGGAAGCTACCTGGTCTCTCGCTCCACACGGAGCTTCAGATCTTCTCGGCCACGGTCATTTCCTCCCTTCTCTACGTTTACTGTACGTGGACCCCCCTAATGGAACACCTTCGCCAGTTATAAAAACATTTAGGCTGGCCTGCCTATGATCCTTCCTGGGTTTAACCAGGCTGGATTGTGTAAGGAGCTCACAAATCCTTGAAAGATCTGGACAAAGTCCCATCGGTGAGCTCCTCCGGCAGGCAAGGCTGCGTTGGCTGGGTCATGTAGCCCGCATGCCCAGCCACCGCATGCCTAAACAGCTTTTGTTCGGCCGGATCGAGGGGTCGAAACGTACGTGACACGGGCAGTCGCTCTCCAACAACAACGGAGGGCGGAGGAGCGACGCTCACAACAACGAGCGGAGCGCCGGGTGGCTAAAGTACAGCAGGTTGGCACAGTACAGGGCACAGGTGGTGCATCAGCCAGTTGTCTCAGTCAGTCGACCCGTGGCATCTGGGTCTGCCCCTTTCGCTCCTGCCAGCGGACGTTTGACACTTCACGTGGCCTCAAGGTGCACATAGCCTGGTACAAGTGTCGTGGTGACGCCACTTGTTGTTGTCTCTGTGTGTGTCTCTCTATGTGTCTTTCTCTGTGTCTCTCTGTGTGTGTCTGTGTGTGTGTGTCTCTATATGTGTCTCTCTCTATGTGTGTCTCTGTGTGTGTTTGTCTCTCACTGTGCGTGGGTTTGCCTCTCGGTGTGTGTCTCTCTGTCCTTCCCTCGATGTGGTGTTGTCCCTCGGTTGTTTCCCTCGTTTTCGAACGAGCTGGATGTCTCACTCGCACAGCCACCGTTGAGTTGGTTCGTTTACATTGACATGCTAATCTCTCACAATACAATGGCCACCTCCTCAGCTCTTGCAGCTTTCACATCAACCCCCCCTTCCCCCCCCTATCTCGGTTCCCTTCTTTGGATTTCCCACTCGCTAAGGCACAATCTCTAGCCCCCACCATCTTTCCCGATGCAGCAACCCCCCTCCCCCCCCCCACGTGACTTTCCCGAAAGAACCAAGATTATGGATTCCTGCAGTCACGAAAGCTTCAAATCAAGATAAGATATTTACTATTGTCAATTTGTAAGTTAATGTATGCCAATTTCACACAGTAAACACATTTTAACACTGAAAAAAACATAACAACACGTACAAACATGTCATACAAGATAGTGAAAAAAGAAGATATTTTAAATCATGATGATGTAGTGATTATCCGACGTTTTTGAAATCTGCGCCCCCCCCTGCCCTGATAAGCCACCAAATTATCGATCATCTACTGCACATCTACACAACGACTAATGTTTTGCCCGCTCCAAACAAAAAGCCGATTGACTCTGTCCAATTCCGAGACTTCATCAGCAACGCCTCCAACAACTTGCCTTACAACTCGGAACATTATCAACAACAAAAACAAGCAAAACGTGGTCATTGACGAGACGTGGAGCCGCATTGACAAGAAACCAAGCACGGCTCGTAGGGTCTGACCAAGATTACAAGAACCCTGAGCAGACAATGCAAGAAGCAGATCCGGGACGACCACCAGGGGTGGACAGAGAAGAAAGCAGGTCGCAGGACCAGCAACTGAAGATCCCAACATCTACTGCTCCAAGCGAGCCGAGAATGGAGCAATAACTGCTCTGAGAAAAAAAATATCTGGCCATTCGAAATTTGTAACATCTCAGCAGAAATGCTGAATCCCGAAGGCGCAGCCATCATGAAATGGATATTAATTATCTTCCAGCACACGTGGAGGACATCCTCAATAGCGTCAGAGTATAAGAAATGCATCATTGGGCCCTTCTACCAGGTAAAGGGGAGCAGAGGAATAACTTTCGTGGCATCGCATTCCTCTCCTGCCCCTGGTAAGCTATCCGCATCAATTTTGTGGCCCAAGTCAAATGCAAGCTTTTAGAAGTACACCACAGGGAATGGAGCAGTTTCACAACCGGAAGTCCCACCGTCGGCTGCATCACCAAGCTAACCTTTCTCATGCAAACAAGTCAAGAGTTCTGGCGTTATCTCTGGGTATCCTTAAAGCTGCTTATGACTCTGTCAACTGTAACGCGCATTGGCTTCTTCTCACGAGTATCAGATTACCACTGAAGATTGTGAATCTTATGAATGGATCTGAGCTCTACACAGACAATAGTCAGCTGCGTTCGCGTGAATGGAAAGTCGTCTGAGTGGTTCACCATCAAAAGCGGCGTAAGGGAAGGCTGCTGCACCATCGCCATGAAGCTGTTTCCTTGCCCCATTCAACTGGATCCTGCATTGTACAGTATACAAAGACCTTCTAGGAGCAACCCGGGCGCCACGGTGGCGAGATGTTAACTACCTCGCTTGGTATGCAGGAGCTCGTGGATCGGATCCCAATCCTAACGACTGCTGTATATTTGGAAATATTAACGAATTAGCATGTTTTGTTTACATGATAACCCTTACTAATTGGCTCTGTCGGGTAGTGGCAAGATTAACGACGCATTTATATTGCGTGATCTAACCTAAAAAATCTCTTATGGATAATATTGGTTACAAAAGCCTACTTGTTAAACAATATATTTGGAGGATGCATGTCTCTCTCCATGGTCGTGTGGATTTTTTTCTGGGTCCTCCGGTTTTCCCCTCCACATTTATAAAGATGCATTTAGAGTAATTTGGTGGCTATACATTTCCACATGATGATAAGCCACTTCATTGAGCTATTATTTGTGGCCAGGCAACTTCTGAAAAATAGCAACATAGCTCAGTGGGCCTTGCCTGGTAAAATAAAAATATATATTTTATAGTAATCGTGTTTAATCCTAGGTAATGAGATGTTCACCAACCTGGGCTACACTGATGATATTGGCTTACTGGCAGAAGTGCTTGAGGTATTACGCCTAACATTGGAGATCTTGCATAGTTGAAGCCCTCCCATTTGGCCTGTAAATAAACTGGACTAAAACCAAAATACAGACCACTGATGAGCAGCCACACAACTTGACCAAAGTGCAAATAATGGGAAACAATGTTGAAGTCGCAAAATAGTTCACCTATCTCAGCTGTAATCTCAATGAAACAGCCCCACATATACATCTGGAACTCCCAAAATGAACTACAGCAATAATGATCCGCCTCTGCAACATGTTCACCCTACCTGTAACTTCTCCTCTATGGCTCAGAGAGGTGGAGAACAACAGCAACAGAATGCTATTGCCAATAAACTGCAACTGGAATCACTACCTATGAGATCTTCACTCAAAACTGCTCTAGAGGAGTTGTACACCCCTAGCTGCCACTGCTATTCAGTGGCCTAAAATAAAATAAAATGTTTTGCTTTTTATTTAGTGTGCTGATCTTAAAGGTGCATTGAAAAATGTGATACTCCGACTGATGCTCCTGTTGTTTGTGGAGTGACTCATGCAGCCAGCTGTGGCTCTAGGGTTTGGTGTTACATGTTATTTATGTAGTTTATTGTTAAAAATTCGGTCACAGTTCCTATGATCACTGTTACATTGCATTTATTGCTTTATTTTGGTGATTTCTAAAAGTTTTTGGGTTTGACCATGTTTTTGTTTATTGTAGTACGGAGTTAGACTGATGGCCTTAATCTAATTTTCTTGTTGTTGTTTGACTTGCATCCCACTGGGATTTTTGCACACAGCGTTGGTGTACGGTGCTATTTCAGGAATATTTTGATGTTTTTTTCCTGGATTTTCTGTTTGCACAGTCACAAAGTCACTTTAAGATGTTTTCTTGTTCATGTTTTTGTTTTTTTGTTTGTTGCGGTTGCACCCGATTCAAGAGCTGAATGGCTCACAGGGCTATACCAAATAAATGAAACTATGATACTATGAACTATGAGCCGCAAGCTGGACGCCTTCAACCAAGCAAGAGCGTGCCAGCAATGGAGAACTCCACGTCGACTTCAGCGATCAGATCAACAATGCGCCGAGATCCGCCTTCGCACACGATGTCCATCCGTGTCTGACACCTTCATTGAGCACGGTTGGCTACGTACGGCTCAGAAGAAGTCCAACATACGTAAGTACATAAGACACGGTCAGAGCCAGGATACTTCGGTTCTGTGGACACGTGCTGCTTGGGCGGACGCCTCAGCAGATCGACACCGGAGAGAGACCCGCGTGTGACCGTTGACAGGCCCACCATGGAATAGGAGACGATCCCGGGGGGCAGGCCCCTGGTTGACATGGACCACGCACGATCGAGGCCGATCTTCACCACCACCATGGCCAGTGACGGACTGGGACTGAAAATTGGCCCAGCCATTTGTGAAGAGACCAGGTCCCAATTACCATGCAATCTCATTGGTACCTTTTGGACAGGGTCCAAAAAAACAATAACTGCGGTGTGTGGGTGGTGAGTAATAATCTTTGGAGATTCCAAATTTAGGAACTTGATGCCAATGAATAGCTAAAATAAGTAATGGAGCGTACACGCTAGCGGGAAAAAAATATTTAGATGTTTTTTCGTTCAATATTTGTTTTTGTACTCACGTTCTCACTGAAGCGGCCTACCAGCCCTGCTCGGAATGGACCTGCCCCACCAGGAAATTTCCCCTTACGGACTGCTGCCTTATGGCCAGTCCGGGCCTGCCCATGGCCTTGGATTGTGAGTGCAGAATAGGGTCGCCTGGTGGAAATATCATATGGACCGCTTCGCCCCGAAGGGTTCGCGCCTCATGATGATGATGATGATTTGGTGAGGAACATCCTGGGTAAAATTATAATAATTTGCTCCTGAATCAAATAAAACCTGCACCCTAAGAATTCTACACGTGCCTGCGTCTGGCTCTGTGAACATGGAGTATTAACAATGAGCTTGAAATCTATTGTACAAGTGACCTCCCTAACACAAAGACCCCTAACACAGACACCCTTAACACAGACACCCCTAACACAGAGACCCCTAACATAGACAACCCAATCACAGAGACAACTAACACAGAGACCCCTAACACAAAGACCCCTAGCACAGAGACCCCTAACACAGACAACCCTCATGGAGAGTTCCCTAACACAGAGACCCCAACAGAGAGACACCAACACAAAGACCTGTAACACAGGGACCCCGAACACAGAGACCCCTAACAAAGACCCCTAATACAGAAACCTCAAACAACGACACCCCAACCACAGAGACCCTAACCACAGAGACCCCTAACACAGAGACCAATAACACAAAGACCCCTAACACAGACACCTCAACCATAGAGACCACTAACACCGAGACCCCTAACACAGAAACCCCAAACACAGAGACCCCTAAAATAACGATAACAACAGCCATTCGCCGCCAAGTGGTGGTGACGTCACCACAACGCTTGTGCCAGACTATGTGCACATTGAGGCCACGTAAAGTGTCGAACACCAGCTGGCAGGAGGTCACAAGGCAGACCCAGGTGCCACAGGTCAACTGACTGAGATGACTGGCCGATCCATCACCTGTGCCCCTTACTGTGCCAACTTGCTGTACTTTAGCCAGCCAGCGCTCTGCTCATTGTTGTGAGTGTCGCTCCTCTGCCCTCCATTGTTGTTGGAGGGTGACTGCCTCCAACGCCCCAGTAGCATCCTTCACAAGCCTTGTCCACAGAGGCCAATCTTGACACCATTGGCACCAGTCATCGGCAAGTCCACTCAGCTCCACATCCTCCCGTACCAAATCACTCCATCTATTCTCTAGCCCGTGCCGCGCCCTTTTAGCCCCCTCAGTATGGCCGAAGAAAAGCTGTTTAGGCATGCGGTAGCTGGGCATGCAGGCAACATGACCCAGCCAATTCAGCCTTGCCTGCTGGAAGAGCTCACCAATGGGACTTTGTCCACATCTTTCAAGGATTTGTGAGCTCCTCACACAATCCAGCCTGGTTGAACCCAGGATGGATCAAAGGCAGGCAAGCCTAAATGTTTCTAACCGGTGAAGATGTTCCATTAGGGGGGTCCACGTTTCGCAAGCGTAGAGAAGGGAGGGCATGAATATGACCAAGAAGACCTGAACCTTCATGTGGAGCGACAGACCAGGTAGCTTCCACACTGCATTACGCAACCGATGAAAATATAATGCTGCTCAACTGATTCGAAGTGAGACCTCTGCTGTCAAACCAGAGCCAGTCATAAGCACACTGCCCAGGTATGGAAAATCTCCACTTTCTCCTCACCTTCCACTTCACCAATTGGGAGTTGTGGGGGTGGAGTGTCCGATGGTACAAAATACCCAGGCAGGTGCTTTGTTTTGGTGGGACTGATGGTAAGGCCCCACCACTTAGTGGCACGCCCCAAGTTCTGATATGCAATACCCTGGGGTCTACAAACTGAGTTGTACCTGCGGCAGCAGTTAAATTGGGGAAACGAAACGACATGTATCGGTACAGATACGCGAACACAAGGCAGATCTGAAACACGGCAGAACCAATTCTTCTGCCATAGCTGACCATTGTTATAATGCTGTGGGCTCGTACGATTGTATTCTTCCGAGACCAAGGTACTCTGAAAACCTTTGGGTTACCTTCAAAGATTTGTACATGAAGCTATTCAGATATACAAACATAGAGACGAGTTTAACCGAGAAGATGGGTTAAACCTGAGCAACCACTGAAAGGCCGTGATTAATCAGCGCAGCGACCAGCTCCTTAACCTGGTCTGACCAGTCTTCCTCTCGCAGCCTCGCGGTAGCCAGCCTCGCGGTAGCCAGCCTCGCAGTAGCCAGGCTCGCAACAGCGAAGCCCCGCAACAGCGAAGCTCCGCAGCGGCGGGGTCCGTAGCAGGAGCGAGCTCCGTACCCTAACGTGTAGCACGGCCATCTTTTGGATTGCTAACATGGCTGCTTTTGTCACACATGGACATGCAACCACCGCCATGATTGCATCGACTTGCTCATCTCTCATTACCTTTAACGTGATATTCTCATTGAATTCTCTCATGTACTCATTGTTTTTTTTGGTAAAGTCACGTATGTAGAAATACAATAAAATTATATGAAAACATTGTTTTGTTTGTTTTAATATAATTGTATTGTTTTTCTACATACGTGACTTTACCGAAAAAAACAATGAGAAATTGTATGCAGTCACGAAAGCTTTAATTATGTATTCTCTCATGTACTTTTACATGCTTTTCTCATTAACTTTAACATGCTACTCTATGTTACACGTAAACTGACATTAACTTGCAAATTTTTTCATTAACTTTTACATGCTTCTCTCATTAAAACACATATTCTCTCTCTCTCTCTCTCCCCCGAGCCGTTCTTATGCTAAGTTCGTTAACTTTAACATACCACGCTATTTATTAATAAATATACTGACATTGACTCGCTCATCTCTCATTGACTTTAACATGATATTCTTATTAACTTCGCTAATTTACTTTGACATGCTTTTCTCATCAACTTTAACATGCTATTCTTTGTTACACATAGACTGACATTAACTTGCTAATTTTTTCCTTAACTTTTATATGCTTCTGAGCTCTTATGTGCTACGGAAGCTCATTAACTTTGCGCTATAATCCAACATGCTAATTTACGTTCATTTCCTTTAACATGTCACGCTATTTATTACCTTTACACTATAATACCCCATTAACACTACTTCGGCTACCTTTGTTCTCAAAAACTTATGTAACTGTTGCTGGTAACAGCTTCTCTTCACAAGGCAGCAGACGTCGTGCTGCTCGCAGCAGACATCGCGGCTATCGCGATTTACACCTGAAGACGATGGCTTGTGTTGCTATCGAAACGTCGTGATTTATTTTGTTTGATTTCTACCTAAATGACGTTTCCGAAAGAACCAAAGAGTATAGATTCCTGCAGTCACGAAAGCTTCAAATCAAAGAGACCCTTAACACAGAGACTCCTAACACAGAGACCCTAACACAGATGCCCGGAACACTGAGCCCACTACGAGAGAGACCTGAACACAGAGGACCATAATACAGACCCCTACGACAGAGACCCCTAACACAGAGACCCCGAACACTGACCTCTAAGACAGAGACCCCAAACACAGAGACCGATAACACAGAGACCTTAACACAAAGACCCCTAGCATAGAGACCCCTAATACAGAGACGCCAAACACAGAAACCTTTAGCACAGAGCCCCTAACAAATAGACTCCTACCATAGAAACCACTGAAACAGAGACCCCTAACACAGAGACCCTAACAGAGACCCCAGAGTGACGCCTAACACATAGACCCTTACACAGATACCCCTAACACACAGACGGCGAAGACAGAGACCTGTACCATAGACCCCTAAGACAGAGACCCCTAACACAGACCACTCACATAGAGAACTATATCACGAACACACGTAACACAAATACCTTAACATAGAAACCCCGAACATAGAGACCCCTAACACAGATTCCCCTAATTTGGAGACCCTAACCGAGATACCTCTGACACACAGACCCCAAACACAGAGACCTCTAACATGGAGACCGTAACACAACGACCCCTAAAACGGAGACCTCTAAGACAGAGACCCCTAATGCAGAAACCCCTAACACAGAGACTCTTACACAGAGACCGCAACACAAACCCCTATCATAGAGACCGCTCATACAGATGCCCCTAACAAAGACCCCAAGCACAGAGGCCCCTAACATAGAGACCCTAACACAAAGACCCATAACACAGAGACCCCAAACACAGAGACCTGTAACATGGAGACCGTAACACAACGACCCCTAAATCGAAGATGTCTAAGACAGAGACCCCTAATGCAGAAATCCCTAACACAGAGACTCTTACACAGAGACCCCTAAAACAGACCCCTACCACAGAGACCCCTAACATAGAGACCCTAACACAGAGACCTCTAACACAGAGATCCTAACACAGAGACCTCTAACACCGAGACCTTTAGCACAGAGAACCCTAGCACAGAGACCCCAAACAGCGACCCCTAACACAGAGACCCTAAAACAGAGACCGCAATCACAGACACCTCTAATACAGATACCCTAACACAACGACCCTTAACACAGAGACCCTAACACAGAGACCCCTAACACAGACCCCTCGCAGAGAAATCTATCAAAGATACACATAACACAAATACCTTAACACAGAAACCCCGAACATACAGACCCCTAACACAGATACCTTAACACATCGACACCAAAGATAGAGACCTCTAACACAGAGACCCATAACACAGAGGTCCCAAACAGAGACCCATACACAGAGACGCTAAGAGAGACCCCAAACACAAAGACCTCTAACTGAGATACCCGAACACAATGACCCCTCAAACAGAGACCTCTAACACAAAGACCCCAAACACAGAAACCCCTTACACAGAGACCTTTATGACAGAGATCCTAACACAGAGATCCCTACCAGAAATACCCCAAACACAGAGACTCCAAACACATAAACCCCTAAAACAGAGATCCTTACACAGAAACTACGAACACAGAGACCTTTAGCACAAAGACCCCTACCACAACGACCCCAAACACAGAGACCTCTAACACAGAGATCCCTTACAAAGAAAACCCTAATACAGAGACCCTTACACAGAGATGCCGAACACAGACAACTATAGGACAGAGACCCTAACACAGATACCTCTAACTGAGAAACCCTAACACAACGATCCCTAACACAGCGGCCCCTAACACAGAAACCCTTAACACAGAGACCATAACACAGAGACGCCGAACACAGAGACCTTTAGGACAGAGACCCTAACACAGAGACCCTTTCCACAAAGACCCCAAAAACAGAAACCCTAACACAGAGAGCCCAACATATAGACTGCTAACACAGAGACCCTAACACAAATATCCCTAACACAGAGATCCCTAATACAGAGACGCCAACCACAGAGACCTCTAACTCAGAGACCCTAACACAGATACCTCTAACACAGAGAGCCCGAACAGAGAAACCCCTAACACAGAGACACTAACACATAGATGCCGAACACAGAGACCTTTAGCACAGAGATAATAACAAAGAGACCCCTACCACAGAGACCTCTAAAACAGAGACCCCTAACACAGATACCTTAACAGAGACCACAGAGAGACCCCAACACAGAGTGCCTTACACAGAGACACCTAACACAGAGACCCATAATATAGATACCTCAAAACACAAACCCCTAACATAGATACCCCTAAAAAAGAGACTCCTAACACAGATACCGATGTTGCGCCATAACAAGGCGCTGTTGGTCGCTTTACCTTCCACTACGGTCACAAGGTAAAACCCCCCTCGGGTGACCCGTGACCGGAGGTTGACACCCCAGACCCCCAAGGGCTGGGGGCTGGGGGGGATAGAGACCGCCCACCGATTTTAAGACCATTTAAGATTTTAGACCCTATAAGACCTTCCAGGAGGTTCTGGAGAGGGGGTCATTAGGAGAGGGGTAAGCCCCGACCTGGGGATGAAAAGCCGCCCCTCTGACTGGGTCCGGCAGTGTTCGACAACTCAAGCCTGAAGACATCCAAAACCTGAAGACTGGATCAGCACCCGGGAGTCCTCAACCGAGGCTCTTGTCAGAACCGGGTTGTAGCGGACCGGTGGTGGGACCAGTACCCTGGGACCCTCAACCAAGGTTCTTATAAGAGCCGGGTTGTAGCGGACCAGTGGTGGGACCCGTACCCTGGAACGGTCAGATCGGTCTAGCCTCCCTTAGCGGCCGTGGCAAGGGACCTGGGTGCAGAGTAGCCCGGGGTGTATAGGACACACTAGAAGGGAGACTGTTCCTCCCTTAGGCTATCGGGTTGAAGGGGCCATACCCCTTCGTGTTACAGTCACTGCTCGTAGAGTTGTTGAAATAAACGCGTTGCCTCCAGAAGTCGTCTTCGAGTAGTTAGTTAGATACACACCTCTAACACAGAGGCCCTTATGACAGAAACCTGAACACAGAGACCCCTAACACAGACCTCTACCACAGGGACTGCTAACGCAGAGACCCTAACACAGAGACCCCTAACACAGACAACTAATATAGAGACCCCTAACACAACGACCCCTGACACAGAGACCTCTAACACAACGACCCCTAACACAGAGACCGCTAACACAGAGACCCCTAACACAGAAACCCCTAGCACAGAGACCATTACAAAGAGACGCCGAATACAGAGACATTTAGGACTGAGATCCTAACACAGAGACCCCTACTACAGAGACCCCAAACACATAGACCGCTAACTCTGAGAACCAAAAAAATGACCCCTAACACAGAGACGCCAAAAACAGAGACCTCTGACTCAGAGACCCTAACACAGATACCTTTAACACAGAGACCCAAACACAGACACCCCTAACACAGAGACGCTTACACACAGACGCCGAACACAGATACCTTTAGCACAGAGACCCTAACAAAGAGACCCCTACACAGAGACCCCTAAAACAGAGACCCCTAACAGATAGACTTTAACAGAGACTCCAAAGAGACCCCAATACAGAGACCCTTACACAGATACCCCTAACACACAGACGCTGGACACAGAGACCCCTAACACAGACTCCTTATATAGAGACCCCTAGCACAAACCCCTAACATAGAGAATCCTAACACAGAGACCCCTAACAGAGAGACGTCGAACACAGAAACTTATAGCTCAGATACCATAAAACAGAGACCCCTAACACAGAGATCCCTAACCCCGACACCCCAACTACAGAGACCCATAACACAGAGACCCCTAACACAGACCTCTAACACAGAAACCCCAAACACAGACCCCTAATATTGAGACAACTAACCCAGATACCCCTAACACAGAGACCCTTTCGACAGCTAATTTAACACAGAGACCCCTAACACAGACGACAGAAATCCGTAACACAGAGACCCTAACACAGAGACCTGTAACCACGTAGACCCCTATCACAGAAACCCTAACACAGAGACCCCTAAAACCGAGACCCTAACACAGAGACCCCAATCACAGACCCCTAACACATAGACCTCTAACACAGACCCCTAACATAGAAACTTCTAACACAGATACCTCTAACACAGCGACCCTTCGACAGAGAATTTAACACAGAGATCATTACACAGATACCCCTAACACACAGACCTCTAACACAGAGAACCATAACACAGAAACCCCTAACACAGAGAAACTTACACATAGACGCCGAACGCAGAGACCTCTAGAACAGAGACCAATAAACGGAGACCCCTAACACAGACAATCCCAACCACAGAAACCCCTAACACAGAAACTCCTAACACAGAGACCACTAATACAGAGACGCCGAACACAGATACATCTGACTCAAATACCCAAGTACAGAGACCTCTAACACAGAGACCCCTAACACAGAAACCCCTATACAGAGACACTTACACATAGACGCCAAACACTGAGACCTTTAGGACATAGACACGAACAAAGAGACCCCTACCACAGGGAACCCTAAAACAGAGACCCTGAACACAGAGACCCTGACAGAGACCCCTGAGAGACTGCTAACACAGAGATCATTACACAGATACCCCTAACACACAGACGACGAACACAGAGACCCTAACACAAAAACCCCAAACAGACCACTAACAGAGAAACCCTAACCCAGGGACCCCTAACCTAGAGATCCCTAACACAGAGACGTCGATCACAGAGACCCCTAACCCAGAGACCCTTAACCCAGAGACCCCTAGCACAGGGACGTCGATCATAGAGACCCCTAACACAGAGACCCCTAATACAGATACCCCTAACACAAAGAACCCTAATACAGAGACCCCCAAAACACATAGACCCATAACACAGAGACCCTAACACAGAGTCTCCTAACACAGACCCTAATATAGAGATCCCTAACATAGAGACATCTAACACAGAGACCCTTAACACAGATACCTCAAAAACAGAGACACCTAACACAGAGACCCCAACACAGAGACCCCTAACACAGAGCTCCCTACCACAGAGATCCCTTACACAGAGACGCCTAACACCACAGCCCTACCTCACTGCATTATGCTTGAGTGTCTTTTTGACGTCAATGCTCTATCCCTGCGTCGTCCGACTACCCTCTATAACAAACAAGCAGACAATTCCCGTTGTCACATAAGACAAAATTATCCCAGTATTTGTTTACGCATCCCTTCAGCCAAACGGCCTTCACGTAATGCATAATTAGATCAGTATCGGTTCAATGTTAGTAAAACTCAGGAGCGATTTCGACATTCAGTGTCTCATCAGCAGTCAGGATTGCTCCTGGATTAATGTGCGCAGCGAGCCGTGTATCTGGGCCGCGACTGTGAGCGATGGGTGCCCTGCGGGGTGGAATTGCAGATCAGGACAAAGAGAAAATCCTTCGTAAAGCTTTCACAGACTGTTGGGGCAAGTGCTACATCGGACGCCACCTGCACATGAAGGGGTCGTGAGAGCAATAACCACCACGCCCGACCGCCTTTGTTTCCCCAGTGGCCACGTTTTCACATCACACCAGGTACAGTACTCATTTGAGGCTGAGTCGACCAGGCGATCCCCAGGCCTGGTTCAGATAATTATTGTCCCTGGTGTCCGTGTATGTGCGTGCATGTGCGTGTGTTAGCCACCTCTGCTTATGCACGTCCACGTGCTTGCCTATTACACGCGCGATCACTCATAGGAGCATTCACTTACTCACTCACTGGAGTGATATCACTTCATGTGTGAGACGCAATCATACACAATACCCACTCACTCATGAACAGACTGTTTTGGAAAATGCTGTGAGCGAGCACCTATGAAGGGCGGAAAGTCAGACGAGGGATGGGTGGCCATCGCCACACCCGGCCGCCTTTGTCTCCCCAATGTTGAAGTTTACACACATACAGCACCAGTTACTAATTTAAGGCTGAGTCAACCGAGGGGAGGCCCAGTGCATGTGTTCGTCAATAATGTTGGCTGTGGTCCAGGAATCGAATGCATATGGCCCGAGTTCGTGGCGCAGTGAGCCAACCAATACCCTACCGCTCCACTCATTAGAAGCACAAATACAAAGATTTCCATATACACTTTAACAGAATGCTGTGGCAAGTGCTGTTTGCGAGCACCTATGACGGCTATCACGGCAGGCCTTGGGGTAGGTGGCCAACACCGTTTTTGACGGTGAGTCTACCTTGGGGACGCCCAGGACTGGTTCAGATAATCACCACTCACGTTGGCCGTGAGCAGGAACGAGCTCGGACCGCCGGGTCCGTGGCACAGCCGTACTTACCACTGCGCCACCGCTCCCCACTCTGCATGACACGCGCACTCATTTTCTTTCACGCACGCGCTGCTGATTCATCTCAACGCAGAGCGCGGTTATGAATAAAGCTCCTCTTTTCATTAACAATAGACATCCGTCAGAGCAGCTGTCTCAATTTTTTTACTTCGTATATTTTTCTGCGTTTTAATAATTCTGTCATTGAGAAGATGATAAACTTGGCGGCACGTTGGCAATCTTCTATTCTCACCCCGTTGTGGGATTTGTGATTCGACAGCAATGGTTCAAGCAAAGCCTGCCTTCTGCTGATGAGGCACTGAATGTCTAAACTAAAAACGAAATATTTTCTTATTTTACAAAGTAAGGCCCACTGAGCTCTTAGCTCTTTTTAAGAAGCGACCTGGATAATATAAATGATAGCACAACAAAGTAGCTTCTCTCGTGGGAATGTATAGCAGGCAAACAGTCTAAACGCATGATGTTAATTCTGAATGTCGAGAGAAAAACCTGAGGACCCGGAGAAAATTCCACGCGACCACGGGGAGATAGAGACATGCAAACTCAAATTTTACAGGCGTCAGGGTCAGGATCGGACCGACGACCAGGCGAGGTAGTTACTATCTCGCCACCGTGGCACCTGAAACCAGTTTAGCGTTTTGCTTGTGTTAAAGCAATGTTGCTGAAATGAAGAACTCCTGGAAAGTCCGGGTGGCTGATGGGATGCGTAACAATTACTTTGTTTATCGGGAGGTACAGGTGTGTGAAGGAGGTGAACGGTGAGCTTATGAGTTGTATTCTTAGTTCTTTCGGTAAAGTCACGTTGAAGGGAAACAATAAAATAATAAAATATATATAAAACAATCAAAATTCTCACGACGTTTCGACCATAACACAAACGGTCGTCATCAGGTGATGATGACCGTCATCAGGTGATGATGACCGTTTGTGTTATGGTCGAAACGTCGTGAGAATTTTTATTGTTTTATATATATATTATTTTATTGTTTCCCTTCAACGTGACTTTACCGAAAGAACTAAGAATATGAATTACTGCAGTCACGAAAGCTATAAATCAAAACTTATGAGTTGTGTTATTCATTTTCCTGGCAGAGACGTTGATAATAATGTTGGGTCTCGCTGCCATGGGTCAGAGAAGCTCGACTCACAATCTGAAGGGCACGAGTTGAAATGGAGGTCATGTTTTCCACTCAGCCCATCATCATCCCTTCGGGGTGGATAAAATCAGTCCATCACTTTGTGAGGCTTTCTTCACTCAGTCCCAAGCTTTCCTGTTCCAGTGTCTTTTTTTTCTTTAGGCCGTCCAATCGACAGACCGGCCCCAGCCACAGCGTGACAGAGCAAGTACAAAAATGGACTCACCAGAGCCTGTATATACAGTGTTAAGGACATTGGGAGTGTGGGTGATATGGGAAGTGAAACATATACTCCTGTGGGGGGGGGGGGGGGGTTCAGTTAACCACGCCAATGCTGCATGAAACAGTGTGTACGTATGTTGAACTTCTTTGACACCGTACGTAACCAAACACGCTAATCAGATGCGCGGATGAAAGGTGAGGGCGAGGCACGTGGGAGGGAGAGGCACGGAAGGAGAAGAGGACAAAAATTCCCAGGCTTCCACGTAATGGCTGAGACCCCTCACCAGCTGAGGGATTCCACCCAGGAGTCACGGAACATGCTGCTATGCCGCTGGAGGACTGTACGGTACTCACATTCAAGCAGTCAGTCACTTTAAGAAGAAATTGCTGACCAGCCAAGTCAAGCCACTCCACTGCATGTGCCGGGGCCAAATCAAGTGCGTAGGCTGGGTCACCAAGCACGCGGCCTAGCTAATTCCGGTTGTAGAGGACACTCTCCCCACCAACACGCCAAGACAGGTCAAGGTTCCAGTTCGTTCGTTCCACCTCCATAACACACAGCTTCCGCTTTAATCCACAGCTCTCTCCACACACAGCTTCCCTTTGCATTCACCGCTATCTCCACACACAAAACCCTCCATCATCCACATTTCTCTAAACACACAGCTCTCTCCTTCATCTACATCTTTCTCCACACACAGCTCCCTCCATCATCTTCCGCTCTCTCCACACACAGCTTCCCCTTTCATCCACAGGTCTCTCCACACATAGCTTGCTCCTTCATCCACCGCTCTCTCCACACACAGCTCCCTCTTTCATCCACCACTCTCTTTCTCGTCCGTCCATCTTCCGATGTCCCCGGTCCCATTTACTTTCTCTCATCACTGTCCCCTCCTCATCACCAAACACAGATCGTCATACTGTGGGGTTACTCCCGGTCAACTTGCTTCAGAGATTAACATCAGCCTGTAGGGGGTAGTGAATAATGATGTTGTGAGGGCCGTTATGGAGGAGGACCGTTACACAGTGACCACAGCTTTTCAACTCCGGTCATCCTTACAGCGGCTTTTGGCTAGCCATCGAACAAAGAGAGTCACCGCACACTGGCCATATGGAATGCTCTTCCTTCCAATATTAGGAAGCCATATTCTTGGGTCTTTCGATAAAGCCACGTAGATAGATAAAAAAATAATAATAACAATATCATGACATTTCTATCGCAACACAAACAACCGTTATCAGGTGAGAAATATCGCGGGAGAGCTGCTGAGGTTTTGCCAAGACGAGGGTACTCTGCAAGCCCATTGGCTATCAGCAAAGATTCGTTCATGAAGCCATCCAGATATATAAACACAGACACAATTTCAACCGAGAAGATGGGTACAAACTGAGCAATCATTGGAAGGACGTTATTAACCAGTTTAGGTGATAACTGGCTGTGATGTTCCTTCCCTTCCTACCTATGTTAGCATTTATTTCGACTCTCTGAGTTACATTCAATAACACAGCCACCGTTAACTGTATTAGTAAATGGCGGCCTGCCATCCTTGTCCACCTCCATGTGGCGATGTTCTTGCCGAACTCTCTCCGAACTTACATTTACAAGCAAATGTCTTACATTGGCATGCTAATCTCTCACAATACAATGGCCACCCCCACAACTTCGTTTGTGAATGGCGTCTTGCCATCCTTTTCCACCTCCAAGTGGCGATAGCTCTTTCCGAGCTCTCTCCGAGCTTACATTTACAAGCAAATTTCATACATTGACATGCTAATCTCTCACAATACAATGGCCACCCCCACAGCTTTGTTTGGCAAGATTTACCCGATCCTACATTTACATGCAAATTTAATCTATAGCCCTTCCCACTGACCCTTGGGCTATACCCATCCTAAACCTTTATAGCTCCTTACCTTATCAGCGCTCCCACCATATATCCTCAGCAGCTCTCCCGCGATATTTCTCACCCAATGACAATTGCTTGTGTTGTGATCAAAAGGTCGTGATATTGTTATTATTATATTGTTATTTTTTTATTATTATTTGTTCTGTCTACGTGGCTTTACCGAAAGACCCAAGAATATGAATTCCTGCATAATTAGGAAGCCACTGGAGCTGTGCACTTTTAAATGTTGAGAACTGCTTTTGAATTCAGTTTGTTCTTCCCCCACACCTTTGATTAGCAGAGCAGTTGGCTACGTATGATGTGAAGGAAGTTCAACATACGTACATACATACCACCAAGACTGATGTCCCAGAGCCAGGAGCAGCACGAGCTGGGTATGGTCTGGAAAAAAGCCAAGGGCCGGAAATAGGGCAGAAACAAGGCAAGGACACTGCTCTCTCGAATCCTCCTCGAGATACTATGTCGTAAGGCCGTCAAGACTGGACAATAAGGGGATCATCTACATCTCATACCCATGGTACCCAGATGCCTGGGTTATTTGGATTAAGTGGTTAGGTGTTTAAGTGTGTCTGGAGGGAATACTCTGTATTGTGTTGGTGGTGGTGTGTGAGTTGGGTCAATGAGCGTATGCTATTGTGTCCTGTATACGATTTTGTTCTGGTAATAAGCTGTTCCATCGCGAGGTAGACACTGTACATAGATGTTGATGTAGAACCAAGCAGAACGACTTTACCCTACAGCAACAGTACAAACCGATCTTGCGTTACGTGCATGATTTCTCCTGTTTGACTGGAAGGCGATGAATTGCGTAATTGCTTGAGGTTGCTAAGACTGCATATTTTTGTGTTAATATTGCAGCTTAAGCGTTATTGTTTTGATGTTGCCCCTTCAAGCCGAACCGATGACATAATCGCTCAATCCTTCACCATGACAGGCACAAGGTACTTTGTGTGACACATGGGAATGTGGAATTTCCACCTCTGTTTCAAGACGGCCAAAGCAAATGAGCACCGCATCATTGCCTTTTGAGACACTTTTACTTTCACCGATGCAGGGAGAGTCGATGCAAACGCACATGTGTGTGGATGTGTGTGGGTGTGTGGGCAGCGATAATGTAGCTGTAAGTAAGTTGCACGACGATCCTGGCGACTCGAGTTCGATTCCCGCTCACACCCAACACCAGTGCAATGTGGAAACATCGCGACTAGGGAGACAAAGGTGGTCGGCCGTTGTAATGGCCAACCACCACCTCGTGTGCCATTGCAATCTTCATAGGTACTCGCTAACAGCACTTGCCCCAGCAGTCTATTAAATCAATAGGGCGGCCTTTGTCTTTGTCCTATAACCTGCCAAGAGAGAGCTTTCAAAACTCCACGTGGCCTCAAGGTACATCAAGCCTGGCATAAGCGCCGTGGCGACGTCACCGCCACTTAGCGGTGAATGGCGGTTGTTATTTTGTTTGTATTGTATCTTTGACCTCCAAGAAGTATGTCTCCCCCAAAAAATGTTCTAAGCGGCTGTAATTGCCACAAATGGTGAGCATTTATAACAATGGGTGTTTTTTTAGGTGCGTGCGTGTGTGAATTTGTAGTCGTTTGTGACTAGGGTGAGATGACAGACTTGCCCCTCTTGCAATCCAATTTTGACCACTTGTGGCAGCCGAAGCCCGCCTTCCAGCTCGCTGTGAGTGGGCTGGGCGCGACGTCCATTCCCTCCCCTCCCCCCTCCTCCTCGTCGGCAGCCCCATGCCGAGATCCTGCCGAATGGGTGATCCCCCCCCCACGCCAGCGCCCTCTCTGAGGGACATAGCTAATTGGCTGGCTCACCACCGCCTGGGGTTATCCCGCACAAACCCACGTACACCACCACAAAAGCGAAGGCGTGCACGCGCACGCCCCTGCAGGCGCGTATTTCCCACTCACGCGCGTAACCACGCACGCCCCTACAGGCACTTATTTCGCACACACACGCGCGTAAACGCGCGAGCGTCGGAAAGCAGTTAAAATGTTACCCCTCCCCCGCGTGCGCCATTGCAGGCACTTGCTTCACACAAAGACTAGCGCAAAACAAAACGAAACGGCGGTGGTATGAATATGCGCGCATACCCCCCGGGTGGTTAACCCGTAATTCGCTACACACCAAGGCTAGCGTTAAAGGGCTGTGTGAATTTGAACGCGCCTCGCCGTTGATGCTATTGTCGCTGTATAAACACGCGCGAGCGCAGGCGAGCGGGTTTGTCGCACTCTGCCCCCGCCCTAATTACTCATGCGGCACACTGCAGGCGCTCGTTTTTCACACACGTGCGCATAAACACGTGCGAGCGTCGGCGGCCGTGTATGTTTTAATACATGCACGCCTCACACACACGCTCAAATTACCAACACCGCGCCGAGGTTCCAGCCCTGTGCTCGCTCTCTCTCCTACATCATCTCCCCACGCAGTCGCACCACAAATCACAGACACCCCGCCGACTTTCTACCCACACACACAGAACTCACTCTGCACCGATACTCTGTACTAAGGTTTATTAACGACGAAAATACACACTACCTGGAGGGGGAATATTTTGCAAGAAGGGCTTAGTCTGACTCTGCCTACGAACCCAGTCACTCAAACGTCCTACCACGTACCTCGAAGCTGGATTCACGGCATCGCACGGATGCACTGGGAGTTGGAGGGCGAAGGACGACCAACAACCTCACCTTTCACTGCCTCGTAGCAGCACTCGCTGGCTTCCCACGGACGCTGCGAGTGGCACAAGGAGGCAGGACGGCAGGGAGTGGGTCTTGACGGCCCAGAGGTTGAAGACAACTCAAATCGTCCCGGGCTACTCCCTTTATATCCTTATTTCAAAGGCCCGGGGTGCCATTGTATCACGCAGACAATCATGAACTTACCAGCGCCGCCGTCCCTTTCCACCATCTCTACCGTGATCTAATCCCCTCACTTCAAAAGCCCAAGGTGGCATTGTACCACGCGGCCAATCATGCGCCTATCCACGCTGCTGTCCCTTTCCACCATCTCTACCATGGCCTAATCACCTCACTTCAAAAGCCCAGGATGGTATTATACCACTCGGCCAATCATGTGCCCACCCTTGTCGCCGTCCCTCTCCCTGTGACCGGCGGGTGGTGGCAGCCATCCATTGTCCCTTTGTCTTGCGCCCTTCTTTCTCAGGGTTCCGTCCTCCATTCTCCCCCCCCCCCCCCCCCCCGAGTTGTACCTCATTGCGATTGGCCCAGGGAACCTTTTCTTTATGCACCTATTCAATTTTAAGCCAATTTAAGGGCACCACAATGTAACCTGTCCTGTGAGGATCGGCCGATTTCCTGGCACCTCGAAACCGTGGAACTCTCCCTCTAGGGGCCCTTTGGATTAAAACCCGATGTGCCTGGCAATCCCCCACCAGGACACTACATGGGTGCGCTACATGTGGTTGTGTGTTTAGTGCAGGGGCCGGGGGGAAATTGTGATGCTTGCGGAGTTGCTCAGCGGTCGTGGCACCACACACTCGTGCTGGAGAGGCTGCTCACTGCTCACTTATTCCCAGGACATCAGCGATGCAACCCCCTCAGGAGAACAAACATTGGTCATTATTAACTCCTTAGAAGACACACACACAGTAATGTAGAATCACCACGGGGTTCCAAATGTTGAGCCCAGTATTTCAGCAGCGCCGGCTCAGCTTCATTGACACGGCCATTATGAACCACCTGAGTCATTGCCGGTTCGATTTGTCCAATGACATTTAATTACAGATTTGCGGCATCGCCATAATGGATTCCCAGTAATGCTCGTCTCTGCGTCTGCTCTGCTGCGTGTGTTGTTATTGTTGCAGCTGCGTGGATTTTCTCCCAAATCCTGGCGTCTGGAAACCAGCCTACCCATCACTCACTCTTCCCCATTGCATTCTCCCTCTCTCTTACTATACATGACTCTCATTTACACACACAGTGGGAACGGTAATGCTCTCCTCCAGTGGCGCATACAAGCAGTGAGGGAGTGGAGGGAGGGGTGGTATTTTCCTTCAACCCACCCACATTGAGACCCAAAAGTTGACACTTTATTTATGTTTCCCATATAAAATAGTTCGTTATATCCTCCTCCCTCCTCCTCCCTCCTCCTCCTCCCTATTCCCCCCTACTCCCTCCTCCGCATCAGAACATCAACACCACCAATACACACACTTCTTGCATGACTGGACAATTAAAATCAAAACCCACAGAAGTGGGACTGTGGCTATTGCAACCCAAACTTTGGACCATAATTACCCCCATAAAGACACGTAGCGACACATAGATCCATCGATATACATTAAAGACAAGTCAAAGTGTGATTGTGGCCATGCAACCGTAATTATGGGCAATCATGCTAAACCACATTGGTCTGCGCTGTTTCAACAGAAGAGGAGTAAGAACACTACACGAACTTTCTCCTGAAGCCCTCTCGTCATGGCAAACGGACCTCAACATTGACATCTAGCTCCTGAGCATATTGATGTTGCCATCATATGTATGTATGTGTAGTGACATCGCGGATGTCACGTCACTGTGTGGTGCAGGCCATAGAGAGGCACGGCATGCGATGCACTTACATCGCAGACATCACGTATGTAGCGACATTGTGGATGTCACTGGGTAATGCCGGCTTGAGCGAGGCACGGTGTGCGATGTATTACCATCGCGGACACCCCGTATATGTGGGTGTAGTACCAGCCCCATAGGGGGCTCGGTGAGTGCTGGGTTATAGCGTTCAGTGAAACCACGCGTAGCGTGCAGTGCTGACTCTTACAGGACGGAGTGTGAGAGTGTCAGCCATGGAATGAGGTTACCCCAGGCCATGGCAATCTGGTTGACCCTGGAAAGAACGTGACGGGTAAGATCTACACAGGGGCCCCAAGTGGGGGCTGGGGGTGGTCACGTACCGGGGCAAGATCCTGCTAGAGGGTTTGACAAGGTGGTCGTGGCCAAGGGCGGAGCCAGCCACGTCCAGTTAACATATAAACCGGGTCCCCGAAAGGGACCGGGGTTCAGCGTTGCTGTTGTCATCTGAAGATCTACGTTCTACGTCCAAGAAGAAGTCACCAACACGTGGACCTGGACCCAAGCTGGGGTCCGGTCCGTTGTAGCTACTCCCAGTGTAACTCGTGTAGTTAGCCTGGTGGTACACCACCATAGGGTGTTATCTGGTCAAGGGGCAGCTACCCCTTTGTGTTAAGTGTGTTGGTATTAATACATGTGTTGCCTTCAAAGAGTACGTCTGCGACTCAGTTGAATCCACTACACATGTATGTATTTTGAACTTCTTTTGCACCGTATGTAGCCACCCGTGTGAAGCAGAGGTGCGGGGGAAGAACAACAAACAACACAAAAAGCAGTTCTAAAGAATGTTTTTGTTCAATTAGAAAATATGCAAGGTGAAGAAGAAGATGTAGGTGACATAATAAAAAAAAATCTTGAAATATCCCACCATACTTCTTTGGGAAGTGTGCCGATCTGCAAATAACTGAACGTGTACGTTTTTGAGATGAAGTTCTCACCACGGATGAAAAACGCAACAGATATTAAACTACACTCTTTGGTTCTTTCGGCAAAGTCACATAGAAATAAAATAAATTAAATAACAGAACACGATGTTTCGATTGCAACACAAGCAACCGGTAAAACTAAATTTGAGAGAGAGACAAAACACAGACATGGAGACACACAGATAGACATACAAGCAGAGAGAAACAACACAGAGACACACAGAGAGAGACACACAACATAGACATACAGAGACCCAATGCCTTTGTGTCGAGGCCTTAAATAGAGAGAGAGGGGGTGGGGCAGAGAGGTGGGTCTGCTGGAGCAGCTGCTGAAGCAAATAAATAGCATGTCAATGAAAGACCCAACAAGACTAGTCATTTTAGAGAGAGTTGTGTGGAAATCTACCACGAAGCGGCCGGGGGAGAGAAAGAGCGAATGGACCTATGAGAGCCTGGTAAATTTTACAGAGAGAAATAGGCAGTTGGAGAAAACAAAATGTAGCAATTTTTGTTTGGAAATGTAATGCAATGCAACACAGAGAGTCGGCTAACACACAGTTAACGCATGGCCTGGTTGATTACGATCTCCAAAGATTGCTAACATTATAAGTTAAGTGTGAAATTTGACAAAAAGAGACGCAGAGAGATGTGTGGATATCCACCCTGAAGCGGCTGGAGGAGAGAAAGAGCGAATGGACCTATGAGAGCCTGGTAAATTTTATAAAGAGAAATTGGCCATTTGAGAAAACAAACTTAGCAATTGTTTGGGAAATGTAAAACTTCGACACAGAGGCAATGGGTCTCTGTGTGTCTATGTTGTGTCTCTCTCTGTGTTTCTCTGTGTTGTCTCTCTCTGTGTGTCTCTGTGTTGTCTCTCTCTGCTTCCACTCCAGCGCTGTCCTCCAGACAATCTCGTCCCTTCACCTGATGAAGGCCGCTTGTGTTGTGGCCGAAACGTCGTGATTTTTTGTTATTTTATTTTCACCTACGTGACTTTTCCCAATAGAACCAAAGAGTATGTATATCTCTTTTTCACGAATAATAGCTCAACAAAGTGGCTTATCACGTGGACAATAATATCAGCCAAATACTGGAAACGTGTGATGTTGATTATGAAATGTGGAGGGAAAAACCGGAGGAACCGAAGAAAAGTCCACGCGACCACGGAGAGAGAGACATGCAAATTCCAAATATACAGCATGCATCAGGGTATATATTCTCCCTAAGGCCACTCAGTGTCAGTGACGAATGTGTTGAATTTTTTTCGTCAATATTTGAGTTATTAACGTCGAGGTTTTATTTTTTTGCATAACTACACGAACCTGTTTTCCGCAAAGAAATAAATGTGTAGAGAAATACACGCATAGCGTTGTCTGTTTTTTGTCATCGCGTTCGGAACAAGCAACATCTGGGATGGTAGCTGAGTGGAGTCTGATTGTTCCAGCAGGAAACACGTGGCACCAGTGACGTGTGAATGATGGGTTTTCCACCTCACCAACGCAGCCCCGTGATCGTTCTTCTTGCTCTTCTTCTCCTTCTCAACGTGGTGTGGTTGTTGTTATTGGGACGCGGCTGAGAGCGGTCCTGCCGTCACCAGAGATACCCAGAGCTGGTCCTGCGTCGGCTAATCAGTATGGGCCTCGTAAGGGACGCCTCGCACCGACACACCAAGAGGACTGGAGGCACGTACTGAGTTAGTGGTCAGCAGCGTACTGGACCTCTTCATTCCATCTCCCGGAACGGCAGTTGAAATAATGAGACACGGTTTCTTAAATCTCCCCACCTCCGTCCACCAAGCAATAGTGTAAACGTGGCTAACGCCAGCACCACCACCATAGTTACGTCGATAGGCAGGTCACGCGTGGTGGTGGTCAGGTAAAGTTGTGGGTTGCGGGTAGTGCAACGGCTCGCACGCGAACGGTCAATACCAGTGATGAGCATCTGAACCGGTCCTGGGTCTCCCCTAGGTCGACTCTGCCACAAAATGAATACCTGATGCGGTGTGTAAACATCGTCACTGGGGACACAAAGGCGGCCGGGCGTGGTACTAGCTACCCACCCCTTCGTGAACCGTGCCGGCCTTCATAAGTGCTCGCTATCAGCACTTGCCTCAACCGTCTGTTGAGGCAAGTGTGTTTGGTGGGGTAAAGTGTCGGTTACGCCGACGCCTCTTCCAAGAGGCGCATGCGCCGCGGCGTTTGTACGCATGCGTGTGCCATTTGGTGCATTAACTCATGTAGTTTTGAAACCGGTAACCGATAATGTGAACGGTTAAGTATGTATGTTGAACTTCTTGAGCACCGTAAGTAGCCAACCGTGATAATCGGATGTGCGGGGGAAGGACAACAAACTAAACACAAAAATCAGTTATAAAGAAATGAGTTTTCAAACTAGATTTGAAAGTGCATAGCTCCAGTGGCTTGCTAAAATCAGAAGGAAGAGTGTTCCAGATTGCCGCAGAAGTGAATCTGAAAGCACGGCATCCAGTGACCATCTTTGTTCAATGGTCAGTCAAAAGCAGGTGCGAGTATGACCGGAGTTTACGTGGTGGTTTATGTTCCTTGACGATATCAGCAAGGTATTGTGGTTGATTTGTGACAAGCACTTTGTGTGTAATGAGTGTGACCTTATAACAATGTATTCGCTCGGCAACCGGAAGCCAATGCAGCTCGGCGAGAATTAGACGGACAAGGTCAGAGAATGTTGTACACGCTGCAGCTTTGGAATGTTCTTTTTTCTGCCAGACGTCCCGTAGAGTAGTGAGTGGAAATAATCGAGCCTTGTCGAAACTATGCTTCAAACTTGATTGATAATGACATTTCACTCTAGATTTGAAGCTTTCGTGACTGCAAGGGTTCATACTCTTTGTTTTTTTCGGTAAAGTCACGTAGGTAAAATAAAATAAATGAAACAAGCTTCCGTCTTCAGATGGAAACCGTCACAGAAAAATTGCTGTATCAAGTGAAGAGAGCTCTAAGATACCCGAGATTATATACAGGTTAAGGGGGGGGGGAGGAGCCAGGAAGGGCCGTGGAGGGGGGGTGCTAAGTTAAGTCACCTTTTGTTATGCTGCAGGGGGTTAGGGAGACGGAGCGGCGATAGCGAGCGGTTATCGAAAACGAGAGCAACCAACTGGAAGAAATGGAAATAGCTGTACAATTATAAGTCAGCTAAAGTTTGATTTGATTGATTACATCTTTCCAATGCTTGCTCAATTTAAAACCATCCTCTCGGTTGAAGTTGTGTCTATATTTGTATATCTGGATGGCTTCATGGACAACGACAAAAACCAACAAGATCATCACAAGTTCACCACTAGTTCGACTTCCCTAATCGAACCAACCAAACGTCCCTCCCTTAAACCCTCGGCTGCAAGACCTCCCCGATAATATGGTCTTCCCAAAATCCATAAAGAAGGAACCTCACTACGGCCCATTGTGTCCACGATCAACTCTCCTACCTACAAGCTAGCTTGTTTTTTTATCGGATACTCTGCTTCCCTTCACTGGCAAGACCACCTCAGCAGTACTTAACTCAACCCAATTGGTTTCTATGGTCAAGGACATTGTACTGTCTCCTGACGATATCCTCGTCAGCTTTGATGTGGTCTCTCTGTTCACCAAGGTCCCAGTACCTGACACCATGAACAATAATTGAAGACTTGGTCCAATATGGACTGAACCCTGATGTACCTGCGCTGGTTAGGCACTGCCTCACCAACACTTACTTTACCTGGAATGGTACCTTCTACAAATAAAATGAGGGCACTCCTATGGGTTCCCCCTTGTCACCAGTGATAGCAAATGTTTTCATGGAAAAGCTTGAATCAGACGCCATGCAGACATCCACCCTTCGTCCTTCCCTGTGGAAGAGATATGTGGATGACACTTTCGTCATTTGGCCACATGGCCTCCCAGCATTGAACTATTTCCTAGACCACATCAATTCCAGACACCCATCAATCAAATTCACCATGGAAGTGGAGAAAATGGAAAGCTGCCATTCTTGGATGCTCTGTTTGAGAAGAGGCCTGAATGACTCTTTGGGAAATTCTGTTTACAGGAAGGCCACCCACACAGATTTGTACTTGAAGCCTGATTCTCACCACCACCCGGCTCAAAATAATTCCCTCATCAAAACACTATACCATAGGGCTCATTGCATTTCTGACCAACACCACCTGGCCAGTGAATTAAAACATGTACATCTGGCCCTCAAGATGAACGGTTACTCTGACCGTACTATCCGCCAAGCTGCTTCTCCCACCATACAGAAACAACCACCTGATACTCCAATCAAAATCATCACGTTGCCATACATAGCAGGCGTTACCAAAACGATTTCCAAAATTCTGAACAAACACAAGATCCAGGTCCTATTCAATACAGTACACAAAATCCGTGATCTTATCCCATCCGTAAAGGATGTCATTCCTGACTTACAGTACCCCAGTGTTTACAAATTGAGTTGTACCTGCGGTGACTGCTATATCGGGGAGACAAAACGACATATTTCTGACCGAATTCGCGAGCACAAATCAGATTTGAAACATGGCAGAACGAATTCTTCGGCCGTAGCTGATCAATGTTTCAACACAGCGGGTTCTCATATTGTTTTCTCCAATACCAAAGTACTCTGCAAACCTCCCGGATCTTACTAAATATTTTTCCATGAAGCCATCCAGATATACAAACATAGACACAACTTCAACCGAGAGGATGGTTTTAAATTAAGCAATCATTGAAAAGATGTCATCAACCAAGTAAAACTTTATCTGCCTTATAATTGTACAGCCATTTCTATTTCTTCCAGTTGGTTGCGCTCGTTTTCGATCACCGCTCGCCATCGCCTCTTCGTCCCCCTAACCCCCTGCAGCATAACAAAAGGTGGCTTAACTGAGCTCCCCCCCCACGGCCCTTTCTGGCTCCTTCCCTCCCCCTGAACCTGTATATAATCTCGGGTATCTTAGAGCTCTCTTCACTTGATACAGCAATTTTGCTGTGACGGTTTCCATCTGAAGACGGAAGCTTGTGTTGCCTCCAAAACGTCGTTATTTAATTTAGTTGTTTTCATTTATTTTATTTTACCTACGTGACTTTACCGACAAGAAACAAAGAATGACATTTCAATTTGCCACGTGTATTCAAATGTTTAGAATACATATAATTTTTCATGACAAGTCAATTGACCGTAGGATACATTCGGTTATCGTGTTTAATATCCATGCATCTTACTTGTGTCTATGGTCATACACCCCTTTGAAACAGAATCAAACTGTTTTAATTCCCAGAATGGTCTTCGTAGCCTCGCTGTATGAATTGAATTCAGTCACCGTGGGAGCTGCAGCTGCAGCAGCAGCGACGCACAGAGCCACGAACCCGGGCTACCTGAGGTCGAGTCCCGTCGCTCGCGACCAACATTGACTGAGTCTTAAAAAAACGTTGCTTGTGTGGTGTTTATAAAACATCAACACTGGGGATACAAAGGCGGCTGGGCGTGGCATTGGTCACGTCCATCCGCTCGTGTGTTGTGCCGGGCATAATAGATGCTACTCACTAACAGCACTTGGCCCAGCAGTTTGTGAAAGCTAAACGGGGGGTCGATAATTTGAACCAGTCCTGGGCCTCCGCTAGGTCGACTCAGCTTCAAACGAGTACCTGATGTAATGTGTACCGTTCCGGCCTTCATAGGTGCTCACTAGCACAACCTGCCTCAACAGTCTGTTAAGGCTATATTGGAGGGTCTTTGTATTTTTTTTCGTTAACGTGCACCTAGCATGGCACAAGCGCCGTGATGATGTCACCGCAACTTAGTGGCAAACTGCGGTTCTTGTTGTGGTTGATGTGTCACCACTATTCCAGCACAGTGGGCCCTCCTCACCCACCCGTGCCACAGCGAAACAGCAGCACTACATCGTAATCTTAATCCACGCACCACAACGAGCCTCTGTTGTCGGGCTTATCCCGCGCTTCCTCAACAAAAACGGAGGCAATTAAAAATATATATTGCTGAGAAGGTCACGGCGCAAGGAGGGAGCCTCGGTACAAATAAACATACAGCTGACTGCGCATGGACGGACGCTGTTAAGCAGAGATTGCTGTCCCCCATAAACCCACGAACATCTGCCAGTTCACCATTCAACAGCCGGTATTGTTGGTTCAAGCAAGCGCGACTTCTGCCGATGAGACTAAACGTCGAAACCGGTGCAGATGTCTTTAGCATTGAACCCGTGGGGCATCACGGTGGCGAGATGTCAACTCCCTCTTCTGGTATGAAGGAGGTCGTGGATTCAATCTCGAGCCTGACGCTTGTATATTTGGAGTTTGTATGTTCTCCTTCTAGTCGTGTGAATTCTTATTCGGGCCCTCCGGGTTTTCCCTCCACATTTATAAACGTGCGTTTCGAGTTTTAACTGCTGATATAAATTTCCAAGTGATAAGTCCCTTCATTGGGCTATCGTTTGTGGCGAGTTCGCTTCTATGTCAGTGTGCCTTACCTGGTAAAATAAAAAAAAAGTTTAGTTTCGTTTTTAATGCTGCTGAAATGAAGGACTCCCAGGAGGAAGGGCATGCGATTGATCAGATCTGTATTAAAGTGTAAAAAAAATACTTTGTTTTATGAGGAGAGACAGATATGGGAAGGATGAAAAATGCCCATTTATTTGTTCCGTGATCTTCATTCTTCGTGCGTACGCCAATAGTCCGTGAGTCACCCGCAGTCAGCGAGTGACGCGCACTGAGCCTGCACCTACACTCACGCAACCATCGCCTGCACGAGCCATTGATTTTTAGTGTGAGTGTAGTTAGGTTAGTGCGCCGCGGTGGTGAGATGTTAACTACTTCGCCTTGTATACAGGAGATCGTTGGCTTTTTTACCCTTTTATCTGGCAACAAAACTGATACCTTTTTACAAGGGATCATCCTTGCATTAACCACAACGCTTGCGGTCAAAATGCAAACAAAAAGATAACACTGATAATGTATGCACTGTCCTTGAAATTGATTAATCCACACCCGAGACAGCTTTTCTTAGAGCGTCATCTGGTCCAGCACCATGTGAGACTGGGCTCTAAGAAATAGTTTTTCGCAACTGGTGATTCATAACTGGTGGTGCATAACTGGTGGCTCATAAATGGTGGTTCATTCCTGGTGGCTCATAACTCGTGGTTCATAACTGGTTGTGCATAACTGGTGGCTCAAAACTTGGGCATCATCTCTGCTGTGTGGCATGAAGCCAAATTCCTTCAATCTCTCACCTGGCTGGTACGGAAACTCAATCATATTTTGGTCAAATTTGGCTGGAATGGGTAATACCGGCTAAAGACAGGGGGGTCCTTTGCCTGCCAGAGGGTGATGGCGGCCCAGGCCTGGTGAACATCACAGGGTAGGGTGATGTCCTTCCGGTTGATGTCCTTCAGGTCGATGTCCTTCAGGCCGCTGGCCACGAGGGGTTTGTTGTACATGAGCCAGAGGAGCTGCCCTTTCAAGGCCCTGGAGCTCAGCCTGCTGCGTGACGCAGGTGAAAAGTTGGGGTACGTACAAGCGGTTCTTCGTGCTGAATCTTGGGCTTGTGGACTATGCAATGCAACCTCGAGGTATTGGCAGAGCCTGTTAGATGGCTTGGCGGGGCTCCGAGGGGGTCAGGTTGCGCACGCACGACGGCTGAAAGTGGCTATTGTTCGAGCCACTCGTTCTTAAAACATCTTCACCGAGGGGCTGAAGCAGGAGCCGGACCCTGGCACTGTGCTTGGCTTCGGCTGGAGTGGCTGTGGTGAAGGATCTCGTGGACACGGGCAGAGATTGCATAAGAGATCACCGAAGAGCTGCGCTCCACGTCCGCCTGGGAGAGGTGCTCGGTGTCCCGAATGCGCTCGATGTCTAAACCTGCGAAGGAAGGACGCCTGGACTCACATTGATGGGATTGTGATAAAACTGGGTTCTCTCGTGCAGTGAGTCGATCATGTCAACCCGATTACCAATGTCTTACACAGAGACGCATAGACTTACACAGAGATCCATATACTTACACACAGATTCATAGACTTACAGAGATCCAAAGACTTACACAAAGATCCATAGACTTACACGGAGATCCATACACTTACACAGAGATCCATAGATTTAGGAAGATATCCATATACTTACACAGAGATCCATAGACGTATACAGAGATCCATAGACTTACACAGATATCCATAGACTTACACAGAGATCCATATACTTAGAAAGAGATCCATATACTTCCACAGAGATCCATAGACTTGTATAGAGATCCATAGACTTACAGAGATACTTTGACTTACACAGAGATCTATAGACGTACACGGAGATCCATACACTTACACAGAGATCCATATACTTACAAAGAGTTTCATAGACTTACACAGAGATCTATAGACTTGCACCGAGATACGTAGAAAAACACAGCGATCCATAGACTTACACAAAGATCCATAGACTTACACTGAGATCCATAGACTTACATAGATACCTTGACTTACACAGATATCTATGGACTTAAACAGAGATCCATAGACTTACACAGAGATTCATAGTGCCTTGCACTTTTCTTGCCCTCCCCCTCCAGTCTGTGGGGCGCAAGGATGCAAGCGGAGGCTCCCCAAGCTGGAGGCTCTGTAAGGAGGTGGCCCCTGAAGGATGTCCCAAAGCAGGAACTGCACACACGCGACCTGTCAAACTAACAACCGCATATTTATTTTGCAATCTCAAAATCCCTTCCCCTTGTGGGTGGCGGGCCCCAATGGGAACCGAGTGTACAAACCGCCCGTTACGAAACGCTGCAGGGATCTCTGGTGGAGACTGGCTCACCGGACCCTGCCCCTCGGCTGCGTGCGACAGCCACGTCTGCCCCAGAGACATCGGAGCCCTGTAGCTATGCACTTTCAAATCATCTGGATTTAAAACGTATTTCTTTAAAACAGTTTTTTGGATTTAATTTGTTGTCCTTCCCCCGCACCTCCGATTAGCACGGTAGAGCTACGCACGATGCGAAAGAAGTTCAATGTACATACATACGTGCACAACAGAACAAGGGAGATCCTTTGCTCAGCGGTACCCCGGATGCCGGAGGCTTCGCCCACCTGTTCCGGTTCCTGAGATCGACCTACAGGAGCCTAGGTGTGCCGTTTCACTGCAGCGCCGGTATCTAGGGCTGTGCCCACCGGGTCCTGGGGGCGACCACCACGGCCGATCTTGTGAACTTCCCCCTTGCCCAGGCGATGATGGCGGTTTGCAAGACACGAAAAAAAATTGACGCTCCAGGGCGACGCCGACCGGGTCACTGCGCGCTTGGCGATGCCCAAGGCGCTTCATGAAGGCGCGACTCTGCTTTGAAGCTCGCGTTCTACAGCAGGGGTTGGCTGCCAAAATGAACAATGGACACAGATTTCGGAAAAAAATAACTCAATATTTCAAGAGCTGCTATGAATATGGTGAGTACGAGACGGCGGGTCCTTAATAATTAACGTCACGAAACAGGAGTCCCTTAAAGAGCCCACATGCGGCTACTGAGTCGCAGGTCGCTGACCTCCTGCTCTCCAGCAACGCCGCTGGAGGGGCGATGCGTTCTTCGCGCGCTGGAGCAGTTCCCAATGCGCAGACACTTGAGCGAGGAAGCTTTCATCTCTCACATTTCAATGCGGGGCGCTTTTTTTTGCCTTCATCGTTTTCACCTCCGACTCGGCGCGCGTTCGTTGGTTGCAACAGTGACCGCCGACTGGACTGAACACAGCGTGAGGTGGATGCCGGGTTCCCGGTGCATGTGCACGTACCGTGCATAATGTACACGGTTTGAATTACTGGCGATGCAAGTTGTTTAACTGCATGGCAGCATTAAACTGATATTTTAAAAGTCAGTCTCTCTCCGTGTCTCTCTCTCTCTCTATGTTTCTCCGTCCCTCTCGCTACAATTCTCCCCCCTACTCTCCCCATCTCCCTCTCTTTCTCTCTCGCCCCCTCTCACTCTATACCCGCCTCCTTGCCTTTCTCTGGCAAACCCACCTCTTAAATACAAATAAAAGTATATCTTCTCCATTACACACAGCTTTTTTTATGACTCAGCGCCGTTAGGTTCGTTTACAGGGCAAAATTACGCGCCTCTCGTCTCTGCTGCCACCACTGCAGCTGCAGCAGTGATCAAGATGCGCGGATACTCGGTGTGGTGGGTGGAAGCCAGCCAGGAGAGGCACAGAGTGAGATTGCAGCGGCCTATTCGGTGCATGCGGAGGAAGGAGTCTAAGCAATGTCATGGCATGAAAGAGCGAACAACCTAGAGGGTTCAGAATACAAGACGTGAGTTTAAAGGGTCTTTGAGCTAGGCTGGGTTCAGGGTTGGGCAGGGACACATATTCACTACTTTTCACCCAAGCCAACTGGAGAGCACAGATTTCTTTGTTTTACTTCTGGACGAATCGCTCGAACAACAACAGTGGACAATGATGTAAATTTACGAACGCATAATTGTGAATAAATAACAAATACCGAATTAAAAATAATTATACATTATATTTTAACTTAAAATCATCACCGGAACTGCACAATGAACACATTTCCATGCGGTGTGAGTTTGTGTGTGTGTGTGGATGGGGAGTGATATAAGTGATTTGCGTACTGTGCTATGAGTTCAATTCCAACACCAGTGACGATTATCTGAACCAGTCCCCTGGCCTCCGGCAGGTCGACTCAGCATCAAATGATTACCTAGTGCGATGTGTAAATATCGCCATTTAGGAGACAAAGGCGGCCAGGGATGGTGGTGGCCACCCACCCACGCCTTCGTGTCGACCTGCATTGGTGCTCGCAAACAGCATTGGTCCCAACGGTCTGCAGAAGCTATACCGGGGCGGGGGGGGGGTGATCTTCGTCTTTATTTTTTATTTCCTCAGATGATGTGTACGTGGTTTATTTTAGACAACTACGACCCTCGTTTGCTTGCCCCACAAGCAGTGGGCCCACCATGGGCACATGCGCGTCACACAGGACACGAGCTCCGGGTGGAACTCAGCCGGCACCCACCAGCCACTCTCCCTGGGGTTTGATGTCGGGTTGTGGAGGCCGCCCTTAATAATTAAAACAAAATTTTCTCTCATTATCTCTCGTGTGGTGAGTGAATCGATAGTGTCAGGCCGGTCACCAATTACTCACACGTAGATGTCCATAGACTTACACCGATATCCATAGACTTGCAAAGAGGTCCAAACATTCACATTGACTGAACTGTAATTAAACTGGGTTCTCTAGTGCAGTGAGTCGATGGTGTCAGCCCGGTTACCAATGATTTACACAGAGATTCAAAGACTTACACAGAGATCCATATACTTACACAGAGATCTATAGACTTACACAGAGATCCATAGACTTACACAGAGATCCATAAACTTACACAGAGATCTATAGACTTACACAGATATCCATAAACATACACAGAGATCTATAGACTTACATAGAGATCCATAGACTTACAAAGAGATCCATATACTTACACAGAGATCTATAGACTTACACAAAGATCCATAGACTTACACAGAGATCCATATACTTACAGAGACCCATAGACTTACACAGAGATCCATATACTTAGACAGAGATCCATAGAATTATACAGAGATCCATAGACTTGCACCGAGATCCATAGACTAATACAGAGATCCATAGACTTGCACCGAGATCCATAGACTTACACAGATATCCATAGACTTACACAGAGATCCATAGACTTACACAGAGATCCATAGACTTACACAAAGATCCATATACTTACACAGAGATCTATAGACTTACACAAATACCCATAGACTTACACAGAGATCCAAAGACTTACAGAGACCCACAGACTTACACAGATATCCATATACTTAGACAGAGATCCATAGACTTATACAGAGATCCATAGACTTGCACCGAGATCCATAGACTTATACAGAGATCCATAGACTTGCACCCAGATCCATAGACTTACACAGATATCCATAGACTTACACAGAGATCCATAGACTTACACAGAGATCCATAGACTTACACAAAGATCCATATACTTACACAGAGATCTATAGACTTACACAGAGATCCATAAACTTACACAGAGATCTATAGACTTACATAGAGATCCATAGACTTACAAAGAGATCCATATACTTACACAGAGATCTATAGACTTACAAAAAGATCCATAGACTTACACAGAGATCCATATACTTACAGAGACCCATAGACTTACACAGAGATCCATATACTTAGACAGAGCTCTACAGACTTACAAAGAGATCCATATACTTACACCGAGATCGATAGACTTATACAGAGATCCATAGACTTGCACCGAGATCCATAGACTTACACAGATATCCATAGACTTACACAGAGATCCATAGACTTACACAGAGATCCAAAGACTTACACAGAGATCTGTAGACTTACACAGAGATCCATAAACTTACACAGAGATCTATAGACTTACACAGAGATCCATAAACTTACACAGAGATCTATATACTTACACAGAGATTCAAAGACTTACACAGAGATCCATATACTTATACACAGTCATAGACTTACACAGAGATCCATAGACTTACACAAAGATCCATAGACTTACACGGAGATCCATATACTTACACAGAGATCCATAAACTTACACAGAGATCTATCGACTTACACAGAGATCCATATACTTAAACAGAGATCTACAGACTTACGCAAAGATCCATAGACTTACACAGAGATCCATATACTTACAGAGACCCATAGACTTACACAGAGATCCATATACTTAGACAGAGATCCATAGACTTATACAGAGATCCATAGACTTGCACCGAGATCCATAAACTTATACAGAGATCCATAGACTTGCACCGAGATCCATAGACTTACACAGATATCCATAGACTTACGCAGAGATCCATAGACTTACACAGTGATCTATATACTTACACAAATATCCATAGACTTACACAGAGATCCATAGACTTACACAGAGGTCCATAGACTTACACGAAGATCCACAGACTTGCATAGGGATACATAGACTCGCATTGACATGGCTGTGATTAAACCTAGTTCTTTAGTGCAGTTAGTTGATTGTCTCTGGCCGGTCGCCAACTACTGCATCATTGTCATCAACAACAGCAATTGTCGAACCTTATTCAGACTGGTCCCGCCATGCAAAGGTGGAATATCCAGCAAGGCAGATGAGGACTAGGGGTTTCCATAGCCAAAGATGGATTATATTATTTATTTTACCAGACAATGGCCCCACTGAGCTGAACAGCTATTTTTCAGAAGCGAGTTGACCTCAAATGATAGCTCAATAAAGTGGCGTAATATTTGGAAATTCATAGCGGACAAATACTCTAAACGCACGTTTCTAAATGTGGAACAAATACCCGCAGGATCCGTATCTAGTGACCTTTCCGGTATGAGTTAGAACACAAAGATAAAAAAAATCCCCCGTGACGCCTTCCCAGACTGTTGGGCCAAGTGATGTTAGGGAGCACCTATGAAGGCCGACATGGCACGCGAGGGGGTGACATGGCCAGCATCACGTACGACCACAGTGCTATTTTTTACACACTGCACGAGGTAGTGATTAAAAGGCTGAGTCGACCATTGTGAGTCCCATGACCTGTCTCTGAATTAGTATACTACACGAGTACATCACACTGGTGTGTTGGAGAGCAAATCCACCAGCAGCACTCAAACTGTAGCTATCCGAGAGTTGAATATCCGAGATGTGAATAACACGAGAGAATATTAAATACTCCCAAATACAACTGTGGACAGTGGCACAAGACGTGTGATAACTGGGACACTCGAGTGATGTTGATAATGTTGAAGTTCTGCGCAAGACAAGTTACTACTAGCCAAGATTAATTAAAGAATTGGTCGAAATTGAGATAAATATTTTTTTGTAACCGTTCGGATTTGCTCTCCAACACACCGGTGTGCTGTATTAGTAAAGAACTGCCATGTTCTGTTTACGTGGCAAATCTTAATAATTGGCTGTGTCGGGTGGTGTCGGGTTTAACGACTTGATATTTACGCGATCTAACCCAAAAAATTATATTATAGATGCTATTGACCGCGTGCTCACCACTGCGCCACCACTCCCCGTTGTGTTGGAGTCATTAAGACACGCGCCCAGGCACGCACGCATGTGTGTGTGTGTGCGGTTGTTGGGAGTAGCCTGATTGTGGCAGTGGCAGGGGCTCGTGCCGTGCCATCGTAACGCCGCGGTATCTCCCCGGCAATGCCTTCTTACCCTGTGAAACAAAGTCAACTTGGAACTTAAAGTTAAACCTCCCTTGGGCCTTCCGTCGCCATGAACTTACACGGTGTTGTAGCTAGTGCGGGTTTGTAAGTGTGATGGCACGCCGATTGTCCATCGTGGCACTTACATGTCTGATGGATGTCTCGACGTGACATTAATGGGCTACATGCCAAAGACAGGAGGCGCTTCCAGTCGCATGTCTGCCAATACAAAAAAGCCTTGATTCAGTAACGTCCCATTACAGATGGCACTTGATTGGCTACACGTGACAATGTAAAACTCACACAGCTCAAAGGGAATCTACCGGCAGACTTTATCTCCAACGCACGAGCTCTCAGAAGTCGTGCTTGAGAACCCTCATTGCAATGCATCGGGAGCATGACGGGCTTCTGGGATGAGAGCGAGGAGATGCGACGCGATCGCGCCAAGCGCTCCCCGGGGACTTAGGGACGTGGAGCCACGACTCAGACTGATAGCGCCAAATCACCGCCCACTCCCACCCGATGGTCCCGTTATCACCAGGTAACCATCAGCTACGGTCTAACCATAGCACACCCCTGTTTGTTGTTGTTGGTGTTGTGAGCCGCCTGGGTGAGCTCAATTCCAGTTGGGCAAATCTTTGGGAAACTTCCATAAAACCCCTTCCCCTATCTCCACGCCGCTTGAGTTCGACTCCCAGCCCAGCGTGAAACGATCACCCACTTCACAGCACGACACACGTCACCCCCCTCCCCCCTCTACATAATATACATCTCTTACATGTGCGGCAGAGATGTGTATAACCGCGGGGAGACAAATGCGGCCGGGGAATATTGATGACCACATAACCTCCACGTGCACCAATTCAGCCTCAATACGACTACAGAGGGGATAGCCGTGTGTGTTTGGGTGCTTGTGGGCCTCCCCTTGGTCAACTCAGCCTTAAATGAGGACCTAGTGCGGTGTGTACACATCACCATTTGGGGAGACAAAGGTGACCGGGCGCGGTGTTCGCCAACCCACCCCTTTGTGTGCTGTGTCGTTCTTAATAGGTACTTGCTAACAGCACGTTCCCCAACAGCCTGAGGGTACGCGGAGACCTTTGTCTTAGTAAATGTTTATGTGAGTGAGCGTACATCCTTCACTCAACACATCACATAAAGGGTTGACTTTCGTGAGCCTTTGCATCAAAGTGAACCCAGCTTGGCACAAGCGTTGCAGTGACGTCACCACCACTTTAGGTGAAACTGTGGGCTGTTGCTGTTAGTATGTTTGCGTTTGGTGAACTTAACCAGTTTGGGTCCATTGATTTATCTGCTTCATCGTCATTAGTAGTAGCATCTTGGAAATACCTTACCTGCCTGCCTATGCATTTTGTTACTGATATTCCCGTATATTCTCCGCAAAGGCACTTATTATCTGTGTTACGCACAACTCAACACAGGCGCCCAAGCCCATTTATAACCTGGTAACTAAAAAACAACCTATCGGTTTACCAATAAATCCTCATCAGGCCGCCTGCCCACGTAGTAAACAAATGCAATCTCCAGCTCGTATCATTCACTCTGTCTCTCTACTTGGCCTCTCTGTATGTGTGCTATGCAGGAGGACCATTGCCCAAAACGTAAACTATTTTTTGTATTTTAAGACAAAATAAAGACAAAGATCCCCCGTATACCCTCAATAGACTCTAGAGGCAAGTGCTGTTAGGGAGCACCTATGACGACCGGCACAGCACACGAGGGGTTGGGTGGCCAACACCACGCCCGGCCGCCTTTGTATCCCCAGTGGCGATGTTTACACACTGCACCAGGCACTCATTTGAGGCTGAGTCGACCTTGGGAAAACCCAGGACGGGTTCAGATAATCGTCACTGGTATTAGCCATGAGCAGGAATCGGACTCGGGTCGGCGGGTTTGTAGCACAGTGTGCTAACTGCTACACTACAACTCCCCACAATTTTAAGACCACACACACAACACGGTGTGTGCATTACGAATGTGTTTGAGTTTATATTCTTCTCACATTAACATCACTAGCTCCACCCACTTCGTTTGTGACCCTAGGACTACACCCTATAAAACAGTCTGCATTCAGCAGCTTTCACCCCTCTTTTCTCCTGATGACGATCGCTTGTGTTGTGATCGAAACGTCGTAGTTTTTTGTTCATTTTATATTTATTCTTTTAACTAATTTGTACCTATCTACGTGACTTTACCGAAAGACCCAAATAATATGAATTCTTGCAGTCACGAAAGCTTTCAGTCAGATGTTTGAGTTTCTTTGTTAATTGTGTTTGTGCACCGCTGCCAACGCAGCACCATCATCTGAATTGTACGGCGTCTATTTAGTATTTAGTATGTCACTGTGTTTTTCTTTCGAAATCGGACCCATGTGTAATCGAGTAAGATCTTTGCCGATTAACATCACCAGCATCGTGACCCCCCCCCCCCCCCCCCCCAAGGGTACGGATGAGGTGGGGTGTAGAAATGCGACTTGTATGGATGTTGAACTTCTTCCGCCACGTACATAACCAACCATGCTAATCGGAGGGAAGGACAACACACTATACACAAAAAGCAGTTCAAAATAAATTATTTTCAATGTAGATGATTTGAAAGTGCACCAGTGGCTTCCTACAATCGGAAGGAAAAGCATTCCAGACGGCCGCAGAAGCGCATCCGAAAGCACGCGATGCAGCGGCCGTCTTTGTTCGATGGCTGAGCCAAAAGCCGCTACGTTGGGCAACAAAGACGGCTGCGAGGGTGACCAGAGGATGGCCGAAGTCTGATTGATAATGGTTTATGCTCCTTGTCGAGATCAGTAAACATGTTGCGGCTAATTTGTGGCAAAGCACGTTTTTGTATGTCATGACTCTGCGACCTTAGAATGCAATTCGCTCGGCAACTGGAAGAACACTGCAGACTTGGGGTTACGTGAGGTGCAGGGGAATGAGAGGCCGAGTGAGAGGAACTCGGCGTGGCCGGAGAGGGGGTGAGGGGCTGTGCGTGCAGGCTGCTGATGTCGACCGAGGATCTCACGGGAGCTGCCAGGGAATACGGAGACGAGGGCCGGGGGTGGAGGGTGGTGGGGGTGGGGTGTGGGGGGTGGTGGTGGGGAGGTTGAGGACTGTCGGAGAGACCGGGGGCGGTGTGGCAAGGAGGCGAAAGATATGGCATCCGCAAGAGTCGAGATGGATGTAGAAGGGCAGAGTTTGAGTGCGAGGGCATGAGATCAGAGAAGGTAATATCGGAGTTCGCATACAGCCGGGGTTTTACAGATGCATAATATTTATATATACATATATACTGGAGGAATCCGATGAGCTATAAAGCTTTTTTTCTCAAAGATGTCCGGTAGGGGCAGGGGGTCAAAACGTCACAACGACAAACAATACAAAAGACACGATGGGGGTTTGTGGGGACATTGCGAGTTTAAGAATTCGTCTTGGACAACGGCGAGCGACGGCGCGAAGGGAATGAGAGAAGGGGGAGGAAGTCAGAGCTTCAGTTGCGTTCACGGGTGAGTCTGTACACAGTTGGTAATAAGAGGGCAAACCTCACGGTTAATGGCAATGCCACGCATTCATTCAGCGCTCTGTGTTACTAACGGTCCCCTCAGTCTCAGCCGCGTCCTCCCTCAAAGACATCGGCGATCATCGATTATTCTTGCATTCATCTCTGCCCGTAACGTTACTCAAACAAAACTTGAAATTAAATTTCCCAGTTGCATTCAATTTCTCAAATTTCTGATGCGACTTCATTTGCTATCTTCGACGGGTTCTTGTGGTATATCTAATGCCCCCAGTCAAAACCCATCCTACATATTCAATCTCTTGCTTTCTTATTACCTGTCCGAGACATCTAACCTTTACCTTTCTATGATAATTATTCTGAATGTCCTTGGTGTGTACCCTACATCTAACGATAAGACATTCAAGTCACTCATCTTGTGTCTGTCCGTGAAATGTTTAACATCCTACTTACAATTAAAAAAGCTTTGTGTTGTCTCTAGTTTGCTCTGTAGTGTCTGTGTAATTGTCCTGCAGAAATTTTGTTTAAGAAATTATTGGAGACAAGGAGCCGGGTGCAATGCCGTACAATTAGTGGCCGCTCAGGCGCGGTCGATCGAATGAGGCGGTGATAACACCAGCATTGGATCGAGCAAGTCTAGTTCAAGTTGAGTTCGTTTGGCCAGAATGTGTCTCGTTTGCAAGAGTGACGAAGCCTGACTTTGCTGATGAGACACTAAATGTTAAAGCCCTTCCAGAGATTCGCTCCTATTGAACCAGTCATTCAGTGACATCACACCACGTGTCATCATTTAGTGTCATCACAACACGTATCATCATTCAGTGACATCACAGCACGAGTCATCATTCAGTGACATCACAGAATGTGTAAAATCTGTAACATCGTAGCAAGGTATGATGTCACAGCGTACGTCGCTCTATATGGACCAATTGTTTATCTTAGAGCAGCGGTCGGCAATCAAAATAAAATAGTATTTTTTTGTCAAATTCGGTAAAGAAAAAATACTCAATATTTCAAAAGCCGCAATGCAATGTGAATACGAGATGGAGGTTCCTTAATAAACAAGGTCACGAAGCCAGTCCTTGAAAGAGCCGCACGTGGCTCCAGAGCCACAGGTTGCCAACCCCCTTCCTTCGAGTGAGTTAGTCGAGCCAAGACCAGCTCGCATTACCTGGTGACGCACCCCGACCAACACAGACGACAAAATCAGGACCATAAAAAAGAACAGGCAATAGAGCAAATAAAAATCAGCAAAACTACCACGATTCAAAAGAGAAATAAATAAAAAGTGCGCGAAAAAAATCTACATTGATATTAGCGATTTTCCAGGAACAAAAGTTGGCTCCGACAAATTACTTTAACACCCGTTATAGTCAAATTAATTCAGAGACATAACAAAGAAACACGTCGTGATTCGTATAGTCTTAGTTGTCATTTTAGATTGAAATGTATTTTATTTAAAGTAGAAAGATACAGCATCCCCATTCACACGTTTCTTAAAATCAGAATTAGAATATGTATTTATACGAGAATAATCCGATGAGCTATGAAGCTTTTTTCACAGATGTCCAGTAAGTCATTTGGTGATTCTGCTGCTGCTGCTGCGTTTGCAGTGGTGCAAACAACAAACGAGACAAACAACAAGACAAATCAACACACTCATGAAGAATCACACCGTGTGGCGTTAAAAGGGTGACGTCGCAATGGCCATTCCCGAGAGTAAAGAAGGGCCATTGCCTGAAACGTCGCCTATGATAACATTATAGTTATAACGATATGTCTGTGGGTGTGTAAGTAATGCCATGCGTGATGTGCGTATGTACGAGTATGTATGACTTTGGAGTTGCAAGTTCTTTGGGGGGGCACCGTGGTGGCGATATGTTAACTACCTTGCCTGGTATCCCGACCCTGACACCTGCTGGATATTTGGAGTTTCCGTCTCTCTCCCCGTGGTCGCGTGGTTTTTTTCTCCGGGTCCTCCGGCTTTTCCCTCCACATTTAGAACATGCGTTTTCGTAACTGGCTGTTATACATTTCCACACGATCAGCCACTTCGTTAAGCAATTATTTGTGGCCAGGATGCTTCTGAAACAGAGCTGTATAGCTCAGTGGGCCTTACCTGGTAAAATAAAAAAATAGTTTGAGTTTAGTTTGGTTTGTGTAACCCGGTGATAATTCACAAGACCAGGATAGAGTCTCATCTGATATTCAGAGTTCAAGCCAAAAAAATATTATTAAAAAAACCCAGGAGCGCATGTTTAGCAGCTCGCGAGTCAATACCTCCACCACGTACAGTCAATTATCCTATGACGCAGCAGTTATTTTCCTGAAGAACACAGCGATATGCAAAAATAGCGTTATAATGAATAATAAATAATATTGGGGGAAAAGCACATACCACGATAACACGTGAGATGCGTACGCAGGCCGAACAAAGATTGAGGCGCGTGGGCAGCATCTAGAAGCATCGAGCAGCATCCCGCCTTGTGTCATGCGAATCCTAGGCAGCCATACGACCGCTTATTCCTACTCGCGCCACGTAGTTCCGTTCACTCCATCACATTATATCCAATTTGTATCCGCGTTAAAAAAAATGTGCTTCGTAATACATTCATCGCGTTTTATGTAATTCGCGTCATGCAAACTTTGTATTATAGTAGAACTGGTCTGCGTCGCCTGTAAACACGTGACAGAGTCAGAGTGAGTTTCCGCTAAAATGAGCGATATTGAGGCACTGGTGCTCACCTCACGATTACAGACATGCGGAGCTAGTGGTGGAAATTCACATTCATATGGCAGGATGCGATTCCATCCATATGGAGAAAAAAACTGCTGACTTCGCAAAGAAGTGGTTACTAACGAAGGGAGTTGCTGCGACGTTAACGGTCAGCGCACTGCACTTTCGATCCCAAGGTTCGCCGGCTCGATTCCATCTCCCGGTGCGGCATTTTAACACGAAGCCGCAAGCTTCTTAAATCCTTCCCATGCCTCAGTTCCACTTGGCAGCAGCGGCAGTGGCAGCACCGGTGGCAGCAGCGGCCGCAGTGGCGGCAACAGCGGCAGCAGCGCCAGTGGCAGAAGCAGTGGCTGCAGCAGCAGCTGGAGCAGCAGAGGTAGCAGCGGCAGTGGCCACTCAGCAGAGGTAACAGCGGCAAGTGGCGACAGTGGCAACAGCGGCAGCAGCGGCAGTATTAACGGGTTCACGGCAGTTGGTCGATCGGCAAGGTGAGTTGCGTGTGGTGGGGTAAAGTTCGGATGTGGACGACCTTTTCCATCGCGTCTGGTCAGCGTGGAAGAGTAGGCCGAAGACCACTCTGGCGCGCCCTCTAGCGGAGTCCTCTTCTGCCAGCAGTGATGCGAGCGAGCAGTTGCAGGGCTGCCCCTTTACCTTAGGTCTTCACGGTGGCGAGATGTTAATTACCTCACCTGGTATACAGGAGGTCGTGGGTTCGATCCCAACACTGACGCCTGTGTATTTGGAGTTTGCGTGTCTCTCGCTCCCCGTGATCGCGTTGATTTTTCTCCCGGTCCTCCGATTTTTTCACCCACATTCATAAACACGCGTTTAGATTATTTGTATGCAATAAATGTCCACATGATGATAAGCCACTTCGTTGAGCTATCATCTGTGATAGGCAGGTCGCTTCTAAAAAAAGAGCTACATAGCTCAGTGGGTCTTACACATATTAAAATACAAAATAGTTGAGTTTACCTTTCAACTGGGAAGCGAGGGAGACAGACCACGCGATGACTCTGGCCGCCGCGACGTTTGCACGTCCGCGCACGCCAATCAGTACGGAAACGGTTACCGGTTTCTGACTTTCTGAAAACTGGTAATTCGATGTTGTAAAGAGGTTATTGACGTTTAACAACCCCCTATAGCTTCTACTGCTGCAACCTGTTAGAACTTCACAGAATGACAAACAAAGATCCCCCTATAGCCGTAAAATAGTAGCACCTACAATGGCTGTCATGGCACACGAGAACCACGCCCGGCCGCCTGTGTTTCCCCACTGGTGATATTTACACATCGTACCAGGAACTTATATAAGGCTGAGTTGACCCAGACGCACTAAACACAGCAACACACGTACACTTGGTCTTATAGTCAATCACTGCGTGTATTTCCTTTCATCATTTCTCTCAACCGTTAAGAAAGGAGTCTTGCATCGACCGCTAAAGATTTCTATTCATGCGGTTAAGATATATATCAAGTGTCCGTATATGAGTGTGTGTGTGGGGAGTGGTGGCGCAATGGTTAGCGTGCTACGCTATGAACCCGGCAACCCGAGTTCAGGATCAAAATATGTATTTCTATTGGAGGAATCCGATGAGCTATAAAGCTCTTTTTCCCAGATGAGAAGTAGGAGTGCAAAAGTAATCAAATCACGAAAGGTAAACAAATCACAAAACAAGTACAAATAAAACTAAACTATTTTATTTTACCAGGTAAAGCGCACGAAGTTATTAGCTTCTTTTTCATAAGCAACTTGGCCACAAATGGTAGCTCAACTCAGTGGCTTATTATATTCAAATGTATAGCAACCAGATAAACACCAGTGACGATTAACTGAACTGGTCCTGGGTCTCCTCTAGGTTGACAGCCTCAAACGAGTACGTACCTAGTTTTGGTGTGTTAACATCGTCACTGGGGAAACAAAGGCGGCCGTGCGTGGTGTGGGCCATACCACCCTCCTCTTGCGCCTTGTTGGGCTTGATATGGGCTCGATAACAGCTCGTTCCGTAACAGCCTGTTCAAGGCGATAGGAGGGATCTTGGTCTTGATGTACTATTATTTTCACACAGTGGGGAGCGGCAGTGTATAAGTTAGCACGCTGCGCTACGCAGCTGGTTATCCGAGTTCGATTCCCGCTCACGGCCAACATCAGTGAGGATTATTTGAACCGGTCCCGTGTCTCGCTCAGGTCAACTAAACCTTAAAATTAGTATCTGCTTTCATCAGTATAAACATTGGCGTTGAGAAGACGGGAAGACAAAGGTGGCCGGGCGCGGTTTTTCTGGCCACACCAACCCGTCGTGTTACTCGTTAACAGCACTTGTCCCAACAGCATGTGGAGGCGACACGGGTACCCTTTGTCTGCGTGTGTGTGTTCCTTACACCCAGGGAACGCGATAGTGTAGCGGTTACCAGCGCTGCGCTACGAATCCAGCGACCCGAGTTCGATCCCGCTCACGGCCACCACCAGTGATGATTATTTAAACAGGTCCTGGGCTTCCCTTAGATCGACTCAATCTCAAAATGAGTCCCTGGTGCGGTGTGTAAACATCGCCACCACGGAGACAAAGACAGCCGAGCGTGGTGCTGGCCACCCACCCGTTTGTGTGCCGCGCTGGCATTCATAGGCGCTCGCGAACAGCACTTGCCCCAACACTCTGTTGAGGCGATACGGGGGACATTTGTCTTTGTCTCTGTCCTCATACCCATCCCACTGACGTCGTGTCCTCTACAGACCATTACACACACGATCCGATCCCTCTCTGGTGACGTGAGGCTCCTCTCAGCCGCGTGGAACCCGCACAGCATATTAAGTGGTCACTTCCACGGGACACACGCCACGTGCTCTCCATACACCCACGGGGACAGTCATGGCACACACACACAGGGGTACCGTACATGTACAATTAAGACAAACATCGTCCCCCCCCCCCCCCTCGCACGGTAGCCATATTTTAACTACATCGCCTGGTATACAGGAGATCTTGGGTTCGATCCTGACCTTGACGCCTGCTGTATATTTGGAGTGGATTTTTCTCCGAGTCCTCCGGCTCCACATGCCACATCACGCGTTTCGAGTATTTGGCTGCTATACATTTCCAATCATAAGCCTCTTCATTGGGCTTTCTGTATGTGGCCAGGTCGCTTTCTGAAAAAATACCTCTATAGATCATTGGGCCTTACCTGGTAAAATAACACAGTTTAAAAATCATTGTATCATGTAGCCCACGCAGACTGTTAGGGAAACTGCATTTAGAGAGTGCCTATTAAGGGCGACACAAGGGTCTGGTATATCCAGCTTCCCGCTCGTGTCTCCTCCGGGTGCTCATTCTTAGACACCGCACCCAGGTTACTACTCATTTATGGCTGAGTCGACCCAGCTACAGGATATTATTCCCACTTTGATTTGTCAGTCTGAAAATCGTGCCCCGGGTTCCTGCCCTGTATTTGTCCCTGCGTCATGCTCGCACAGAATGCAAACAGTTGCATCCGATGCACTTCATCCTTTGAGCTCAGAGCATTAACACCGAACCCTAGAGATGCCCGAGTGGGTCCTTAGGCCTGTCTCTATGAGCTCAATAACACGAGGGTCTCATCACTGACCCGGGTTAAATGAAATCAAGTCGCACTGCTCTTTAAGATTTGTGATGGGTGGCGATCGCTTCAACAAACAGCAACGTCCCTGTGCCCCGGAGAGCCTCACGGAAGCTCAAGACCGTCTCGGGAGTGTACTGCCTCCCCCTTGGAGAATGCTTCGAGGCTATTTGTGCGTGTGTGTGTTCTGAATAATGTCATGAGGAGCGGTGACGCAGCGGTTTAGCGCGCTGTGCTAATGATGCCCAACGACCCCAGTTAGATTACCGCTCACGGCCGACATCAGTGACGATTATCTGTTTACACACTTCACCAGGTACTCATTTGAGGCTGAGTCGACCTAGGGGAGGCCTAGGACCGGTTCAGATATTCGTCACTGGTTTTGACCGTGAGTGGGAATCGATCTCGGTCTGCCGGGTTCATAGCACAGCATGATTTCCGCTACGCTACCGCGCGCCACAATGGCCATCACCACGTGACAAGACACCTCCTCTCCACGTGATGCGACACGTACTCTCCCAATACACGAGCTGCCTATGTCGTTCTACTTCACCGTGCCCAACACTAAACTAAACCATGTTTTATTTTACCAGGTAAGTCCCACTGAGATACGGGGGACCGCACAGTCCAGCCTGGCACACCCTCAGATGGTGGCTCATATCATGCCAGAGTGAGTTCCTAGACAGACCTCCCCTCAGTGTGATCATCTTTGCATTCACATCGCACTCAAATCCATCAGCAAACTTACTGCCTTTATCACATCTCATCTCAAACACGTGAAAAGAACCCCCCTGTAGTAGCTGTTCCTGTGTGGCACAAGGAGACGCAACTCACACGTGACCTGTATACATTCTATGAGACTGCACCCCTACCAGCCCCGCATATGAATGTGGTATTTCCAACCAGTGGCTGCGGGCCCGCCTCACTTGCTCGCATTGGAGTGTGAGTGGAGACCCGGCTGCATTGCTGGGCCGCTGCTGTCCCGTAGAAATTTTCACCACCCCTCGGTCCGAGAAGCCTCCTCTCCGGGGTCCCAGGGCTGAGCGTGCGCGCCGCGGATTCAGCCCGGGGTTTGGAGCGTGGCAAAGAGTGGGGGCGGAGGGAGATCGCAAGTGGAAAGTGAAAAGGCAACAGTCGCCACGCACGAGCAGCAGGAGCGTCGCGTCAGCCCCCGCTCGCCGAGTGCGGCGCGACACGTAGCCACCGCACATGACAACGACGCTGCTGCTGCACGCTTGCACGCTACCCCTGGCCCGCCCACGACCTTGTGATGACAACGACCCCCAACGTCAGCTCCAATGCCGCAACTAATGCCACAATTAATGCCAACAGCCGAACAAAAGCTCTGCCACTGACCCTAGCGCTGACGACAAGAATAACGCTCAAACGAAACTAACAACATCCCTGGTACTAACACGAACAATAACCCTGTTACTAACACTAACAATGACCCTGGTACTAACGATATCAATAACATCGGTATAAACACGAACAATAAACCCGGAACTCACACTAACAATGATCCTGGTGCTAACAATGACCTGGGTACCAGGAACACATAGGCAGTGAACTCAAGCACGTACACCAAGATCTTAAGGCTAATGGTTACTCCGACTATACAATCCGCAAAGCTATCACTCAAACCATGAAGAAGGACCCTCTTGAGGAACCTTTCAAAACCATCACTTTACCCTACATTGCGGGGATCACAAAAAAGATCTCCAAAATCTTGAATAAACACAAGATCCAGGTCCATTTCAACACATTACATAAAATCCGTGATCTGGTTCCATCTGTTAAAGATGTGATTCCGGACATACAGTACCCTGGTGTCTACAAACTAAGTTGCCTCTGTGGTAGTAGTTACATTGGAGAAACCAAACTACATGTCTCGGACCGCATTCGTGAACACAAAGCAGACCTTAAACATGGTAGGACCAACACCTCGGCCGTGGCAGATGTTATAATTCAGTAGGCTCACATGACATTGACTTCTCCAATGTCATGTGAGCCTACAGAGGTTATTTGCAAGCCATCAGGCTACCATGAGAGATTCATTCATGAGGCTATCCACATATACAAACACAGAGACAATTTCAACCGAGAAGATGGATTCTGGCTTAGCAATCATTGGAAGTATTTGATAAACCATTTCGGGTCTTAATTGATTGTTCACGCTTACGGTGGCTTTCAGACAGCATACATTAATTTTTCGTCTCCCCCCTCCTCTTTTCCGAACATAGATGGACTCGTACTTCTAAACAAACTGTCAAATCGCTATCCGTGGTGCTAACGTTTAAAAATAAATAAATACAAACCGCCACTTCTTTCAAATGTTTCTTGCCGTTGGTTTTCACACCTGATGATGACTGTTTGTGTTACAGTCGAAACGTCGTGAGAATTTTATTGTTTTATATATTTTATTATTTTATTGTTTCCCTTCAACGTGACTTTACCGAAAGAACCAAGAATATAAATGACCCTGGTATTAACACTTACCATAATCTAGTACTAACACGAACAATATCCATAGTAGTAACAGCAGCCCTGATGCTGTCAGAGTTAGCTAAAATAACATACATTTTCCAATCCATGGGAATGTTTGATCCTTGTCATGAACAATTTTCATATTTTGGAGTAGATCGTCCTTGTAGGTTACCATGTCAATTTTGTATTCACGATAACCTTCCACAGAGCCATCAAGTAACGTTGTCACGTGCTGGATAAACATGCCGATTGGTTTATTCAGCAAACCGGAGGAGGATGATGAATATTGAACTGTGAATACGAATGCTGGTCAATTTTGTTGGACGACGTTTTGCTGGTACAACCAGCATCGTGAGGTGTTACAACAGCTCAGCTCTCAGGTGGCATATTTACCCCACGACGTGACATCTCGGTGGCGAGAAGATAACCACCTCGACTGGTATACTGGGTCGTAGGTTCGATCCCGACCCTGACGCCTGTATATTTAGAGTTTGCGTTGTCGTGTGGATTTTCATCCGGGTGCTCCAGTTTTCCCTACACATTAAGAAATATCCATTTTGAGTTTTTAGCTGTTATAAATTTCCACGTGATAAGCCACTTCGTTGAGCTATCATTTGTGAAAGCCAGGCTGCTTCTGAAAAAGAGCTACATTGCTCAGTCGGCCTTACCTGGGAAGAAAAAAAAGTGGTTTGATTGGCTCTTTCGCTGGGTGGCGGAGGGTAATAGATAAACAATTGATATGACACCTATACAGAATCACAATATTGATTTACGTTGGAGGAATCCGATGAGCTATAAAACTCTTTTTCACATATGTCCAGTAGGGAGGCACGGGGTCAGAATGTTACATGACGATCTGGCCCAAAATAAACTGATTATGAATCTTTACATCGGTCCTGCGTATCCCGTTCGCCAGTGCTCTTGATGACGGTGGAGGCCAGGACAGGTCGACATGGGGTCACTCGCCGCTGATGTTCGCCTTGACTAGGTATCAAACTTAGCAGGACAGGGTTCAAGGTGGGGGTTAATGACACAATAACGGGAAAGCCGATAGATACATCGTTTGCAGAATTGATAAAGTAGGTGGAGGATGGTTAGCGTTTCATTATTAGCTGATCTGTAAGCAGTGTCACAGTAGTCAAAACGTGGGAGAATGAGAGGTTCAACAATTTTAAGGCGAAATCGATTGGAAACACAATGTTTCTGTATGAGAACCATATTTTTAGTTTTAGATATGATCAATATGAGATTGAAATGTAAGGTTTGAATCAGTCAGTAAACCCGAGTATTTGAAGCACTCCGTTTGTTCAATGATGTTGTTTCTGATATCCGTTATAATTGGCATTGACTATTCCTTTGTCTGTTACAGATACACATATACACAAGGACAAAATAAAACAATCCATCTAGTCTTGTATGTCCGTTATAATTGGCAAGTGCTCTGAGAGAGCACCTACACTACAGTGAGGTAAAAAAAAAGTATTTGATCCCCTGCTGATTTTGTACATTTGCCCATTGACAAAAAAATGAACAGTCTATAATTTTAATGGTAGGTTTATTTGAGCAGTGAGAGACAGAATAACAATAAAATCCAAACAAACGCATGTCAAAAATGTTATAAATTGATTTGCATATTAATGAGGGAAATGAGTATTTGACCCCTCTGCAAAACATGACTTAGTACTTGGTGGCAAAACCCTTGTTGGCAATCACAGAGGTCGGACGTTTCTTGTAGTTGTCCACCAGGTTTGCACACATATCAGGAGGGATTTTGTCCCACTCCTCTTTGCAGATCTTCTCCCAGTCATTAAGGTTTCGAGGCTGACGTTTGGCAACTCGAGCCTTCAGCTCCCTCCACAGATTTTCTATGGGATTAAGGTCTGGAGACCGGCTAGGCCACTCCAGGACCTTAATGTGCTTCTTCTTGAGCCACTCCTTTGTTGCCTTGGCCGTGTGTTTTGGGTCATTGTCATGCTGGAATAGCCATCCACGACCCATTTTCAATGCCCTGGCTGAGGGAAGGAGGTTCTCACCCAAGATTTGACGGTACATGGCCCCGTACATCGTCCCTTTGATGCGGTGAAGTTGTCCTGTCCCCTTAGCAGAAAAACACCCCCAAAGCATAATGTTTCCACCTCCATGTTTGACTGTGGGGGTGGTGTTCTTGGGGTCATAGGCAGCATTCCTCCTCCTCCAAACACGGTGAGTTGAGTTGATGCCAAAGAGCTCCATTTTGGTCTCATCTGATCACAACACTTTCACCCAGTTGTCCTCTGAATCATTCAGATGTTCATTGGCAAACTTCAGACGGGCATGTATATGTGCTTTCTTGAGCAGGGGGACCTTGCGGGCGCTGCAGAATTTCAGTCCTTCACGGCATAGTGGGTTACCAATTGTTTTCTAGGTGACTATGGTCCCAGCTGCCTTGAGATCATTGACAAGATCCTACCGTGTAGTTCTGGGCTGATTCCTCACCGTTCTCATGATCATTGCAACTTCACGAGGTGAGATCTTGCATGGAGCCCCAGGCCGAGGGAGATTGACAGTTATTTTGTGTTTCTTCCATTTGCGAATGATCACACCAACTGTTGTCATCTTCTCACCAAGCTGTTTGGCAATGGTCTTGTAGCCCATTCCAGCCTTGTGTAGATCTACAATCTTGTCCCTGACATCCTTGGAGAGTTCTTTGGCCTTGGCCATGGTGGAGAGTTTGGAATCTGATTGGTTGATTTCTTCTGTGGACAGGTGTCTTTTATACAGGTTACAAGTTATATAAAGACACCTGGAAGCCAGACATCTTTCTGATTGAGATGGGTCAAATACTTATTTCCCTCATTTAAATTCAAATCAATTTATAACATTTTTGACATGCGTTTTTCTGGATTCTATTGTTGTTATTCTGTCCCTCGCTGTTCAAATACACCTACCATTAAAATTTTAGACTGATAATTTCTTCGTCAGTGGGCAAACGTACAAAATCAGCAGGGGATCAAATACTTTTTTCCCTCACTGTATGAAGTCTGGCACAGCACACGAGGGGATTGGGTGGCCAGCATCACGCCCGGCCTCCTTTGTCTCCCTAGTGGCTATGTTTACATACCGCACCAGGTACTCACTGAGGATGAATCGACCTACGGGAGGCCCAGGACCAGTTCAGATAATCGTCACTGGTGTTGGCCTTGAATTGAACTCGGGTTGCCAGGTTTGTAGCACAGCGTGCTAACTGCTACATCACCGCTCCCCAGAACAAGCGCACCCATACACATGCACACACGTACATACATACACAAACGTACACGTATCCACATGTAACAACAACAACCGCCATTCGCCATTAAGTGGCGGTGACGTCACTACGGCGATTGTGCCAAGCTGTGTCCACGTTGAGGCCACGTGAAGTGTCGAACGCCCGCTGGCTGGAGGTCACAAGGCAGACCCAGGTGCGACGGATCGACTGAGATGACTGGCCGATGGGCCACCTGTGCCCCCTACTGTGCTAACTTGCTTTGCGTCGCTCCTCTGCACTCCGTTGTTGAAGGACGACTGCCTACAACTCCCCAGTAGCATCCTTCACGAGCCTTCTCCAGAGTCCGATCTTGACACCGCTGGTACCAGTCATCGGCAAGTCCACTCAGCTCCACATCCTCCTGTACCACATTATTACATATCTTCTCTAGCCCGTGCCACGCCCATTTAGTCCCCTCTATCCGGCCTAACAAATGCTGTTTAGGCATGCGGTGGCTGGGCATGTGGGCTACATGACCCAGCCAATGCAGCCTTGCCTGCCGAAGGAGCTCACCAATGGGACTTTGTCCAGAACTTTCAAGGATTTGTGAGCTCCTCACACAATCCAGCCTGGTTAAACCCAGGATGGATCTTAGGCAGGCCAGCCTAAATGTTTCTAACTGCCGAAGTTGTTCCATTAGGGGGATCCACGTTTCACAAGCGTAGAGAAGGGCGGGCATGACTGTGGCCGAGAAGACCTGAAGCTTTGTGTGGAGTGACAGACCAGGTAGCTTCACACATCGTTATGCAAGTGATGAAAACATAATGCTGCTTTACTGAATCGGAGTGAGACCTCTGCTGTCAAACCGGAGCCGCTCATGAGCACACTGCCCAGGTATGGGAAGCTCTCCACTCTCTTCACAACTGCGCCATCACCAATTGGGAGTTGTGGGGGTGGAGTGTCCCATGGTGCAAAATACCCAGGCAGGTGTTTAGTTTTGGTGGGGCTGATAGTAAGGCCCAGCTCTTAGTGGCACGTTCTAGTTCAGTAGCAGCGCCTTCAACTCCTCCTCAGAGTGAGCAGCAATTACCAGATCATCGGCATACATAACATGGTTGACCAATTAGAAGCCATCTCTTGAACGCACCCAGACATCGATCGACCTCCCATTGTATCGGTACCAGATGGAAATTATTCCGCTACAGCAATCCACGGCTTCACAAACTATGTGGTCGAAATAGATGTTAAATAATGTGAGAGCCAGAGGACATCCCTGTCGCACCCCAATGTGAACAGGGAATGGCTCTGACTCCCGGCCATGTAGTTTTACCCAGGCACCATCATGAAGGTCCTTAATGATCGCGAGCTGAGAGTCAGGGACTCTGAAAGCACGAAGAACAACTCAGAGCCCAGGCATACTGATGGTTTTTTAGGCCTTGAACAGGTCAATAAAGCAGAGATGTAGGTCTTGTTGGAATTACCTAGACCTCTGCTGTAGCAGACGGACAGAAAATATGGCATCTGTGCAGGACCGCCCTTTCCTGAAACCGCATTGGGGCTCTGGCAAGGCGATGTCAAATAATCCTTGCCAGGACCTTTCTCAGCACAGATGCCCCTGTAGTTGTTACAGTCTGTGCGGTCCCCCTTCTTAGAGGGGCATCCTTTCAATCCTGCGAAACCTGTCCAGTGGTCCAGACATACACATCCACATGCACACACACGCACACACACGCACACACACGCACACACACGTGCACACGCACGTGCACATGTTTACACATCGCACCAGGTACTCATTTGAGGCTTAGTCGACCTAGGGGAGGCCCAGGATCGGTTCAGATAATCGTCACTGGGTGTTGGCCGTGAGCGGGAATCGAACCCGGGTCGCCAGGTTCGTAGTGCAGCGCGCTAACCGCTACACCACCGCTCCCCACCTACACATGCATGCACACATGCACACACATACACATGCACACACACATACACATGCACACACGCACATACACAGCTCGGCTCTCGCGTTGGCTTCTCCCCCCCCACCATACTCTCTAAACTCTGAGCCACCCTGACGCGACCTTTTCACGGCATTGCCCAGTGAGCAGTGCCCCAATGCACGCCCATTACCCCCCATGCACCCAATACATCAATATTAGGTGGTGGAAGGGGCATACCCACGGGAGAGATCGGCATGTGTGGAGGAATCGCATCACTTCAACCCCTAGTTTGTGACTGTGGTGTGCCACATATCAGACCGTGAAATATTTTGTGAACGACTGCCCAAATTGGATAATTGAATGGTGATCTGAAATAAATCCACGCGGCTACTCCTGAAGCAGTCGAATTAATATGAAATCTCGACATCAATTTATAATCTATAGCAATCCCCAAAAATGCCGTATGAAAGGAGAATTACCCCTGGGGTTGCAGGCGACTCCAGGAGACGTGGCCCAAACGCTGAGCACGTACACCGCTCATTATTGCAGAGGTTGTTGCGATTCGATTCTCGCCCTGGTTAATACTGCATGTGTATTGCCTACAAAATACAACAACGTCCAGGGCGCTGCACGCTGGAGGATTCTGCGATATAATTTCAAGGTGGTAGAAATTAGTTACATTTGCGAACATTGCACTCCAAGTGAGTAAAATGGGATTACACACCTAACCATTGCCCCCACCTGCCATGAAACTCCCGCAGACTGCGTCTGCAAAACACCGCAGCGTCGTGCTTCTCGTGATATCCTTGCGCTATGAGAGTAATATCACGAATTCCAATTGTACCAAATGATGATTAATACTATTACAGTGTATCATTATTATCACTGCAAGTGGCACGTGCCGTCTTATATCCAGGGTCTGGGATGTGGCTGTGGGCAGCTGAGCCGTGAAGACCTCTGCTCCTGATAGCAGCGCTCTGCACCCGTGGGGGACTTTTGCTTTGCAGCAGAATTCCCCTCGCATTGAAAATGTGATCCGGATGAGGCAACGGGCCCTGAGGGCATTGGGGGGGAGGGGGGGGGCATCGGGCGCAGTCTGTGAGAGGGTTCTTGAGTGCTGGGTGCTGCGTGCTGGGTGCGGGGTGCTGTGTGCTGCGTGCGGGGTGCTGGTGCTGTGTGTTACGTGCTGGGTGCGGGGTGCTTTGGGCTGGGTAACGCTTGCTCCATGATTGACCACGTGACCTAACTTGTAAACATTATGCTCTCAGTGAGCTGAACAAAATTATCTTGAACTGCAAAACTATGTAGACAGTACTGCCTTTTTTTATATCAGCCTCATGGCGCACTTATTGGGAGTGCGTAAATTCGGCGGATTGGTTCATAGCCACTGTCTCATCTGCAGCAGAGCCGGCGTTGCTTCAAGAGGTCACTGGGCCCACAGCAGGTACCGAGATGAGGTGAGGTTGGCTCGCTCCCCACGTCCCGCATTGAAAGTCTCTCACGAGCCCCCTCAGCTCAACTTTGGTGACGTCCCTCCTCACTTATTTACTGAAATTAAAAAGGTAAAAGTATGAATATAAAACTAGATTTGAAGCTTTCGTGACTGCAGGAATCCATACTCTTTGGTTCTTTCGGTAAAGTCACGTAGGTAGAAAAATAATAGATCACGACGTTTCGATCGCAAGACAAGCAATGGTCATCAGACGGGACAACCACAACAAGCAAAAAAATGCTGAAGTAGGCGAGAGATCTGCCATGGCACGAGGTTATATAGGCCTCGGCAGTAGGGGGGGAGAGAAGAGGTGGGGGAGAGAGAGAGGGCGGGGCAGAAAGTGGGCCCCGCGGCAGCACCCGGGTCACTGGAGTAAAGTGGACAACCGTGGCAGCACTGGAGAGATCGGCTGCAGGGGGGGAGAGAGAAAGGGGGGGAGGCGGAGCAGAAAGTGGACCCCGTGACATCACCCGGGTCACTGGAGTGACCCAGACATCCACCCTATGCTCTTCCTTGTGGAAGAGATACATAGATGACACGTTCGTCATCTGGCCACATGGCCTGCTAGAACTGAACAAATTTCTTAGCCACATCAATTCCATACACCCATTTATCAAATTCACCATGGAAGTGGAAAAAGATGGTAAGCTACCATTCCTGGATGTTTTGATCGAGAAGAGACCTGATGGCTCGTTGGGACACCCTGTCTCCAGGAAAGCCACCCACACGGATGCCTATCTAAAGCCTGATTCCCACTACCATCCAGCCCAGAATAATTCCCTCATCAAAACACTACACCATAGGGCCCGTTGCATCTCCGACCAGCACCACCCAGCCAGTGAGCTGGAGCACGTACACCAAGCCCTCAGGATGAACGGATATTCTTACCGTAAAATCTGCAAAGCAGTCTCCCCAGCCATGGGGAGACAACCATTTGAGGATCCAACCAATACCATCACTTTACCATACATAGCAGGGGTTACCAAAAATATTTCCAAAATCTTAAACAAACACAATATCCAGGTTCATTTCAACACAGTAGACAAAATCCGTGATTTGATCCCATCTGTGAAGGATGTGATTCCTGATATGCAATATCCGGCTGTCTACAAACTGAGTTGTGGCTTCAGCAGCAGTTACATTGGGGAAACGAAACAGCATCTCTCGGACCGCATTCGCGAACACAAGGCAGATCTGAAACACGGTAGGACCAATACCTCTGCCGTTCCTGATCATTGTTTTTTACGCTGTGGGCTCACACGAAATTTACTTTTCCAAGACGAAGGTACTCCACAAACCCACCGGCTATTATCAGAGATTTGTTCATGAAGCCATCCAGATATATAAACACAGACACAACTTCAACTGAGAAGATGGGTACACAGTGAGAAATCATTGGAAGGACGTTATTAACCAGGTAAAGTCTTAACTGACTGCGATGTATCCATCCTACTTGCCTATGTCAGCTGTTATTTCTGACTCTCTGTGTCTTTCTCTCTCTCTGTGCATCTCTCTCCGATCCCTACTCCAGTGACCCGGGTGCCTCCTCTCCCCCCACTTTTCTCTCCTCCCCCCCCCCCCTGCAGCCGATCTCTCCAGTGCTGCCGTGGTGGTCCACTTCACACCAGTGCTCCAGGTGTTGCCGGGGGTCCAGTTTCTGCCCCACCTCTTCCCCCCCACCCTTGTTTCTCTCCCCCTGCTGCCGAGGCATATATAACCTCGTGCCATGGCAGATCGATCACCTACTTCAGCAGTTTTTATTGCTGTGGTTGTCCCACCTGATGACGATTGCTTGTCTTGCGATCGAAACGTGGCGATCTATTGTTTTTCTACCTACGTGACTTTACTGAAAGATCCAAAGAGCATGAATATACAATTACATAGAATATAGTATATATATATGTAGTGGAATAAATAGGCGCATGGGGGTAATTGGTGAGTTTGCACGGGAGCAGGACAGTAGGGGGTCATATTGGGACGATGAGGTAACGATTGGGCCAATTAAGCTGGGGGAGCGAAGGACGGCTGTGATTGGCTGGTGTTGTTGTCAGGGCTGAGGTGGCGTCTTGAAGTCTGGCGAGGTAACAGGTGCACGGGCACGAGGAGCGTCGTTGGGACGCAGGTTAATTAATTGGGGTGTAATGATAGCGGAGATAAATTGGGGGACGTGAGGAGAAACGGAGAGTTGGAGTCGGGGGCTGGACGAGGCAAGACGTGGAGCAGCTGAAGAGAGAAGCAGCTAGTTGTGGAGAAAGCATAGTGATAGCAAAGAGTGGAAGACAGAGTCGAAGCAGTCAGCAGTGGAGAGAGCATAGTGATAGCGAAGAGCGGAAGACAGAGACGAAGCAGTTAGCAGTGGAGAGAGCATAGTGATAGCGAAGAACGGAAGACAGAGACGAAGCAGTTAGCAGTGGAGAGAGCACAGTGATAGTGGAGAGCGGAGAGCAGAGACGAAGCAGTTAGCAGTGGAGAGAGCACAGTGATAGCGGAGAGCGGAGAGCAGAGACGAAGCAGTTGGCAGTGGAGAGAGCACAGTGATAGCAGAGAGCGGAGAGCAGAGACGAAGCAGTTAGCAGTGGAGAGAGCACAGTGATAGCGGAGAGCAGAGACGAAGCAGTTAGCAGTGGAGAGAGCACAGTGATAGCGGAGAGTGGAGAGCAGAGACGAAGCAGTTGGCAGTGGAGAGAGCACAGTGATAGTGGAGAGCAAAGAGCAGAGGCGGAGCAGCCAGCAGTAGAGAGAGCACGGTGATAGCGGAGAGCGGGGAGCAGGGACGAAGCAGCCAGCAGTGGGGGAAGCACAGAGACATCGGAGCTGATGGAAAAGTGGAGACTGGAGAGGCAAAGGTGGTGAGCGAGTCGAGTGAAGCACGGCGAGCGAGCTGTGGCAACAAGGGAACTGTGGAGCATTGAGGACATGTGGAGAACTGTAAATAAAGTGGTGTTGGAAGAAAGACAAAAGTTGTCCGAGTGGAATCAACCACTACATTTGGTGTTAGAGGTGACTACAAAACCACGCCGACATGTCGAAGAAATCGGCCAAGAGGAAGAACGTGCCGACGGACTCGTCCGACGACAGCAACGACGTGGATGCGATTCCCGTGTCGGGCCAAGTGGTTGTTACTCCTCCGGAGGACCTGGTCGAGCAAGTTTCTGCATAGCGGGATGGCGGCTCAAGCGGAACCGAGACCCCGGGGCCGTCGGGTGACTGGAGAGTCCTCATGACCCAGTGGGAGGCCAGGCTGGTGACGTTGACGGAGGCATTTGACCGCTTTATGACGACGGAGCGGGTGCTATCGACGGTGTCAAGTCATCGGCAGCTGTTCCCGCAGCATTGGAACGCGCCGACGATGGACCCGCACCTTCTGGGGAACGCCCAGCTGAATCGGACGACGTGGAGCACCACCATCGAGAGCGGGATGGCGACTGCACGTCCAACGATTTGAGGCCAAGGTTGGCGATTGGAGAGCGTTTACGAGACGGTTCCGAGCGGCATATCAATCACTCAAATGGACTGAGAGCGACGCGCTGCGGGCACTGCCAACTGCCCTCGACGACGATTCATTGGCGACGTTTAATGGAATCCCTGCCGCTGTCCGGTCGATGCTGGACGGGGCGTTTGCAGCGGTGGCGGGTGCACAGCCTCTGATGGTGAGCGCCACCGCGTCCGGGAGCACGGTGGAGGTGGAGGAGATGCCGCCGACTGCAGCGGCGGCCGGATTGGCACACGCGGACATGCTACGTCGTCCCGCGGTGTACGGAGGTGGCACGCAGCAGACATGCTACGAGTGCGGGCGGAGAGGACACCTCGCCTGTGACTGCTGGCGATGCAGGAGCGGCCTTCCAAGGGCGCCGACCAGCTACAACCGAGGATTTCCCCCGAACCGAGGTGTCCGGGTAAGTTGCGATGCATTCAATACACGGCCGCTTTTTCCACATCACCCATCTGCGTCATCTCACTCAATAACCTCTCATTCGTATATTTCACACAGTCAGGACGTGTGGGGCGCATTGGTACATCGTGTTTTGGGCGCTGCGCCGGGTTCGTCGGACCTGATGGCGCTTATTCAAGGGGTGATGGTCAGGATCATTGTCGATACCGGGGCTTCTGCGACCCTTATCTCTTTACAAACCTTTCGCTCGTTGCCAACTTCGCCCCAGGCCCTAGAACCGGTTGACGGGTCATATGGTTGCGACAATTCAGATTGGAGGGGTGTACATAACGGGAAATGTTTTGGTTTCCACGGCCTTGGCGGTGCCGTGTTTGCTGGGAACAGATTTTTTTACAGAGGATGCCGCTTAAAATTTCCATAGAGAAGGGGTGTTTGGAATTGCCATCGGGGAAATGTCTTAATTTTTTGGGTACGCCATCTAAATTCGCGGTGGCGAACGCCGTGGTGCAGGCCGTGGTTAGCCGCACCGTTCGCGTTCTGCCTGCCACGCAGATGCTTGTGCCGCTGCGCTTTAAAAAAACGTTTGCCTTTGGACGATCAAAAGGGGGGTATATTGCTGACACCCTCCAATGCTGTATCGCGCATGCCCGCTTTGGTCGGGGCTTTAACTATAGTACCGGCGAATTGCGACCCCTTCATACAAATTGTAATTGCGGGGCATGAGCCTGTCGTCATTCAGGAGGGTACCACGCTAGCGCATGCGATGGCAGCGCCGGGTCCAGAAGGGGAGGCGTGTTTGGCAACGAGACACGGTGATACATTGCCATCGGGTGGAGATGATCCGGGCTGGTTGCGAGATCTATATATGCAAAACCCCGAACTGACGTCTGTGCAGCGGTCGCGTCTCCATGGGTTGCTCGTGGAAATTAAGGATGTTTTTAGTTCCGGCAAATATGATGTTGGTCGTACGTCCTTGTTGCGGCATCACATTGATACTGGGGATTCACCCCCAATTCGCTTAAATACCCATCGCGTGAGTCCGCTGGAGAAAGATTGCATTCGACGAGCCGTTGATGAGATGTTAGAACAGGAGATCATTTCTCCTTCCTCCAGCCCGTGGGGAGCTCCCATTGTACTCGTTAAGAAGCGCAACGGGGCCATGCGATTTTGTGTTGACTATCGGAAACTCAATAAGGTTTCCGTTGCGGAAGCGTACCCGCTCGCACGCATTGATGATTCACTAGACGCCCTGTCCGGCGCAAATTTTTTTTTCGACCCTCGATCTGTTATCGGGCTTTTGGCAATTGCCCCTGGACGAGGAGTCTAAGCCAAAGACCGCTTTTCGAACACCACAAGGGTTGTTCCAATTCACCGTACTCCCAATGGGGCTCCACTCTGCGCCGGCCACCTTCCAACGATTAATGGAACTCGTGTTTGTCTGGACTGCAGTGGGAGTCGTGTTTAATATATCTTGACGACATTATTGTTTTCAGTAAGGATTTTGACGAACATTTGCAGCGGTTGCGTGCCGTCTTTGGCCGAGTGCGGCGCGCTAACTTAAAATTTAAGCCCCAAAAGTGTCATTTGCTGAGGAAGTCTGTTAAATATTTGGGTCACGTTGTTAGTGCACCAGGGGTGGCCACCGATCCGGAAAAGACGAGCTGCGTGCGAATGTGGGCATTATCAAAGACGGTAGCTGAAGTGCGTAGCTTCGTGGGCTTCGTGTCGTATTATCGACGGTTCGTTAAAAATTTTGCCACGATTGTGCAGCCGCTGCACACGCTCACTGGTAAGGGCATGAAGTTTCGGTGGGGGGACGAAGAACAACGTTCGTTCGAGGCACTGCGGGCCGCTTTGGCGGACCCGTCGCCGCTTGGATACCCTGATTTCACGAAAACGTCTATTCTCGACACGGATGCCAGTGACACGGGCATAGGCGCAGTCTTGTCGCAAAATGTTGATGGTATTGAGAAAGTTGTGGCATACGGCAGTCGTGTGTTGTCTCTGGCTGAGCAGAAATATGGTGTAACGCGCAGGGAGCTGCTGTCCATCGTGCACTTTGTTTGATTGTACCGACCGTACTTGTATGGCAGGGAATATCTGATCTGCACTTATCACGCGGCGCTACAATACTCGTTGCGGGTTGACCAGCCATCGGGCCAAATGGCCCGTTGGCTCGAGATCCTGCAGGAGTATTCCTTCATGATCCAGCATAGGAAGGGGACGCGTCATGTCAACGCTGACGTTTTGTCGCAATTCGCAACCGATAGGCTTGTGTCGGTGTGCGGAGGGCTCGCTGCGTTGCGGTCCGCCGCTGCAGGGCGTTCCGGCTATGGTCGCTGCAGCGGATTCAATTCGGCCAGAAGCTATTCCTGCTGTGGGATCGGGTTTATTGGGATTAACGCTGGCCCAGTGGAAATGCTTACAGGCGGATGACTCCTCCCTGGCCAGAATGAGGCTTCGGGCCTCTCGTTCAAGGGGATCGGAAGATCGCCCCTTTCTGCGACGTGTTGATGGTCTCCTCGTTCGCTGGGATGTCGAAGCGCAAAGATTCTGTATTGTTGTTTCGATGGTGTTGCGCGGGAAGCTCATTCGCGATACCCATGACAAATTGGTGCACTTAGGGGAGAAAAAGACCGTGCTGACCTTGGGGAAAGAGTTTTACTGGCCAGGAATGTATAACGATGTACAACGAGATGTTAAGGCATGCCACAAATGTGCACGGCGGAAGGCACCAGCGCAGCCCTATCGCGTACCGCTGCAATCGATGCGGGTTTCGCGCATCAACGAAATTGTCGCCATGGATATATTGGGTCCATTTCCCATCACCCCCCGGGGGCACAAGTATCTACTCGTGGGTGTAGAGTACCTTACTCGCTGGCCTATGGCATGGCCGCTAGTGGACCAATCTGCGGGGTCGATAGCAGAAGCTTTCCTACAAGGATATGTTCTCGATAAGGGCGCCCCGGAGCACTTGCTCACCGATCAAGGCAGGAATTTCTCGTCCCAATTGCTTAAAGAAGTGTGTAATTCGTTGGGGACTAAAAAGATTCGAACGTCCCCGTACCACTCGCAAACCGACGGGATGGTCGAACGCCTGCATAGGATGCTAACGTCTATGCTTTGCCACCAGGTTAACTCCTCGCATGATGATTGGGACCTGCACGTTCCGGCGACCCTGGCCGCTTATAGACTGGCCCCGCATGCCTCGACGGGATAGTCGCCTTTCTATTTAATGTATGGTCGCGAACCAGAGGCGCCGGCCTTGGTCAAATTGGGTATGCAAACACAAGGGAAGTCTTCGACGGTACCTGCTCCTATGCAGGTGGCATTGGACTGTCTGAGGGAGGCTCGGGAGGCCTCGTTGGGTAACACAGCACGACGACAAGCCGCCAATGAATGATTGCATGGTACACAACCTCCTCGAGAGCCGTGGTGTGTGGGGGACAGGACTTGGTTGCACTGCCCCATGGTACCGGTGGGAACGTCTCCGAAGTTCCATCGGCCCTGGTCGGGTCCCGTTGAGATTGTTGAGGTTTTCCGGGACCAGAGTGTACGGATTCGGTTTGGTCGTCGAATATGGTATGTTCATCCGTCGCGCCTTAAGAAATTTGTATCACCCTATGACGCGTCATCTCCCATCCCAGAGCGGCCTGTATTGGATGTATCCAACGAACCTGTGATGCGGTCGCATGTGGACGCGCCTCAGAAGTCTGCTTCCCGTGTGCCTGCAGGACCATCCCTATTGACTCGGAGAGCGGGTTCTTGCAGATTTACTGGCCGGAATCCGGCTGACCGGCCGCAACCTCGGGATACTGTCCGGAACGCACAGGGGCGGTTGTCGGTCCCGCCAGCGAATGGTGGCTGTGACAGGGACGGGCGTGCGTCGAGGACCGGACGCAGCCCTGAATTAACAGGGGAGCATGCCCCACAGTGTCCTTTTCAGGGGAAATGGGCCGGCGGCTGGAACTCGCTCCCAAGGAAGAACCTTCCGTTAACTCTACGTCCATTACGGTTGTTGTACAAAGTTCTGTGATGCATTGTTGTTATTGTTATGTCCTTGTTGTGCTCCAATACCCGGAAGTCGAAGCATGGCCGTAGCCGGGACGGCTAGATTTTTTCATCACGGGGCGGGGGGGGGGGTGATGTTGTGGAATAAATAGGCGCATGGGGGTAATTGGTGAGTTTGTGCGGGAGCAGGACAGTAGGCGGTCATATTGGGACGATGAGGTAGCGATTGGGCCAATTAAGCTGGGGGGAGCCAAGGACGGCTGTGATTGGCTGGTGTTGTTGTCAGGGCTGAGGTGACGTCTTGAAGTCTGGCGAGGTAACAGGTGCACCGGCACGAGGAGGGTCGTTGGGACGCGGGTTGATTAATTGGGGTGTAATGATAGCGGGGATAAATTGTGGGACGTGAGGAGAAACGGGGAGTTGGAGTCGGGGCTGGACGAGGCAAGACGTGGAGCAGCTGAAGAGAGAAGCAGCTAGCAGTGGAGAGAGCATAGTGATAGCGAAGAGCGGAAGACAGAGACGAAGCAGTCAGCAGTGGAGAGAGCATAGTGATAGCGAGGAGCGGAAGACAGAGACAAAGCAGTTAGCAGTGGAGAGCGCACAGTGATAGCGGAGAGCGGAGAGCAGAGATGAAGCAGTTAGCAGTGGAGAGAGAACAGTTATTGCAGAGAGCGGAGAGCAGAGACGAAGCAGTTAGCAGTGGAGAGAGCACAGTGAGAGCGGAGAGCGGAGAGCAGAGACGAAGCAGTTAGCAGTGGAGAGAGAACAGTGATAGCGGAGAGCGAAGAGCAGAGGCGGAGCAGCCAGCAGTAGAGAGAGCACGGTGATAGCGGAGAGCGGGGAGCAGGGACGAAGCAGCCAGCAGTGGGGGAAGCACAGAGACATCGGAGCTGACGAAGTGGAGATTGGAGAGACAAAGGTGGCGAGCGAGTCGAGTGAAGCACGGCGAGCAAGCTGTGGCAACAAGGGAACTGTGGAGCATTGAGGACATGTGGAGAACTGTAAATAAAGTGGTGTTGGAAGAAAGACAAAAGTTGTCCGAGTGAAATCAACCACTACATATATATGGAAAAGACATGTGAAAAAGAAGAGGGTATTGTCTACCTAGATTTACAATTTTATGTACATGTAAAATTAGGTACACACATATAATTATACATATAATTACAAAATGTTTATATATACAGCGTAGACTGCCAATCCGCACGTCCTTTGGTCGTGCCCCATAGTCCCAGCCAGCCAGCGAGCAATACTTTTGAATTGATAGAGCCTAGCCTGCACCTTCTCTGTGCTGTAAATCACCACCTATCTCGATGTCTTTCAATGTCTCCGTTTCTCTCTTTTCTCCACTTATTTTTCCCCTATCCTACCTCCCCCTTCCTCCCTCCTACAACCTCGTTTCTTTCTCACCTCTCACCGTCCCCTCTCCTGATTCAAATCTCTCATTTCTAGTCTCAATCTCTCTCGCCTCTCCTTATTCATCCCATTGCTCATCGCTTTGACTCGATCTGCCCACCCCTCTCCTCTCCATCTCTTCCCTCCATCCTCCCTCATCTATCCCCATCTCTTTACCACCCCCCCCCCCCTCTATTTTTATGGCATTTGCATGGAATCTACTTTAGGGTGGAAAGGGTTGGGGAGGGCTGTCAGCTTCGTCCTCTCAGCAGAGGCCTTTGGCTGACCATCAAACAAAAACAATCACCGCATCGCATATTGCTTTCAGACACGCTTCTGCGTCCGTCTGGAACGCTCTTCCTTCCGATATTAGAAAGTCACTGGAGATGTGCAATTTTAAATCATAATCTCGATTGAAAACTAATTTCTTTAGAACTGATTTTTGTGTTTAGTTTGTTGTCCTTCCCCCTGCACCTTCGATTAGCACGGTTGACTGCATCCGGTGCGATTGAAGTTCAACATACACACGTACCTACAGCGTGATGCACGAACCCGGCTCAAAGGTGTGGGATGTGGGTGACGTCACCACGGAGATGTGTGTGGTGACGCGAATCGATGGAGAAAGTCAGCTGTAAAAAACATCTTATATCGTATGAATATTATAGGATAAGCATTATAATATGATATTAATGTAGTGTCAGAGCAACGCACACACAGACACCGTTCACACTCTCTCTCTTGTTATAATTGGTCAAGGTACACTCGTGCACACTCACAACACCCACCAACATTGCAGCATCATCGGCACAGCTGCTTCACCTACATCGTTGACCTCACAGCAGGCCCATGGCTCGCTTTGACTGCGACTCCACCTACTAGAAGGGCGGTCCAGCAATTAGACAACTCCTGCCCAAGTTGAAGGATGAGCTATGATTGGCTGCCTCAGATTCGACAGGGCATCGAAGGTGGGAAAGATTGTGGGAATTGGGAAGAGGAGGAGGAGCGGAGTTGGGCCAATGACAAGTGAGAGTGGGAGTTTATGGAATGTGAGGAGTTGATTACGCAGGGCTTTTGGGAGTTAAGCAGTGGATGAAGTGCATGCGTGGTGTCAGCAAGCCCTTAGCACAACGAACCACTAGTTCCCCTCCCTGATTGTACCATCTCGTGAATTTAGCCTCTATAATCGGTGGACTGCAGTAGGAAAGATGTTTGATATACGGATGACATTGTCTTAATCAATTCGTTTTGAGCGGCACTTGCATAGCTTCCAGCGAGTTCTATCTCATTTTAGGCAGGCACGCCTGAAGTTCCAACCCTCGAAAATGGCACTTTTTGCAACTCCCAGTAGCAATGGTTGGCTACGTATGATGCAAAAAAAGTTCATCACACACAATGGGAGGTGCAACACTTGGGAAACAGTGTCTGTGTGGCAAGGGGTGTGTACACTTGTGGGGAGCGATAGTATAGTGGTTAGCGCGCTGCGCTATGAACCTGGCAACTCGAGTTCGATTCCCGCTCATGGTCAACACCAGGGACGATTATCTGAACCGGTCCCGGGCCTCCCCTAGGTGACTCAGCCTCAAATGAGTACCTGGTGCGATGTGTAAACATCGCCACTAGGGAGACAAAGGCGGCCGGGCGTGATGTTGGCCACCCACCCCCTCGTGTGCCGTGCTTATAGGTGCTTGCTAACAGCACTTGCCCCAACAGTCTGTGAAGGCTATATGGGGGATCTTTGTGTACACTCATGGCCCACACCGCCTTGCGCTTCGGGCGTCCAAAAGTTCCTAGGTCTGGTGTTCTCTATTACCACCAATAATTCTTCCCTAGCTCTATGTATTTCGCTCGACTCCTGCACGCACTCACTGTGACAAGCGGCGCCAATTACCTGAAGAGCAGCCGAGCAATTGGCATTTGACCCTCACTGATGCTGCACCGCTAGCATATCCCAATTATACGAAGGATTCTCCTCCTCGACATTGAGGTGAGTGGGCTCAGGAATTGGCGCTGTTGTTGTCGCAAGTGCAAGAATGTGTTGAACGAGTGGTGACATATGGTAGCTGGATGGGACACATCTGTCAAGCGGGCTTCACCGAATCACATGCCAGGAGCCATATGGCTGCCGTGCACTTCATGTAGGAATTATTCCCAAGCTTGTACGGACAACGATTTACGATCATTCAGCATTGCAACGTTCCTTAAAAGTTAATATCAGCGGGATTAAAAAACAAACTTTAAATGTTGTCCACCTAGCAAGAGAGATAATAGAATAGATATCACTACATTAACCCCCTCCCCCTCTGGCATTTGCACCTAATTGGCTGACAAGTGACGACATCATATTTTTTTTTATTTAAAGCTTTCGTGACTGCAGGGACTCATATTCTTGGTTCTTTCGGTAAAGACACGTAGAAGGGAAACAATAAAATAATAAAAATATAAAACAATAAAATTCTCACGACGTTTCGACTGCAACACAAACAATCATCACTAGGTGTGAAAACCACAGCAAGAAATTTTGAAAAAAGTGGCGTTTTTTTAAGGTTAGCACCACGGAGAGCGATTTGGCAGCTATTCAAATGGACGAGTCCATATATGTTCAGAAAAGAGGAGGGGGGAGACGAAAATAATGGATGCGGTCTGAAAGCCACCGTAAGCGTGAACAATCAATTAAGACCCGAAATGGTTTATCAAATCCTTCCATTGATTGCTAAGCCAGAACCCATCTTCTCGGTTGAAATTGTCTCTGTGTTTGTATATGTGGATAGCCTCATGAACGAATCTCTCATGATAGCCAGATGGCTTGCAGATAACCTCTGTCTTGGAGAAGTCAATGTCATGTGAGCCTACTGAATTATATCAGTGATCTGCCATGGCCGAGGTGTTGGTCCTACCGTGTTTTAGGTCTGCTTTGTGTTCACAGATGCGGTCCAAGACATGTCGTTTGGTTTCTCCAATGTAACTACTACCACAGGGTACTGTATGTCTGGAATCACATATTTTACAGACGGAACCAGATCAAGGATTTTATGTAATGTGTTAAATCGGACCTGGATCTTGTGTTTATTAAAGATTTTGGAGATATTTTTGCGATCCACGCAATGTAGGGTAAAGTGATGGTTTTTGAATAGCTCCTCAAGAGGGTCCTTCTTCATGGTTGAAGTGATAGCTTTGCGGATTGTGTAGTTGGAGTAACCATTAGCCTTAAGAGCTTGGTGTACGTGCTTGAGTTCACTGGCTATGTGTTCCTGGTCGGATATGCATTGGGCTCTATGGTGCAGTCTTGATGAGGGGATTCTTCTGGGATGGATGGTGGTGGGAATCCGGTTTCAGGTAAGCATCCGTTTTGGTAGCTTTCCTGTAGACAGAGTGGCTAATTGAACCATCAGGTCTCTTTTTTATTAGGACATCCCAAAAAGGTAACTTGCATCTTTTTCGACTTCCATGGTAAATCTGATGGCTGGGTGTATGGAATTGATGTGGTTGAGAAATTGGTCTAGAGCAGGCCAGCCATGTGGCCAGATGCCAAAAGTGTCATTCACGTACCTCTTCCATAAGGTTGGGCGCAGAGTGGCAGTCTGGATGGCGTCAGTCTCAAATTTCTCCATAAAAATGTTGGCTACAACCGGAGATAGAGGGGAGCCCATTGGGGTACCCTCAGTTTGTTTGTAGAAAGTTCCATTCCACGTGAAGTATGTATTGCTTAAGCAGTGTCTCACCAGGGGGGGGGGGGGGGGGTACCTCAGTGTTTAGTCCTTGATGAACTAAGTCTTCAATGATTGTGATGGTGTCACGTACAGGAACTTTGGTGAATAAGGAAACTACATCAAAACTGACAAGCAGGTCGTCTGGGGACAGAGAAATACCCGTAATTGTCGATACCAGTTACATTGGAGAAACCAAACGCCATGTCTCGGACCGTATTCGTTAACACAAAGCAGACCTTAAACACGGTTGAACCAACACCTCGGCCGTGGCAGATCATTGTTATAATTCAGAGATTCGTTCATGAGGCTATCCACATATACAAGCACAGAGACAATTTCAACCGAGAATATGAATTCTGGCTTAGCAATCATTGGAAGGATTTGATAAACCATTTCAGGTCTTAATTGATTGTTCACGCTTACAGTGGATGTCAGACAGCATACATTAATTTTTCGTCTCCCCCCTCCTCTTTTCAGAACATAGATAGACTCGTCCGTCTAAACAAACTGCCAAACCGCTGCCCGTGGCGCTAACGTTTTTTCTAAAATAAATAAGTAAACGCAGCCAACGTTTGAAAGTAAATAAATAAATGCAAACCGCCACTTCTTTAAAATGTTTCTTGCCGTTGGTTTTCACACCTAATGATGACCGTTTGTGTTATGGTCGAAACGTCGTGAAAATTGTTATTGTTTTATATATTTTTTATTATTTATTTTTTCCCTTCAACGTGACTTTACCGAAAGAACTAAGAATATGTCGATACCAGGTTAGAAGACTTTTGTACCGCAGAGGTGTTTTTTCCAGTGAAAGGCTGCAGTATTTCAGACAGAAAACGAGCCAGTTTGTAGGTGGGGGAGTTGATAGTAGAGACAATGGGACGGAGGGGTGTATCTACATTATCTATTTTTGGTAAGCCGTATAATCTTGGTGGTCTGGCAACAGAAGGTTTCAACGAGAACTGTTTGGTTTGATCAATTAATGCGGTTGAATCAGAAATGATTTTGTTGGTTTGTATGACGAGGCTGTTGGTGGGATATCTTTTTATTTTTGGATAGCTGCCATCGTTGAGTAATTCTTGAATTTTGTTGTTATGTTCTATTTTTTTCCATGATGACAGTGGCATTACCCTTGTCGGCTGAGAGGATGACAATGTCATCCCTCTTTTTTAATTTATATAATTCAAAACGCTCATCTTTGCTGAGGTTGCTAGCTGGCATCTTAGCGTTTTTTAGGGTTGCAGCGATTTCAGATATTGCTACGTCTGCAGCGATGTGACCCAGACCCTTGAGAGCCACGTCTACTTGGGCAATGATATAATTAACTGGTATGTGTTTTGGTGTGACTGCAAAGTTTAACCCTTTCGCTAAAACAGATTTCAGACCATCGAAAATAGAACTGTTACTGCGATTAATTACGACTTTGTTAACGTCTAGCTTTTTGGTGTGTGGGTCCGGTCTTTTGTTGGAGAGGAGGTTAAATTTGGAAATCAGGTTGTCCTTACATTTGGTCGACATAGTGGCAGCTGAAGAGGCAGTCATATTGTCTACATGTTCCCAATCCGATGTGGACATTGTTGCCGTCAATGATGCGTGATTTGTATAGTGTCTTGTCTAACTGAACTAGTTCGGTGCGTATGAGTCTGATTTTCTCTGAGATAAGAGCTAAGCTAATTCTTGAAATAATTCGTTTCGCATTAGAAGAAGTTACAGCAGCAAAGGTCAGTGTAAATGCGATTGGTATTACCCCAGATCGAGTCTCTCACCTTTCTGAAGAGATGCCACGACGATGATCTGCCAATCTCCTTGGCCGATCGGATCAGCCTGCAGTTTACGGATGATGAATTAATGCACATCCACAAATCGCCGAATACCATAGCGAAGTCCGGACTGGTCTGCTTCTCCCTACAAGTTTGTGCATGGTTTTGTGGAAGGAGGTGGTGATGAGATACTGTAATGTTTGCAATACTAATTTACACCTTTAAATAATAGCTTACACCTTCCACCCACATATCACAATACGCCCTACAGACCTCACACACACGCAGGCTCACATCAATAAATCCTACCTCAGTTCAAATAAGTCAAGAAATTCAAAACGCCATTAGTCAGTGGAGCGAGCGTCCAGTGGAGGTGCATTCCATAGCCAGAGGATCACGCGGAAGCCCAGTCACCAACCATCATCATCATCATACAGAAACGTGACCATGGCACACACAACAGGCCAGACTCAGACGACCGATCCACCCTTGTTAGAATACGTGGGCGAAGGAGGAGGTTTTGTTTACACGAGGGAGCAGCATCATTGAGGGCCTTGTAGGCAAGGAAAAGAATCTTGAACTCTGCTCAAAATCGGAGTTGTAGCCAATGGAGAGGTGCCAACAGAGGGGTTATAAGTTCAGCAACAGGCTGGCTGCATATAAGGATTATGGCAGCCACATTCTGTGCATTGTAGGCGACTTAACAGTTTAAGGGGGATGCCGACAAACAGCGAATTACAAAAGTCAATAAGAGAGTAAACAAACGCATTAACGAGCTTCTCAGTGTCCAATAGTGAAAGGATGGGGAGCAGCCTGGCTATATTTCTTAAATGAAAAAAAGGAAGCCTTAATGACCTTGTTAATGTGCGATTCAAAGGTTAATGAAGCATCAGGGACAACAAGACTGCCTGAGCAGCACCAATATTGTGGCTATCGATTGTCAGACTGACCAAACTATTCTTAGTGTGGAGACCCAACGAGCAACTCTTCCATATTATCAAAATTCAACTGAAGCAGAATGGCGACTGAATTATTCGAGACTGTAAAATGTATCTGGTACGCTTTAAAATTGGACAAGGTGAAGGAATCCGAGAGGTACAACAACATCACCAAATGATCAGACACCCCAGGGTCAACAAGGGATAGGTTGGCTACAGATAGTCCTCGAGTGCAAAATATGACCGCGAATATGGGTGAGGGGACTTAAACATAGAGTCAAATTAAAGCAGTCCACAGTAGCCTGGAAATGCAGAGCAAGAGAACATGTTGGTGAGTCTATGTGAATATCGAAATCACTCAGGAGCAATATTCTCTCGAAGGCAGACCATAACACAAAAAAAACTCAGTTAAATCCCCAATAAAGGTGATGGTGCCCCTGGGCAGGTGGTAAAGGAGAAACAATTGTCATGGACTGGACAACCTTCGATGGCAGTGCCAGGTACTCAAACGACTAGAAGACCAACACGGAGGGCAGGACCTTCAAAGGGTGGAAGAAGGCCGCAAAGCCTCCGCTGCGACCAGAAAAACGAGGCTCATCCTGAAAAATATATATTCTATGGATAGGGCCTGATTGAGCAGACTGGCTGATGCCACATTCCTGTGGGGTATGAAAAGTCAAAATTAATGTCGCTGATGAACTCACAGACCAAACGATCCTTGTAATTAAGATAATTCACATTAAGAGAAGCAAAACGGAAATGGCGGTCAAGATCGCTTATTGATGGTACCAATGGGGTGTGTGCAGGAGAAAATTATTGACTTAAGCTTCTGACAGAATGACCACAATATGGAGATGGCAGATAAGGCCAACAAGGTGGTAATTGTGAGTCTTCTTCCATGAACTTTTACCCAATGCATGTAGGGAATCCGACGAAAAATCTTCAGCCGATGGCATTTGGCCTGCAGGTCAGGGATAAGAAACCAAGATGTAGGGGAGAGACTTGCATGGGTAAGCAAGTTAACACGATGACTTTCGCGACCAATATTCCCCATAGCAAAGGGGTTTTTGAGTTAGATCGCGTCAATATCATGGGTAAGCATCATCATAGCACATCAAAAATATGCAATGGGCTGGTCCGTGCGAAAGTTCAACATACATACGTGTTGATACGACACTGCAGCAATGGAGGCAGCAAGGGAAGGTTTCTGTACACAGGTACCCGGGAGCGGCAGAGCCACACCGCAGACCAGCAGCATTTAGCAGCATGCGTATGCCTTGCAGGGAATATATGTATGTGTAGTGTAATAGCGCCGGCTGGTGGACAGCAGCGGCAACTGTGGTGGAAACACAGTACACACGCCGTTTAGCGTGTGCACGCGTGTGTTGGCAGAGTAGGAAAACTAGGGCAAGGGTCATGGAGGACCCCATCTGGAGGCCCCTGAAACCTGCTTGTGGGTTCGAGAAGGGAGGCGCGGTCAGGGCAGAGCCAGGCCGCGCTGGTAGGATGAAAGGAGCTGAGAGCGGGAGCTCAAGGCCGCCGGATCTGGGAGTGGACTCGTCTCGTCATTGCTGTTATCTTGTCGCCATCGTCGCCACCGTATTTACTAGATATTGCGTTGCAGGATGGTTGTTGGCTATCTCAGTCGGCGCCGTCAGTGTTAGATGGCTGATGTTGTGTACAGGCTAGGGTAAGAGACTGTGGAGAATGTGTGGACAATTCCATGAATGTTTATAATAAAGAAGGTGCCTCCTACAAACCTTGTCTCTGAATCACTGACACTACAACTGGTGTCAGAAGTGGTTGAAAATTTCGACAGGTGTTAGAGTATAGGTCGTCATGTCGAAGCTATCCAAGAAGTGTAGTGTCATCAGAGATGAGGATGGTGAGACAATAGCCCCGGGACCCCGGTTACAAATCCCGTTGGCATGGGAGCAGTGGCTACAAAACTGCGGGAGAGGGGCGCCGATCTTCTGGAGTCGCGCGCCGAGGATGCGTGGCGCGAGGTGGTTAACCGCCTCGACCTGCTCCTCGTGACTATCGGCCAGCTAGTCGCGCAGCTCTTCACGTCCGTGCCTGCCGTCCAGGGGATGGCGAGTGGGCCACGGGGCTTGTCGGAGCTGCCACCGGCAGCGGCGGTTCCCGCAGCAGAGACCACGCGGTTGCCGGGCGCCATTTTGCCTGTGAAGGGCATGGCATGGCCAGCGGGCATCATTTGGAGTGGGATGTGGGACGACGCTTAGTGGGCACCGTGTCAGGCGGCGCCCCAAGGAGCCACGTGCCTCCCATGATTGCTGCCTCCCGTTCAGGAGTTTGTAGCAGCGGAGGCGATTGGACGGCATTCCATCATCGCTTCAAAGCAGCTTGGTTGTCCGTTGGGTGGATGGAAGAGGAGCCTCTGATGCCCAGAAAATATTCCGAGGTTGCCGTGTGCGAGGGATCAGAGGCTGGAGCCCGGTTACTGACACTACATATGTGTAGTGGCATCGAGGGATGCCACTGCTTGCCATGCGTGGAGCACGGGACGTACTGCTCACACCACCTGCAGCACGGCAGTTGTGCAACGTGCACTCCATGTGCAGTGTCAGCCCTTGGAGGCAAGGGGGCGAGAGCACCGGGAGCAGCACAGGGGTGACAGGGGGCCATGGCACACCGGATGAATCCGGAGGGCTCGTGGCCGGATGTGCCGGGTGTGGGGCCCCTAAAGAGGGGGGCTGGAGAACCCTGGGGCCGGTTCCAAGGGCAGGACGGTTGTTGCTGATCTGAAGACATGCCCAGTCACGTTAGGGCTAGTTAGCCTGGAGTGACTCCTTTCCCGGTTACCTGGTGGAAGGGGCAGCCACCCCTTGTGCCAGCAGTTATTGTTATAATAAAACGTGTACCTCCCAGAAGTCTCCCTCTCCCTCTGTACCTACTACATTTGTATGTTAAACTGCTTTTGCACTGTACATACTGTAGCTAATCCTGCTAATCAGAGGTGCAGTAAGTCTCGTTGAGAGGTGGCACTGGACTTATAACGAAACTATATATTTTTTTATCTTGATTTGAATCTTGATTTGAAGCTTTCGTGACAGCAGGAATCCATATTCTCTGGTTATCTGGCTAAAGTCACGTAGATATAAAATTAAATAAAAGAACACGACGTTTCGGTCGCAACACAAGCGTCCGTCATCAGGTGAGAAAGAATGATCCGCTGTTATGGCTTTATATAGGCACGGGAGTGGGGGAAGGGTGGGGGTTTGTAGAATCGTGGCTGCAGGAGTTCACGAGGGGGAGAGGGGGAGGTTTTGTGGTGTACAGGGACGGGTGGGGGCTGAAAAAATTAGCATGGCAATGAGCTTGAATTAGTAAACGAAAACAACACGGGTGTAAGAGTGAGAATCACAGCGGTTAAAACTAACAATTAAAGTTTTGTCTGTATTTGTATATCTGGATGGCTTCATGAACAAATCTCTGATGGTAACCCGAGGGTTTGCAGAGCACCTTGGTCTTGGAAAAAACAATGTCATGTGTGCCCACAGCGTTGAAACAATGATTCGCCACCACTGAGGTGTTGGTTCTACCGTGTTTCAAATCCGCTTTGTGTTCGCGAACCCGGTCTGAGAAATGTTGCTTCGTTTCACCAATGTAACTGCTGTCGCAGACACAACTCAGCTAATAGACACCAGGACATTGCATGTCTGGAATCACAGATGGGATCAAATCACGGATTTTGTGTACTGTATTGAACCAAACTTGGATCTTGTGTTTCTTCAAGATTTTGGAAATCCTTTTGGTGACCCCTGCTATGTATGGCAAGGTGATGGTTTTGATTGGGTCCTCAGATGGTTCTCTGCCCATGGTTGGGGATGCAGCTTTGCGGATTGTGTGGTCAGAATATCTATTCCTCCTGAGAGCCTGGGGTACGTGCTCAAGATCACTGGTTAGGTGGTGCTGAGATGCAACGAGCCCTATGGTGTAGTGTTTTGATGAGGGAATTCTTCTGGGCTGGATGTTGGTGGTGGTCAGGCTTTAAAGAGGAATCCGTGTGGGTGCTTTACCTATAAACAGAGTGTCCCAACGAGCCATCAGGTTTCTTCTCGATCAAAACATCCAGGAATAGTAGCTTGCCACCATTTTCCACTTTCACGGTGAATTTAATAGATGGGTGTATGGAATTGATGTGATTGAGAAATTGGTACAGTGCCAGCAGGCTATTTGGCCAGATAACGAACGTGTGATTTACGTATCTCTTCCACAAGGAAGGACGTCGAGTGGATGTCTGGATGGCATCTGTCTCAAATTTATCCATGAAAACATTCGCTACCACTGGTGATAGGGGAGAGCCCATTGGGGTACCTTCATTTTGTTTGTAGAAAGTACCATTACAGGTGAAGTAAGTGTTGATAAGGAAGGTACATCAGGATTCAGTCCCTCTTTTACCAGGTCTTCAATGATTGCAATAGTATCAGGTACGGTACCTTGGTGAAGAGGGAGACTACATCGAAACTGACAAGCAAATCCTCTGGGGACAGTGATATGTTCTTGATTAGTGAAAGCAAGTGGGCCGAATTAAGTACAGCTGAGGCGGTCTTGCCCATGAAGGGAAGCAGAGTCTCAGACAGAAATCGTGCCAGTCTGAAAGTGGGTGAGTTGATGGTGGAGACGATAGGACGGCGTGGAGTACCCCCTTTATGGATTTTTTTTCACCAGGTAAGAACCACTGAGCTATGTAGTTCTTTTTTCAGAAGCGACCTGGCCACAAATGATAGCTCAATAAAGTGACTTATCACATGGAAAGTGATAGCAGCCAAACACTCTAAACATGTGATGTTGATTCTATATGTGGAAGGAAAAAACAGAGGATCTGTAGAAAAATCCACACAACCACAGGGGTTATGGTGTCGGGATGGAACCCCCGACCCTCCTCCATACCAGGCGAGGTAGTTACTTGCGTGGCACATTAGGAATGTACCACTCTTTTAAATATTTCCTCGTGCAGCAAGGGAGTAAAGTGTGGTTTTGTGAAAGTCCTTGTGCTGTACAGTACATCAATGCACGTGTGTGCACCAGCATGCGATAATTGAGTTGTGCCTGTGGGTGGCTGGCAGGGTTATTTATTAACCAGACTTGTACGCCAGTCACGTGGTTAATGGCGACTCAGTTGAGGAGTGCTGTGTATGACACACGTGCTGTTGAATTTTAAAGGTAGAGGACCCAAAGGTTGTTTTGGTCGTTATATAATAGTTCTAGACTTGTTCCAGACTTCAAGCTTGGCTTTGAATTGTTAGTTTGTGATATATTCAATAGGATGTGGTTTTAGCTCTGTGCACTGTAAAGGATGACGTACTGTAGTTAATACTTGTAATTCTGTAACCCTAAGACCGTTTATTCTATAACCATGCCCATTCACCTAGAGTATGACTACTTGCAATGCTATTGATAATCGAACACATGTACAGTAGTAAGTTGTACAATGGTGACAAGTACAGTACATATACTGTACACATACAGTACAGATAATGGGTCTAAGATACGAATATAAGTGGATGGTATAAATCGACATACAGCTTAGGATTAAAGTAATATTCGAATAGTGACGTGCAAAGCTTATTGTCAAAGACAAAGATGGTTTATCAGTAGTAGAATTGGGTTCAAAAGAAAATGTTATTGATTAACCGGACTTGTACACCAGTCACGTAGTTAATGACAACTCGGTTGAGGATTTCTGCGTGTGACACACGTGCTGTTGCATTTTACAGATTTACCACGATAAATGTGTTTGCCCTCGATTTGGAGCACCTGTTCACGTACTTCATTTCGAGTGCGCAGCAATTGCTTAGCACATAACTACCGAGTCACAATCAGCCATTCAGCTTCTCACGGGTTCTACCAGAGTAAGTCATAAGTCACCCAGGGAGATGCAGATCGGCTAGTTGGAGGGCACTTGTAGGCCGGAGGTAGTAGCAAGACACGGGAAGCAGGAGGTGGACCGGTAAGCCCTGCCATCCACCAATCTCGCCTGGAATTATCACCAGCCCGGAAGTCATCACCTGGGGCATCCCTCATGGACTTAGGCCTAGAGAAGGGTGGGTGTAGAAGAAGATAAAAATAACTATATAACACTTAAACATGAAACGCAAAATAATACAATTCAAAAATCTGTATTAGAAGAGAAAATTTTAAAGAAACCCGGATTTAAAAACTGGAAAAAGTTTACGCAAAAAATAATTACAGATAAAATAATTAAATTAAACGTAAGAGTAAATTACTTCATGAGAATAAGAAGAAGGAACTAATGGTAAAACGACTTTTAGAACTATGAAAACTATAAAGCACAGAAAGGACTGAGGAGAAGTGGCCGATGCGCTGCTACGTCACCGCTGTGTTTTGGCATCGAAGCAATTACAATGTCATTCAAGACGTGTCTCACTGATCATTACTCCATATGGGCATTCAAAAGTCTTTGTGCACTACACAGCAGCACTATATTTGGTCTGGAACGTCAGAGGATCTACATCGTTAGGGCTCGAGTTAGCCAGCGCCGTGATGGCGAGATGCCAACTACCTCGCCCGGTTTTCAGGAGGTCGCGGGTTTGATGCCAACCCTGATGCCTACTGTATATTTGGAGTTTGCATGCTACACTCCCCATGGTCGCATGGGTTTTTATCCGGGCTCTCCAGTTTTTCCCTCCACATTTAGAATCAATGTGCGTTTAGAGAATTTGGTGGCTCTTTCGTTGAGCTCTGATTTGTGATGGGCAGGTCGCTTCTGAAAAAGAGCCACATATCTCAGTGGACCTTACCTGGTAACATAAAAAACTGTTTTTAAATAGGTTACATAGATTTGTGGTGAGTGCATCCACCCATCCACCCCTCACGTTGCCCTCCAGCCCACCTCGGTCTCGATACTTAGCGAACTTGTGGCTCTTGACATGTTGGATCGCTTATACACCAAAGATCTCCTCGTGTAATTGCTGGAAGTGGGATACTTTACATGGTAGATGATGGCGTGGCTTCTGAAGGATCAATGGGCCTAATCGATTTGTGGAGGCATTCGTGCTTGGATATGTCACGGACAAAGGGATCCCCAGAACAATTGCTAATGGGCGAGGATTGCAATTTCTCATCGCAGCTGCTTTGCGAAATGTGCTCAGATCCTCGGTTCACGTAAAACGTTTGCCTACCATCAGACGGCATGGTGAGAATGCCTGAACCTCACTTTGCTTGACCTCCTGGGGCAGACTTTTAATGAGCACCAAAAAAATACAAAGATCCCCCGTATAGCCTGAACAAACTGCTTGGGCAAGTGCTGTTGGCGAGCAACCCCTATGAAGGCCTGCACAGCACACAAGGTGGTGCTGGTGGCCAGCGCCACGCCCGGCCGCCTTTGTCTCCCCTGTCGTGTTGTTTACACACTGCACCAGGTACTTACTCGAGGCTGAGTCGACCTAGGGAAGTCCCATGACCAGTTTCAGATACTCGTGGTGTAATGACCACCACACCAATTTCGACCTGCGTCTCCCCACTGCTTTAACGGTTGACCCACATGCCCCACATGGCTCAACGTCGGGTTTCTCCTTTCTTCCCAATGTACGGCTGTGAGCCATCCCCTCCTGTTGACGGTGCAATCAGCGGCCATTGCGGCATGTGGCTGTCAAAGTGAGCGACGTCACAAAGGGACTTTGCGCGTGTGGAGGGAGGATTTTTCTTTTCCAATGCCAAATAAGTCTCAACAAGTGGCACAGACCCCCTCACCACCGAGCATTCCTACAATCGCTTCATAGTCAATTGCACATTCGAGGCTGCATGGTCACGTGCATCACGCACCTCCACAGCAGGATCCACCTCAACTCCAAATGGTGCTGGTGACCCATTAGCGTCATATGTGCCATCAGTTAATTAGCCCGCATAATCGCAAAGGTGGTGTGTCCACACCAGATCGCTTTCATCCTGAGGTCTCCACACGAACACTGCACGATGCTTTGCTTGCTGCTGAACTGAACCCCAACAGCGGGGATGGCTCCGCCCACGCTTTGTTTCCCGCAGGTCTGACAAGTGGCTCTCACTCGGACACGGGGTCCTCGCAGCTCCAGGTCACGAGGGCTCCTGGAGCGGGACCGGATATGTGGGCCTGTGTCTGACAGAGTGGTTTTTCTTTTTGTTGTTGACGATTGCGAACGTCACCCCAGACTCTTTTCGATGTTTTAGCATTGGATTTAGTTTTTCTGTTGTCGTTGCATTTGGTTCTTGGGGCATCGGTTGCATGGGTGGGGGGGGGGGGCATGGTGTTGCATGCTTCCTCATTTAGTGGCATTCACATTTCGCACATAAGTTACTATCGGTGCAATGATGCACACTCATTTGCTTTGCATGCACTTGCTGTGTGGATTCACATATACGGGACGTTTTTTTTTGCCAGTATCAAAGTATGAAAATAAGAATAGGTTTAACCATTTCTGGCAGTAAAAGAGGTGTTTTATATATAACTGCTGGCCCCAAACTATAAATGCTCTAATACTTGTGTAGTGAGCTTATTCACATACACTAGTAGGAGGTACACTCTCTCTTTTATTCCGGCCTTCACAGCCTTAGGATATAACTATATACCAGTTAGGACAGCCAACATGCTGTCAGACCCACAGCTTGCAGAGGGCGAAGATCATGACGACGACGACAGCACGAGTTCCACTCCAGATCGCAGCCGCTCCGACTGTGAGTCCGAGCTTGCGTTATATCCTGAACAGCGTGGCCAGGCTCCGCCCTTGGCCCGTACCCCTCTGGATCCCCCAGAGGGCTCCGTGCCTTGCCCACAGGTGCAACTGGTAGAATGGGCTGTTACCCCTAATTATTTTGTCAACCAATCTCCCAGCAGCACGCACTACAGTGACTCATTCCCTGTCACTACACTTGCATTGTCTTTGTGCTGTTCTCCTGTTGGCATTCTCTGGTCTGACACTGGTGAGACAAGGCCATAAATAAGGCTGCTGTCTCGAGTATAGGCCAATCCGTTTCAAAGACAATGGATATATTATCAAACATGGTTGTTTGCCACAAGTATGTGTGGTTAATGCAGACTTGATTCATTGCAAAAAGTATATATTTGGTGTATAAACATCTTAACACCTCCTGTTTTAATTCCAGAAAGGGTTAAACGTATTCTTATGTGGATCCACGTCCGGATGGTTCCTGCGTTTTTGTTTCCTTGCCTGTAAGACTCCCGTGGATGGGCCCTTTGTCCGCCTGTGTGGGACTGATTCAGTGTCAGAACACCACAGACACACCGTGCACACTTTATTTTTAATTCACGTACCGTACACTCCTGTGCACTCTCACACACACCAAATTGCAGTGTCCTGTGGCTCGCTTTGACTGCGACCCCCGCCTACTGGAAGGGCGGTCCAACTGTAGCGAGCTATGGCATTGGGGCTCAGCATTGGGGCATTGCTCATCTACCGTTTACAGCCCCTGCTTACAGAGACAGTGGTGGAAAGAGACAGTGGTGGAAAATCCACATTCGCATGGCTTTGGGGTGATTCTATCTATAGGGCAAGCACTGTAGGCTTCCCCACAAAGCGGTGCTCATTTTATCGCCCCCCTTACGGATGAGATTGGCTGAGTGAAAGATTATAATTTAACATGGAGGCTTTCGCGACAAATATCTTTAATAAAGGCATTTTTTCGCGCTAGATTGTGTAAATAATTCTGGCAGTTGCCTGATGATGGTTGTTATTCCTGGCGATACGTCACAATACTCGAATTGTAAATGTTGTGGGTTTACTCTCCAATGCACCTGTGTGCTGAACTAGTAACTAATTGGCACGTTTAGTTTACATGCCAACCTTACAAATTGGCCGTGTCGGGTGGTGATGGTAGGTTCATGATACATTTATATTTAGGCGGCCTAACCCCAAAAGCCGTTTATCATGAAAGTTCAACACAGCTATACCGGTACTTGATCTGGGTACAAAATGAATACCTGCCACCCAAACACAAAAGCCAATTCCCCCAGTCCCAGAGGTGCATTTGTTCTGGATCCGTCGCTATTGCACGTGTAAATTTACACCCCTGGTGAGCGAGTCTCCTAGTAACGAGAGACTTGGAGTTTGAGGTGGGGAGCAAGTCCAGAAGTTCCGCTCTAAGTCTTCACTGAACCTGTGGACCTTACTAATTGGCTTTGTCGGGTGGTGGTGGGTTGAACGACACATTTATATTTACGCGATCTAACCCAAAAAAAACTCTATTATGGATCAATATTTAAACTCACAACCTTAAAATTGCGATCCACTCACTCTACCGCTGAGCCACGTGGTTGGGGTATAGTTGACGCTATCTTCTTCTTTGTACGGCTGATACTGATGTAGGCCAGGGGTCGGCAACCACAACAACAACAAGATGCATTTTTTTCGAATTCGGTAAAAAAAGAAAAAAAATGCAAGAGCCATAATGCACGTGGTGAATACGAGACGGTATTCCTTAATAAATGCATAAAACGTCACTAAACAGTCCTCAATGAGCCACATGCGGCTCTGGAGCTACAGGTTGCCGACCCCTGCCCATAGTAAACTGAACTTTCATGGTGAACTGGACTTCCATGTTAAACTGTATTTCCATGGCGAACTGGTCTTACATGGTCAGGGGTCGTCAATTCGAATTTCAAGAGCCACACTGCACTCATTAAAGAGCCACTGCATGCGGCTCTAGAGTCGCAGGTTTGCCGACCCCTGATGTAGAGCAACAACTCACATTTTACTTTGAGGTCGGTGAGCCCCAGGTATTTGCGTCGCTGTGATTTCTCCTTCATGTTTGTAACCCGGGCATTAGTCGTTATATGTTCCACGGTTCTCTTCTGGATGACCACAGCCTTCGATACCAAACAGTTTTTAATTTTCCATTTGTGCATTAGGTATATGATTGATTGGTTGTGCTCATGTGGTCAGCAGTGGAAGAAAAGCAATTCATTTTTTGAAATCCAGCCAGTTCACATTGTTATTGGGCCATCACAATCCCCATCGCTCTGTTCACAGTGATCTGCACGTTAATTAATTGATATAGGTGTAACAGGAAGCGAATTAGTCTTTTATTGTTCAAACGTTTAGTAAATGCTTCAGCTAAGTTAATTCAACAGATGCGCCCCGCTTCTTTAACACAGCTATTTCATATAGTCCCGGAGATGCCTTTTGTTCTCAAACGAGGAATTAAGAAGGGCAGCATGAAAATTCCAAAAAGATGAAAACACAAAACAATAATTTGCGCCTGTTGTGCAGAAAATAGGTAGACAATAACTACGCGCGAAATTTGCCTCCTATATCTGTCCCTCCACGTAATTTGCCTCCCATATCTGTCCCTCGACGTAACAAATACGAATGTGTGCATTATATCAGCAGGAATGGATTCCAGACATTACCAACGTCTGGATATGTTGTGCTTCGACATTCATTGTCTCATCAGCAGTCAGGTTTGCTTGACCAGAGCTGCTGAATTGCTGGAAGTTTCCAGGCAAGGGCCCTTTTAATAGCTACTCCCACACATCACTGTTAATACTGCGGCTGGTTTCCAAACTAAAACAGAAAACTGGAATGGTTCTAGTGGATGAATCCACCGCATGCGACAAGGAATGGGTGAGCCGGCCTGCTACTTAAAGTATCTCGGCTCATCGAATGCCAGAAAACCGTCCATCTAATCAGAGCCTTACTCAGTAAACTAAATTAGGAACTATTTATTATTTTACCAGGTAAGGCTCAATAAGGAATATAGCTATTTTTCAGAAGTGACCTGACCATCACAAAATATAGCTCAACGAAGTGGCTTATCATGTGGAAATGTATAGCAGCCAAATAATCGAAACGCATTATTCTAAATGTGGAGGGAAAATCCGAAGGACCTCGAGAAAAATCCATGCAACCAGCAGGCGTCAGGGTCGGGATCGAACCCACGACCTCCAGTTAACAACTCGCCACTGTGGCACCTGTAACCGCCAGTATCGCGCACATATAAACGCAGAGACCAGCAAAGCACGGACACACAAATAAGGCCTCTCACAAGGCACTGTACTCCCCTTGCACTCTTCAATGTATACATCAGCAACATCATCAGGACACCATCCCAGAAATTAATCGCACTTGTGGTACAAGACAACAACAATAACCACCTCTAGTCATCCATCGGCCGCACTCTTACCGCTGACCACAAGACTATGGAAGCTGCACCAAAAACCCCAATCAAGACAACAGTGAGAGCCTTCCATCTGAATAACCAAGGCTGCAGAGGAGCCACTTGAGGACGGAGACCATTTTGTGAGCACAAAGTAAAAGCAAAAAGAGCTCGGTGTGACTCTGGACAGCAAAAATAGCTCGGAATGACCCTGTCTAGCAAAAATAGCTCGGTGTGACCCTAGATAGCAAAAATAATCGGTGTGACCTTGGATTGCAAAAATATCTCGGTGTGACCCTGGATATCAAAATAGCTCGGTGTGATCCTGCATTCCAAAAATAACTCGGTGTGATCCTGGATAGCAAAAATAGCTCAGTGTGGCCCTGGATTGCAAACAAAATATTGGTGTGACCCTGGATAGCAAAAATAATTCGGTGTGACCCTGATTAGAAAAATAGCTCAGTGTCACGATGGATAGAAAAATAGATTGGTGTGACCCTGAATAGCAAAAATAGCTCAGTGTGACCCTGGATAGCGAAAAGAGCTCGGTGGGACCCTGGATAACAAAATAGCTCGGTGCGACCCCGGATAGCAGCCTGACTTTCAGAGGTCAACTTGAAGGGGGGCAAGGTCAGGGTGAAGCCCCACAAAGAGAGACGACGTGGGGCAACCAACGCGGTGGCACCAACGCACACACACTCCTGGAACGTCGACATTGGGGCTGGTACCATTCGGCTGAAAGGAGCCCTGCTCACCCACGTGGTGTGGCCGCACCAACACAGAGCACACGGAGCCAAATTTCGACTCCGCAAATGCGCCACCGTAAGTGAGGCACTGCTCAAATCTGCCCTTCAATGGTCGGACCGGGATGTCGCAAATAAGCCACACTCTCGAGATTGTAAGTGACGTCACGACCCGCTGAATCTGCCAGTGCATCGTGGACAACCTGGAGTTAACTGATCAACGAGGAGCTCTCAAACCCTAAAACTCAAAATGTTGCACCTCTAGTCCCCGTTCCTCCTTCTGGGACAAGAGGCAAAGGCCTCAAAGCGAGCTCCTTCTACTCGGAGAAACAGTGGTGGTGGGAACCGTCATGCAATGTCACCATGTCACAAACAAGGAGCTCGTTACCGACCCCACATGGGAAATTCTGGGGTTCAACCCTTTCCCAGGAAACAGCGGAAAGCCTTGAATCCATAATATATATTTTTTTGGGGGGGGGGGGTTAGACCGTGTAAATATAAATGTGTCGTTAAACACGAAAACAAAATTTGCCAATTAGATACTAGTTCAGCACACACTGGTGTGTTGGAAAGTAAACCCATAGCATTTATAATTCAAGTACGACGTTTGGCCAGTAATTACATTCAGCCTCGTCAGGCGACAGCCGGAATTGTAGCGAATTGCTGCTGAAGAGGGCACACGCCACATTCAGTGACCTCCATCGTCGAAGGAAAATAAAATAAAATAAAACCCCAACAGCTGTCCGCTCTGTGACTACTGCTGGCATATCATGGATATGGATCTGATTTGTGGGCAATGTCACACACACCCGCCAAGCCATTAGCAGAGGCTACTGAATGACTTGATAACCTTGATATAGAAACACACATATATAATGTTGAAAATGTCACCTTGCCATACAAGAGAAGTAAATTAATAGTGAAATTGCCCCGCTGACATGGATGATGGGTGCCCTGTGTCCACACCATGAGTGGAGCATCAGGTTTACCACCTGTGCGGGAATTGGCATCCGTGTTGCGGGTGCGGGCAGGAGTCGATTTGTACCCTGATCTGGTACCGGTGTTGCTGTGCTAAACATTATTTCAAGACACTGCAAGCTTTTGACTGCGAAGTTTGTCGGTGTTTTGTCCAGAATGGAGAAGATGGCGACCGTGAGGCCATAATATTTCAGACCGGGGGACACATTTGTGCGAAGCACACACACACACCGTGACGAAATTTCTGAAACCACTGGAACTGTCCCCGCCAACGTATGATGTGCTGAGATACTGCTGCTGTTATTTTAATAGTCCAATGTGTCGAGAGTGTGCAGGCACCCGCGGCGAGAAATTAATTCAACAAAAAAAACCCCTCCAATTACAGCAGATTATCACTGGTTGGCGCGGAATGAATCCACAGATGCGACACTGTGATTGCGAGCGGACTCCGTGTGGAGTTGGGTAATGGTCTACTGTGTACGGTCTTGTCTTCTCCTCCATGTCTCCTTGCCTGTCTCACGCGTGCGCTCACTCGTTCCAATGCGAAGGCATGCAGTCCGGTGTATATGGGCTGCTAGAGACATATCACAATGACCTGCTCCGAGCATCCCATGCAAATAAAAAGATGGGTGGCCTGCACCTAACCCGACCGTATTTGTCCCCCTAGTGGCGAAATTTACACACCACACTAGGTACTCATTTGAGGCTGAGTCGACCTAGGGGAGGCCCAAAACCGAATCAGATAATTGTCATCGGTGTTGACCGTGATCGGGAATCGAAATTCGGATAGAAGGGTTCATAGCACAAAGCACTACCACTCCCTCAACACGCACAGTGTGTCTGTCTAACACACATGCACAGTGGTGTCTATGTAACACACACGCACAGTGGTGTCTGTGTAGCACACACGCACAGTAGTGTCTGTGTAACGCACACGCACAGTGGTGTCTGTGTAACGCACACGCACAGGGGTGTCTGTGTAACGCACACGCACAGTAGTGTCTGTGCAGCACACACGCACTGTAGTGTCTGTGCAACACACAAGCACAGTAGTTTCTGTTTAATACACATACGCAGTAGTGTCTAACACACGCGCACAGTGGTGTATGTGTAACACACACGCACAGTAGTGTCTGTGTAACACACACAGTGGTGTCTGTGTAACACACACACAGTGGTGTCTGTGTAACTGTGTAACAAAAACGCACAGGGGTGTCTGTGTAATACACACGTTCAGTGGTGTTTGTGTAACACACGCACATCAGTGTCTGTGTAACACACACGCACTGTAGTGTCTATGTAACACACACCCAGTGGTGTCTGTGTAGTGGATTCGAATTAAGTGCACACACAGCTCCTTGAGAGGCAACACTTGTTTATTAATGAAAACAACAGTTAACTCTTACATTACGCATAGGGTGGTGACCACCGACCTACTCTAGCTAACACACACTTCTCAGATACTCTAGCGTGACCCAGCCAGGTGGGCTACTGGCAGGTCCGCTGACTGGAGGCTTAACTCTTCTTGGCGTCTTCACGATGCATCTTCATTCTTGATACGGGCAGCCTCGAACCTCGTGAGGAGGCTGCTTATATGGGCCTCGGCGCGCCCGGGCCCCGCCCCCCTTCGAGACCCCTCTCGAAGCCCCCCTGCTGTACACGTGCCCCCCGAGGTGCCCTCTAGGCCTCCGGCCCCCACTGGGGTCCAGTCACGTGTCCAGGCGGGGTCACAGAGAGTGCCACGACCTCACACCACCCTCGTGGCCTCCCGAGTCCTGAACCGGCCCTGACGTCATTTACACCTCCAGCTGGGATGACGTCATGTGTGTATGTAGACCCGCGTAGTCGTGACGCGCCCTCGCATAGTGACGTCACACGTGTGCGTGTGTACACATTAGTGATGCTACCATCACTGCATCTGTGTAACTGTGTAACACACACGCACAGTGGTGTCTGTGTAACACACACGCACAGTGGTGTCTGTAAAACACACATGCACTGTGGTGTCTGCATAACACACACGCACTGTGGTGTCTGCGTAACACACTCGCACAATCATGTCTGTGTAACACACACGCACAGTAGTATCTGTGTAACACACAGTAGTGTCTGTGTAACGCACACACAGCTCCTCACAAATCCAGCTGGTTGAACCCTGGATGGATCGTTTAGCAGGCCAGCCAAAATGTTTCTAACCGGTGAAGATGTTCCATCATGAGTGTCCTCATTTCATAAGATTAGAGAACGGAGGGAATGACTGTGGCCGAGAAGACATGAAGCTTCATGGGGAGCGACATACCAGGTAGCTTCAACACAGCGTTACACAACTGATGAATTGATAATGCTGCTCGACTGATTCGGATTGAGACCTCTGTTGTCAAACCAGAGGCGGTCATGAGCACACTGCCCAGTTATGGGAAACTCTCCACTCTCTCCACAACTGCCCCATCACAAATCGGGAGTTGTAGGGGTTTAGTGTCCGATGGTACAAAATACCCAAGCAGGTGCTTAGTTTTGGTGGGGCTGATGGCAAGACCCCACCTTCTTGGTTCTTTCAGTAAAGTCACGTAGAATGGAAATAAAATAATATTGCATTTTCTTTTTATGTCATTTCCATTCTACGTGACTTTACCGAAAGAACCAAGCAGATGAATCCCTGCAGTCACGACAGCTTTAAATCGAAAAGACCTCACCTCTTAGTGGAAAGCTCCAGGATCAGCAGCAGCCCCTCCAACTCCTCTGAATGAGCAGCAATTACCAGATCATCGGCATACATAACTTGGTTGGTCAATAGGCAGCCATCCCTTGACCTCACCCAGGCATCGATCAGCCTCTCATTGTATCTATACCAAATGGAAATTCCTCCAGTACAGCCATTGAAGGCTTCACGGGCCTGCTCACCATCATGAAGGTCCTTAATGATCGTGAGCAGAGAGTCAGTGAATCTGAAAGCACGAAGAACAACCCAGAGCCCAGGACTACTGATGGTATCATAGGCCTTGACCAGGTCAATAAAGCAGAGATGTAGGTCTTGTTGGAATTTCCTATACCTCTTAGTGACATCGTGGGATGTCACTGTGTGAAACCGGGCCGGAAGTGGCACGGCATGCGATGTATTGACATCGCTTTGGATACAGAACTAGCCCTAGGTGGGGCTCGGTGAGCACTGTACGACAGTGAGGGATAGTACCATGCTCTGCGTGCAGTGCCAGCCCCTACAGGAAAAGGTTGGCGTGGCGAGGGGTGGAGCGACCCCCTCCAGACAGGTTATAAGCCGGAGCGCTGAGCGGCACTGGCTGCTGTATTCATCCTGAAGACTCCACGTACACGTTCCACATTCTACGTTCGACAGAGTCTCCAGCACGGGGACTCGGATACGAGCTGGGGTCGGGTCCGCTGTAGCTAGTTAAAAGTGTTATAGAGTAGAAAGCCTGGTGGTCTACCACCATAGTTACTATCTGGTGAAGGGGCAGTTACCCCTTCGTATTATGTGTTAATGAAAATAAACGTGTTGCATCCAAGAGTACGTCTGAGTCTCCATTAGAGCCAATACTCCTCTGTTGTAGCAGACAGACAGAAAATATGGCATCTGTGCAGGACCGCCCTTTCCTGTAGCCACATTGGGGCTCTGCAAGCCTCTCCTCAGTGTGCCTGGCAAGGCGATGTTGGATAAACCTTGCCAGGACCTTTCCAGGCACACTGAGCAGTGAGATTCCCCTGGAGTTGTAACAGTCTGTGCGGTCCCCCTTCTTAAAGAGTGTGATCACCATGGAATCCTTCCAATCCTGCAGAACCCGTCCAGTCATTCAGACTGTTGTTATGATGTAATGTCGGGCAATCTGTGCACAGACGCCACCCTCTGTCAGCATTTTGCTGGGGAGATCATCTCTGCCCGGTGCCTTTCATTGTCTCAGACTCTAGATCGCCTTAAGTACTTCCTCAACATATGGCACCTCAGCCAGCCGCTCATCGTGTGTCATCTCCACTGTCCACCATGATGTTTCCAGGCTAAGGGATTTCCCCTCCCCCAGGACCTCACAGAAATTCTAAGTAAATCTGCAAACTTGTTCCTGGGGGTCGGAGATTGGATCACCGTTCTTTCCCCTAATAATGCTAATAGGTACTCTTTGGTTCTTTCGGGGTGGAATTCCTTTCCAGCTCAGACGCCGCTTGCTTGCCCATTGCCACATATATAACTTTGTTGTAACTGCTCTCTCGCTAGTTCAGCAGTTCCACTGCTGGATTATATTTTTTCCGCCTTGTGTTGCGATCGAAACATCGTGATTTATTTTATTTTATACCTACGTGAGTTTACGAAAAGAACCAAAGAGTATGGATTCCTGCAGTCACAAAAGCTTCAAATCAAGATGGTAATAAGTGTGGTGCTGCAAGTTACTTCTTTGATGGAATTAAAGAGCAATTTCTGTTCACGGGCCATTGCGGCATATTCCATCTCCTCAGAAACCCGTGACCACCACCCACCCTTGCAGCACCTCACAGCTCTCGGAAACTGAGCGAATGCTGTGGTAGGCCTCCTCATTCTCTGACTTGGGATGCTGTAGACGATGAGAGTGGGCCTGTCGCTTTTTCTCAGCCAGCCTAAACAACTCCTCTATCAAGCAGGGTCTCTGGTGGAGGCCTAAGTAAATCTGCAAACTTGTTCCTGGGGGTCAGAGATTGGATCACCGTTCTTTCCCCTAATAATGCTAATAGGTACTCTTTGGTTCTTTCGGGGTGGAATTCCTTTCCAGCTCAGACGCCGCTTGCTTGCCCATTGCCACATATATAACTTTGTTGTAACTGCTCTCTCGCTAGTTCAGCAGTTCCACTGCTGGATTATATTTTTTCCGCCTTGTGTTGCGATCGAAACATCGTGATTTATTTTATTTTATACCTACGTGAGTTTACGAAAAGAACCAAAGAGTATGGATTCCTGCAGTCACAAAAGCTTCAAATCAAGATGGTAATAAGTGTGGTGCTGCAAGTTACTTCTTTGATGGAATTAAAGAGCAATTTCTGTTCACGGGCCATTGCGGCATATTCCATCTCCTCAGAAACCCGTGACCACCACCCACCCTTGCAGCACCTCACAGCTCTCGGAAACTGAGCGAATGCTGTGGTAGGCCTCCTCATTCTCTGACTTGGGATGCTGTAGACGATGAGAGTGGGCCTGTCGCTTTTTCTCAGCCAGCCTAAACAACTCCTCTATCAAGCAGGGTCTCTGGTGGAGGCCTGGACCGTGTACCCAAAGCAGCCATTGCAGCTGCATGAGCCACAGTCCAAAACCTTGCTCATTTCCCCTCGACATCAGGAGGAGCGGCGGATGATACCAACCCCAGCCGCAAGCAATGATGAAATTCTCGCTTGCAACTTTCATCAGCTGAGACCAGGCCACTATGGGTCTGAATGGGGTCCTGAGTGTACACCCACACCAGAGTGGAAGAATGGCAAGCACATTTACAGATGACAAGTCGATGGTAGCAGAACAGCTCCAAGGTAGGTCGTGGTGTCAATGACATGGGCCCACATTATCTGTTCTGTCACTATGTAGTCCAGCAGATGTTCTTGGTTGGACCCGGCATACATCCATGATGTTTTGTGGATGCGCCAATGCCGGAACAGCGTGTTGGTAATTACAAGCCCATGGGCTGCCAAAAATCTAGCAGCCTCCTACCATTGTTCTTGAGCTGATCTGCCTTCCAATCACTCCAGACCAAATTCAATTCGTCCAACAAGATGACTCTATCCCGAGAGGCCACTTTAGCTAGTACCTGTGATAGGACGTCATAGAAGGCATCTGACTCATCGGCCTTGCCTGTAACCCTCCACAGATGGTCGTCTTCGGTGGGGGCATAAGTAACCATGACCACCACTCCCCGCCTCTGATTGATGGGAAGGCAAGCCCAAAGTATCCCGGGCTTACACCTTCCCACATCTCACCGCCACGCTCCCACGCTCCTTTCATTATTTTGTTCAGAAGAACAACCACTCCCTGTCGTTTGGCAGTCTCCTGCCCCGAGTAGAGGGCTGTCCACCCCTCATGGTTGCAAGAGCCAAAGCCGGTCCACCGGACCATCCGAATACCACAGAGATACAGGCGGTACCGGTCCAGCTCTCGACAAAGGAGTGGCAGCCTCTCCTCCACAGTGAGCGTTCAAACATTACACGTGGCCACCCGCAGTGGTTTTTTGCTGTTTCTGGAGGAGCCCCGAAGGTACATATTCAGTCTCCTAGCTCCACTAAATGGGGTTTGGCCAGGATACATCATAGACGTCTGTCCCCCCGGCGCCTCTAGCACAAGCTTAATTAGATATTTTGCACGTGGTTTTGTAGTAATCAATTGAAGATGGAGGGGTTACCAGCCCCTCGCACCCGTCCAGGGCCCCCTTTGGCCGCTGTGGTGGCTACAAACATCATGAGGGGAATGGCCAATCAAAATTGGCCCTGCCCCCATGGCACTGCTCACCACAGCATTGCCGTCCAGCACCAATGAGGAGGTAGGGGATTGTTTTGCCAGAGACTACCTATGTAACACACACACCATAGTATGTGTAACTCACACAATAGTGTATGTAACACACACACCACAGTGTATGTGTAGTGGCATAGCACTGGCTGCTGGCAGAAAATGGGATCAGAGGTGTACAGCAGTCCTGACGTCAGCAGGCCAGGATATACCCGAGAGGGGGATCTAGGGTAAAGGTCACAGAAAGGGGGCGTGGCCGGGAGTGGAGTGAGGCCATGCTGATAGTATACGAGGGGCCACTGTAGGGGACCTCGGGGCTGTTGTTGGAGTTGGATCTCCGTCGTGCTGCTGAAATCCTTTGTCACTGTTCTTCTCGTCATCTTCACCGTCCTTCTCATCATTGTCTCTGTCTTCAACATCTCGTGGTGCCGCTAGTCAGGCAGCTTACCAACTGTCCTGGCTGAGTAGCGTCGCCGACAATAGACATACTAATTATTAAGAGTGTTAACCCCGAAGGTGCTTGTTAATAAAGAAGTGCCTCCAAGTCTTATCATCTCTGAGTTAGTCACTACATATGTAACACACACACAGTAGTATATGTATCGTCAGTGAATTCGGAGACGAGGTTTGTAGAGGCAACTTCTTTATTTAACACACAATCTCGCCTGCACACACTCTACAGTTGTTAGCCTATACACAACACTAGCCTTCTAACACCGACCGCACTGAGGGAGACAGCCAACAACTATCTAGCTTCGCAATATCGAGCAAAGACGGCAGTGACGATGGCGACGAGACGACAGCAACGACGAGTCGATCCAATCCCAGAACCGGCAGCCTTGAGTTCCCGCTCTCGGCCCCTTTTATACTACCAGCATGGCCTGGTTCCGTCCTGGACGTGCCTCCCTTTTAGAATCCACTTGCAGGTTCCAGGGGCTTCCAGATAGAGCCCTCCATGACCCTTGCCCCAGTTCCATAATACTGCCGACACACCCATGTATATGCTCACCAGCGTGAATACTGTTTGACCACCACAGTTGCTGCTGCTGGTCACCAGTCAGCGCTATTACACCACATATATGTAACACACACATTAGTGTATATGTGTAGTAACGTGGAATTAGTCACTGGAGCGCGTGCCGCTGGGAAATTGGTAGACAATAGAATTAGGGGTAACAGCCCGTTATACCAGTTGCACCTGTGGGCGGGGCGAGGGCGGTGCCTGCCCACACTGTTCAGGATATAAGGCTCCGATTCACAGCTGCTGTGAGTTGGAGTGGAACGTGTCGTTCCGTCGTCATTGTGATCTTCACCCTCTTCAAGCTGTGGGACTGGCAGTATGTTGGCTGTCCTGACCCGGTGGGAGGTTATCCCCTACAGGCTGTGAAGGCCGGAATAAAAGAGAGAGTACCTCCTACTAGTGTCTGTGAATTAGTACATTACATATGTAACACACTCTGCATGTGGTGATGCTGCTGCGTTGGCAGTGGTGCACAAACTAAAACAACTCAACGCACTCCTCAATAACTCTGGGTGTGGCCTTCCAAATAACAAAAAATAATTATTACACACTCACACAAATACTATAACGGAGCTAGTGTGAGTTTGTTACTCTGTCTGCAGATATATATATTTAAGTCCCTTTTTGTTGAGCGTGTAACATTTGAAATATTATTATTCAATGAAGTAGTGATTTTTTTCTAATTTTTTTAAATGCCAGTAAAGATTTTGATTTTAAGCTTTCGTGACTGCAGAGATTCATATTCTTGGTTCTTTCGGTAAAGTCACGTAGAAGGGAAACAAAAAAAATAATAATAAACGGGCAGCTTCTACAATTTAAAGATGTTGACTTCACGTTATGGAAACATTTAAACCGGTTTACAACATTCCGATTCGCGACACACATTTAGGACGCATATACGAGGACACCATTGATCGATTTAAGACACAGACAACTTCATTTTACTACCCATCGTCTAATACGACTCTGAAAACGTTTTGAACAGCGACCGTTCTACCGTGCAGCTTCATAGAAAGTCAGTGAGGTGTACTTTATCAAAAGGCCAAGCCACTTAAGCAGAGGAAGGAAGAAGACAAGGCAAGGACATTTTATGTAATAATAAAAAAAATCATACGTGTCAGTTTCAGTAAAAAAATCAGGTGCTGCATTCCTATTCTTGGTTCTTTCGGTAAAGTCACGTTGAAGGGAAACAATAAAATAATAAAATATATAAAACAATACAATTCTCACGACGTTTCGACTGTAACACAAACAGTCATCATCAGGTGTGAAAACCAACGGCAAGAAACATTTGAAAGAAGTGGAAGTTTGTATTTATTTATTTATTTTAATACATTAGCACCACAGATAGCGATTTGACAGTTTTTTTAGAAGGACGAGTCCATCTATGTTCGGAAAAGAGGAGGAAGGAGACGAAAAATTAATGTATGCTGTCTGAAAGCCACCGCAAGCGTGAACAATCAATTAAGACCCAAAATGGTTTATCGAATCCTTCCAATGATTGCTAAGTCAGAATCCATCTTCTCGGTTGAAATTGTCTCTGTGTTTGTATATGTGGATAGCCTCATGAACAAATCTCTCATGGTAGCCCGATGGCTTGCAAAGAACCTCTGTCTTAGAGAAGTCAATGTCATGTGAGCCTACTGAATTATAACAGTGATCTGCCATGGCCGAGGTGTTGGTCCTACCGTGTTTAAGGTCTGCTTTGTGTTCACGAATGCGGTCCGAGACATGTCATTTGGGTTCTCCAATGTAACTACTACCACAGAGGCAACTCTTTTACAGACGGAACCAGATCACGGATTTTATGTAATGTGTTGAAACGGACCTGGATCTAGTGTTTATTCAAGATTTTGGAGATCTTTTTTGTGATCCCCGCAATGTAGGGTAAAGTGATGGTTTTGAAAGACTCCTCAAGAGGGTCCTTCTTCATGGTTTGAGTGATAGCTTTGCGGATTGTATAGTCGGAGTAACCATTAGCCTTAAGAGCTTGGTGTACGTGCTTGAGTTCACTGCCTATGTGTTCCTGGTCGGATATGCATTGGGCTCTATGGTGCAGAGTCTTGATGAGAGAATTCTTCTGTGATGGATGGTGGTGGGAATCCGGTTTCAGATAAGCATCCGTATGGGTAGCTTTCCTGTAGACAGAGTGGCTCATTGAACCATCAGGTATCTTTTTTATTAGGACATCCAAAAAAGGTAGCTTGCCATCTTTTTCGAATTCCATGGTAAATCTGATGGCTGGGTGTATGGAATTGATGTGGTCGAAGAATTGGTCTATAGCAGGCCGGCCATGTGGCCAGATGACAAAAGTGTCATCCATGTACCTCTTCCATAAGGTTGGGCGCAAATTGGCAGTCTGGATGGCGTCAGTCTCAAATTTCTCCATTAAAATGTTTGCTATAACCGGAAATAGGGGGGAGCCCATTGGGGTGCTGCATTGTTAGTATTTTGAACTTCTTTCTCACTGTACGCAGCCAACCGTGCTTATCGGAGGTGTGCACTTCGCACTCTTGGCCTATACATGTGTAGTGACATAGGACGTCACTACTGTGTCGGCCCGTACGAGGGCGAGGGGCCCCAAGGGGGTGTCTGGGGGGGTCACGTGGTGGAGGAACCGGACCTTCCCAGAGGTGGGGAAGGAAGGCATGGCCTGGGCAGAGCCGGCCACGCCGGAGTGGTTATAAGTGGGGTGTGAACGCAGAACGGGGCTGTTCAACCCCGTAGTGAAGACACCATCAAAGGTCCCCAAGTCCCGGGTCGTCGTCCGTGACCAGGCAGCCCGTTGCCTGCCTTGGTCACGCTGTATAGTGTTCCAGAGTGTTAGTAAGTTGAGGAAGGTGGTCACCATCTTATGTACAGTGTTATATTACTTAACGTTCTTATAAATAGTGTTGCCTCCAAGCTGTGTGTGTGCACCTAATTCGAACCCACTACACATGTATAGCACTAAGGAACTGTTTAATTTCAGAATTAGAATCTTTATCCTGAAAAAAATCTGATGAGCTATAAAGCACTTTTTCACATGTTCAGTAAGGGCGGGTTAGAAAGTTACAACAGACAATACAAAAAAACGCGATCGGAGTGCAAAGTATAGGAAAGATAAGCACTTCCCTACAAATAAATAAGTAAATATAATAAAACTTACCAGGTAAAGCCTACTCAGCTTTAGTTATTTTTCAAAAGCAACCTGGCTCAACAAAGTGGCACATCATCACGCGGATATATATAGCAGTCAAATACTCTAAACGTGTTTCTAAGTGTGGAAGGAAAGCCGGAGGGCCCGGAGAAGAACATCCACGCGACCATAGAGATAACATTCATAATAAAGGTTTTTGGGTTAGATCGCGTTTATTTATAAATGTGTCGTAACCCTCCACCACCCGACACGGCCAATCAGCAAAGAAAAGTGTCACGTTGACAAAAGACAAATAATTCACTACTTCAGCCCACCGGTGTGTTGAAGAGTTAATCCACATTTACAGTTTGAGTACGACGTTTCGCTGGTAAATACTTCCAGCATCATCGGGCAATTCGCCAGAATGGTAAAGCCCTCGCTTGCTCCCGGTTTTATATAGAGCAGAAGAGTGACGTCATCACTTAAACGTCGTACTCAAACTGTAAATGTGGATTAACTCTTCAACACACCGGTGGGCTGAAGTAGTGAATTATTTGTCTTTTGTCAACGTGACACTTTTCTTTGCTGATTGGCCGTGTCGGGTGGTGGAGGGTTACGACACATTTATAAATAAACGCGATCTAACCCAAAAACCTTTATTATGAATAATATTGGTCGCGAAAGCCTACGTGTTAAATAGAGATAACATGCAAACTTCCAATACACAAAAAGACTAGAAATGTGTGCAAGGTATAGGGGCGAAGACCCCAGGGCCGGCCCAGGACACGCTGGTGGGACTATGTCGCTCGGCTGGCCTGGAAACGCCTGAGGATTCCTCAGGAAGAGCTCAAGTCTGTGTGTAGTAGTGGAGTATATAGCGTTTCGTAGTGTATTGTATAGTGTAATAGTGTATGTATAGTGTAGTAGTATATAGTGTAGTCGTGTATAGTAGTGTATAGTGTAGTAGTTTATAGTGTAGTAGTGTATAATGTAGTAGAGCTAGAGCCTGTCGCTAGGGAAAGGGAGGTCTGGACTGCACTACTCAACACGCTGCTGCTGCGACCCTCACAAAGACAAGCGTATTGAGAAACAAACGAACGAACATGGTTATAGCATAAATATTTTTCATATATTTAACTAAATCCCATATTTATAGTCATTTTTTGTGAAAAACGTAGTTTCTATCCCGTATTCAGGAACGTAACCCCTATTTATAAGTTTAACACTTAGGCTTTCGCGACTAATATTACCCAATAATAGAATACGACGTTTCGATTGCAACACAAGAAATCGTCTTCAGGTACGAATGAATGAGAAAAAAAAACCTAATAAACTTAGGAATATAATGCAATACAACACAGAGAGTCGGATAACATGACAGTCAACATCCTAACTGGCTGATTACGCTCTTCCAAAGATTGCTAAATTTGAAAGAGAACGAAACACAGACACGGAGACACATAGACATCTAAGCAGAGAGAGAAAACACAGATACACAGAAACACACACATGGGCACACATAGAAACAATGCCTCTGTGTCGAGGCCTTAAATAGAGATGGGGGGGTAGAGAAAAAGGGGGTTGAGAAATTAGCATATCAATGAGAGATTTGGAATTTTCGTGACTGCAGAAATTACTCTAGGTTAACCTAGAGTAATTCCTGCAGTCAGGAAAGCTTGTCTTGGTGAGGGTCGCGGCAGCAGCGTGTTGAGTAGTGGCAGTCCAGACCTCTCTTTCCCTAGCGACAGACTCTAGCTCTACTACATTATAGAATTACTACACTATACACTACTACACTATACACTACTATACACGACTACACTATATACTACTACACTATACACTACACTATACAATACACTACCATACACTATATACTCCACTACTATACACAGACAGGAAAGTCACGGAAGCTGCAGGAATTGCAGTAATTCCTGCAGTCACGAAAGCTCCAAATCAAGTTTCAATATTATCCATTATAGAAGGGTTTTTTTTTACTAATTGGCTGTGTCAGGTGGCGGTGGGTTTAACGACACATTTATATTTAGCACGATCTAACCCCAAAAAACACTATTATGGACTATATTTAAAGCATTCCAAGTCTATGGCACCACAGGGTCCGATTTACAATAAGGTTTCCAGGATCCCATTGTGTTGTAAACACGCAGAGACGTCCTGTTGTACTCTTTAAATTTCATGAAAATAAAATGTGGAAAAAAGATTTGACTTTAACACAAATTTCGGAATTTTCCAGAAATCTTCGTTTTTTCCGAAGATTTTGGAGTTTTACAGCGATTTTCGAAGACAATTGCCCAACTTCTAAGATATTATGTGATCGGACAAATAAAAACGGGCAGCTTCTACACTTGAAAACCTGCGACATTTACAGTGGTTGCGATTTCGTATTCAAAGTTCAGCTAAACACTCTCAGTATTTGGTTCAATATCCAGCTCTAAACTGTCTTGGATACAATTGCAATGAATACATCTGAATGGTGGTTTTCTACTGTCATCCACTGCATTTGTATTTTTCAAAAATCCTTACAGGTTCAAATTCTCAAATACAAGAATGAAAGCTCAGAAGCACAGGTAAATGCCTTGGCACGGCACGTGCTAATGGAACTGGAGGAGAACGTGAACCGAGGCTGGAGATAGCTTGGACAAAGCGCTAGTGGATAAGTCTGTACCCGTATTAATTTTTAGATTTTCTTGCTGATTGCAGCCTGCACCTGTTTGATTAAAAAAATAAAATGTTAATAAATCCACAGGTTTGATGAAATTATGTAGTTGTACTCATGTGCCTGTGAATCATTTGTGTTTTCGATCATTTACCTTCTAAAAAAATCTGGCCATGTCTCAGACCCCCAGAAAGGGCATCTTGCACCCCAAGGTGTGTGTGCACACCAGGTTGAGAAACACTGCCTTAAACATACTTGCTCCTCCCTACATTCATGACCTCCTTCAGCCACATATTCCATCAAGATAATTAAGATCCTCAGATTTTGCATTGCTCACTGTCCCACGGTCTAGGCTTCACACTTGGGGGTGGCGACGGTTCCTTTGCAATTGCGCCACCTCTCTAACTGCTTTCGCTTCGAGGTCACGACTTCCGAGACACTTACAAATATTCAAATATCGACAAAAACTGCATCCGTAATTATTTTCAAACGTCATTATAATTTCTTCTCTCCTTCATTGATGTTAAACTATTTCCGCCTTTCCATGCATAGTGCCCTGAGAATCATTGTTTTAAGGGCGCTTTATAAATCATGATTGTGAACGAAAGCTAATCTGAAAGTTAAATCCGGTTGAAACAAATAGGTCGATGCGCGAAACGTCGTCGGAGGAATGAAACAGAAGAGAAAAGGCAAAGCTTGCCTTGGAAAAAGATTGGCATACAAAAGCAGACCAAGTGGGCAATGCATCTGCTGAACGTCGATGAATCCGATTGTGACAAGAGCGTTGTTCCATTGGAACGTCTTCGAAGGAATGAAACAAAACTGCAGAGTAAAGCTCGGTTACAAAAAAGATCGTCAGGCCGAAGCAACTCAACGTCGCAATGACACGGAAGAACAGAGTCATGCTCGGTTTGGAGCAAGTGCGCCAATACATGGAACAACGTAGAAGAAATGGAATGGAAGAGCGGCATCAAGCCCAGTTACGAAGACAGAACCAGAATATCTATTTATACTGCAGGAATCCGATGAGCTATAAAGCTCTTTTTCATAGATGTCCAGGGCAGGTAAGAACGTTACATAAACAAACTATACACAAACACGATAGGAGTGAAAAGCATAAGAAAGATGAAAAATCATACTCTTTGTTTTTTTCGGTAAAGTTACGTAGGTAAAAAAATCTATAAAATAAATTAAAAACAACTACATTAAATCACGACGTTTCGGAAGCAACACAAGCTTCGATCTTCAGATGGAAACCGTCACAGCAAAAATTACTGTATCAAGTGAAGAGAGCTCTTAGAGACCCGAGATTATATACAGGTTAAGGGGGAGGGAGGAGCCAAGAAGGGCCGTGGGGGGGGGGCTAAGTTAAGCCGCCTTTTGTTATGCTGCAGGGGGTTATGGGGGGGGGACGGAGAGATGGCCATATGCAGGTTGAAGAGCATTACATACATGAACAAGAGGCAGTATTTAAACTGACAAACTAGTTGCCTTGCAGTATACTGCTGTAAACAATAAAGCTGCTAAAGTTTAACTTGGGTTTAACTTGGTTAAAAAAGGAGGGCTAATCAAGCTGGCAATAGAAACTAACTGGAAGAAATGGAAATGGATGTACAATTATAAGGCAGCTAAAGTTTGAATTGGTTGAGGACATCTTTCCAATGATTGCTTAATTTGAAACCATCCTCTCGGTTGAAGTTATATCTATATTTGTATATCTGGATGGCTTCATGGACAAATCTTTGGTAGTATCCGGGAGGTTTGCAGAGTACTTTGGTATCAGAGAAAACAATATCATGAGAACCCACTGTGTTGAAACAATGATCAGCTACGGCCGAATAATTCGTTCTGCCGTGTTTCAAATCTGATTTGTTCTCACGAATTCGGTCAGAAATATGTCGTTTCGTCTCTCCGATATAGCAGTCACCGCAGGTACAACTCAATTTGTAAACACCGGGTACTGTAAGTCAGGAATGACATCCTTTATGGATGGGATCAGATCACGGATATTGTGTATTGTATTGAACCGGACCTGGATCTTGTGTTTGTTTAGAATTTTGGAAATATTTTTGGTAACGCCTGCTATGTATGGCAACGTGATGATTTTGATCACAGTTTCAGGTGGTTGTTTCTGTATGGTGGGAGAAACAGCTTGGCGGATAGTACGGTCAGAGTATCCGTTCATCTTGAGGGCCAGATGTACATGTTTTAATTCACTGGCCAGGTGGTGTTGGTCAGAGATGCAATGAGCCCTATGGTATAGTGTTTCGATGAGGGAATTATTTTGAGCCAGGTGGTGGTGAGAATCAGGCTTCATGTAGGAATTTGTGTGGGTGGCCTTCCTGTAAACAGAATGACCCAAAGAGGCTTCAGGGCTCCTCTCAAACAAAACATCCAAGAATGGCAGCTTGCCATCTTTCTCCACTTCCATGGTGAATTTGATGGATGGGTGTCTGGAATTGTTGTGGTCTAAGAAATGGTTCAATGCTGGGAGGCCATGTGGCCAAATGATGAAAGTGTCATCCACATATCTCTTCCACAGGGAAGGACGAAGGGTGGATGTCTGGATGGCGTCTGATTCAAGCTTCTCCATGAAAACAGTGGCTATCACTGGTGACAAGGGGGAACCCATAGGGGTACCCTCATTTTGTTTGTAGAAGGTACCATTCCAGGTGAAGTAGGTGTTGGTGAGGCAGTGCCTAACCAGCGCAGGTACATCAGGGTTCAGTCCATTTTGGACCAAGTCTTCAAATATTGTTATGGTGTCAGGCACTGGGACCTTGATGAACAGAGAGACCACATCAAAGCTGACGAGGATATCGTCAGGAGACAGTACAAGACAGTACAATGTTGTTGACCATTGAAACCAATTGGGTTGAGTTAAGTACTGCTGAGGTGGTCTTGCCAGTGAAGGGAAGCAAAGTATTCGATACGAAACGGGCTAGCTTGTAGGTTGGAGAGTTGATCGTGGACACGATGGGCCCTAGTGGGGTACCTTCTTTATGGATCTTGGGAAGACCATAGAATCTGGCAGGTCTTGCAGCCGAAGATTTTAGGGAGGGACGTTTGGTTGGTTCGATTAGGGAAGTCGAACTGGTGATGATCTTGTTGTTTTTTGTCATTAGGCTGTTAGTAGGATCACTCTTAATTTTGGAGTAACTACCATCATTGAGTAGGTCCTGGATTTTGTTGTTGTATGAGTTTTTATCCATAATAACAGTAGCATTGCCCTTGTTGGCTGAGAGGATGACTATATCATCCCTCTTTTTCAAATTCGCGAGTTCAGACCGTTCGTTTTTGCCAATGTTGCTATTGGGTTTCTTAACATTATTGAGAATAGTGGCTATTTCAGCTCTCGCTGTCTTCCGGACAGTCCTGTTTCTTCACCTGAGGAAGGCTACTTGTGTTGTGGCCGAAACGTAGTGAGAATTTTATTCTGTTATTATTATTTTTATTATTGTATTCCCATTCTACGTGACTTTATCGAAAGAACCCAGAAGTCGTGATTTAATTTAGTTGTTTTTCATTTATTTAATTTTATTTTATTGATTTTTTTTATCTACATGAGTATGAATCCTTGCAGTCACGAAAGCTTCAAATCTAGAAGTAAACAAATCACCCAAACACACACATTACATATGAAAATAAACTTTCCCGATCCTATCAGGCAAGTCCACTGAAGTATTAACTTATTTTTCAGAGGCAACCTGGCCACAAATGATAGCTCAATAAAGTGGCCCATCATTTGGACATTTACAGCACCAACAATATCTAAATAATCTCAATGACCGGCGACCCGGCCACAAATGATAGCTCAACAAAGTGGCCCATTATTTGGACATTTATAGCACCAACATTATCTAAAAAATCTCAATGACCAATCGGTCCAACCACGAGCTCAAGCTGCTTTGAATGCTGTAAGAGTCAACGATAACTATTGCATAGAAGTTCCATGGCTTAGCCTTCGTCGGTTACAATTGAAGCCCAAAGGGCCCCAAGCCCTACTGCAGGACCTTGGAGATGAGGGTTTGTAGGGCCCGACATCTTCTACTCTATATAATAGGCCACGTGTGGTATGAAGGAGAAACAATGTGGTGGTACACTCTGTCAATGTCATGACCAACATCCCACTGGAAATTATTCCCGGTTCCGCGACCTGACTTTAGAATGAGAATCTTTATTTAGACTGCAGGAGGAGGAATCCTATGAGCTATGCAGCTCTTTTTTCACAGAGGTCCAGTAGGGGCAGAGGATCAGTGAGTTATGTCAACAACAAACAAGACAAAAGATGGTATGAGTGCAAGATACAGAACAGGTAATCAAGTCGCTAAAATAAATAAATGAATGTAATTAAAATATTTAAGTACAAACTGTGCAAGTTTACCGATTACTAACAACTCTAACAGATTCTTGCTACCAGCACTCGTCCAAATAATCTATGAAGCTCCGTGAGATGTTTGTCTCAGAACGACAGACGTGTGTGTATCTACATGTGAATACGGAGCGCGGTGTCTGTGTGTATAGGGAGCGGTGGCGTAGTGGTTAGAGCACTGCGCTGCGCACCCAGCATCCCGATAACAGTGGTAATTATCTGAACCAATCGCAGGCCTCACCCAAAGTTGATTCAGCCTAAAATAAGCACAGCAACACTGGGGAGACAAAGTCGACCGTGTGTGATGCAGCCCCTCCCCCTCCGCGTGTTCCATGGCGGCCTTCATAAGGTGCTTACTTAACAGCACTTGCCCCAACATTCCCTGCAGGCTATACGGGGGATCTTTGCCTTTGGGCGCATGTGTTGTTGTTGCTTCTGCCCGCAACAACAATTCTTAAATGAGGGTGACTTTTTAAGCATAGTGGCTCATCCATTACCAGCTGAACACACTTGCTGAGCACGTGCCCACAATAGTCCATGGGCCCAGACCAAAAAAATCTTCAATCAAGAAGATGGGTATAAACTGAGCAATCATTGGAAGGACGTTTTCAACCTGTTTAAGTCATAACTGTATGTGATGTTCCCAACCTACCACTTTCAAATGTTAGTTGTTATTTTCGGCTCTGATTTTACATTAACAGGTTAAATATCCCATGCGAACACAGCCACCTCGCTATCGCCGAGCTCAACGTTGTTGTTCTGTGATCTACTATTAACATGATAATCTCTCACATTAACATAGCCACCTCCACGCCCTCATCGTGGAGGTTGCCCTCCGACCTTACATTCACATGCTAATTTCTTACATTAACATTGCTAGTCCTGCCCACTTCGTTTATAACCCTTGGGCTACACTCATTTTAAACCTTTAAAACAGTCTGCCTCAGCAGCTCTCCCCCTCTTTTTTCTTCCTGATGACGGACGCTTGTGTTGCAATCGAAAAGTCATGGTTTTTTGTTATGTTTTGCTATTTTATTTGAACCTATCTACTGTACATGACTACACCGAAAGACCCAAAGAATATCAATTCCTGCAGTCACTAAAGCTTTAAGTCAAGATAAAATGTATCTCAACTAATCTTAACTAAATTAAGGGGAGGTACTACAGGTAAATAGGCAAAACAAATTCCTGCCCTTTTATTAGAATGAAAAATGACCAGATGAATATACACAAAAATATTTTTTTTTGTATTGTGACTTTCCTCCCATTCATTTATGCATATTATGTGTTATCTCATTAAATATGTACAAATTTGCATATTATGTAAAACACTATAGATGAAGTCAGAACTTTTTGGTTTGTTTTAATTTGATCAATAACTAATTGCTTGGTAATCTACAGAGACTTTGTCAAAATATTGTTATTTCTGTTAATTATGTTAAAATACACTTGACACATGTTAAAAAACAAGATTTTCGCCTATTTTTTAATATAATACCACGTAAAATGAAAATGACAAAAGATATTAAAAATCCCTCTGAACATTTCAACTTTTCCAAGTATATTGAATTATGTAGCCATACTTATTATGAAACATGAGTTGTCAAACTCGGCATGCAAAATGTCATTTTGAGAAAATCGCAATGCCAGTTCTGGCATTGTGATGCTAGTAGCAATGATCTGAGAGTTATAGTTGTGTTCCCCCTCTTATTGCCATGACAGCAAAGTAAATAGCCACATATGACTAAGCTAGACATCTGCTCCAGAGAATAAACTTTTCAATGATATGCATTTCACCTAGGTTATTTCTTAAAATGCGGAGACAAATTGCGATGAAAGATGCAAAAACACGCTAATTGAAGGCTTTGTTTATTTGGCGAAGTTTGTATAAAATCGTAAAAATTTACTATTTATAAAATATAAATAGTTAGTTTGTTATTATTTTAATAATCAATTATAATTGTGTGCATGTTATGAAAGTTTACAATTTATAGAAGCAAAATATCAAAAATATCAAAATTGACAAACTGTAGTACCTGGCCTTAATTAATAATCTTATTAAGTACATTAACAATACATTGAGGGTAAAGTTAGCACTTTAGATATCTTTACTGAACAAAAATAATACAGAACCACCAGTACTAGCCTCACCTGCCAGTAAATGATAATGAGCAAACAAGCTGCTAGAAACAGAAGGAAAACAGATAGCGCCAATATATTTCAGACTTAACTAAGTCACTGAAATTGAAGAACAAGCGTGAATAAATGCAAGAATATGTGTGAAATACATGCCTTGGGGACAAACATCCATTTGTAAATTATTTATTATCTTAATTAACAGCAGAGGTGTTGGAATGTTTTATTTTAACGTCCGGGCAAATAGGCGTGATTGCGATAGGTGCAAAAACAGGTATCCTGAGAGAAAAATTTAACAGCTGCTCATTTGGGAAGGTTATCACGTATTATTTTACTTCTGTTGGTGTAACAAATTAAATTGCACCACTGAAGTGTTGCCACCTTGAGTGGTACCGATATCTGGTCTGGCCCAAGGACTAGTCGAAAAAGCGTTGCGTGGCAAGCAACAAACAGCACCTTTTGAAGGTTGTAATGCGTAATGGTGTAACGCGGTTGTTGAATTGAAAAGGTAATCATTATTATAGCTTTGGGGAAAGAGATGATGTTGATGCTGACAAAATAGAAATCCAGAGTGGAGCCGTGCGAGGGAAGAGGCAAGTGAGGTGACCTGCAGTGTTGCCCGTGATTGAGTGATCAGGGGAGTGGGTGGGCGAGTGGGTGTGTGTGTGTTGTTGAAATCTGCAGTATTATGGTTGAGGTGAATGAGTTAGAATCATATTCATGTATTTATGCTGGAGGAATCCGTTGAGCTATAAAGCTCGTTTTCACAGATATCCAGTCGGGGCACGGGTCAGAACGTTACAACAACAAACAATGCACAAACACGACAGGAGTGCAAAGTATAGGAAAGATAAACAAATCACTTAATAAATACAAATAAAACTAAACTATTTTGCCACTGAGCTCTTAACTTCCTTTTCAGTAGCGACCTGGCCACAAATGATAGCTTAACGAAGTGGCTTATCATATAGAAATGTATAAAAGCAAAATAATCTAAATATTCGAAGTCAGTGTCTTGTTGACGGAAAAACCTCAACACAGGTCAAGGAATCAAAGAGTAAAGTTCGTTGCTATAGTAACCGTGGTAGTAGCGACATCAGTGATATGGAGGCGACTGCCGTTGGGAGCATGGTTGTGATAGTGTCCACACCGTTGCCAATCAGCTTTTTCAGCCACTGAAGTGAAGATCAAGGTCAAGAAAACGCAACACGTTCGTCCCTAATGCTGTGTAAGGCCTGATATATATCGAGTAGATCATCGATTATCCGGTGGCTTCGGGAGGAAGGTGGCGCCGGATTTGGAAAAACGCCAGATAATCGCTACATCATCAATATTTAAAATAGCTTATTTTTACACATTCGTGTATAACATCTTTTTACGTGCTGTGTATATATGTTGTTTGTGTTTTACATGTGTTTGCTATGTGAAATTGAAATAAATAAACATACAAATAGACACAAAATAAATATCCTACTCTAAAAAAGTTATTCTATTTACTGTACCATACTTACCACTCAAATCTCGAAGACTCTGCAAGGGTGATGTACGCAGTACTACTACGCGCTTGTTTCAACAACCATGTGCGGGTTTTCCGGGACCGCCGGATTGGCCCGGGACCACCGGTTAATGGTGGAAGCAGCCGGATAATTGATGATCAAAGTATATAATAGGCGACGTTTCAGGCAATGGCGCTTCTTCATAGCACATATAAATTAAATGTATTTATTTTAAGATCGCACAGTGGCTATTGATGAACGTGTTAATTTTGTTACGAATTCTAGATAGATTATGTTTATTTTAGCAGGAAACGCTCAAAACGCTGTCAGGTTCTATTTAATGGGTGCCCTGCGACGTTACAGATGTTATAAATAGTCAAGGGTGTTATCGGTTAGATCGCGTAGGTATAAATGTACCGTTAACCCACCACCACCACCACCACCCGACACAGCCAATTAGTAAGGTTGGTCACGTAAACAAAACGTACCAATTCGTAAACCCACAACATTTACAATTTGAGTACGACGTATCGCTGGTGATTACACCAACCAGCTTCATCAGGCGACATACAGAATTTCAAAGAAGTCCTCCTGCTTCCGGTCTTAAATAGAGTAAGGGTGATGTCATAGATGTGAGCATATCAGGTGTAAAGATCAGAGTGGGTTAAATATAATAATGTAAATTACAATGGATTATGATTTAAACTTCTTAGTTTGATCACAGTTTCATAGGTCGATATACAAATAGCTAGTATGGGCACGTGCTCTACACATTACATGGTTATGGAGCCGGTCGAAGACGTGACGTTGTTTTGTTTTCTCATTCATTCGTAGCTGATGACGATTGCATGTGTTGCAATCGAAACGTCGTATTCTATGATTTAATTTATTTTCTTTCTACGTGACTTTACCGAAAGAACCAAAAAGTAATTGTTTTTATTATTTTTACAAGTAACAACTACAGTCCTGCCAATGCAGCAGCATCGCCAAAATAATTTAATTGATCTAGACCAACACACAACGGCGCTGCCTGTCACTGCACCAAATCATTCTACCAGCCCTACAAGCGTGGGTAGTAACAGCGCCCATCAAGAGGAGGGAGGGAGGGAGTGGGGAGAATGAGGGGTTGGGCAGTTAAGCACACAGCTCATTTCTCTCCATTAAGCCAGCGCGGTATTGCTGGATATTCGCAGTCCTGCTGCTGCTGGCGAACATATGGAGCGTGGTTGTGGCACGCACGCACGGGACAGCAGTAGCCTCCCGCTCCCCTTGTCTTGTAGCCACTCTGCACGTGACAGGCAGCCAGCATCCACCACAGTGGAGGAAGAAGCGAGGTTTGGTGGATCACGCAAATGATGCGAAGAGTCCCGCCCTTCCCGTGGACGTCGAGGAAGCCGCAGTCCTGGCTCGCCAGGAGAAGGCGGTGCAGCAAATATACGAAAAGCAATGTCTCCATCTGTGTGGGAAAAGACCATTGCCCCCTCGCTTGCGTGGGATTTTTCCAGGCGCTCGGGTTTCCTCCCGCTTGTATAAACACAACTCATCATTAATTGGCTGAAAACATCTTATAATTAAAAAACAATGTTTGCAGGACCTTCCTCAAATCGAGACATATAACTCAATGTTGCTTTTATATGTACACAAGTAAATTATATTTATCATTATGACAGCTCCTGATCTTACAGAGTTCGCCATAATTAACAGCAGCAGTAGCCATGCTCAATTCACTGTGGGTAAAGGCCTCCCCAGGTTGGCACTACCTCCCCACGATCGCGCGATGCAACAATCCACTTGGCTCCTGTCCCTCTGGGGACGTGCCTTCTCAATCGTTCGTCACCCCCCTGGCCCGTGACGCGTCCTTATCTGACTTAATTTATAAAAAATGTTTACAGCCAATGGTCAATCTACTGCTGCATGAAGGCCCCTCAGCGCAGCATGGCTGGGAAGATGACATTTGGCACAAAACTAGTCGAGATTATTTTAACTAGTCGAGGTTATTTTGAACTCGCAGTCAGTGTTGTGATTCATTGTTAATTGCTGTGTTAGGCCGAGCAGGGATCTGGAAGTGGAGGTTGTTTTTACTTTACATTCTAACTTCATGGCTTCTGTGAGAGTGGCTGCTCTAACTCTACCGATGAGGAAGTGAGAGTGTGAGTGAGTGCGATAGGGAAGCCCACTGGCTCGCACATTATTTCACGTAATCTTTGACCACGTAGTTCGATAAGATTATCATGGCTGTACCAGTGGAATATATATATATATCTGGTACAAATAGAATCGGAGGCTCCCTATTGGTCAACCATGTTATGTATGCTGATGATCTGGTGGTTACTGATCACTTTGAGGAGTTGGAGGTTCTGCTGCTGAAGTTGGAGCATGCCACTAAGAGGTAAGACCTATCAGTGCCACCAAAATTAAGCACTTGCCTGGGTATTTTGTATCATCCAATACTCCATCCCTCAACTCCCATACGCGATGGGATAGTTGTGGAGAGAGTGGAGCAGTTTCCGTCCCTGGTTAGTGGTTCTATGACAAACTCCAGTGTGACAGCAGAGGTCTCACTCCGAATCAGCCCAACGGCATTATCTTTCAGTCAGCTGCGTAATGCCGTATGATAGCTACCTGGTCTGTCGCACATGAAGCCCCGGGTCTTCTCGGCCACAGTTATGCCCTCCCATCTCTTTGCTTGTGCACAAATCCTTAAAAAATCTGGACACATTCCCATCAGTGAGCTCCTCCAACAGGCAAGGCTGCGTTGGCTGGGTTATTCAGTCTGCATGCCCAGCCACCTCATGCCCAAGCAGATTCTGTTGGGTAGGATAGAATAAGGCTAAACGGGCGTGCCACGGGCTGGAGAAGAGATGGACTGATGCGGTGCAAGAGGATGTGGAGCTGAGTGGACTTGCCAAAGAATGGTAACATATTCCCTGTATTGTCTTCTCTGTGTATGTATCTCTGCTTGTTGTAATTTTTCTTCCACTGCTGTAGTCTGGATCCCAACAGCTCTGCCTTACTCTTGGGTAGTTCCAAATCCCTGACAAGGTCTTTCAGGTCACATTGTGTTATGAGGTGTGTTTCAGAGGAGGAGGATGGGAGAAAATATGAGTCATGTTACCTTGATGGTTCAGGACTAGAAGTTCCATCCTCTTCCTCGTTTGACTGAAGTGTGAATTATTCTGGTGCATCAAGAACCGGCACTCATTCTCAGTGACGTACTAGGTGTATAGCTGATTGAATGTTTGGATAATGCACAGTCTATTTTTTCTTCTTTGACACACCTTTCCCAACTAGAGGCGCCATGCAGGAGTAACAATTTCTGATATGATCTGTTGGCTCTCTGCAAATCATTGGCACTGCAAAAGGCATATATTTGATTTTTCTGTTCAACCACTGGCGAAGATTTGTTGCACAAGTATTACACCATGTGTGTGGGGCCCACATCTTGCCCTGATCTCCAATTTTGCTGCCAAAATAAATGTTATAGGCGTTTATGACCATAGTGGTTATATTGCGCTTTTGTGATGCAAAAGTCACTTCACCACAAACATAGCAGGCGTTTTCTATTTTGTTCACACAAGTACGAGGCATCTCCGCTCACTTTGGCTAAACAGAAATGTGTCCAAAAAATTTATGCAAACCAACACACCTGATGATGACCGTTTGAGTTATGGTCGAAACGTCGTGAGAATTTTTATTGTTTTATATATATTTTGTTATTTTGTTGTTTCTCTTCAACGTGACTTTACCGAAAAAACTAAGAATATAATAGAAATGTGTCCCTTTGCAAAATCAAACACTGACAAATAAGAGAGCACGACACTGTATTATTTTCTAGAGCTGATATAGGACAATTTGTTCAGCAGAGGGATGTTAGCCTAGTTATGATTTCATCATCCATGACTTCTAGGAATAACATGATGAAATTCATATCATGTATGATGCAATACCAGGTTCAGATTGCATCATTCATTGATTTGCTCAAAAAGCAAGTACTGTCCAAACAAATATGTACTATAGTAATTTATTGTTTAAATTGAGATCCCTTCCCTTTATAACTCACTTATCCTCCGCCATTCTCAAGTCAAGGGTCATATATACTGATCCGTAGAATATCTTGAAAACTAGAGGCAATCAAAAATTTTAAGCACCATTTTCATTCTCAGTGACCCAGATTTAGTAAAGTTGGACTACATTTATTTCGAAAGCATTTTGGCTGTAGACCAGTGTAACACTTCACATGGCCGCAGAGTGCATCTGGCCTGGCACAGGCGCCGTGGTGACGTCACCATCACTTAATGGTGGGTGGCAGCTGTTGTTGTGTGTTGCTCTCTAACTCCACCGGTGGGCAAGCGAGTGGGTGAGTATGTGAGTGAGTGTGTCAGGGACAGTCGCGCTCTCTGTCGATGTGTGAGCGAGTGAGTGAGAGTTGCTCTCCAACTCACTGGATGAGTTGCGTTCAAACAACCATAGTCATGACCAGCGCGTTGTTAAATGCCTGATCTCCTCTCGACAATTTAATGTTGTAGCTCGGCTGGCTGGTGGAGGGTTGCACGACAATATATGTGTAGTGATGTATATTGAGTCACTATGGCGTCTAGCGCCAGATATTTGAAGAAGAGTGGTACTATGCATGTTAGCGTCTCTCTCTGGCACCAGAGTGTGTATGGCATAGAAGCAGGCCCTAGGGGGCATGCTTGTAGTGACGGCCAGAGAGAGGGCACTTCAGGACATGATAGTCTGGGTGAGCCCGAGAGGGCACGTGACTAGGAGAGGGTAGTGAGGGGGGCCAAGGGGTGCGAGAGGGACACGTAACATAAGGCTCAGAACCTTCTAGTAGGATCTATAAGGGGGTGTGGCCTAGAGCGGGGCCAGGCCACGCTCAGGGGCATAAAAAGGAAGTCCCAAGCACCGATTCGGGCAGTCTTCTGGAATCAACCTGCAATGCTACGTCTCCTCGGTCTTCGGTTTTTGGTCATCACGTTCAGCATGTACAGATTCGCTCCACTGCTGATTTTACAGATTCACTCCATTGTGGATCCTACAGATCCACTCCACTGTGGATCCTACAGATTCACTCTATTTGCAGATTCTGCATGCGTACACGGAGGGAATAAAAAATAAGCGTATTGCGATGATCGATGGAAATGTGCAGAGGTGAAGGAACAAAGAGACATGACCGCCTCCCCGTGAAAAGGTCGCCTATTCCCAGCAGGTAAGCACGGCACGGGGCTCAGTGCGGAGCTCATTAAAGCAAAACAGCAACATGACACACAACACGGGCTTGATGCGTGTCACCCCACTACCCCCACCCACCCCTCCCTCACCGTGCTGCCCTCCTTACCTCGCTCACCCACGCTCTCTTCTCTCCTCCACCCACAGTCCTCCCTCTGTCGCCCCACTGTCCCAAATATAAAGGACCTCCCTCTCTTCTCTCCCTCCCCTCTCCTCCCAGGCCTCCCCTCCCTCCTCTCCCTCCCCTCCTTCCACTCCCTGTCCACCCCTCCCCTCCCAACCTTTCCTTCTGAGGTTTCCCGTGACAGATCATTATAGATGAAGCCACCACACTTAGGGCGGCCACCTTTCCCACCACAGAGCAAACCGAGCCATACTCTATCTCTCTCTCTCTCGGTCAGCAAGAGGTCTATCACCAGAACTGTGCAGTGTCCTGTGACGAAGTACGACGCAGTACATGCCTGTACCAGGTTTCGGGACAAATCAAGACTAAAAGGGCAATTTCTGGACTGTCCGTGCCAAACCCTGAACAGGTGGTATCTCTTCACCACACTCATGCCCATAGCTTACGGACAGTGTCATTGCTTGTAATATCGGCAGTTCGCCAACAGTGATTCAAAGCAAGCCCTGTATTTCCCAACCAGAGAAGGTAACACTCTGGATCACTGCTACACTACAGTCAGTAGAGCCTACCACGCCGTCCCCCGAGCAGCACTAGGACACTCTGACCATGCCATGGTCCACCTGATTCCTGCATACAGGTAGAAACTAAAACTCTGTAAACCTGCTGTGAGGACATCTAAACAGTGGACCAGTGAGGCTGTGGAAGATTTGCGGGCGTGCTTAGACTGTACTGACTGGGATATGTTCACGACTGCTACCAATAGTCTGGATGAACTCACAGAGGCTGTGACGTCTTACATCAGCTTCTGTGAGGACTGCTGTATCCCAACACGTACCAGGGTGAACTTTAACAACAACAAGCCCTGGTTCTCAGCAAAGCTCAGAAGGTTGAGGTTGGAGAAGGAGGAAGCGTTTAGGAGTGGGGATAGAGACAGATTCAAGGAGTCGAAGAACAGGTTTAGCAAAGCGGTGAGAGAGGCTAAACGACTGTACTCAGAGAGACTAAAACACCAGTTCTCTACTAACGACGCTGCTTCTGTCTGGAGAGGGCTCAGGCAGATCACCAACTACAAACCCACCCATACTACAGAGACGACTCTCTCCTTTCAGGAGGGAGAAGTTAATAGACTTTTCAAGAGGAAGAATCCACGCAAAGCAGCCGGACCAGACTTTGTCTCTCCAGCCACCCTCAGGCACTGTGCTGACCAGCTGTCTCCAGTGTTCACCAACATCTTTAACACCTACCTGGAGACATGCCATGTACCAGCCTGTCTCAAGTCCTCCACCATCATCCCTGTGCCCAAAAATCTAAGGCCAACAAGACTAAATGATTACAGACCGGTCGCCCTTACATCTGTGGTAATGAAGTCTGTTGAGCGCCTGGTCCTGGCACACCTCAAAGCCATCACAGACCCTCTCCTGGACCCCCTTCAGTTTTCCTACAGAGCCAACAGGTCTGTGGACGACGCAGTTAACATGGCCCTCCACTTCACCCTACAGCATCTGGACGCCCCAGCATCCTACGCCAGGATCCTGTTTGTGGACTTCAGCTCTGCCTTCAACACCATCATCCCTGCCCTGCTTCAGGACAAGCTCTTCCAGCTGAACGTGCCCTACTCCACCTGCAGGTGGATCACAGACTTCCTGTCCGACAGGAAGCAGTGCACAAGTCTCTGACTCCAGGTCCATCAGCACCGGAACTCCTCAGGGCTGCGTCCTTTCCCCACTGCTCTTCTCCCTGTATACCAACAGCTGCACCTCCATTCATCTGTCCGTCAAACTCTTGAAGTTTGTGGACGACACCACCCTCATTGGGCTGATCTCTGGTGGGGATGAGTCTGACTATAGGTGGGAAGCTGACAACCTGGTGACCTGGTGTAGCCAGAACAACTTAGAGCTAAATGCTCTAAAGACAGTTGACATGGTTGTGGACTTCAGGAAGAATACAGCCCCACTAACCCCCATCACCCTGTTAGACTCCCCAGTCAAAATTGTAGAGTTCTTCCGCTTCCTGGGCACTATTCTCTCCCGGGACCTCAAGTGGGAACTGAACATCAATTCCCTCACCAAGAGAGCTCAACAGAGGATGTACTTTCTACGGCAGCTGAAGAAATTCAACCTGCCAAAGACAATGATGGTGCAATTCTATACAGCGATCATTGAATCCATCCTCACCTCCTCCATAACCGTCTGGTACGCTGCTGCCACTGCCAAGGACAAGAGCAGACTGCAGCGTATCATCCACACTGCTGAGAAGGTAATTGCCTGCAATCTACCAACCCTCGAGGACCTGCACACGACAAGGACCATGAGGCGAGCGAGGAAGATTGTGGCCGATTCCTCCCACCCTGGACACTCTCTGTTTCAGCTACTCCCCTCCGGCAGAAGGCTTCGGTCCATCAGAACCAAAACCTCACGCCATAAAAACAGTTTCTTCCCATCTGCTGCTGGCCTGTTAAACAAGGCCAAGGGCTTACACTGATTTTAACATTTTATCTACATAATGACACCTTGCCAATATTAACTATGTTAACCTATTTGTATTTTTTTTATTTTTAAATTATATCTTAAAGCTATTTTATATTCGATATTTATTCAATTTTATATACTTCAGCCCCTTGGTGTTAGTTAGACTTTTAACCCTTATTATTATAGTAAGACTTGTTTAAAACATATTTAAGATTTTAGATTCCTATATGTTGAATGTATGCACCATCCTGCCAAAGTAAATTCCGTGTCGGTGTGAACTTTCATGGCGAATAAAACCCTTTCTGATTCTGATTTGGAAAGTGCGTTTAGAGTATTTGGTTGCTATAAATTTCCACATGATAAGCCACTTCGTCGAGCTATAATTTGTTGCCAGGTTGCTTCTGAAAAAGAGCAACAAAGCTCAATTAAATTTTGTATAGTTTAGTATACACTCCCATGAGGCCGTTATGATGATTCGTTGTGTAAAGAATACTTAAACGTGTGGAGACAGACAAATGATGGAAGATGCATCGCTTATGAATGTTCTCATTTATATTCTCCACAATTGACGCTCGTGATTATTTTGAGCAATGGCCAGCAATGGTTAGCACCCCGAGAGTCCACCACTGGGTCTCGAACGCGACCGATGGAGGAGGGAGATGGCGATGACTTAAAATTCCAATTAGCCACCCTCACGCGACTCTTTCTCAATCCACTGCCATGTGGGTCGTGCGAGTCGTTTCACCATACTTCACCGCGCTGGTCAGATAGCGCTCACTGGCTGATGTTAGCCGTGGCCGGGAAGTTGAACTCAGGTTGACAAGTTCATATGCCAGTGCACTAACCATTGCGCCCCCGCTCCTGAATTACCCACGGTTATGCAACGCAAATATCTAGCAAGTCAAGTTTCTTCCTAACTTTGTAAATTCGACATCCCCGTGAGCAGATCAGTGTTGACGTCCCTCGCAAAGTTGTACTCATTTCAATATCCCCCGAAGAGAGATTATGTTGATGCTGCTGCGAGGCTGAGTCGACCTCCCGCCGAGACTTGAACTTGTGAGGTGAGATCCACACACACCAATAAATCCACATTGGGGAAAAAGGGGGAGTGGTGCCGCAGTTTTTAGCGCCATGTGCGCTGTGAACTCGGTGACCTGAGTTCGATTTCCCACCACGGCAAACATCCGTGGTGAGTAATAAACGAAAACGGTCCAAAACACTGCCCCTTTCAGCGACCAGCACTGACCAGCGTAGTGAAGTATAGTCAAACAACTCCCATGACTGATCCATCTTGAGGAGGCCTTCATCCAGCAGTGGATTGGCAAAGGGATGTAAATTAGCATTATTATATTCCCACTAACCCAGGACAACTGCCGTCTTTTCTCCATGGCAGTCCCTGCCGTCCAGAACGCGGCGGCCATCATCGTCCAGCCACTGCTACTGCTGTACACTCACAGCAGCAGCATCAGCAGCAGCGATCAATCCACGCCGGCTTCTAAGAGACATCTAAAGGTCCCACCTCGTTCTTAAAGCTCCCATCTCTTTCTTAAAGGCCCCACCTCGATCTAAAAAGGCTCAACCTCCATATTAAAGCCCACCTCTTACTTAAAGGCCTCACCTCTATCTTAAATACTCAAAACCGTTATTAAAAACCACCTCTATATTAAAGACCCCACCTCTATATGAAATGCGCCACCTCTATATTAAAGACCCCACCTCTATACTAAAGATGCCACCTCTATATTCAAGACCCCACCTCTATATTAAAGGCTTTACCTCTATTAAAGTCCCAACCTCTATATTGAAGGCATCACCTCTGTCTCCCAACTTTCGAGTGACACTCGGCCTGGCTGCGCGCATCAGTCATTTATGTCCGCAGAAAGTTGCGTGCTTTACAAATTGCATTATTTTTTATTTCTGTTGATAAGGATAAAATATGGCTCACAATGTTCTGCCGGGCGTCATATTGGTCTACGACCTTGATCCAGAATCAGTCAGATAATCTTCATACGGGAGGAATCCGATGAGCTATAATGCAATTTTTTCACAGATGTCCAATAATTAGGGGCGAGTCAGACCTTTATAACAAGAAACGATACAAAAACACAATAGGAGTGCAAAGTATACGGAAGGAAATGAAATCATTTACAAATAAATATACAAATAAAACTAAACTATTTCTTTATCTTACCAGGAAAAGTCCATTGAACAAATACAGTAGCTTATTTTAAAAGCGACCTGGTCAAGAATGATAGCCCAATGAAGCGGCTTAAATAATTGAAATAAAATAGACGCGTGTTTCTGAATGTGAAGGTAAAATCCGGAAGGCCCGAAGAGCTTTCAATAAAAAAGCTGGTGGATCACATGTTGATTTGTGAAACTAAACTATGTATTTTTACTCATTGTTTTTTTCGGTAAAGTTACGTATGTAGAAATACCATGCAATTATATTAAAATAAATCAATCACGACGTTTCGACCGCAACACAAGCGATCTTCATCAGGTGTAAAAAACAAATAGCACATAGGGTGACATCAACGCAAAACATAGAGAGCGTTAAACTGCACGGAGGTAAATACAACAAGAAGATGAGAGACGAGAATTCAACAAACTTAAGAAAATTTTACATAATGCAGAACCAGTCAGCCAACGACACAGTTAGACACTTGCCTGGCAGACCACGAATTTCAGAAGATTGCTAAATTTCGTGTTCATTCTCTGGGTTGAACATACCAGTATAGACAGAGTGAACAAATACGAGGTACAAGATAGCAGAAATACATATGTCCCTGTATATGTATTTCGGCTATCTTGTACCTCGTATTTGTTCACTCTGTCTATACTGGTATATTCAACCCAGAGGATGAACACGAAATTTAGCACTCTTCTGAAATTTGTGGTCTGCCAGGCAAGTGTCTGTGTCGTTGGCCGACTGGTTCTGCATCACGTAAATTTTTGTTAAGTTTGTTGAATTCTCGTCTCTCATCTTCTTGTTGTATTTACCTCCGTGCAGTTTGACGCTCTCTATGTTTTACGTTGATGTCACCCTATGTGCTATTTGTTTTTTACACCTGATGAAGATCGCTTGTGTTGCGGTCGAAACGTCGTGATTGATTTATTTTAATATAATTTTTGTGGTATTTCTACATACGTGACTTTACCGAAAAAAACAATTAGTAATTTATGCAGTCACGAAAGCTTTAATTCTTTAAATATTTTTATTTTACCAGGTAAGGCCCACTGAGTACAGCAAGTGGATTCACGAACTCATTTGTGCGGACCATCTGCTGCTATCATCGCCTCTTGTGCATGGTTGCAATTTCTCTCCGGTTTCAATCTGCGCAGCACAAGTGCGGTGGGCCCATGTATACTCCCCCCCCCCTACATTCTCAACGAGGAATTGACCAAGCATCCCAACATAGCAGGACCCTCCTGGAAAAGGAGTCTTGAGACTCAGCGAGACCTTGGCCTGTAAATATAAATGTCATGAGTCTCATTATTATTACACACCACGTATGCGTCTCCATTAAATTATTTTGCCCAATTAAAAATAGGCCCTCCTGGGGCCACGCGACCTTAATGAGACACCGGGAAATTGTCCTAAACGACCATTTTGCATTTCAATTAAGACCATTTATTTCATTACCCACGGTTTTCCTCACCATTTCCTCTCTCTCAACATCGATTTCCTCGCACCAATTGAAATCAGCTGATTTAGCAGTGGCCGTTAAGACTGTGGAAATTTCCGTGGTGTCAAAGGTCACCTCATTAAGATAATTAGAGGGGTATTGCGTGTGTGCGTGTGTGTGGGGAGCGGTAGTGTAGCGGCTAGCGCGCCGTGCTACGAACCCGGCTAGCCGGGTTCGTAGCCGGGTTCGAGTCCCGCTCACGGCCAACCCTAGTGGCAATTATCTGAACCGGTCCTGGGCCTCCCCTAGGTCGACTCAGCCTCCAATGAGTACCTAGTGTGGTGTGTAAACTTCGCCATTAGGGAGACAAAGGCGGCCAGGCGTGGTGCTGGCCACCCACCCCCTCATGTGTCGTGCCGACCTTCATAGGTTGTCGCAAACAACACTTGTACCAAGTCTGTTAACGCTATACGAGGGGTCGTTGTCTTTGATTCTGCGTGTTTGTGCGCATGTGGGCAACCAACATATGAGTAGTGTATCTGTTAGCGCGCTGCGCTCCGAGTTCGATTCAAGTTCACGACCAATACCAGTGACAATAATCTGAAAGCCTCTTGGGCCTCGCCTAGGTCGACTCTGCCTCAAATAAGTGCCTGGTGCGGTGTATAAACATTGACACTCGGGGGACAAAGGCGGCTGGGCGTGGTGCTGGCCACCCACCGCCTCGTGTGCCGTGTCGGCCTTAATAGGTGCTCGCAAAGAGCACCTATATGGGGGATCTTTGTTTTTGTATTTCCCACCAGGCTCTAGAAGGTTATACAGGGGATCTTTGTTTTTGTGTTTGACACCAGGTCCTGGAAGGCTATACAAGGGTTATTTGTCTATCTCTAAGTTGTGTCGGCTCAGTGTCTGTCCGAACCTGACATGGCCATTATGAACTCCTCTAAGAGAGCGAAAGAGAGAGAGACACACACACAGCCGCAGGGCATGAACGCATTATTTAATCAGTATTGGCTCTGTCTCTCCAAGACGGCCATTATGCACCTCTTGAGAATGCGACTTCCAAGCCACAGGGTTTAAAAACCCCAGATTCACAAGTGTATTTGACACGGCCATTATGAACCCTTCTGAGCTCCAGGGCTCGAAGCCGGGATCTCAGCGGCGCTGACTCAGTGTCTCTGGACACGGCCATTATCAGCCCCTCCAGGAGTCACGCATGGCAGGGCACACCTTGCCCAGGCCCCCATGAGTGTATTTGTTAAGGCGGCTGCTGGGAATATTGCTCTGTGTGCAGAATATTCCGCTCCGTGCGCGCATCTCCCTCCCCGATCTGTGGACACTTCCCAATAGTTTCGTGAAAATCGCCACCCCCACCGCCCCCCAAGAGGCAGTTCCACAAATGATGCGACTTCCCAGTGTACATTTCTGAATCAAATAAATAACAACAATAGTTTCTTGAAAATCGCCACCCCCCACCGCCCCCCAAGAGGCAGTTCCACAAATGATGCGACTTCACAGTGGACATTTCTGAATCAAATTAATAACAAAGACAAAGATCCCCTGTATAGCATGAACAGACTATTAGGGCAAGCACTGTTAGAGAAGAGCACCTATGAAGGTGGTGTAACGGTTAGGGCTCTGCGTGACGAACCTGGCGACCCGACTTCGATTCTCGCTCACGGCCAACGCCAGTGACGATTATCTGAACCGGTCCTGGGCCTCCCTCAGTTCGATTCAGCCTCACATGAGTATCTGGTGTGGTGTGCAAACATCACCGCTGGGTATACAAAGGCGACCGGGCGTGCTACTGGCAACCCACCCCCCCGTGTGTCGTGCCGGCCTTCATAGATGCTAGTTAAAGCGAATAACACACACAGAAACACACGAGTACAAGGTAAAGGCGCAGCCCTGCAGTTGCAATGCTCGCTCGCTCATCTTACCACTTTCTGGTGGACTGGTTCGAAGGTCCTCCACTCGAGGAAACTATGGAGAGCCACGTTCGATGTTACGTGAGCTCCTACTCGACCATGATTTATCCTACCCCGGCACCTCACATTAGCACGGGTGGATACGTACGGTACGAAATAAGTTCAAAATACATCTACATACATGATCTTCACGAAGGACAGACCTACTGTAAAATATTGGGTCATTGCCATGACCCGTGACATGCAACCTGACCTCGGTAAGAGTAAAGGAGCAGCCCTGAAACTGCTGGTAATCACATCACTGAGAGGACAATGAAAGGAATAGTTCTTGGTGGGTGGGGGGGCATTTGGCCTACTCTTCCACGCTGGCCAGACGTCTTAGAAGATGTGAGAGTGCTCCACACTTTACCCCACCACAAGCGAGACCTGCCGATCGACTGACTGTGGTGATCCCATTTCCTACTGCTGCTGGGTGGCCAGGGGCGAGGGGAGAGGCGGCAGCATCGGGGTTAAGACCGACGCGTCCGCCAGGAGATGGGATGGGAACGGGCGACCTCTGTATGGCAGGTCCAGCGAGCTGGTCACCACTTCCCCGCTGTGGGAGCTGCTGAATTGGTTTCTCCGTTCTAATGGCTCCTCGTGCCGCGTGCCTTGCTCTCGACGTTTCTGTACGTGCGAAAAACCGGTAACCGGTTATTTTACCGTTTCTTTCACGTGGCTAACTGGTTTTAGAAACGGGCGATTTATTACGTATGTATGCTGCACTTCTTTCGCACCGTACGTAGACAACCGTGCTAATCTACTTCAGAGAGAGGAGAGCGTGTGGATTGGAGAACGTACGCAGGCTAATGGCGTCATCTACATTGTGAAACTTTATTATTTAACCAGGCAAGGCCCACTGAGCTATATAGGTTTCTTCAGAAGCGACCTGGCCACAAATGATAGCTCAACGAAGCGGTTTATCACATGGAAATGTATAGCAGCCAAATACTCTAAACGCACGTTTCTAAATGTGGAGGGTAAACCTGGAGGACCAGAAAAAAAATCCACGCAACCACAGGGAAAGAGACATGCAAACTCCAAATATACAGCAGGCGTCAGGATCGAACCTACGACGTCCTGCATACCAGGCGAGGTAGTTAACATATCCTAGCCATCGTGGGGAGAGAGACAGAGACACGGGGAGAGATACATGGGGATAGAGGGACAGAGAGAGGGAAGGAGAGAGATACGGGGAGAGATGAGAGCACAGGGAGAGAGGGAAATACACGCAAACTCCAGATAAACTGCAGGCGTCAGGATCGGGATCGAACCCACAACCCCCTGCATACCAGACGAGGTATTCAACATATCCTAGCCACCAGGGCGCCCGTAAAAAGCAGTGAGGGGGGCTTGGGCAGGACGTGTCACGGGCCAAGGGGGTGATGGCCGCTGGTCGCGAATGATCACGGAGCGGCAGTCAAGGGACGGACGATCAAGAGGACGAGCCCACCGAGTTGAGAGATGGAACGATGGAATCGGCTCGCGTGCAAGGGGGCAGGAGCCGTGTGGATTGTTGCATCGCACGATCTTAGGGAGGTGTCGCCGACTTGGGGAGGAGGTCTTCACCCAGCAGTGGATTGAGCATAGCCGCTGCTGCTGTTGATGACGGTGATGGTGATTGTATCCACTGGCTTGTCAGCTTGTTTGCTCGTCGTATGCAGATGTGGGTTAATGAGGGGCGCCTTGCTGGATAAACACAGAACATATGCGCGTATTAATTCCGCATTAACCTTGGATGAGATACAATGCCCATATGCTCTTAACGGGACGACGTATCCCCGAACGCCAGTGCCTCAGACAGAGTGGCCAGGTGTTCAGTGAGGTTGATAATGGTTATGTCAGAAGCACTGAGCCGGCACCACTGACAACAATGGTTCAAGCCCTGACGATGGATGTGTCCCGTTCCGAGGGGGTTCGTAATGGCCACGTCACAATCATTGAGCCGCCACTGCTAGGATTCTGATTCAATCCAACCTTGGGGCTGGGCGACTCTGTTCCTCTCAATGGGTTACGTATCTGGTTCATAATGGCTGTGTCGGAGACACTTCGCCAGCACTTGTGAGATTCTGGGTTCACGAGAGGCATGAAGAGCACCAGCCCATTTCACTATGTAACACCATTTTTGTTCCTTGGTAGTAAGTGTTATTTTCTAATTTCTTATGCCTCAAAAGTAAAGAAAATGGATATTATTCCTCACAAACTTTGCTTTTGTGATAAGGACTTTACGTGAAGGAATGACACAAATGCACACGTTTTCTCATTGAGAATAGGTACATTTCCAAATATCATTGTCCTGGTCACAAAAGCAAAGTTTGTGGGGAATAATAGACATTTTCTGTACTTTTGAGGCATAAGCAATAAGAAAATAACACGACCCACGAACAAAAAAAATACATTTTTTGTTACAGTGAATTTTTTGAGCAAATTAATCCAAGCGAATTCCATCAGTAGCAAAGTTCTCGTGCATTCCGGAAGTCACAATCCTGCATTCGCCTCTATCTGCTACTGTGCACAAAAACAGCGAATCGCTGAAGTTAATTACGTGGGTTTGTAATGTATTATATATAGCTTTATATTTAATCGCCATTTGATTTCCTCGTCGGCTTCGGTTCGCTAATTATTGCAGAGGTCTGGAGTTCGAGTCCAGCAGGCCAACGTGGATAACACTCACAATGCAGTCTGTTTTTACCATGAAAATACTGCGTCACGTCTGCTTCACACACAGTTGACGTTAAAGATCCCGTGACGTCATTCGAGATGAGTAGTAGGCCATTGTGTGCTGGCTGTCATGGTCCAAAAATGATCTACATTTAGGGACATAGAAGTTAAGTAAACAATGGATGTTGCTGCTCTTCCCCGTTGCGCGCACCCCCGGTAGCCCTCCAGGATGACTCAATCCCAAGCGGCCACTTTAGCCAGCACCTGGGCAGGTCACAGAAGGCATCTGACTTGTAAGACTGTTCTGCATCCCTCCACCGATGTTCATTGTTTTTTGTTCCACTGCACCTCCGATTAGCACGGTTGGCTATGTACGGTGCGAAATAAGTCAAACATACATATATTGTGGGTGCATAAGCCACCACTGCCATTCCTCGCCTCCCGTTTATGGAGAGAGGAGCCCACAGTAGCCTGTGACTCACAGCTTCCCACACCCCGCTTCCGCTCTCCCACGCCCCATTGATTATTTTTCTGAAGAGCGACTTTCTTTTGTTTAGTTCCTTCCCCCGAGTGGAGAGCTGTCCACCCATCATGGTGACTGGAGCCAGAACCAGTTCACCGGACCTCCTGTATACCACAGATGCCCAAGCGGTACTGGTCCAGCTCCCAATATAGGAATGGAAGCCTCTCCACCAGAGTGAGCATTCGGACATTCCACATGACCAAATTATCTTGTTTCTGGGAAAACTCCGAGGGGAAGTGTAGAGTCTGGCTCGGCCAAATGGGGTTTGGCCAGAAGGTGTTATATATACATGTCCCCCCGGGGCCTCCAGCACAACCTTTGCTGAGTGTATATTCCATGGCTATCGATTTGAATTAGTGCTGGGTGGAGTAGTTATCAGCCCCTCGCACACACTGATCTTGCTACAGACTGTTGGGGTAAGTGCTATTCGCGAGCACCTTGCTGAATACAAAGTCAAATACATACACACCCCCTACTCACACTAACTTTAGCCTCACTACATTTACCCCCTCATCCCTACTCACTCAGGTGAACCTCACCACACTCACCCCCAAATCACTCAAGTCAACCTCACTCCGTTCACCCTCACACTATATTTAGTCTCGCACTCATTCACTGCAATATAACCACACAATACACTATATACTACACAACACACTCTCAATTACACAACAGACTACAATGTGTATCGTACACTACCGTACACAATACATCACACTACCCATCGACATACAGTACTGTGCATTACTGTAATGTACAGTACTCCACATCAAATTAAACATGCACACAAACACATGTATACACAGACGAATATAAATACAAGAACGCGTATGTTAATTAGCAACCGTTCACAAAAGACAGAGAACTCTTAAGCTGACAGGTTTTAAAAACAAACAAAAAATATACCTTAGGTCGACTCAGCCTCAAATGAGTACCTGGGGCAGTGTATAGACCTCGCCAATGAGGAGACAAAGGCGGTCGGGCGTGGTGCTGGCCACCCACCCCCTTGTGTACCGTTCCGGCCTTCAAAGGTGCTCGCTAACAGCAATTGCCCCAATAGTCTGTTCATGCTATATGGGGGAGTATTTGTCTTTTTTTGTGTATGGTGATGGTGCTAGTGGTGTGTGATGGTGCTGTGTGATTTGTGGTGGGGTGTATATGGTGGTGTGTGCGCGCGCAGTGTGTCAATCGACTGCCCGGGACTCCCTTGCAAACGAGAATATGCCTCCATCTCTCGGAATCGTTCCGAAGGAAATATTTAAATAATAAGGTAAATTTTATGTAACTCACAAACTCTGACCACATCATCGAGCATGTGCCCGATTTCGTCATAGCTCAGAAGCTAAGCAGGCTTGGAGGCTGGATAATGCTTGAATGGGTCGACCACCCTGCCAAGCACGCACTGGGGACAGCTGCAGAGGCTAGGATGTGCATAGCAAAGGGCAGTGCAGCGGGATCCATGACTGTAAAATAAACGTGCTTCTATTGAGAGCGGTGAATAATGGCTTTGAGGCATGCACACTTTCGCGGTGTAACGACAACAGCTTCTTGTGATGCTGATTTTAGCGCAACTGATTCACAGATGAGCCTGAGCCAGGCCACCAGGTGTAACTCCAGAGGGAACCAGACCCACCTGGGCACCAACCGAAAGTGCCACACGTGAACCAGTCCTACCCGTACCTACACCAGCCTGATAGTGAAAGTCATACAATTTCTGGAGGTCAGAACTAAATTATAATATAATGCTTTCCTACATTAGGTAATTATATTGTTTGGAAGAATTATTTATCGATTTGTATTTTAATTCCCATGGACATGCGAGGTGTTATTTGTCTTTATATTCTGTTTAATTGAGTCGACTTTGACACTAATTTCAGCTCGTGACCATGCACTCAAATAATTTTAACCTAAAAATCATAAAAATCCTACTCGTAAATGTATTCTGAAGTCACGGTGAAAAACGCGTGAATAATTAAAATAAATTTTCATCGTGAAATTAACTTTTTTTTGTCCTTTACAGTCAAAATGAGTTGTCCTGGCACCACACCAGCGACATATCCCGTACCGCTCCATCCAATGCGAGAGCAGTTTCTGGCAGAGCTGCTGCTGCCCAGTGGTTCAGAGGCAATGATGAAACGCTCCGGAATTTGCAAAGCGGAAAAGACTGCGAATCCGACACCGTTACCTAACAAGGAGTTACTGGAGTACAAAGGGAAAAAAAGTTAGGACAGGAGACAAAAGTAGAAGTAGAAGAAGAAACGAGAGAAATGAAGCGGACAGGCAAAGTGTAAATCGACGAGCAAAGGAAATCACAGCCAAGCTGCAGAGCAAGGCTCTAATGACAAAGAGGAATGGTGCTGCTTGGCATGCGAAAAACCGCATGCCGAGAGCAGAGCTGGAGAGAAGTGGCCCAAATGCTTGGATGGTATCTATAGGGGGCAAGGGTGTAACGACCGATTTCAATGAGGGGGGGGGGGCTGTGCAATATCCGACTGTGACCCCCCTCCTTTCTCCCGATTCACTTTTACTGATATGGCTACTACAGATTTTTTTCATCCGTACACAATAATGTTAGGCTATAACCAAATAGTATATTATTATTGGTTATTTCGGTAAAGTCATGTAGAAGGGAAACAATAAAATAATAAAAAATATAAAACAATAAAATTCTAACGACGTTTCGACTGCAACACAAGCAATCATCATCAGGTGTGAAAACCACCGCAAGAAAATTTGAAAAAAGTGGCGGTTTTTTTACGTTAGCACCACGAGAGCGATTTGGAAGTTATTCAGAACGAGTCCATCTATGGTCGGAAAAGAGGAGGGGGGAGACGAAAATAATTGATGTGGTCTGAAAGCCACCGTAAGCGTGAACAAGAATTAAGACCTGAAATGGCTTATCACATCCTTCCAATGATTGCTAAGCCTGAAAGCATCTTCTCGGTTGAAATTGTCTCTGTGTTTGTATATGTGGATAGCCTCATGAACGAATCTCTCATGGTAGCCAGATGGCCTGCAAAGAAACTCTGTCTTGGAGAAGTCAATGTCATGTGAACCTACTAAATTATAACAGTGATCTGCCACGGCCGAGGTGTTGGTCCTACCGTGTTGTAGGTCTGCTTTGTGTTCATAAATGCAGTCCAAGACATGTCGTTTGGTTTCTCCAATGTAACTACTACCACAGAGGCAACTTAGTTTGTAGATGCCAGGGTACTGTATGTCCGGAATCACATCTTTTACAGACGGAACCAGATCACGTATTTTATGTAATGTGTTGAATCGGACCTGGATCTTGTGTTTATTCAAGATTTTGGAGATCTTGTTTGTGATCCCCGCAATGTAGGGTAAAGTGATGGTTTTGAAAGGCTCCTCAAGAGGATCCTTCTTCATGGTTGTAGTGATAGCTTTGCGGATTGTGTAGTCGGAGTAACCATTAGCCTTAAGAGCTTGGTGTATGTGCTTGAGTTCACTGGCTTTGTGTTCCTGGTCGGATATGCATTGGGCTCTATGGTGCAGAGTCTTGATGAGGGAATTCTTCTGGGATAGATGATGGTGGGAATCCGGTTTCAGGTAAGCATCCGTATGGGTAGCTTTCCTGTAGACAGAGTGGCTCATTGAACCATCAGGTCTCTTTTTATTAGGACATCCAAAAAAGCTAGCTTGCCATCTTTTTCGACTTCCATGGTAAATCTGGTGGTTGGGTGTATGGAATTGATGCGGTCGAGGAATTGGTCGAGAGCAGGCCGGCCATGTGGCCAGATGACAAAAGTGTCATCCACGTACCTCTTCCATAAGGTTGGGCGCAGAGTGGCAGTCTGGATGGCGTCAGTCTCAAATTTATCCTTGAAAATGTTGGCTACAACCGGAGATAGGGGGGAGCCCATTAGGGTGCCCTCAGTTTGTTTGTAGAAAGTTCCATTCCAAGTAAAATATGTATTGGTTAAGCAGTGTCTAACCAATACATACTTCACTTGGAATTCACAATTAAGTTATCGTGCCTTCATGTGCACGTGAGTTCGCAAAATTCCTGATGTTCAGTAACAACACCAGCAGTAGGGCTACTAGATTTTATGCTGTGTGTATTTTTTAGGAAATATATATTTTCTCATTTGAAACAATGTTTTTTCGGCATTCATGGTAAATTGTTGGATTTCGTTTTTTATACATTTTTTGGAGATTGTTTTGTCCTTGTGTACCTATTGATTCGGGGCCACCCTTGTGACCGGCTGGGCCCCTATGCGTCACATAACGCTGCCACATACTCCCCCTACCCTCCCCAAAATAGTTTAGCGCCTGATTGGGGGGCGCATGAGGAGTGGAGAGCGCTTCTACATCTACCCAACCTGCAGCCCTGACAATTAATCTTCCCCATGTGGCCAACGTTGATGGAGGGCAACAGCTGTAGTAATTCATACATTGAGGTGGTGAGTGAGCCGGATGATTGCATCTTTAGGAGTATCGCAGTGATGAACTGACAACGATGATGATGCCTCCTCTGTAGTAACGTTCTGTTCTGGGTGGCCACAGTCTCCGCATAATGCTAGAGAGTTTAGAATGTTCTATTTGTGCATCATCTTCATCATGTTCATCACCACCTTCATTACCATCTTCATCATCATCTGCATCTGCATCATCTTCTTCATCTTCATTATCTTCATCATCATCTTCAGCACCTCCATCACCATCTTCATCTTTATCATCATGTTCATCATCATGTTTATCTTCATTATGTTCATCATTTCCATCATCTTCATCATCACCATCATCTTCATCATCATCATCTGCATCATGAGGTATAACCGCTTCTGCTGCTGCTACTGTTGTGGTTTGTGCAGGGGTTCCGTTTAGAGTTGGCTGATGATGACAAAGACGATCAGGAAGCACGTGAGGAGTTTACGAGGACTAATCGTGAGGGCTTCACCCCTTGTGCTTCATTGTTATTTGTTAATTGTTTATTTCTTCATTGTTATTAGTCCATTGGTATTTGTACATTGTTATTTGTTCATGGTCATGTGTTCATTGTAATTTGTTCATTGTTTGCGTGTTAATTGTTTATTTGTTTGCATTCGCCCCTCTCTCAGTTGTATATTGTTTGTTGTCTTGCCATATGCACGTTCACGTTTCTTCGAGTCATCATTCCCATAATTATTCTTGGTGGAGTTATTGTCAATTAAATGCCGTTCGTGAAAACATAATTAAACTGAGTTGTTAAACACATTTTTGACGGTGGCAACAACCTCAATGTTGAGAACCCGTGGCGGTATGAGACTGCCTTTCTCAGACACCACACGATGTGTGTCTTTGTGTGTTCACGACATCATTGAAGAATCTCGGGTTAGACTTTTAGCTGCCGAGGAGGGTAAACGTGGATTCATTCTAAAAACAACGGAGGGGACAAATGAATAAGAGTGTGTACTACAAACGTGGAATGTCTCTTAAGGAATGGGGGCTCTTAACACACCCCTAAGTATGTTCCTGTTTCCTTTCCGCCAACGATCCAACAATTGCTTGACAAAGAGGATGCGCATGCAAATAATCATTATTTTTGGGTCTTTCGGTAAAGTCACGTAGATAGGTTCAAATAAAATAACAAAACATAACAAAAAACTACGACGTTTCGATCGCAACACAAGCAATCGTCATCAGGAGAAAAATAGCGGGCAAGCTGCTGAGGCAGGATGTTTTAAGCGTTTGAAATGGGTGTAGCCCAAGGGTCATAAACGAAGTGGGCGGGGCTAGTGATGTTGAAGTGAGAAATTTGTATGTAAATGTAAGATCGTAGAACTACCTCTACGACGACAAAGCTGTGGTGGTGGCCATTGTATTGTGAGAGATTAGAATGTCAATGTAAGATTGCAATGTAAGATTGTTATTTTCTTTGAACCTATCTACGTGACTTTACCGAAAGACCCAAAAATATGAATTTCTGCAGTCACGAAAGCTTTAAGTCAAAATAATGATTATCTCGTAGATTTTAAACGTGTGCAAGTATACCTTGGAAGTATTGTAATACACTGAAGACAATTAAACCTTGACCACCGTAGAAATCACGTCTACACTCACGGCAGCCTCCTCCAATCTGCCACACCGGACTTGCAATCAATCGACAGGTTTCCGGTTCGACTCCATCTCCCGACGCAGCAGTTACGGCTATGAGAAACGTCACTGCACGTTGCTTACTCCCTCGCCTCTGTCCCCCCAGCTACCTACAAATGGATGGCAACCACAGTTGATCAGGAGGTCGCGTGGGGTGGGGTAAAGTGTGGGTATTCTCCACCTCTTCCACAACGTCAGGTCAACTTGGAAGAGTAGACCAAGTTACCACTGTAGAGAGTCCTGTGGTGGAGCACCAACCGCAGGGCTCCACCATTGCCTGTTACCGTTGAGCGACACCGCGTATAGCAAATCCCTCGTCAGGTTAAACTAAAACTAAACTATCTTTATTTTACCAGCTCAGGCTCCTGAGCTATGTAGCTCTTTTCACAAGCGACCTGGCCACAAATGGTAGCTCAACGAAGTGGCTTATCGTGTGGAAATGTATAGCAGCCAAACACTCTGAACGCGTGATGTTTATTCTAAATGTGGAGGGGAAAACCGGAGGACTCGGAAAAAAAATCCACACTACCACGGGGAGAGAGTGACAACTTCAAATATACAGCACGCGTGAGGGTCGGCATCGAACCCACGACCTCCTGCATACGAGGCGAGGTAATTGAGATCTCGCCACCGTGACGCCCTAGGTTAACTTGTAAGCGGCAGCCTCATTCACAGCCCCATGGGTTCTCGGCGCTCGATCAGGCGTCTCCTAGTCAGGTGCAGAACAAAAGTTAATTAGCACCGCGTTCTGGCAGCCAGCCGATCAACGAGATTACGCAACCGAGCGCGTTGTACAACTCTCGGGAATGGCCAGCGCGGCGCTGGACTTGCGAATGGAGAGGTCGCCGGTGTTAATTTGAACTGAAACAGTCGCACTTTCTTCTTAAATCTCCCCCACCCACACCAACTCTGCCCACCCGGCAGCGTACGCGCAGGGCGCCACGGGTCGTCATCAATCGGCAGGTTCAGTATGTCGTGTAATGGGGTAAAGCGCAGGTACTCCCACCTCTTCCAACACGGGATTAGAATATGTATTTACACTGGAGGAATCCGATGAGCTATAAAGCACTTTTTTACAGATGTCCGAGAGGTGCAGGTGGAAGAGTAGCCCAAAGCAGAGCTATAGAGGAGCTCCCTCTAGTGGAGACCCTGTCTGCAAGCAGTAGCACAAGAGAGCAATGTCAGGGCTACGCCTTAAGCTACACCCACACCTCTGTGTGCCGGGGCTCCCGGTTGATTTGAGATGTGAATAAGATTGTTCTGATAGCGTATCGCTACATGGGTCAACGCCCGGACACTTTATTATCGTCACTCCACAGCGACACTGCCGCGTTACTCTCTCTTAAGCGCGCTCTTCAGGAAGCATGGAGCGGAGTTAGAACGGCTCAACAAGTGCCTTCGCTGCTCTCACACTGTGTATGTACCTTGAACTTCTTTCGCACCGTACGTAGCCGACCGTGCTAATGGGAGGTGTGGGGAATGGACAACAAACAAAACACAAAAAGCAGTTCTAAAGAAATGAGTTGTCAATCTAGATGATGAATTTAAAGTGCAGTGGAAGAGCGTTCCAGACGGCCGCAGAAGCAGCGCATCTGAGAGCGCCACGCGATGATGCGGTGACCGTCTTAATTGGTGGAAGCGTCTTCCTAAGAAAGGAATTGAATCCGTTGTCAATTAGCCTCCTTGCCCTATATGTCTCTCCACGTCTTGACAAACTAATTTAGTCGCATCTCAGTGCCTATATAGGTCTATGGGTCTCTACGTGAGTCTATTGTTCTCTTTTTTTGGTCTATGGGCCTCGATGTCAGCCATTGGTGACCGGGCTGAGACCATCAACTCACGACACGAGAGAACTCGGCTTAATCATAGGTTGCAGAAACCTGTACGATATTTTGAACCTGCACATCTCAACGATCTAACGTCTGAGCCACCTTATAGTAAAACTATATTTGAGTAAACTCTCCAAAGCAAATTCAATTTCGAAAAGTGGCTGTGGGGTGTGTAAAAATAATGCGTAAAAATTACACAACCCATCAGTAGCATCCCATCGTCCACGTAACTCATGGGCTCCACTACCCATTAATTCCAAAACCCATTGGTCACGCATCCCATCAGCCACGCAACCGTTCTTCCACACAACAGCATTGGTTTAATACGAACATATGCTGGACGCGTTTTGACATTCAACATCTCATCAGCAGTCAACCTTTGATTAAACTGATGCTGGTGAACTGACAAATGCTCATAGGCAAGGGCCTTCACTGATAGATATGGGTCCGAGTTAGATGCAAGCCCATAAGGCCTAATTCTTTATTAAACATAATCATAATCGTCGTGGAGAATATCAAGAACAAAATAATCATAAAACACACCTCCACCTATATTTGTCCACATTAAAACATATTACACATTCCACGAGGTAACTTTAAAAAAATGCCCAAATGCAACTGGATTCAAGAGTTATTTAACCACTTTCTACTCAGAGGTCAGAGTTGCAGAGTTTGCAACACAGAGGAGTGAGAGTCTGGCTTCACATCCAGGCTTCAGCCTCTTGTGAGCTGTTGATCTCAGCCTGGCAACCAATTAATTACACAGATCAACAGATTTACATTCAGATCCATAGACTCACATAGACCAGGCTGGGATTGTAATAATAATAACCTCAATTTTATGAAGTGCCTTTCATATTGAAGTCTCTCAAAGCGCTGTAACATGAAAAAATAAAACTACTATAGAAAAAGATTGTACCCTTTTAACAGGCACAAAAACTTACACCTTTATTCAAGGCATCATGTTTGCAATAACGACAACACAAGCAGTCAAAATGCAAACAAAAGAGACAACTCTGATAATAATATGCACTGTCCTTGAATTTGATTGGTCCACACCCGAGACGGCTTTTCTTAGAGCCTAGTCTCCATTGGTGTTGGCGTCTTCTGGTCCAACACCAATGGAGACTAGGCTCTAATAAAACCGTCTCAGGTGTGGACCAATCAAATTCAAGGACAGTACATATTATTGTCAGAGTTGTCTCTTTTGTTTGCATTTTGACTGCTTGTGTTGTGGTTATTGCAAACATGATGCCTTGAATAAAGGTGTCAGTTTTTGTGCCAGTTAAAAGGGTAAAACCTATTTCTATATCTTGTTACTGGCAAAAGGAGGTCTCATAAAATAACACTACTCATATATAACATCTAAGCAAAATGGAAAGCTGATAATAACAAGATCAAAGACGACTCCCCAAATTCCAATAACATGACGAACTATGATAAAAGCGAATAATAATAATTGCAGAGTAATCCAATCAAACAGCAGATTTTTTTAAATCTCAATTACAGAGAAAACCTGCAAGTACAAGTCGGTGAGTTTTAAGATGGTGATTTAAAAAGTGACAGACGCGGAATCCTGAATGGACCGAGGAGGAAGATTCCACAATCGCGTAGCCTTGCAGGCTGCTCCGTTTCTCCCACATACAGTGAGGGAAAAAAAGTATTTGATACCCTGCTGATTTTGTACGTTTGCCCACTGACAAAGAAATGATCAGTCTATAATTTTAATGGTAGGTTTATTTGAACAGTGAGAGACAGAATAACAACAAAATAATACGGAAAAACGCATGTCACAAATGTTATAAATTGATTTGCATTTTAATGAGGGAAATAAGTATTTGACCCCTCTGCAAAACATGACTTAGTACTTGGTGGCAAAACTCTTGTTGGCAATCACAGAGGTCAGATGTTAATTGTAGTTGGCCACCAGGTTTGCACACATCTCAGGAGGGATTTTGTTCCACTCCTCTTTGCAGATCTTCTCCAAGTCATTAAGGTTTCGAGGCTGACGTTTGGCAACTCGAACCTTCAGCTCCCTCCACAGATTTTCTATGGGATTAAGGTCTGGAGACTGGCTAGGCCACTCCAGGACCTTAATGTGCTTCTTCTTGAGCCACTCCTTTGTTGCCTTGGCCGTGTGTTTTGGGTCATTGTCATGCTGGAAGACCCATCCACGACCCATTTTCAATGCCCTGGCTGAGGGAAGGAGGTTCTCACACAAGATTTGACGGTACATGGCCCCGTCCATCGTCCCTTTGATGCGGTGAAGTTGTCCTGTCCCCTAAGCAGAAAAACACCCCCAAAGCATAATGTTTTCACCTCCATGTTTGACGGTGGGGATGGTGTTCTTGGGGTCATATGCAGCATTCCTCCTCCTCCAAACATGGCGAGTTGAGTTGATGCCAAAGAGCTCCATTTTGGTCTCATCTGACCACAACACTTTCACCCAGTTGTCCTCTGAATCATTCAGATGTTCACTGCCAAACTTCAGACGGGCATGTATATGTGCTTTCTTGAGCAGGGGGACCTTGCAGGCGCTGCAGGATTTCAGTCCTTTACGGCGGTGTGTGTTACCAATTGGTTTCTTGGTGACTATGGTCCCAGCTGCCTTGAGATCATTGACAAGATCCTCCCGTGTAGTTCTGGGCTGATTCCTCACCGTTCTCATGATCATTGCAACTCCACGAGGTGAGATCTTGCATGGAGCCCCAGGCCAAGGGAGATTGACAGTTATTTTGTGTTTCTTCCATTTGCGAATAATCGCATCAACCATTGTCACCTTCTCACCTAGCTGCTTGGCAATGGTCTTGTAGCCCATTCCATCATTGTGTAGGTCTACACTCTTGTCCCTGACATCCTTGGAGAGCTCTTTGGTCTTGTCCATGGTGGAGAGTTTGGAATCTGATTGATTGATTGCTTCTGTGGACAGGTATCTTTTATACAGGTAAAGAGCACACTCTTAAAGAGAGTGCTCCTAATCTCAGCTTGTTAACGAGCTGAGATTAGGAGCACACTCTTAAAGAGAATGCTCCTAATCTCAGCTTGTTACCTGTATAAAAGACACCTGGGAGCCAGAAATCCTTCTGATTGAGATGGGGTCAAATACTTATTTCCCTCATTAAAATGCAAATCAATTTATAACATTTTTGACATGCGTTTTTCTGGATTTTGTTGTTGTTCTTCTGTCACTCACTATTCAAATAAACCTACCATTAAAATTATTGACTGATCATTTCTTTGTCAGTGGGCAAACGTACAAAATCAGCAGGGGATCAAATACTTGTTTCCCTCACTGTAACATAGGAATTACACCTGCCTTCTTAATAGTAGCGATTTGATGGTCTCAGTCAATTACTGCAACAATAAATGTTGCAATTAATTTCGTCAAAGTTCCAGTTTTGAAAATTAAATATCGATTTGTCTGTCATACGGCGACCATCATCATAGAGCGGGTGGGAAAGTACTGCCAAAAGTGCGTGAACCAGAGTGTCGCTCGAAAGAGAAGGGATCTGAGAGATAGCTCTGCGGTGTCCACTTGCGTGGATCGTTCTCTAATCCTGAAGGGGATGCACGGAGTCTCCGTCTCATGACACAACAACCACAATACAATCGGTTCAATAACATTGGGAGGAAATTACTATGTTGCGTTTTTGTATTATGATCATGATGATGCTACTGGTAACAATTAGAATGAGGATGCTTCTAATGATGATGATTCTACCACGATCCCCAACTGATGATGATAATGCTGCTACTGATGATGATAATGATTAGCTGAAAATGTAGCCAGCAAGGGCAGGAACAACAACAGCTGAATAACCCACACCATGTCACTGGTATTGACCAATTTGGAAAAACTACCTCCAAATTCCAAATTTAGGATTTACGCAGAAGCAACATCATCTCCCTTACTACAAACACATTGGCAGGACCTTCCTGAAAGATATAGTCTTGAGACTCTGCGACACATTCCTGGGTAAATAATTGTGAATAATTAAATTAAGAGGTACAGTATAGGCTTCTCGTTCAATCTGTGCAGATTATTATTATGATATAGTGATATCTTCTCGCATGCTTGATGGGGTTTCTCCGGACACCGCAGTTACCTAGCCCATAAAGCTTTAAAAGCACTCGTTAAAATTAAATGGACCTGGAAGAAAGAACGAAGAAAAAATATCTCGCGATTAAAACTTTAATGGGTTGGGGGAAAAGTTTCTAACGTTTGACATCTGCACACGGAGGAGAGTGCCGCATGCGTGGGATCGAGCGCATACGGAAGAGAAACGCCCGTTTACATCATTAGGCTGCCGCCTCTAATTGATCCCTTTAACCCATTCTCCCGTCCAATTAAACACGGCCACGCGTTCCTCATCCAAAACGTTACAAACACATTATCATCGCGGGCCCATTATCCCGCCATAGATAATGAGCAATGCTCACGTGGCTGTGTGGTAGAGCGGTGGCACAGCGGTTAGCGCTGCGCCGCGCTACAAACCTGGTGTCCGACGAGTTTGATTCCCCACTCACGGCCGCCAACACAAGTGACGATTATCTGAACCGGTCATGTGCCACCCCTAGGCCGACTAAGCCTAAAATGAGTACCTGGTGGGCCAATCATCTCAATAACGGTGTGTAAAATCATCAGTGATCGGGTGTTGAGCTGCCCATTCGCCCCCTCGTGTGCCGTGCCAGCCTTCATCGGTGCTCGCCAACAGCACTTGCCGCGACGGTGCATTAATACTATACGGGGGATCTCTGTCTTTGCACAGCTAACCACGATCCCCAACTGTTCGAGTGTGATTCCCGTTGACGGCGGCCAACATCAGTGACGAAAATCTGAACCAGTCCTGAGCCTCCGTCTAGGTCGAATCAGCCTGTTGTGTGTAAACGTCACGACTGGGGAGACAAAGGCGGCCGGGCGCGGTACTTGCCACACCACCGTATCGTGGTGCCATGTCGGCTGGTCGGCCTTCGTAGGTGCTCGCTAACAGCACTTGCCCCAGCAGTTTCTTTAGGCTACAGGGGGGATATTTATCTTTGTGTAGTCACCTATGTATATGCAGTGTGGCCGTGCGTGTTAATCAGAAGAGCAGGGAGAGTGTGAGCATCTATTCGTTCTCTTTCCCCAGCGATCTCTCGCTCCAATCAGTCACGCGCGCTGTGAGTCCGTGACAGCCCAAGACAAATGACAACTACCTGCGCCTTAATGATCCCGCTGCCGCTACTGTTGCCGGTGCATCTACGACCGTGTGTACGTGTGTCTCCGGGAGTCTGCGTTCGTGTGCCCAGGGGTGTGAGTTTGTGCGCCCGGGAATGTGTGTGTACCCGGGGTGTTTGTGCATGTGTGTGCGGGGTGTGTCTGTGTGTCCGGGGTGTGTGTGTCAGAAGTGTGTATGTTCAAGGTGTGTGTGTGTGTCCGGCGTGGGTGTGTCAGGAGTGTGTGTGTGTCTGATATGTGTTATTGTGTGTGAAAAATATCTAACTAAGCTTGTGCCGGAAGCCCCAGGGGGACAAGCGTCTATGATGTTTCCTGGCCAAACCCCATTTGGCGGAGCCAGGAAACTGAACCCGTAACCTCGGGGTTCTGCCAGAAACGGCAAAAAGTTACTGCGAGTGACCATGTGGAATGTTTGGACGCTCACTGCGGAGGAGAGGCTACCACTCCTCTGTCGGGAGCTGGACTGGTATCATCTGGATCTCTGATATTGAGGAGGCCCGGTGGACTGGTTCTGGCTCCAGTCACTGAGGGGTCGACAAGCCTCTATTCAAGGCAAGAAACTGGCAAACAACAGGGATTGGCACTTATTCTGAACAAGAGTCACCCCCTGTGAGTGGCTGGCTGAGGTACTATCTGTGCAGGAGGAACAGATGGCGATCCAGAGTTTGAGACCAGGAAAAGTGCCGGGCAGAGATGATTTTTCAAGCAAACTTCTGAGGAAGCGTGGCTTTTGCATGGAGACTGCCCTATATGGCATCATTATTAGTCTGGACCACTGGATTGGTTATGCAGAATTGGAAGGATGCCATGGTGGTCACCCTCTTTAAGAAAGTGGATTGCATAGACTGTATCAACTACCAGGGCATCTCCCTACTCAGTATGCCACAAAAGCTCCTGGCAAGGATTATTCAACATTGACTTGCCAGGCACGCTGAGGTGTCGGGAATTCGAACCTGACATACATATCTGTTTTATTTACCTGGTCAAGGCCTCGGATACCATCAATAGATCTTTGTGCTTTCGTCCCTGTCTCTCTTTTCACAAACGTTAAATTATGCCCTGCCGTCTCTATGCTTTCAAACGTGGACCCCTCTTAAGGAACATCTGTGCCGGTTTGAAACACTCAAGCTAGCCTGCCTATGATCAATTCTGGTTTCAACCAGGCTGGATTCTGTAAGGAGCACACAAATCCTCGAAAGATCTGGACACATTCCAATCAGTGAGCTTATCAGTAGGCGAGGCTGCGTTGGTTGGCTGGGTCACATAGCCGGCATACCCAGCCACCGCATGCCCAAGTAGCTTCTATTTGGCCAGAGGGGGGCTAAACGGGCGCGGCAAGATAAAAGATGGACTAGTGTAGAACAAGAGGACGTGGATCTGAGTGGACTTGCCGTTGACTGGTACCAGCGGTGTCAAGATCGGCCTCTATGGAGGAGGCTCCTTCAGGATGCCACTGGGCAGTTCAACGCAGTTGCCCTCCAACAACATCGGAGGCTGGATAAGAGATACTCACAACAATGAGCAGACCACTGGGTGGCTAAAACGCAGCGAGTTGACTTAGTGGCGAGCACAGTTAGTGCATCTGTAGTGGGTTCCACGGAGACGCACACTGCAATCTGGAGGCAGCACGTTTATTAGACAGCCCAACGGGGCTATTACTTTAACGATACAATCGGTTAACTAGACCCCAACAGGGTCACTACGTTACTGGGTCAGGAAGGTAATTCTCCTGACCCACGGAACCTAAAGCACAACCTAACCGACGACCGAAGACCGAAGCGATGTAACTCGGTGAGTTCCCTCTCCCCAACAACCCGATCGCTCCGCTCCCACCCCTCTCATCCTCTTGAGCGTGGCCTCGCTCCGCATCCAGCCACGCCCCCTGCTCGGTCTCTCCCGACGGAACCGGGGCCAGCGTCACGTATCCCTCTAGCCCCCTTTTTGGACCCCCTTCACTACCCCGTGTCGTCAACGTGCCCTCTCTCTCTCTGCAACGAGACCATGCCCTCTAGGGCCCGCTTCCCTGCCATACCTCCGCCGTAATCTACACAGTTACCTGCTCGTGAACATAGATGGCGTACACGCCATAGATACTATATTTACATCTCTACACATCTACCAGTCATCTAAGTCCGTCAACTCATGGCACCTGGGTGTGTACTGTGACCTGCCTGCGAGCCTTGGACACTTCACGAAGCTTCAAAGTACAGAATCAGAATATTTATTTATACCAGAGGAATCCGATGAGCTATGACGCTCTTTATTCACAGATATCCGATCGTGGCACAAGCGCCGTGGTGACATCACCGCCACTTAACCACTCACCCACCCAGCACGCTGCAGGTCAAATCACTTATCTTTCTGATTATTCCCCTCGCACTATTCCACTGTGGAATTCCCCTCAAGCTCTAACAATCATCATAATTCTAGATTTGAAGCTTGCATGACTGCAAGGATCCATACTCTTTGCTTCTATTCGGTAAAGTCACGTAGGTAATAAATAAAACAACAATAATCACGACGTTTCGGCCACAACACCAGTGGCCTTCTTCAGGTGAAGGAACAGAACTGTCGGGATGACAGCACTTCAATGACCGCTGCTAAGATTCGCAGCGTCTTTTAAGCTCGGTGGGAGGAGCAGGGCGCCTTGACAAAGGAGTTTACATATCAAAAATAGCTGTGTTAAAGTGTTGAAACATCAGGGTGTTAAAGTCAGAAAATTAGCATGTAACTGGGGGATTAGCATGCTGTTTCTCCCTCCATACAGAAACAACCACTTGAGACTCTGGTCAAAACCATCACACTATCATATATAGCAGGCATTACTAAAAAGATCTCCAAAATTCTAATTTTGTGTACTGCATTGAACCTGGTCCGGTTCAATACAGTACACAAAATCCGTGACCTGATGCCATCCGTGAAGGATGTCATCCCTGACTTACAGTACCCCGGAGTTTACAAATTGAGTTGTACCTGCGGTGATTGCTATATCGGGGAGGCGAAACGACATATCTCTGACCGAATTCGCGAGCACAAATCAGATCTGAAACACGGCAGAACGAATTCATCTGATGTGGCTGATCATTGTTACAACGCTATGGGTGATCATGAGATTGTCTTCTCCGATACCAAGGTTCTCTGTAAACCTACAGGTTATCACCAGAAATTTGTCCACGAAGCCATTCAGATATACAAACACAGACATAACTTCAACCGATAAGATGGTTTCAAATTAAGCAACCATTGGAAAGACGTTTTAAATCATACCAAACGTCAAATAATTTCTAACAGCAATTTCAAGTAATGGTATACCAAGCATATTCCTTCCGAACTTTCTATTAAACCCTTTTTTCTACTCTCCCCTCACAGCACATTCTTGCCGATCTTTAAATTTTTTTCCGTTTCTATTGCACACACACAGTGACCCATCCTCCGCACCCTCTACACAACAAAAACATGCTAATCCCCCAGTTACATGCTAATTTTCTGACTTTAACACCCTGCTGTTTCAACACTTTAACACAGCTATTTTTGATATGTAAACTCCTTTGTCAAGGCGCCCTGCTCCTCCCACCGAGCTTAAAAGACGCTGCGAATCTTAGCAGCGGTCATTGAAGTGCTGTCGTCCCGACATTTCTGTTCCTTCACCTGAAGAAGAGCTTCAATGAAAAGCTCTGTCGTCCCGACAGGTCTGTTCCTTTCACCTGAAGAAGGCCACTTGTGTTGTGGCCGAAACGTCGTGAGAATTTTATTGTGTTATTTTATTTTATCAATTTATTATTTTATTCTCATTCTACATGACTTTACTGAAAGAACCAAAGAAGATGAATCCTTGCAGTCACGAAAGCTTTAAATCGAAATTTAGCCTGCTGTATATTTGGAATTTGTGGTGTCTCTCTCCCCGTGGTCGCGTTAATTTTCTCCAGGATCGCCAGGTTTCCCCCCTCAACATTTAGAATCAATGCCACACATCTAGAGTATTTGGCTGCTAGAAATCTCCATGCGATGAGGCACTTTGTTGAGCTATCGTTTATGACCAGGTCGTTTCAGTAGGGCCTTACCTGGTAAAAAAAATGGTTTAGTTTAAGTTTAACCTGACGAGGAATTTGCGATATGCGGTGTCGCTTGGCAAGTAATAATCAAAGGTGCAGCCCTGCAAATGTCCCTCTCGCGCCGGTGCTAGCAGATGGCGCTCCACCACAAGACTTTCTACAGTGGTAACTTGGTCTACTCTTCCAAGCTGACCTGAAGTTGTGGAAGAGGTGGGGAATAACCACACTTCGTTAGAGATATAATTTGACGACAGGTCGTTCCGAAAAAGAGCCATGTAGCTCAGTGGGTCTAACTGGTGAAAAAAAAAGTATTAGTGAGTAGCAGGGGTGGTCCGTCAAGCAAGCGCCGTTGCTGCTCTGTGAGACGCGATGGGGTAGTGACGTTGACCTTGCGGGTAGCGCGTTTGTCGCAGACGTACGCAGTTCGATATATGCAGGTCGCCCTGTGCATTGACCACGATTAGTACTTTCATGCCGTCTGGCTTCACAGTGGACGGGAGATGTCCCGCGACGCTCTTCGAAGCGAGTGAAGCCATTGTGCACCAGCGTTGTGCGTCACATTCGTGGCGTAAATTAGAAAATGTAAATTTGAAAACGGTACGGCCACAAATTACTCAATTGGCACCACAACATTGCAAAAGTCGCTTCCTACTGGGGCAGAATACATCTGTCTGTGAAACACGGCAGTGCCTTTGCTTCGTGATTGCCGTGCACTATAAGATCCGCGCGAATACCACGCGTACTCCGTTATATATATTATTTATTTAATATTAGACACGGCGATGAAACCAGCCCACGCTTCGCGCAGACCCGCTGTGCAGCAAACACTTAGAGGCAATAAAAGACATAATGAGGCCCTCGATACATTTTTGTGAACGTCAAATGCTGTGCGCATCGCCGTCATTCCGCTACCATGGAAATGTCGTTGCCCAGAATATTTACGGCCGTGTGGCTGATGGGATGTGCTAAATTCCTGCTGTGTTTCATGCGGACGGATGCATGGCACGGGGGCTACGTAACCCAGCCAACGCAGCCTCGCCCGCCGGGGGAACTCGCCGATGATGGAGACTGTGTCCAGACTTTTTCAAGGATCTTAACATAATCAACACACCTGCACAAAAACATACCTACGCACACAAAGACATATATCCCTCGTATACTCGTTGGTTCTTTCAGTAAAGTCACGTAGAAAGAAAATAAATTAAATAATAGAATACGACGTTTCGATTGCAATACAAGCAACCGTCATCAGGTAAAACTAAATTTGAGAGAGAGACAAAACACAGACACGGAGACACACAGACAGACACAAGCAGAGAGAGACAACACAGACACACAGAGAGAGACACACAACATAGACACACAGAGACCCAATGCCTTTGTGTCGAGGCCTTGAATAGAGAGAGAGGGGGTAGAGAGAGAGGTGGGTCTGCTGGAGCAGCTGCTGGGGCAGAGAAATTAGCATGTCACTGAAAGACTCAACAAGACTGGTACATTTCAGAGAGAGTTGTGTGGAAATCCATCCCGAAGCAGCCAGGGGAGAGAAAGAGCAAATTGACCTATGAGAGCCTGGTAAATTTTAGAGAGAGAAATAGGCCGTTTGAGAAAACAAACATAGCAAAACAATTGGAAATATAATGCAATGCAACACAGAGAGTCAGCTAACACACAATTAACGCATAGCCTGGTTGATTACGATCTCCAAAGACTGCTAAATTTGAAGTTAAGTGTGAAATTTGACAGAGACACAGAGAGAAAACAAACTTACATCCTCAGACATACAGAGAGAGAGAAAACAAACTTACATCCTCCCCGAAGAGGTGGTTCAAACTTGATTTGAAGCTTTCGTGACTGCATGAATTACTCTTTGGTTCTTTCGGTAAAGTCACGTAGAAATAAAATAAATTTAAAAAAATAGAATACGACGTTTCGATAGCAACATAAGCAACCGTGTCTCTGTGTTATCTCTCTCTCTGATTGTGTGTCTGTGTGTCTCCATGTCTGTGTTTTGTCTCTCCCTCAAATGTAGTTCTACCTGATGACAGTTGCTTGTGTTGCAAATCGAAACGTCGTATTCTATTATTTAATTTATTTTCCTTCTATGTGACTTTACTGAAAGAACCAAAGAGTAATTCCTGCAGGGTATCCCAAGGACTGGTTCAGATAGTCATGAGCAGGAATCGAATTAGGTCGCCGGGTTAGTAGCGCATGGTATTAACCACTGTGCCACCACTCCCAAACATATACAAAGACAAAGCTAACTATACAGATGTAGTGAGTCTAACTGAGTCGCAGAGGTTGTCTTGGGAGCAAAACTATTTATTTCACCAACTCAGCATAGCATAACACAACCTACACTTGGGTGTTGAATACCCATCTAGCCACGCAACGGCAGAACTAGACACGGTTCGGTATCCCGGCTCGGACGACAAGCTGGGTCCTGGACTGCGTGGCTAGAGGTTTCTTTAACCCGACGTAGATCTTCTTCACCAGCAACCCGAAGAACCCCGAGCCCATCACGGGGCCCCCGTTATATCGGCCTGGGCTGGGGCTGTCTCCGCCCCTCGCCCCGCCCACCTTCTAGATCTCTCGAGCTCTTTCCCGAAGGCTCCCAAGAGCTCTTTTATACCACGTGACCACCCAGCGGCCCCCGTCCACCGGTGGCCCCCCTCCAATATCATCCGGTCACGTGTCGGCAGGTCAACCAGCGTATCATGCCCTAACGTAACCCTGGCTGGCTGACACTCCCTCTCGCTCCCTCACCGAGAGCCCGCACTGCACACTGTCCGTGGTGCCTCCGCGCTGACTAGCGCTCACCCAAACCCTGCTAGGGCTGGTACTACGCCCAGTAAGCGGGATACACATGCCAACACATTCTCCGCCGTGGCTTCGTAAGCCCGGCACCACACAGTGACGTTCACAGTCACTACACAGACATACACACACAGACAAACAAATATAAGATCCCCCGCATAGCCTAAATGGACTGTCGGGCCAAGTGCTGTTAGTGAGCACCTATGACGGCCAGAATGGCACACGAGGGGGGCGGCCAGCACCACGCCTGGACATCTTTGTCTCCCCAGTGGCAATGTTTATCCACTCCACCGGGTACTCATTTGAGGCTGAGTTGACCAATGAATGCCCAGGACCGGTTCAGATAGTCGCGAGCGGAAATCAAACTCGGGTCCCCAGGTTCGTAGCGCAGCGCACGAACCACTGCACCACCGCTCTCAAAGACAAAGCTACCTATACACACACACAGCTACACGCACAGAGACTCAGGTCCCCCATATAGCCTGAACAGACTCTTGGGACAAGTGCTGTTAGGGAGCACACATAAAGGCCGGCACGGCACACAATGGGGTGGGTGGCCAGCACCACGGCCGGCCGCCTTTGTCTCCCTAGTGGCGATGTTTACACACCGCACCAGATACTTATTTGAGGCTGAGTTGACCTACAGGAGGCCCAGAACCGTTTCGGATAATCGTCACTGGTGTTGGCCGTGAGCGGGAAGCAAACTCGGGTTGCCTGGGTTGTAGCGCAGCGCACTACCCGCAACACTACTGCTCCCCAGATTCACACACAGCTCCACACACAGGTACACAGCTCCACACACACAGTTCCGTACACACAGCTACATACACATGTACACATACACACACAGCTACATACACACACGCAGCTCCACACGCACGTGAGTGTGTGGGACGCGCCGCTACCTCCGACATCCGTGATGAATGTCGCAGTGCGCTTTTGAAACCCCGTGGTGTCGTCCTCGGTGATGGGGATCGGGCGAGAGAGCTTACGGGCCGGCTCTGTGTGAGAGTGTGTATGAGAGTATGTGTGTATGTGTGTGAGAGTGTGTGCGTATGTGAGGGTGTGAGAGTGTGTGAGAATCGGCGTTCCGAGTTCGAATCCCGCTCACGACCAACACCTGTGACGATTATCTGAACCGGTATTGGGCCTCCCCTAGGTCGACTCAGCCTCAAGTTAGTATCTGGTGCGATGTGTAAACACCACCACTAGGGAGACAAAGGCGGCCGGGCGTGGTGTTGGCCGCCCACCCCCTCGTGTGCCGTTCCGGCCTTCATAGATGCTCGATAACAACACTTGCCCTACAGTCTGTCAAGGCTTTACGGGGGATCTTTGTCTTTGTGTATGACTGTGTGTGTGACTGTGTGGGGAGCGGAGGTGTAGCGATTAGCTGGCTGTAAAGTCTAGTAGGGGGATATTTGTCTTTGTGTCCTCTGGTCGAGCACCGTTTGAGACTAGGCTCGAAAGAAAGATGTCTCTGGTGTAGACCAAACAGTTTCAAGGACAATTCATATATTATCAGAGTATGTTTTTTATTTGCATTCTGACCACAAGTATTGTGGTTAATGCAGACATGATTCCTCGTAAAAAGGTTTCAGTTTTGTTGCCAGAAAAAAAGAGGAAAAACCTATTCTTATATGTTGGTACCGGCAAAGGAGGCATATGATGTGAGAGAGGATTTATGAGTGTGAGAGTGTGTGAGCGGTAGTGTGGAAGGATGTGCGTAAGTGTGAGTGTGCGAGAGAACGAGGCAGTGTAGCGGTTAGCGCCCTGTGTTACGTACCCGACCACCCAAGTTTGCTTTCCGCTCACGACCAACATCAGTGACGATTATCTGCACCGCTCCTGGGCCTCTCCTCGCCCGACTCAGCCTCAAATGACTACCGGATGCGGTGTGGAAACATCGGCACGAGGGAGACAAAGTTGGCTGGGCGTGGTGCTGGCCACCCCACTCCTTCGTGCGCCGTGCCCGACCGTCATAGGTGTTCGCTAACAACACTTGGCGGATGTGTGCATTTGTACACGTGTGTGCGTGATAGAATGACATAGACAAACACTTAGACCAAACTTACATATAGCCATAAAGAAGCATATGTACAAAGACAAATATCCCCATATTGACATAACAGACTGTTGGTGCAAGTGCTGTTAGTGAGCAACTATTGAAGGCCGGAACGGCACACGAGGAGGTGGGTGACCAGCACCATGCCCGGCCGCCTTTGTCTCCCCAGTGGTAATGTTTACACACTGCACCAGATACTCAATTGAGGCTGAGTCGACCTAGAGGAGGAGGCCAAGGACCGGTTCAGATAATCGTCACCGGTGTTGGCCGCGAGCGGGAATCGAACTCGGGTGGCTGGATTCGCAGCGCAAGGCGCTCTCCGACACACACACAAAGCTCCCCCGTGTAGCCTTAACAGACTGGAGGGGCAAGTGCTGTGAGCAGACAAACGTAGACACACACGGACGCAGAGACATAGAGAGAGTCAGTCACTGAAGGCGCTAACTGTGCTGACGCGCTAATTGCCGTCTTCCTAATCCACCCCTCTCCGGGGACTTAGAGCGGCTCGGCCTCGCCAATAGCCGCGAATAGCTCCTGGCAGAGGGAGGGAGGGGAGTAATGACATTGGCTGCCGAGAGATTTGTCAAAATTTGTACAAGAATATGGAATTAATAGCAGCCCCGGTTAGAGCACTTCCGTGCGTGCGCGCGCGTGTGTTTATCCATGTGTTGTGGTGTGTGTGTGGTGTCGTGGTGTGTGTGTGTTCTGTCGTGGTGTGTGTGGTGTCGTAGTATGTGTGTGTGTGATGATGTGGTGTGTGTGTGCGTGTGGTGTGGTGTATGTGTGTGTTCTGTCGTGGTGTGTGTGGTGTCGTAGTGTGTGTGTGCGTGCGGTGTCTGGGTGTGTGTAGCGGTTCGCGTGAAACGCTACGAGCCCGGCCACTCGAGTTCGATTCCCGCTCACGGCCAACACCGGTGACGATTATCTGAACCGGTCCTGGGCTTCCTCTAGGTAGGCTCAGCCTGAAATGAGTACTTAGTACGGTGTGTAAACATCGCCACGAGAGGGTGGGTGCTGGCCTCGTGTGCCGTGCCGGCCTTCATAGGTGCTTGCTAACAGCACTTGCCCCAATTCTGTTAAGGCTATACGGGGGATCTTTGTCTTTGATGTGGTGCATGTGTGTGTGCGAGCCTTCAACTAAACCACACTGCAGCCTTTTCTCCTTCATCTTTCGCATGACCTGAGAAGATCAACTGTTAGAGGTTCAGCTGTAAGTGATTTAGCCATTCAATTGCTTTTTTTCCCTGACAGTCGGTGACTTGCAGACCTACCCACGTGTATATTTGGGGCAGTGCGAGATTACGTGGTCCATGGTTTTTCGGAATCGTAGCACTGTGCATGCCTGCACACGTGTATGTGTGTGTTTTAATGGGGAACAGTGACGCAGTGGTCAGCGCACTGCGCAACAAACCCAACAACCGAGTTCAATTCCTGGCGATGGCCAACATCGGTGATGAATATCTGAACCGGCAATGGGTCTCCCCTAGGTCGACTCAACCTTAAATTATTACCCGCTGCAGTGTGTCAACGTCAGCGCTGGGGAGACAAAGGCGGCTGGGCTCGGTACTTGCAACACAACCGCATCGTGGTGTGGTTCCGGCCTCTTCATAGGCGCTCGCTAACAGCACCTTGGCCCAACCGCCGGGTATGAAACATTCACGCTGATCTTTGGCTTTGTTCGGTAATAAATATTTGACGTGAGTCACTTTTTACGGGCGATTCGTTCTATTCCTCGAAGGCCAAAGGTTGTGAAAATATGCAGTTGACCTTCGCCCTTTGGAGGGTCCAATGCGATCCCATTCGTCAGTGTTCATCGGCGTGTGCGAGTGGAAGGACGCACACGGGAGTGGTGCTGGCCAACCACCCCCTCGTGTGTCACAGAGGCGGCCTTCATCGGTGCAGCTTTTCGCTACTAACAGCACTTTCCCCCAACAGTCTGTTGAGGCTACACGGGGGATCGTTGCTTTTGCACGCGGGCAGTGAACGGGGCGGATATGGCTCCCGCTGGCATGGCCAGCGGGAGCGTGCGTAGTTTTCAGGGTTAAAGTGTCAAAACAGGAAGTGAAAAGTGCATTGTTTTAACAGTCAGGCAGTAAGGAATTGTGAATTGCGTTCAGCAGCTGTGATGGAGAGATAGGCACGAGCACGGAGTCTGATAAGCAACTCCGCATTGTCATTGAAATATCACATCAGCCCGCGTGAACGCTCCATGGTGAATTATAAAATCGGGCACACACACACTTATAGATCTAACATTTATTTTAATTTTAGGTGCAAGAATTTGGGCAAGACGGAGAGTTAAGTTGCATCAGAAAATGTGAACAATTGAACGCAACTGGGATAATTGAATGCAGAGTTGTTGGGTAAACAGCAGGGGCAGAGCTGAATGGAAGGAAGGAAGGCCATGATCGGCTACAGTCTTTGAGAAATAATTTGAAGAGAGAGAGGTGGGGTTGTTAACATGTTTATTTTGCATTACCCATAATCGCATGAACAAAATGCAAACGGTGAATGGTTTTGCCGCACATATGTGTATGTATGTTGAAATTCCTTCGCACCGTGTGTAGCTAAACGAGCTAATATAGCAATGTCTAGAGCGAATATAGCAATGCCTAGAGTTAATATTGCAATGTCTAGAGCTAATATAGCAATATCTAGAGCTAATATTGCAATGTCTAGAACTAATAGAGCAAAATCTAGAGCTAATATATAGTATACTAGCCTTTTGCCCGTCCAAGGACGGGTGTATTGCAGTAAATCTGAAACTTGCAAGCGAAAAGCAGACCGCAATGTGATATTCATTGCATTAATGCGTGCGCAATTTGTAAGGGCGCGGTGACACAGACCTATTTCATTTTAAGGTTATAATCCCTTGTTCATCATGACGTCCTTTTTACTTTGATGTCTCAATAGGGTTACAGAGGTCATGTGACGTGCGGGTTCTGCCTTTGTAGTGAGGGTTGTAAGTTGACGCCGAGGAGGGGGGAGGAGGCGCCCCGGCCCGCGATGTGGAGAGACGTTAATTATTATGAATGGGGGGGGGGGGGTGTCCATTTGGAGGATGTCACCTGTTAGTGATTATTAATGAGGCGGGCTGTTCGATGTGGAGTGACGTCACCTGCTCATGATTATTAATGATGAGGGGGTCCATGTGGAGGACGTAACCTGTTCATGATTATCAATGAGGGGGGCTGTTCGGCGTGGAGTGACGTCACGAGCGTTGCGCACAGACATTCTTGGCTCATTATAGTAGGTAATAATAATGGGGGGTGTCCATTTGGAGGACGTCACCTGCATATGAATATTAATGAGGGGGGTGGTCGATGTGGAGTGACGTCACGAGCATTAAGGACGTACATTCCTGTGTGATTATAGTAGGTATATAGCTAATATAGCAATGTCTAGAGCTAATATAGCAATGTCTATAGCTAATATACGAATGTCTACAGCAATTTCTACAGATAATTTTGCAATGTCTAGATTCCATATAGCAGTCACAACAATATTCTTTGGTTCTTTCGGTAAAGTCATGTAGAATGAGAATAAAATAATGAAATAAAACAATAAAATTCTCACGACGTTTCGGCCACAACACAAGTAGCCTTCTTCAGGTGAAGGAACAAAACTGTCGGGACGAGAGAGCTTTAATGAACACTGCTAAGATTCGTAGCGTCTTTCAAGCTGGTTGAGAGAAGTGAGGCACCTTGACAAAGGGGTTTACATATCAAACAGGAGAATTTATCATTGAAATAGCTGAGGGATTAGCTTGTGACTGGTCACAGAAATAGCTATGTTAAAGTCAAAGCCTACACATCCACAGAGGTACCTAGTACAAATCAAACAGGAGAATTTAGCATTGAAATAGTTGAGGGATTAGGTTGTGACTGGTCAACGAAATAGCTATGTTAAAGTCAAAGCCTACACATCCACAGAGGCACCTCGTACAAGGACGCCAAAAGGGGGCTGCAACAACTCAAATATCATACAGTAAACCGATGTGAAAAAACCTGAGTCTAAATTACATCAATATAATAAATAAATGTACTCAATATATTCTTCAGAAGAAGGCTACTTGTGTTGTGGCCGAAACGTCGTGAGAATTTTTATCGTTTTATTTTATTATTTTATTCTCATTCTCCGTGACTTTACCGAAAGAACCAAAGAAGATAAATCCTTGCAGTCACGAAAGCTTTAAATCGAAGTCACAACAATGTCACACTAATGCGACCCGTTTCTTAAATGCCCTCCTACCGCCTCCGTCCACTCAGCACAAAATATAAATGGAGAGACAGAGTTAGTCGATCTGCGGATTGCGTGTGGTAGGGTAAAGTGCGGGTACGCCCCACCTCTTCCAATACATCTAGTCAGCTTGAAAAAGTAGGCCAAATACCACTCTGGAGGCCCCCAGTTGTATAATTGTTTTTTTTATTTCAAACGGTTCGAGGTCAAAGGTTATGGTTTTTACACCATGTTAAAGTGAACAGACCAAAAGGTCACTGTTACCCTAATTGATATTCGCGTCTTTCTTGTGAGCGGGTTGTGCTCTAAAGGTGTGACGTTTTACTCTACCAGATTGTGCGTTCATTGCATTGTGAGCCGTGTTTGTGTGATACTAACCTTAACAGCTACAACAATGCATTCACAACAACAAACAGCTACTGCCGTTTGCCACTGAGTGGCGGCGATATCCCCAAGGCGCTTGTGCCAGGCTAAGCGCATTTGGAGGCAGTCACGTACGTATGTACGTGTAACTTCTTTCGCACCATACGTAGCCAACCTTGCTAGTCGGAGGTGAGGGCGAAGGAAAACAAACTAAACACGTGAAGTGTTGGAAGGCTCGCTGCAGAAATGAGGTCACGGGGCAGACCCAGGTGCCATGGGTTGCCTGACCGAGATGACTGGCAGGTTCACCAGCTGTGCTGTCGGTCACATAAGAAGACAAAAACCCTCCCTTACCAGGCTGGTGATGGCCAAGTGTTGTTCGCGAGCGGCAATGAACACAGTCACGTCGCACGAGTGGGCTAGTGGCTAACACCTTGCCCGGCCGCCTTTGTCTCCCCAGTGCTGATGTTTGCACACACCACATCCAGGTGCTACTGTTTAAGGCTAATCAGTGTACCACCGCTCCACGCACACACACTCACACGTACATACGTGAGCACATACGCGTAAATACAAAAATATACAAATCCACACAGACGTGGTCTGAGTGAAGGACCATAAGCAATAGGTCATTAGTTGAAGGGAAATCGGAATACCTAATGCAAATGTTCAACTTTCAAACCTCATATATTATTCACGCTCAACCCCACACTTCTCTACACCATCTCACCGCTTTTTTCGCTCTTTCACAAATGTCTGCCGCTGTGTAAATGTTTTAATAAATTGGTGCGGTAAATTGTTCACGTGAAAGCAGCATTTGTGTAAATATTTAATGGGTTTTTTTGCAATTCGGTTGAGCTGCCAGTCAACTCGAGCTGGAAAAAAATCCATAAAACAGTTATCAACCAAACCTCGCACCGAAGACCGCAGGGGGGAGGGGGTGGTGGATGTGGATCGTTACAATCACGTGCAGGCAACCCATACTCTGTCTTAATATTGCTTGTTCAGGAGGGATGGGTGGGTAGGTGGATGGGGGTGGTGATGGGTTGAGACGGGCGTCACCACGATCCGTCTCAACGCAGTCCGACCAGGCCCGGTTCCTCACGCTACAGGGAATCTTAGACGTGTTAATCTTCGACGTATTAATCTTAGACATGTTAATCTTAGACGTGTTTACCTTAGACGTGTTAATCTTAGACGTGTTCATCTTAGACGTGTTCACCTTGGACATGTCCATCTTAGACGTGTTTACCTTAGACGTGTTCACCTTAAAGGTGTTCATCTTAGACGTGTTAATCTTAGACGTGTTCACCTTAGACGTGTTCATCTTAGACGTGTTCACCTTAGACGTGTTCATCTTAGACACGTTCACCTTAGACGTGTTCACCTTAGACGTGTTCATCTTAGACGTGTTCACCTTAGACGTGTTCATCTTAGACGTGTTCACCTTAGACGTGTTTACCTTAGACGTGTTCACCTTAGACGTGTTTATCGTAGACGTGTTCACCTTAGACGTGTTCGCCTTAGACGTGTTTACCTTAGATGTGTTCACCTTAGACGTGTTCACCTTAGACATGTTCATCTTAGACGTGTTCACCTTAGACGTGTTTACCTTCGACATGTTCATCTTAGCCGTGTTCACCTTAGACGTGTTCATCTTAGACGTGTTCACCTTAGACGTGTTTACCTTAGATGTGTTCATCTTAGACAGGTTCACCTTAGACGTGTTTACCTTAGACATGCTCATCTTAGACGTGTTCATCTTAAACTTGTTCATCTTAGACGTGTTTACCGTAGACGTCTTCACCTTAGACGTGTTCACCTTAAACGTGTTAATCTTAGATGCGTTCATCTTAGACACGTTCATGTTGGACGTGTTCATCTTAGACGTGTTAATCTTAGCCATGTTTATCTTTGACGTGTTCACCTTAGACGTGTTTACCTTAGACGTGTTCACCTTAGACGTGTTTATCTTAGACGTGTTTACCTTAGACGTGTTCACCTTAGACGTGTTTATCTTAGACGTGTTCACCTTAGACGTGTTCGCCTTAGACGTGTTTACCTTAGATGTGTTCACCTTAGACGTGTTCACCTTAGACATGTTCATCTTAGACGTGTTCACCTTAGACGTGTTTACCTTCGACATGTTCATCTTAGCCGTGTTCACCTTAGACGTGTTCATCTTAGACGTGTTCACCTTAGACGTGTTTACCTTAGATGTGTTCATCTTAGACAGGTTCACCTTAGACGTGTTTACCTTAGACATGCTCATCTTAGACGTGTTCATCTTAAACTTGTTCATCTTAGACGTGTTTACCGTAGACGTCTTCACCTTAGACGTGTTCACCTTAAACGTGTTAATCTTAGATGTGTTCATCTTAGACACGTTCATGTTGGACGCGTTCATCTTAGACGTGTTAATCTTAGCCATGTTTATCTTTGACGTGTTCACCTTAGACATATTCACCTTAGACGTGTTCATCTTAGACACGTTCATCTTAGACACGTTCAACTTAGACGTGTTCACCTTAGACGTGTTCATCTTAGACGTGTTCATCTTAGACGTGTTCATCTTAGACATGTTCATCTTAGACATGTTCATCTTAGACGTGTTCACCTTAGACATGTTCATCTTAGACATGTTCACCTTAGACGTGTTTTCCTTAGACATGTTCACGTTAGACGTGTTCACCTTAGACATGTTCATCTTAGACGTTTTCATCTTAGACGTGTTCATCTAGAACTTCGATTCACGTTCGTACAAAAATCTTCTTGATTTGTTGTGAGTGACAAATCGAGGATATTCTCATTTCTACCTCGCACAATTCCTGCATTTAGTTATATTTTTTTCCATTTTTCTTATTTTGGTAATAGTAGTAATTGTTTACTTATTTATGTAGGAAGTCATGCTGAGTCATACACCAATTCTTTTTTTTAGAACGGTCCTGCAGCATTGGGGTTTTTGCTTATTTGAAGATGTTTAAAGTCAATTAATGATGAGTTGTGTCTATGTGACCTTTTGCCAGTATCGAGAATGATGAAAAATAAGAATAGGTTTTTATCATTTCTGGCAATAAAACAGGAGGTGTTAAGATGCTCAAAAACCAAACAAATACCTTTTGCAAGGCATCAAGTCTGCATTAACTACACATACTTGTGGCAAAACATGCAAACAAACATGCTCTTATAATATATGCATTGTCCTGGAAACGGATTGGCCTACACCAGAGACAGTCTTCTTTATGGCCTAGTGTCACCAGTGTTAGACCAGCGAATTGCCATAAAGGTTGAAACCTATTCTTATTTTTCATCAACAATGATGAGTTGCGTTTATGATTCACGTGGGAGGATACCGAAGCACCCGGAGAAAACTCTCACGCGCGAGGGTGAAACCCTCTATTCCCGTACAGATGGAAACAGAGGGCGACTAGTTCCATTTTCTGTACTGCCTTCTCCGTGCGAGCCATGGTATGGCACTTGGACGGCCGCAGGAAGGGAGTTTCACAACACGTGTGTTTGTGTGCGAGCCCCGGATCAGTGGGACTTGTAAGCGGCAACTAATCTCGCTCTCTTAACTTTCGTCTCACCCCTGGGGAAAACAAACACGAACGTGAATCTTGATAACTATTATATCTGCCGCTCCGGGAGATGGCATTAGACGGGCGACCTCTCGCAAGTCAGGCGTGTGGCTGACCATTACACCACGGTAACCTTAATTGTATCCGAGAGCAGCCCGAGATTAATGAATAATCACACACACTTTATGCAACCAGCGGGGAAAAGCCTACTAATTTCTTATTCAGATATTTTATTTAAACGGGAGAGCACCGATTGAATGTAAATATTTCTTCAGCTCCGCTAGCCACGTGAGATTCCACTGATATTTATTGCTTTTGTTTCTTTATGTAACCTGATATTTCAGCTTTATTGATTTAACTAGCCGGCTCTCTACGACGATAAACTACATTAACTTCCTTTTTTAACGTAGATAACCGTGTATAATAATGTGCTGTGTTAAACTGGCGGAACCACAACGAGTTTTACGATGTTTATGATTGTGCACACGTGCTGAGCACAGGCTCATGCTCGCAGCAGCAGCAACAGCGGCTTTTGGCTCGGCCATCCAACAAAGACGGTGACCGCATCGCACGGCGCTTTCAGATGCGCGTGTGCGGCCGTCTGGAACACCTTCCAATATTCGGAAACCACTGGGAGCTATGCACTTTTAAATAATCTAGATTGAAAACTCAAATCTTTATAAGTCTTTTTATGTGTTAGTTTGTTGTCCTTCCCCCGCAACTCCGATTAATGCAAAATAAGTTCTACATACAGTGAGGGAAAAAAGTATTTGATCCCCTGCTGATTTTGTACGTTTGCCCACTGACAAGGAAATTATCAGTCTATAATTTTAATGGTAGGTTTATTTGAACAGTGAGAGACAAAATAACAACAAAATCCAGAAAAACGCATGTCAAAATGTTATAAATTGATTTGCATTTTAATGAGGGAAATACGTATTTAACCCCTCTGCAAAACATGACTTAGTACTTGGTGGCAAAACCCGTGTTGGCAATCACAGAGGTCAGACGTTTCTTGTAGTTGGCCACCAGGTTTGCACACATCTCAGGAGGGATTTTGTCCCATTCCTCTTTGCAGATCTTCTCCAAGTCATTAAGGTTTCGAGGCTGACGTTTGGCAACTCGAACCTTCAGCTCCCTCCACAGATTTTCTATGGGATTAAGGTCTGGAGACTGGCTAAGCCACTCCAGGACCTTAATGTGCTTCTTCTTGAGCCACTCCTTTGTTGCCTTGGCCGTGTGTTTTGGGTCATTGTCATGCTGGAATACCCATCCGCGACCCATTTTCAATGCCCTGGCTGAGGGAAGGAGGTTCTCACCCAAGATTTGATGGTACATGGCCCCGTCCATAGTCCCTTTGATGCGGTGAAGTTGTCCTGTCCCCTTAGCAGAAAAACACCCCCAAAGCATAATGTTTCCACCTCCATGTTTGACGGTGGGGATGGTGTTCTTGGGATCATAGGCAGCGAGTTGAGTTGATGCCAAAGAGCTCCATTTTGGTCTCATCTGACCACAACACTTTCACTCAGTTGTCCTCTGAATCATTCAGATGTTCATTGGCAAACTTCAGACGGGCATGTATATGTGCTTTCTTGAGCAGGGGGACCTTACGGGTGCTGCAAGATTTCAGTCTTTCACGGCGTTGTGTGTTACCAATTGTTTTCTTGGTGACTATGGTCCCAGCTGCCTTCATTGACAAGATCCTCCCGTGTAGTTCTGGGCTGATTCCTCACCGTTCTCATGATCATTGCAACTCCACGAGGTGAGATCTTGCATGGAGCCCCAGGCCGAGGGAGATTGACAGTTCTTTTGTGTTTCTTCCATTTGCGAATAATCGCACCAACTGTTGTCACCTTCTTACCAAGCTGCTTGGCAATGGTCTTGTAGCCCATTCCAGGTTTGTGTAGGTCTACAATCTTGTCCCTGACATCCTTGGAGAGCTCTTTGGTCTTGTCCATGGTGGAGAGTTAGGAATCTGATTGATTGATTGCTTCCCTTTAAGAGTGTGCTCCAAATCTCAGCTCGCTACCTGTATAAAAGACACCTGGGAGCCAGAAATATTTCTGATTGAGAGGGGGTCAAATACTTATTTCCCTCATTAAAATGCAAATCAATTTATAACATTTTTGACATGCGTTTTTCTGGATTTTTTTGTTGTTATTCTGTCTCTCATTGTTCAAATAAACCTACCATTAAAATTCTAGACTGATCATTTATTTTATATGGTTTCCAAATGTTGCTAAACCCTGTCTGTTGGGTATACTTGTCTCTCTGTGTCCCCTGTTGTGTCTGTGTTAGTTCCCCCTACTTGGGTGTCTGTATATACATCTGGGCTTATGTGTTTCCCCTCTCTCGCAAATTTAGCTCTTCTGTACCTGATGATGGCTGCTTGTGTTGCAACCGAAACGTCGTACGCTATTATGCTATTTTATTATTTCTTATTTATACGTGACTTTACCGAAAAAAAACAAAGAGTGATCATTTCTTTGTCAGTGGGCAAACGTACAAAATCAGCAGGGGATCAAATACTTTTTTTCCTTCACTGTACATACAAGTTCAAATTATGTCAAGCGGTTAACAAAAAACAGCACAATCAAAGTTGTAATCTATAAGAGGTAAATGCGTTTTTTGCATTGAGCAAGTTTATTTTTAAAAGGGCTTGGGGGGAAAGAGACAATGGGAGGCAATTGCGGAGTGGAGCAGTGCGAGGGAATAAGCAGAGAGTGAAGCGAGGTGAGTGAGTGTGGTGAATAGGTGGGTGAGTAAGTGAGTCGGTAGATGAGTGAGTGAGCAGGTGAGTGAGTGTGGTGAGTAAGTTATTGAAAGAGTGAGCATGTGGGTGGGTGAGTACGTGAGCTGTTGGATGAGTGAGAAGTTGAGTGAGTATTTCAGGGAAATTGCTGTGAGCAATGCCATTGGGATGGATGCTAATAATAATCAGCTGTTCACGCACGCGGCCACCACAGTGGTCAACAGGGGCTCTGGACGGGTGCAATGGGCTGGTACTCCCTCCACATTAAATTCAATAACCACATAAATAGAAAAGAAAGATCAAACTAAGCTTGTGCCAGAGGCCCCGAGGTTCCAGCCATTTGTGATGTCTCTTAGCCAAACCCCTTTTGGGTTCCTCCAGAATCAGCAGGAAACCACTGCGGCTAGCCACGTGGAATCTTCGAATGCCAAAGGCAGAGGAGAGGTGGCTGACACTCCTCTGTTGAAAGTTGGACCGCTACCGCCTGGACCTATGAGGAATACAGGAGATCCGGTGGACTGGTTCAAGTTCCGGGGGGGTGGGGGGGGGGGGGTAAGAAACTGCTGAACAACAGGGAATGGCTCTTCTTTTGAAGAAAATAATGAAGGGGGCATGAGAGCGTGACGGTCTGGTATGGAAAGCTGTAAGGCCCAGGTTACTGTTGGCTCGCCTGCCCATCAACAGGGGGCTAAGTATGGTGGTGGTGGCTTATGCCCCCACTGAAGGTGAATATCAGTGAAGGGATGCAGGCAAAGCTGATTAGTCAGATGCCTTCTTTGACCTCATCTCACAGGTGATGGCTAAGGTAGCCCATCTGGATAAAGTAATCCTGTTGGGTGACTTTAATTCCCAAGTATGTCATGATGCAGGCACCTGGGTTGGAGTGATTGGAAGGCATGGAGCAGATCAGCCCAATAACAACGTGAGAAGCCTTCTAGACTTTTGGGCTTGTATTCAACAACACGCTGTTCTGGCTTTTGCCCATCCACACAACGACATGGATGCGTGTCGAGCCCAAGGAAGAACAGCTGCTGGGCTATGTAGTGATGAAATAGTGGATGTGGGTCTATATCCTTAACACTAGGACCTATTGTGGAGCTGATCTGACCACTGACCATCAACTTGTCATCTGTAAAATGCGCCTGACCTCCTTCCACTGCGGTGGTGTATGTATGTTTGTTGAAGTTCTGTTGCACCGTACGTTCCATCGAGTACAGATAAAATGGCAGTCTGATCGAAGTGCAGTTGCAGTCAACGGATGGTTCCCAATTGGGTATCCATGTTTACGTATGCTGATAATCTGGTCATTGTTGCTCACTCTGAGGAGTTGGACACTGCTGCTGAGCAATTTAATAAGTCCTATTTCATAAATAAAATTGACTTTTCATAATGATCTCTCTCTCCACGTTAACAAAATGAAAACTATTTTTTTACACATCCCATCAGCCACAGCAGCCTTATGGGAGTGCTTCATTTCAGCAGCATCGGTTTAACACAAGCAAAACTCTGATCCGGTTTCGACATTCAGTCTATCATCAGCAGAGTCAGACTTGCTTCAACCAATGTTGGCAAACTGCCAGATGTTAACGGAGAGGGGGCAGATGCGAAGAAGGAAGATTGTCTGCTTATGGGAATGATTGATCTGTGTTTTGTATAATCACCGGTGGCTGAAGCTTGGATTCAAACCAAGGTTGTCGATGTTTCCGGTTAAGTGTCTCAGACTTGGCCTTGATGAATACCTTATACGCACGCTCAGCTCTCTCCCAATTGCAGTTCGCATGTAAAGTTGGAATCTGCAATGGACGTCACACAAATCAATCCTGACCCCAATTAAGTTAATGACCAATTGCTAAACACACAACCCATAATGAGAAATACATCAAATTAACTCTTAAATAATAGAAAATTAACTACAATGATCAAGTGAAACGTTTTTGTTAACAAGGCTCTTCCTATGAGACGTATTAATCCCCCAACCATAAGAAGGTGGAATTTCCACTGATACTACACGTCCTCGTATCGAAAACCTCGGAAAGTGTTCGGCCAATGCAGCCCTAGTGTAGGCAGCAGCTGCGTATATCCGGCTGACATCGGTGGGCGAGGTGCAACGAGACCCAGCGGCTTTGTCCACCACAGCGGGAGGAGTGCACCGGGCAGTCCGAGTACCACAAAGCATCGCTCACAAGCACACACTCAGGATTACAACCAGCCGTGGTCAGATTCCCGAGCACGGCTTTCAACGTCAGCGAATGGCAAGCGGTGGTGGCGGTCTCTGAGCAGAACCGGTCATAGGCAGGAATCGGCTGTGATCACCTCTTACGAACTTCACTGCGAGCCATGCCGACCTGAATAGATGCTTCCTAGTGTTCACGTACCCCAACAATCTATCCTATATAGATGTATGTTTATGTGAGGATATGTCGCGATATTTGTCTCTGTGGATTTACGTTTCTCTCTTTTGCTGCTACTATTATTACTATTATTATCAATTTCATTTCGCGTGCCTCTAAAATCAATTTGGCTCAAAATTAAAACGGGGTTGGGATAAAAAAAAATTGCCTTCTTAATTAAGCGATGTCCTGGTGTTGTTTTTAATCATCTCGTGACTAATTCCGTTTAGACACGTGGTTTGTTGTGATAAGTTTAATCATCCTAATGAATTTCGCCGCTTAAAAAGAGCGTTAAGATTTTAGCCGAAATCGATATTAATCATGCAGCAATATCAATTAGACAATCACTCAACGCCACGTATGCTTAGCAATCACCGCACGCACTGTACGGGTAGAGGAAAGGCACAAAATGAGTATACTGGCTCTGAGATATTTATCTAAACAATAAAACCACACGAACGCGAGGGTCTTCGCATCCAATATTTTGTACGATTCATATTTGTGTTTTCAGTGAGACCACGCAGGTATCTGGCACAAATCCGTGACGTCACGACCCACGACCACCCGACGCAGTCAAAACACTTTTTTTTTTTACAGGTGGTGTACACACACGTTGAACACGCACATTCCTTATCGTCGTTTCTCGCATTTGAAGTTGAGCAATTCTCACAACCAAATTTAATTGCTGCTAAATTTGGTTGTGATATTTGCTCTACAACTTCACCGGTGTGAGCGAGCTAACACAACACTGTTTAATTGGCGCATCGTTAAAAGTGTACATCGCGTTACAACCTTTTTGTGTGTGTTTTACTTACGCCGGGCGGTGGAGGGTGCTAAGACAGAGAACTCGGACAGATCGTTAGAGGCAGCCTAATCCAACAATCAATTGTGAATCAATCGTGACCCAGTACGCGGTTGCAAACTGATTATTTAAATAAAATAGATACAACTGCTGATGCGTTCATTCGTCAAACACTGCCGGCTGCCGGACTTCTTCTTTAGTTTGGATTAATAGCAGGAGATTAAAGATGTCATTTTAGATTTGGTATCCACTTCATTGTCTCTTCAGAAACAGAGTGGATCTTGTCCGATCCTCCTTTAAAGGAGTGAAGACAGCAGCAGCGGAGTGTTTACAATGTGGACAATGGGTTGGAATTCGTGACCGCACTCGCAGGCAGCCGAATCTTTGATGCGCCATATGTGTATCAGGTGGCCGTATCGGCCGTGCCCGGTCCCGAGTTGGTTGATGGTCGACCATTGGAGGGCGTGGACGGTTGAAACCGGGGAGGTTTGACGGTAGGGTCGCTGTACGAGATGTTGATTTTTTACGTCGGCAGCAGTCCAGACTCTCGATTCCATGTCTCGCCTTCATTTGTATTTGTGGCGTGGAGTGAAACCGCTGTTGTGATCCAGAAAGGGTGGCTTGATTTTCGGTGAACAGGCGGCGCTGGGTTTACGTCCCAATGTATCAGAAGATGCTGGCGGACTGAGGGCCCGCCACGCCGGGTGACCAACATCGCTGTCCGCCAGCTGCTGAGCACAAGTACAAGGGCCCAGAACCTCAAACGGCCGGCAACAATCAGCACTATAAAGTTTGGGCCCATCCAATTTCATTATTTTCTTGAGCATTGGCAATACGCTCACAAGCTAAATGCCAATGTCGATGGTGTGCTGGCCACGTGAGGATTTCACGAGGGAGTCGGTGTAGTTTTTCTGTTCCTACTCCGTTGATGGATCGCGAGACCACAGCGGTTCGCTGTGTGGACCATGGTTTGGGTTTAATGGACGTAGTCGGCACTGCAGTGAATTGCGTCTTTAATGTTCCATTCATGAAGGAGATGTATGTGTGCATTGGCCTGTTCATCTTATCTTAAAGCTTTCGTGACTGCAATAATTGATATTCTTTGGGTCGTTCGGTAAAGTCACGTAGATAGGTTCAAAGAAAATAACAAAAATTACTAAAACTATTGTAGTTTTTTTCTGTTATTTTCTTTGAACCCCTCTACGTGGCTTTTCCAAAAGACCCAAAGAATATGGTTTGTTCATGTTCTGATGCGGTTACACCATTGTTTTCAAGGAATCTCAAAGCCGATTAATTGGGATCTACGGAGGAAATCCGCCTTAGAAATGTTTTTTTTCATGAATCCAATGATCGATAACTGATTATTGGTTCCATAACTCGACTGATCGGTGGGATAAATATCTGAATCGCTCCTGGACCTTCCTTAAGTCCACCCAGCCTTTACATAATCGCCTGCTACGGTGTGTAAACATCACCAGCGGAGAGACAAACGGGACTGTTCGTGGTTTCTGACCGCAACATTTATAGACGCATGCTAACAGCAGTGTAGGCTACACGGGGGATCTTTGTATCTATGTGTGTGTGTGTCTTTCTAGTGTCCGGTATATGGATGGATGGATGTTTGTATATGTTCATACGTGCGTGTGTTTATGAGAAACTATAAAAGTGATTCGTACTCAGCTTGTTAAGCGGCAACGGTTTTCGGAATTTATTATCAATGATACAAATCAGATGCCGGTAACTGTTTCCAGTGGAATTTCAGTTTAAGAAAAAGCACTTACTGAATAAACGTATCTCGCAGTTTTATCTGCCACACCGGGAGACAACCGACGACCTCTGGATTAAAAGCCTACGGCGCTGCTGGCCACTTCACCACCACGATTGACAGCTCCCTTTGCGTCTCACTTTGTAAGGTGAACAACATTACGATTATGGCTGGGAATTTGTTTTCGTAGGGGAAAATCAGGAACCAGTTTGATACCGTTTTTTTAAGTTATAGTCGTTATTGGTATTGCAAATAAATATTGTAACAACCCTAGTTCATACAAATCTAATGTTTAATTATCATAGTCCGTGACGTGTACAAAGCCAGAGAGTTCAATAGGTCTCGCGGTTATTAAATTAATCAGCTGAATTAATGACAGAGTCGTGTCTCGAGGTGATGTTGATGCCAGAAATATAATTAGGAGTTCCTGGGGCTGTTGCGGCAGGGGTAGGCGGGATGTAAGTGGAGGGGGCAGGTGGGTTAAGGGGGGGGGGGATGGGGCGAGGGTGGGAGGGATGGGGGGCGGGGTTATCGCGTGCAGAGTCTCTCATTGCCAGTAGCGTTTCCTCACCAGTCGGTGTCAGAGCGGTCCATTTTGTGTCATTCATTTGGTACTTGCTAAATGTACTCGTACTCGGTACTCTGCGGCAGTTAGTTATATGCACGCGAAAAATAACTTGTGGCTGAGCTGCCTTTTTCGACTTTAAGTATATAAATAAATAGAAACATATTCTAAGCATATCACAAAAGAAAACCTCGTCTCGCAACGTGAGCCCAAGTGACTCTTGAACGGAACTGGTGGACATCACGATGCGGGACCTTCCTAACAAAGTTATATGGACTCTGTCTTAGCCGGTTACGGATGCGTGTTCGTAGCTAACAACTTAATTCTGAATTTATTTATACATTTGTAATGCGCGCTGTTGAACTTGAAGAAAACATTCAGAAGTGCGGAAGAATCACTGGACTGATTCGCGAGATTCCGACGAAAGGATGATGCCGATGTGTGGTACCAGGGGGTTAATGGAGTGGTATGTGGCAGCGCGACGCGGTGCACAGGGGCCCAGTCAGCCACAAGGGGGGCCAGAATCAACAAATAAACAAGTTAAACGTTTTAATTAAAAAATCAAAATAAATTACAACAACTAACCATAAATCCCTAAAAAAACATTGTTACTCATGCAAAAAATACATTTCCGAAAAATACCTAGCGTGAAAATTACTATCGCTACTGCTGGTGTTTGTTACTGAACACCAGGATGATTTTGCTAACTGACATGTGCGTTAAAGAAAGACGCACGATAACTTAATTGTGAGCATTATACCTTTAAATATTTTTTTTAGGAATTCTGTCACTGTGAGACTGTTTTATTATAAACCCAATACACGGTGCAACAAAAAAAATAGTTAGAGCCTACATATTATTGTATGCGGGTTAAAATATTCGTATCTATTTCAGTAAGAGTGAGTCAGGGGAAAGGCGGGAGGCCAACAGTCGGATCTTGCATAGCCCCCTCCTCCCCCATTGAAACCGTGAGTTGCATCCTGTGTAGCGAAGCGAAGGATGGGCTCGCATCCCAGACCACTGAAGCAGCTGCACCAGAGAAGCGATCTTTGCCTTGTTCGATTCGACAGCGAGGCTCTCGACGAGGAGGAGGCAATTTCCTGGTGGGGGGGGGGGGGAAACCGCTCCTGGACTTTGATGAACATAAAATAAAAATGATGGTCAGTTACATCAGACTCAAGGGCAGTCAACGTCACATTCGAGGCATTCACAAAAAAAACACGTGGCTACACAAACGTCTAATTTCATTGAAACCACTTTTTGTGTTTTAGTTTGTTGTCTTTCCCCTGCATGTTTGGCTACATACGGTGCAAAAGGTCAACATACGTACGTACATTAACTGGGGCCACAGTATCAAAATTAGTTGCTAAAAGGGCAGTTAAACTTACTCAAATGTTGAGGTGAATGGTAATAGGTGTGCTGATACAGAGCGCCATATTTTGCAGTTGGAGGATTAATTCAATGGCTTTCAAAAGTATGCGTCACACTCGTATTAGTTAAAGGCAAAGTGGCATAAAAAAATTATCAGAAACATTCATATCAGAGGAAATATCAACAACTTAACTTGGAAATATGACTATATCTAACATATGGCCATGATCATCAATAGTTCCTATAACAGGGTGAATAAAATCTAGGGACTCCAAAAAGGGATACAAAATTAAATTCACAGCCTTTATGTCCAACTCAAGAACGATATGCATGTTAAAATATGCTTGAATAAACAAAGAGAATAACAGCTGCACGCTCTGCTCATGTATAGCTGTGCAAGGACGCCACCATATTTGAGCATGATACAACTGCAATCCAGTCTCAAATTTTGGAAATTAAACATGACACACACACACATCAACAACAACCAGGGTCATGCCCAATTCACTCAGAATCTTTTTTTTAACAGACATGCACGCCCATAGAATTACACGGTGTTTTTTTTAAGTTCTATTGCCATCCGCATTGTGGTAAAGTAAAGTAATAGGTTTTACCCTTTTAACTGGCACAAAAACTGACACCTTTATTCAAGGCATAATGTTTGCAATAACCACAACACAAGCAGTCAAAAATGCAAATCAAAAGAAACAAACTTGATTCGATGCTTTCGTGACTGCAAGAATTACTCTTTGTTTTTTTTCGGTAAAGTCACGTGTAAAAAAACAAAGAGTAATTCTTGCAGTCACGAAAGCTTCGAATCAAGTCTGAACCACCTCTACGGGGAGGTATGAGGTCTGTGTCTTTGTGTTGTCTCTGCTTGTGCATCTGCCTTTGTGTCTTGGCTTGGATTTGTGTCTCTGTGCTGTCTCTGCCTGTGTGTGGGCCTTGGTGTTTCCGAGTGTGTGCTGCCGCGCCCCCTTTGCTCCATGCATACCTCATGCTAATTTGTCCCATTGTCTCTCAGCCTCACCTTCTCTGCCTATTTAAGGCGACTTCACTGTGTGCGTGTCTGTGCTGGTTCACTCTACTTGGATGTCTATGTGTGTGTGCGCGGTCTGTATTTTAAATTTCATACTTAACTTGCAATTTAACAATCTTTGAAATAACGTAATCAACCAGACTATGCGTTAATTGAGTTTTGACCGACCGTCTGTGTTGCTTTATATAGTTTCCAAATTTCGCTAAACCCTGATTGTTTGGTATGCTTCTCTCTCTGTTGTACCTTGTTGTATCTGTGTTAGTTCCCCCCTACTTGGGTGTCTGTATATACATCTGGGGTTATGTGTTTCCTCTCTCTCGTAAATTTAGCTCTTCTGTACCTGATGATGGCTGCTTGTGTTGCAACCAAAACGTCGTACGCTATTGTTATTTTATTATTTTTTATTTATACGTGACTTTACAAAAAAAACAAAGAGTCAAAAGAAACAACTCTGATAATGATATTCACTGTCCTTGAAATTTATTGGTCCACACCCGAGACGGCTTTTCTTAGAGCCTAGTCTCCACTGGTGTTGGACCAGAAGACACCAAAAGGCGTACAACTCAAAAATAGCGCACTATCAGAGTATTGAGGGCTCGGGGTGAGCATTTACATTATGAGACCTCCTTTGCCAGTAACAAGATATAGTAATAGGTTTTACCCTTTTAACTGGCACAAAAACTGACACCTTTATTCAAGGCATCATGTTTGCAATAACCACAACACAAGCAGTCAAAAATGCAAACAAAATGAAACAACTCTGATAATGATAGCATTACGGTGAGCTTCAGTGTAGTGGTTGAACACGATCCACATTGTGTTCAACCACTACACTGAAGCTCACCTCCATTCCTTTTCTTCTTCCTCTCTCGCACTGCCACGCCGTGGAATTCCATTCCATCATCTCTCTTTTATTTCCCCCAAAGCTCTTATAAATAAACTCGTTTAATTAAAGGCACGTATCAATTCCTATCTGTTACTACTTTGATTGCGTACTGTTTGTTTTTGGCCATTGGGCGTTTTTAAGGCTTTTGCTCATCAACTTTGCGAATAACAAATCTTCTCGGTACATTCTTTGACAGTGTGATATTACATTGCTCACTATGAGTGTTCTAATTTTAAACCAAAACAAAAGACTCAGTCTCGCGTCAACGTGGCACCCACAGCACATATGGTATTATAATTCGCTTCAAATGGAAACAGAATCAAAATTAAAGATGCCCGTGACCTGGGTGACGCCAGTCCCACGAGTGAAAACAGAGATGATGATTCCCGCACGCATGCTTGACCTATACTCGCTCCAGTCTCGATACTCCATCCAAAATATCCACAGAACACTTGACAAATGTGCTATTTGTCCATTGCATTGGCTCTCCTCCTTTTATTTAAATAAAATAATAATAAAAACACACGCACACGATTAAATTACCCAGAATGCAGCCGATCGCATGCAATTTGGGAAGCCAATCAGGGTTGAGTATGGTTGCCAACTTCTCACACAACCAAACCCAAACATATAATTGGTTCTTTCGGTAAAGTCACGGTAGGACCAACACCTCGGCCGTGGCAGATCACTGATAATTCAGTGGGCTCACATGACATTGACATCTCCAAGACAGAGGTTTTCTGCAAGCCATCTGGCTACCATGAGAGATTCGTTCATGAGGCTATCCACATATACAAACACGGAGACAATTTCAACAGAGAAAATGGATTCTGGCTTAGAAATCATTGGAAGGATTTGATAAACCATTTCGGGTCTTAATTGATTGTGTTCACGCTTTCGGTGACTTTCAGACCGCATTCCATTATCTTCCTCTCCTCCCTCCTCTTTTCCCAACATATATGGACTCGTCTATCTGAAAAACTGCCAAAATCGCTGTCCGTGGTACTAACGTTAAGAAAAAACGCCACTTTTTTCTAAAAATGTTGCTGTGGTTTTCACACCTGATGATGATTGCTTGCGTTTCAGTTGAAACGTCGTGATATTGTATTGTTTTTTTTATTTTTATTATTTTATTGTTTCCCTTCTACGTGACTTTACCGAAAGAACCAAGAATATGAATCCCTGCAGTCACGAAAGCTTTAAATAAATAAAAACCCAGACATATTTAGCATTCTGTAGTGGGTCCATTTTAAACGCTGCAGTCTCCTGAATTAAACAGTTTCAGAACCATATCTCGGTACAAATTCGATTCCTGTCACCTTTAGCTTCTGCCGCGAGACGTTAAGTTACACAGTGTGCGTGGCATCTTGAACCTGCTGGAGTAGACCTGGGGGTAAACCTTTGGTGTGTTCATTCTCAGCACAGTCTCCTACACCTATCCTGAAGGATGCAAGCGACGTGCTCAATCACCCAGCGAACTTTGTCTACAAAGCAAAGCCAGAGCGAGGACTCATCCTTGGTATACTCGAGACGTGGTAACAAATTTCGGAGACAGGCCTGACCCCGATTGGTGTCCACACCCCTGTGCCAGTGCAGCTCATGAGCAGTCCAAAGGAGGGCAATGTCCTTCAAACGCAAGCCATCGCAGACTCCAGTTTGATGTACACAACACGGAGCAGGCGGTGGAACTGCCAGTGACAGTTCTGTCAGCAGGTGGAGGCCAGGCAAAGCATCCACCTACTCCAATGAGCTACGTACGGTGCAAAAGAAGTTCAACATGCATACATACATACATAGATTCACATAGTCACTCACTCATATAGTAACTCACCCACACACATAGTCACTCATAGACACACTCACCCACCCTGCAATTAGCACGGTTGTCTATGTACGGTGGGAAAGAAGTTCAACATACATACATTGTTCAATTCCAAGCAGTGAATCCGGACTGCAGGGCTGGCGACGGCAGTACAGGGGTGCAGCACGTGGGCGAACACCATTTCAGGCTCCGAGAGGAGTTAGATTGTATGGATCGATGTGTGTTGAACTTCTTTCACACCGTACGTAGCCAACCGTGCTAATCGGAGGCGCAATCTCGATGTAAGATTGGCGGGGACAGCTCCCATGAGCAGGGGGGGGGGGGGGGGTCGCTTACCAACCTCGTATCGTCACGTCACTACGACATGCACCCTCGTTCCCAATTGGCCGCCTCGCAGACCATCAGAAAGAGCTGATGTCGGCTGACACGCACCGGTGGCAAGACACGGTTGAGTAACCTCAGGCGAAGTTACGTTGGGCTCTGCAGCACACCCAATCATGGATCGTCTCGATGGCCCCACTGCACCTCCTCCAGAGGTCGGCGCACCTGAGTTTGTGCTTGGGTCAGGGTGTGTCGGCTGCTCAGCAGCGACCAGAAGCTCGGGAGAGGGTAACTGCAGGTGCGTGGTGAGTGCTCATCGTGTGTCCCTCTCCCTTTCAAACATCACAGCCGCAATAAATATTGGAAAGTGGGTCGGTTGATATAACTGTGGCTGAGCCCGGAGCAACCTCACATGCACCGCAGGTTTCAATATTTGAATAGAGTTTAAAAAAGCCAACCACCCAAAAGTAACAACATGCGAACAACACTTGAACATAACAATTATTAAAGTTGTCACAATAACTCTTCGTACAGTTTTACAAGAAGTTGGGGTAGCGGGTAGTTTGCGATAAACTACCTCAGGGCATGACGACCCTGCCTTACGCGAGTCCCAGGCACAGCTGACCTGGCTGTCAGTACCATGTAAGGGCCCGTCCCAGGGTTACGCGGTTTTCTCACTGCCTTGTGAGTGTCTCGGGAGATTCAATGGCTATGGGAGTAAACTCCTACAGAGAATCAGGAGTGGGGCCCCTTAGGGTACCAAACGTCATGCTACGCAATCCTTTGGACTTCACCAGCAAGGCCGAGGGGGGAATCCTGACACATGCGCAACCCATGATTTCCAGAATAACCTGCCCAGGCTTTGCACCAACAAGAGGTGCAAAAGTGTGGAGAGGACACTCCTTGGCCACCTAATCGTGGCCAAAAAACACGGATGCCAGCAGTCAAGGGTTATAAGCTCATTTTGGATTGGTGTAAAAAATTGATGCCATGGGTTGCCATCGTCAGTGGGAGGGGTCATTGCACCCCAATGGATAGCTACCGCCCGCCTCAAGCTGGGCAGCCCACGGCCAATCAGGTGTGTTCCCGCCATGGCTCACCTGCTCCACTGGGTGCTTGGAGCAAAACAAAAGGAAAGAAGGTACCACCCCTTCATTTTGCAAGCTGGAATGTACGTACAATGTGTTCTGGATTCTCCAAAGATCTATTGCAGATTGAGGACACCTGCAAGACTGCAGTTATCGACAGGGAGCTGGCAAGACTCCATGTGGATATTACAGCACTGCAGGAGACCCGGCTTGCTGGCAGTGGCTCACTACGAGAGAGTGACTATGCTTTCTACTGGCAAGGCAAACAGCAGAATGAACCAAGGCAACACGGTGTTGGGTTTGCCGTCAAAAACACACTCCATGGCATGATAGAAACACTGACCGCAGGTTCCGAGTGGATTCTGTTCATGAGGCTGGTCACTGCTTTTGGCCATGTAAACATCCTGAGTGTCATAGCCCCAACAATCTACTTACCTCCGGAGATTCATGACCAGTTTTATGAAGAGCTTTACAATATTACTCTTTGGTTCTTTCGGTAAAGTCACGTAGGTATAAAATAAAATATAAATCACGACGTTTTGGGTGCAGCAAAAGCATCTGTCATCAGGTGGGAAAGCATAGTCTGCTACTGAGGCAGACTGTTTTAAAATGTTTTAAATGGGTGTAGCCCAAGGGTCATGAAGAAGTGGCCGAGGCTAGTGATGTTAATGTGAGAAATTAGCATGTAACTGTAAGATAGGAAAGTGGCCTCCTAGATGAGGACACGGAAGTGGCTATGTTAATGTGAGATATTAGCATTATGTTAATGTGAGAAATTAGTATGTAACTGTAGAAAAGGTGGTGAGCGTGAGATATCTAAGAGAGAGGCATAGAGACATAGAGATAAAAAGGGTCAGAAATAACAGCTAACATAGGCAGGTAGGATGGAAACATCACAGTCAGTTAAGACTTTGCCTAGTTATTAACGTCCTTCCACTGATTGCTCAGTTTGTACCCATCCTCTCGGTTGAAGTTGTGTCTGTGTTTATATATTTGGATTGCTTCATAAACAAATCTCTGAAGGTAGCCGGTAGGTTTGCAGAGTACCTCCGTCTTGTAAAAAATCTATTTAGTGTGAGCCCACAGCGTTAAAGCAATGATCGGCAACGGCAGAGGTATTGGTCCTACCGTGTTTTAGATCTGCATTCTGTTCACGAACGCGGTCCGAGACATGCCGTTTCGTTTCCCCAATGTAACTGCTGCCGTAACCACAAATCAGTTTGTAGACACCAGGGTATTGCATGTCAGGATTCACATCCTTTACATATGGGATTTTTGTATACTGTGTTGAAACGAACCTGGATCTTGTGTTTGTTTAAGATTTTGGAAATCTTTTTGGTAACCCCTGCTATGTACGGTAAAGTTATGGTTTTGGTTGGATCCTCAGAAGGTTGTTCTCCGCATGGCTGGGGAGACAGCTTTGCAGATTGTACGGTCCGAGTATCCGTTCATCCTGAGGGCTTGGTGTACGTGCCCCAACTCACTGGCTATGTGGTGCTGGTCGGAAATGCAACAGGCCCTATGGTGTAGTGTTTTGATGTGGGAATTCTTCTGGGCTCGATGGTGGTGGGAATCAGGCTTTAAATAGGCATTCGTGTGGGTGGCTTTCATGTAGACCGAATGTCCCTACGAGCCAACAGGTCTCTTCTCGATCAAAACATCCAGGAATGGTAGCTTGCCATCCTTTTCCACTTCCATGGTAAATTTGATATACGGGTGTATGGAATTGATGTGGTTGAGAAATTGGTTCAATGCTGGCAGGCCTCGGGGCCAGATGTCGAACGTGTCATCTACGTATCTCTTCCACAAGGAAGGATGCAGGGCGGATGTCTGGATGGCATCTTTTTAAAATTTCTCCATGAAAACATTCGCTACCACTGGCGATAAGGGAGAACCCATTGGGGTACCCTTATTTTGTTTGTAGAATGTACCATTCCAGGTGAAGTATGTGTTGGTAAGACAGTGCCTTACCAAAGTTGGCATATCTGGATTCAGCCTTGTTGGATCAAATCCTCAATGATTGCAATGGTGTAAAGTACAGGTACATTGGTGAACAGAGAGACTACATCGAAACTGACAAGCAAATCATCCGGAGACTGGGAGATGTGCTTGATTAGAGAAACCAAGTCAGCTGAGTTAAGTAAAGCTGAGGTGGACTTGCCCGTGAAAGGAAGCAGGGTCTCAGACAGAAATCGGGCCAGTTTGTTGGTGGGTGAGGTAATGGTGGAGACGATTGGACGGAGCAGGGTACCTACTGTGTGAATTTTTGGAAGGCCATAAAATCTGGGTGGTCTAGTAGCCGAAGGTTTTAGGGAGCTCTGCTTGGTCTCATCGTTTAGAGAAGTCGATTTAGTGATGATATTGTTGTTTTTTGTAGCTAGGCAGTTGGTGGGATCTCTGTTGATTTTGGTATAGCTGCCATGATTAAGTAGGTTCTGAATTTTATTGTTGTATGTGGTTTCATCCATGATGACAGTGGCATTGCCCTTGTCGGCTGAGGATTACAATGTATTTTTTTGTATAATATTATTCGCAAAATCCCCAGCTCTGAGCACATGTTTCTGTTGGGAGACTTCAATGCAAGGGTTGGGGCTGACCACAACATGTGGCCCCCATGTCTTGGCTATCATGGCATCGGGAAGACGAATGCCAGTGGCCAAAGACTACTGGAGCTCTGCTAATACCACATTCTCTGTATCACAAACTCATTCTTTCTCACAAAACCATGCCATAAAGTATCATGGAGACATCCAAGGTCTCTTAATTGGCACCAACTGGACCTCGTCATCACCCGACAAGCCCTCCTCAACGCAGTACTCATCACACGCAGCTATCACAGTTCAGTCTGTGACACCGATCACTTGCCGGTATCCAGCAAGGTCAGGCTACGCCCCAAAAAAATACACCGCCTCAAACAAAAGCGCTACCTACGCTTCAACTCTGCCAAGACCACCTTCCCAGAGCTCACTCAATCATTCCAACACAGCCTTGACCAGTCCCTACACGACACACCAGATGAAAGTATGGAGACAAAGTGGGTGTACATCAGAGACGCCATCATCAATGCAGCAATCAATACCTTTGGCAAGCAGACAAGGCAGAACACAGACTGGTTTGAGGAACACCTGGCTATATTGGAACCATTCCTCCAAGCCAAGCGCATGATGCTCCTGAAGTACAAGAAAGTCCCAAGTACAGGATCATTAAGGGCTCTGAAAGCTGCCCACAGGGCAGCTCAAACGACTGCCAGACGCTGCACCAACAACTACTGGCTGAACGTCAACAGTAGGATTCAACTCGCCTCTGACACTGGTAATATCCGTGCCATGTAGGAAGGCATCAAGACAGCCTTTGGTCCAAACATCAGGAGGACTGCCCCCCTGAAATCCAGCAGAGGGGCCATCATCACTGATAAACAACAGCAAATGGCCAGGTGGGTAGAACACTACTCAGAGCTCTACTCACAAGACAACGGTGTGTCAGAAGCTGACCTTGCTGCTGTAAAGCCCCTAACAACGATACACAAACTGGACAATGTTACAACCTTGAATGGACTTGACAAGGCCATCAACTCACTAGCCAGAAGCAAGTCCCTGGGACAGGACAGCATCACACCTGAGGTACTGAAATGTGCGAAACCGGCCATCCTCACAAATCTCCATGAACTTATCTGCCAGTGCTGGGAAGAAGGAGCAGTGCCTCAAGACATGAGAGACTTCAACATCATCACCCTATATAAAAACAAGGGTGACCATGCGGACTGCAATAACTATCACGGCATTTCCCTGCTGAGCATCGTGGGGAAAATCCTTGCCCGTGTGGTCCTCAGCAGGTTACAGATACTAGCTGAGAGGACGTATCCTGAGGCTCAGAGTGGCTTCAAAGCAGGAAGGTCCACAATTACGTCAGTTACAGGATAAATGTTGAGAACAGAAAATGTCCCTGTACTTGGTATTCATTGATCTTACAAATGTCTTTGACCTCATGAGTAGGGGAGGCCTCTTCCAACCCTCAAAGTGATTGGCTGCCCACCGAAGCTGCTGGCAGTCATCTCCTCTTTCCATGACAACATGAAAGGAACAATACAGCACAGCGGCACCACCTCAGATAAATTTCCATAACTCAGCGGAGTAAAGCATGCTTGCCCCAACACTGTTTGGCATCTTTTTCTCACTTATGCTCACACATGCATTTGGAACAACAGAAGAGGGAGCCTTTCTCCATACTATATCTGATGGAAAACTCTTCAACTTTGGCCATCTCAGATCCAATATCAAAGTCCGCAAAGTCCTTATCAGAGAACTCCTATTCGCTGATGATGCCGTGCTGACAGCTCACACAGAACAAGGTCTGCAGACACTCATCGACCACCTTGGCAAAGCCTGCAACAACTTTGGCCTGACAATCAGTCTTATAAAGACCAATGTCATGGGCCAGGATGTCAGAGACACCCCTTCCATAAACATTGGCAGCTACACCCTGGAAGCCGCTCAGGACTTCACCTACTTGGGTTCCACCATCACCTGCAATTTGTCCCTTGTCACAGAGATTGACAAGCGCATTGGGAAGGTGTCTACAGCTATGTTCAGGTTGACCAAAAGAGTGTAGGAGAACAAATCCCTAACGCTCAACACCAAAGTACAGGTGTACCAGGTCTATGTCCTTAGCACCCTCCTCTATAGGTCTGAGTCCTGGGCAACATACGCCCATCAAGAACATCGACTAAACACATTCCACCTCCGATGTCTCAGGCACATCCTCGGTATCAGATGGCAAGATCGCATTCCCAACACCTCAGTCCTCAACTTGGCCAACATTCCCAGCATATACTTTTACTCAGCATAGGCACCTGAGATCGCTTGGACATGTGTGCCACATACAGGATGGCAGAATACCCAAGGATGTCTTGTACGTTGAGCTGGCATCAGGCACACGGGCCACTGGTAGCCCAGTCCTGCGCTTCAAAGATATCTGTAAGCGGGACATGAAGAGCTGCGACATCAACCCAAGTGACTGGGAAAAAACTGCCGGCGACCGACTCAGCTGGCAGCAGGCTGTGAAAACAGGCCTCAGGAGAGGCGAGGAGAAAATACACACTGCTTGGCAGACCAAGAGGGAGTGACGTAAAGAAAAAGCAATAAATACCTCTGGAGCTGCCACCGCATTCACTTGCAATTGCTGTGGCAAGGATTGCCCCTCAAGGATTGGCCTACCGGGTCATTATAGGCGCTGCAAAACCTACAGCTGACCTCGTAAGGCGCAAGAGAATTGTCTCTCGAGAAACACAGGCCTATGAATGGCGACAAGAAGATATCCAACACAAATAAATGTATGGCTTTCACTTACAGATAAATCCATTTGTTTGTTTGTTATCGTGCCAGGGTTTTGGTCATGCTTCTCACCATCTCAACAGTTGTCATAGTTATAATATTTAACCAGGGACTGACAACACAATCCAGATTAGATTCCACTTCACGCAAGCGAGTGCGTTGCCCTTGCTCCTGTCGGTCGCTCTTCACGGTATCAAATTCTGTCCTCTTTCACCACTTGAACTCGAACGCTGGAGAACCGCTTAGCTTGGCCTGATACAACTTTCTCTCGTCCACTCGATACGGACTCTCGTTGGTGTCCTGCTTCTGAACAAAGGCTGCGATTCGATTCCTCACACCGAACGCAATTACATTTACTCACTGTGACCTTAACTGTGCGTTTAATGCAGTGAGACTAACGTTAAATCCAACTTATGCTTATCCAGCGCCTGCTTGGAAAGATACCCATGGAATGTTGCCAACCCGCGTTGGAATATTTCCTCCTTCCACACTGCTGAATCAACTCAAACTAAACTCCTGCTTTTTTTTCAAGAGCCCCACGTTACATTCGAGAATACCAACGCGTCACCCCTCCCTCGCTTAACGCGAACAGAACAGCTCCTACCCTTATTTGTATGCAATGGCTATCAGCCCTCGGTCAGTCTTCCAATTGTCTTATTGTATGACTGCAATAACTCTACTTTCGGACTATGTGAGGTCCAATCACTTGTCAATAGGTCATATAATTCAATTGCATTTTGCAGCCAATCAACCAGATTTTTATATATATAAATGTTGACATCAAACTATACACACCTTTCGTCACGCCACGGAGCCCTTTGGTGTTGTTACATTCTGGTTGGGTTGGGTTGGTTCGTGTGACCCCCATCCAGAGAAGGGGTCGACTCAAAGCTGTCTGCAGGTGGATGCAGGAGGGCCGAGCCGAGGACTGCACGGCTTGCACAGTCCGAGCAACACAAAGGAACCGGATCTTTCATTTTAGACCATGGAGGAGGTGGAGTGCCTCCAAGAGATGTTAACTACCTCGCCTGTATGCAGAAGGTCGTGGGTTCCCTCCCGACCCTGACATCTGTTATATATTTAGAATTTGTGTCTCTCTCTCTCCTCATAGTCGCGTAGCTTTTTATCCGTGTCCTCATTTGTGGCCAGGTCGTTTCTGAAAAAGAGCTACTATTTATAGCTCAGTGGGCCTTACCTGGTAAAATAAAAAATAGTTTAGTTTAATAGTTTGAGTTTATGATCATTACCCAAATCCCTTCTGTCATTGGGATTAAGCCACCGACGTTATGACACCCAGTCATGAGTCTCTGCGTGACTAAGACAATGAATTGGTGTATTAATTAGTGAGTGAGTGGGTGACCAGGTAAGTGAATGGGTGACCAGGTGAGTGAATGAATGACCAGTTGAGTGAATGGGTGACCAGGTGAGTGAATAGGTGACCAAGTGAGTGAGTGGTAAGGTTACCATAATTTATATAAACCAAACCCGGACATATTTCTCCGTCAGCCTAGATCTATAAAAATTGTGCACCGTACTGTCAAAAAGTTAAACACAATATAAGGGCCAGATCTTGGGACGATTCAATTATTTGCCACCCGAAGAGAGATATGATTTCCTCTCGACTGTCCACGTCAAACTCGGACAGGATGCAACTTAGGACGATGACCACCACCATGGCTTACCGGATGTTGTAGGGTATGGGGGCTGTGATGTGGTCGGGAGATAAGAGTGGTCAATGTCACTCCCTCATGTACACAGTAGGTGAGCGTTCATCACTGAATCCGGTTTCCTCACAGACGAAGCTGTTAATTAAATTGGCCAAATATCTCAACGCATGGCCCTCCTCAAAGAGGTCTTATCAAGACTTTGCTCTTTAAATGATTGCACTATATCACATATGCTTACAGAACCCCCAGCAGAAAATATCCCACGTGTAACCATACTGGCTGAGTTAGAGCGCTTATGCAGCCTGGTATTGGTGTGGTTAGCGGGAATCCTAGGTGCATATCTCCCCAGTTCTGATGTGTATACGCTACACTGGTTACACATTTAATTCCAATTCAATATTGTGTAAGGCACGGGGACAAATTGTGATACCGCTTACAAATCGAACCCACCCAATATTCACACACAAACATACATTGCTCACACACGCTCACACATTGCTCACACACGCTCATACATTGCTCACACACACGCGCGCACACATATTGCTCACACACCCACGTCTTCACGCCACCCATATTAAAATGATCCGCGAGCACGCCAGAAACATTCCGTCTTTGTCTCGGAGGAAATCAGATTGCTGTCACTAATGGCTTCGGGAACATTTAATTTTCCCTTGAGAAACGCCACCCTTAGCCAGCACAGTGGAGCAGCAGCAGCGGCAGCAGCAGCAGTTCGAGAACCACGGAGAGAAGCCGGGAGGAGTGTGTGAGGGGAAGACTGCTCAGAGGGCCTGTGGTGCTCACCTCCACAACAAGCATCAAATTACATAGCACAACATAAACAGCAGCGTCCTTGGGGAGAATACAAGTGGCAACACGATACAGGAGCGGGCAATCCACCTGCTTTCCATATATGTCCCTCTAAGTATAACAAACAAAAAGTGTGTTGTACATATCTCATCAGCCTGGGGGGGTATGATTTCAGCTACTTTGGGTTAATACAAGCAATATATCTGGGACCGGTTTCGAATATTTATTGTGTAATCAGCAGGAGCCGCGCTCGCTTAAACCAATGTCTGGTAAACTGCGAGCTGTTAATAAAACTAGAATATATATTTTACAAGGTAAGGCCCACTGAGCTACAGTGAGCGAAAAAAGTATTTGATCCCCTGATTATTTTGTACGTTTGCCCACTGACAAAGAAATTATCAGTCTATAATTTTAATGGTAGGTTTATTTGAACAGTGAGAGACAGAATAACAACATAAAATCCAGAAAGACGCATGTCAAAAATGTTATAAATTGATTTGCATTTTAATGAGGGAAATAAGTATTTGACGCCCTCTCATTCAGAAAGATTTCTGGCTCCCAGGTGTCTTTTAAGCAGGTAATGAGCTGAGATTATGAGCATACTCTCAAAGGGAGTGCTCCTAATCTCAGCTTGTTACCTGTATAAAAGACACCTGTCCACAGAAGCAATCAATCAATCAGATTCCAAACTCTCCACCATGCCCAAGACCAAAGAGCTCTCCAAGGATGTTAGGGACAAGAGTGTAGACCTACACAAGGCTGGAATAGGCTACAAGACGATTGCCAAGCAGCTTGATGAGAAGGTGACAACAGTTGGTGCGATTATTCGCAAATGGAACAAACACAAAAGAACTGTCAATCTCCCTCGGCCTGGGGCTCCATGCAAGATCTCACCTCGTGGAGTTGCAATGATCATGAGAACGGTGAAGAATCAGCCCAGAACTACACGGGAGGATCTTGTCAATAATCTCAAGGCAGTTGGGACCATAGTCACCAATAAAACAATTGGTAACACACTACGCCATGAAGGAATGAAATCCTGCAGCGCCCGCAAGGTCCCCCTGCTCAAGAAAGCACATATACATGCCCGTCTGAAGTTTGCCAATGAACAACTGAATGATTCAGAGGACAACTGGGTGAAAGTGTTGTGGTCAGATGACGTTTTTTTTAAGAAATAAATAAATACACCGTTTAAAAATAAATAAATGTATGCAAACCGACACACCTGATGACGACCGTTTGTGTTATGGTCGAAACGTTGTGAGAATTTTTATTGTTTTATATATGTTTTATTATTTTATTGTTTCCCTTCAACGTGACTTTACCGAAAGAGCTAAGAATATGAATTACTGCAGTCACGAAAGCTTTAAATAAAAAAATGGAGCTCTTTGGCATCAACTCAACTCACCGTGTTTGGAGGAGGAGGAATGCTGCCTATGACCCCAAGAACACCATCCCCACCGTCAAACATGGAGGTGGAAACATTATGCTTTGGGGGTGTTTTTCTGCTAAGGGGACAGGATAACTTCACCGCATCAAAGGGACTATGGACGGGGCCATGTACCGTCAAATCTTGGGTGAGAACCTCCTTCCCTCAGCCAGGGCATTGAAAATGGGTCGTGGATGGGTATTCCAGCATGACAATGACCCAAACACACGGCCAAGGCAACAAAGGAGTGGCTCAAGAAGAAGCACATTAAGCTCCTGGAGTGGCCTATCCAGTCTCCAGACCTTAATCCCATAGAAAATCTATGGAGGGAGCTGAAGGTTCGAGTTGCCAAACGTCAGCCTCGAAACGTTTATGACTTGGAGAAGATCTGCAAAGAGGAGTGGGACAAAATCCCTCCTGAGATGTGTGCAAACCTGTGGCCAACTACAAGAAACGTCTGACCTCTGTGATTGCCAACACGGGTTTTGCCACCAAGTACTAAGTCATGATCCGACCCCCCCCCCCCCCCCCAAGATCGCGACTCGAGCCTCGCGTTATTGCAATGTCACTAATGTCGCGTCACTTGTCCGGGCGCGCGCGTGTGTGCCTGTGTGTGTCACAACGTCGTGGGGAGCGGTGGTGTCGCAGTTATCCATACACTGCGCTACGTACACTGGCGACCCAAGACCGATTCCCGATGATGGGCAACACCCTTGAAAATTATCTGAACCGGTCCTAGGGCTCCCCTAGGTAGACTCAGCCTCAAATGAGTACCTGGTGCCGTGTGTACAAACATCGCCACTGGTAAAACAAATGCGGTCGGGCTTGGTTCTGGCCACCCACCCCATTGTGTGCTGTTCCGGCTTTCATAGATAATCGCTAACAGCACTAACAGTTTGTTATGAGGCTATACGGGGGATCTTTGTCTTTGTCACACACAGTGGATTATAACACATCAGTGTGCGTGGGGAGCAGTGGTGCAACGGTTAGCGCGCTGTCAACACCGTTGATGATTATGTGAACCAGTCCTAAGCCTTCCCTAGGACAGCTCGGCCCTAAATGAATGCCTAATAGCACTTGCCACAAGAGTGTGTTAAAAGCTATACGAGGGATTCTAGATTTAAAGCTTTCGTGACTGCAAGGATCCATACTCTTTGGTTCTATTCGGTAAAGTCACGTAGGTAAAAAAATAAAACAACAAAAATCACGACGTTTGGGCCACAACACAAGTAGCCTTCATCAGGTGAAGGGACCAGACTGTCTAGAGGACAGTGCTGGAGTGAACACAGCCAAGCTCAAAAATGAACGCTCTGAACTCGCGAATTAAAAAAACAGAGGTAATATAGTCATCCTCTCAGCCGATAAAGGCAACGCTACTGTAATTATGGATAAAGATTCATACAACAACAAAATCCAGAATCTGCTCAACGGTGGAAGTTACTCAAAAATCAAAAATGACCCTACTAATAGCCTAGCGATAAAAACCAACAAGATCATCACAAGTTCGACCTCCCTAATCGACCCAACTAAACGTCCCTCCCTAAAACCTTCTGCTGCAAGACCCCCTAGATTCTATGGTCTTCCAAAGATTAATAAAGAAGGCACGCCACTATGACCCATCGTATCCACAATCAACTCCCCTACCTATAGACTAGCCCGTTTTCTGTCAGATACCTTGCTGCCTTTCACTGGCAAGACCGCCTCAGCAGTACTTAACTCAGCCCAATTGGTCTCTATGGTCAAAGACGTTGTACTGTCCCCTGATGATATCCTTGTCAGCTTCGATGTGGTCTCATTTGTTTACCAAGGTCCCAGTACCTGATACCATTGAAATAATTGAAAATTTGTTCCAACATGGACTAGACCCCGATACACCTGCACTGGTTAGGCACTGCCTCAACAATACCTACTTTACTTGGAATGGTTCCTTCTACAAACAAAATGAGGGTACCCCCATGGGATCCTCCTTGTCACCAGTGATAGCCAATATTTTCATAGAAATTTGAATCAGACGCCATCCAGACTTCCACCCTCAGATCTTCCATGTGGAAGAGATATGTAGACGACACTTTCGTCTTTTGGCCACATGGCCTCCCGGCTTTGAACCTTTTCCTAGACCACATTAATTACAGACACCCCGCCATCAAATTCACCATGGAAGTGGAGAAAGAAGGCAAGCTGCCATTCTTGGATGTTCTGTTTGAGAGGAGACCTGATAGCTCATTGGGACATTCTGTCTACAGGAAACCCACCCACACAGATTCCTACTTGAAACCTGATTCTCACCACCCGATGCAAAATAATTATCTCATCAAAACGTTATACCACAGGGCTCATTGCTTTTCGGACCAACACCACCTGACCAGTGAATTAAAACATGTACATCTGGCCTTAAAAAGGAATGGATACTCTGACCGTACCATCCGCCCAGCTGTTTCTCCCTCAATACAGAAACAACCACTTGATACTCCGATCAAAACCATCACACTACCATATATAGCAGGCGTTACTAAAAAGATCTCCAAAATTCTAAACAAACACAAGATCCTGGTCCGGTTCAATACAGTACACAAAATCCGTGACCTGATCCCTTCCGTGAAGGATGTCATTCCTGACTTACAGTACCCCGGGAGTTTACAAATTGATCTTCACCTGTGGTGACTGCTATATCAGGGAGACGAAACGACATGTCTCTGACCGAATTCGCGAGCACAAATCACATTTGAAACACGGCAGAACAAATTCTTCTGCCGTAGCTGATCACTGTTACAACACTGTGGGTGATCACGATATAATTTTCTCCGATACCAATGTTCTTTGCAAACCCACGGGTTTTTATCAGAGATTTGTTCACGTGGCAATTCAGATTTACAAACACAGACACAATTTCAACCGAGAGGATGGTTTCAAATTAAGCAACCATTGGAAAGATGTTCTGAATCAAACCAAACATTAAACTAATTTTCAATGGTACAGTATATTTTTTCAAGTAGTGGTATCCCAAACTTTCGCAGCTGCTTAAATTCCCTTTTCACACCATCAATATGTAAACTCCCCCCTCCCCCCTTGCCGACCTGCACATGTTCACCCCCTCTACACCGTTCATCATGCTAAGTCCGCCAATTAAATGCTAATTGTTTATGCTAATTCCTTTGTCAAGCTGCTCTGTTTCCTCTCACACAGATTAAAGGTCGCAGTCTGAGCTTGGCTGTGTTCACTCCAGCGCTGTCCTCTAGACAGTCTGGTCCCTTCACTTGATGAAGGCCACTTCTGTTGTGGCCGAAACGTCGTGATTTGTTGTTTTATTTTTTTACCTACGTGACTTTACCGAATAGAACCAAAGAGTATACGAGGGATCTTTGTTGTTCTATTTGTGTGAGCGTGTGTGTCTGTGTGAAGAGCCGGTTATGCATTTGTTAGGACCCTGCACTACGACCGTTAAATTCCCACTCACAACCAACATAGGTGACGAATATGTGAATTGGACCCGGGCATCCCCTAGGTCGACTCAGCCTTAAATAAGTACCTGGCGAGATGTGTAAATAGCATTGGGGAGACAAAGGCGGCCGGGCATGGTGTTGACCACCCACCCCCTGGTGTGTGGTGCCGGCCTTCATAGGTGCTCACTAACAGCACTTCCTCCAACAATCTAGTAAGTATTTACGGGGAATCTTTGTCTTTTGAGTGTTTATTTGTTTGTATGTATGTACGTTTCTATCTGTGTACCTGTGTATGTTTGTATCCCTGTATATATCTTTGTGTTTGCGTGTGTATCTGTGTCCCTCTGTATATATGTGTAAGCGCATCTGTGAAAGGTGTGTGTGTATCTGTGTATTCGTGTTATGTTTACTTAAATTAGACAAATCCCGACTCAGAGGACTAAACAATTAGGTGGTATTGAGACTTGACAAATACTTACGACAAGACACTATACACGTGCGCCCTATTGTGCATATATGCTATGGTGGGGGTTTCAGAAATAGTGAGTAGGTGCAAGAGTGAGTGGGTGAGCAAGCGAATGGTTGAGTGAGTGGGTGGGTGAGCGATTGTGGGTGAGTGGGTGTGCGAGCGTGGGTTAGCGAGAGGTGAGCGAATGAGCGCCAGGGTGAGTGAGTGGGTGAGCGAGCGAGTGGGTGAGAGAGTTTCATGGAACCAACCAATTGTGGCATCATTCTGTGGGGCTATTCTCTGACACGGAAGTGCACCACGCTCTGTTGCGTGGTTTCTGCATGGGAGCTACAGTCCATTCTCCTATAACGCCGCGTGTTGTTTTCATAACGGCTCGCCAGATTCGTAACTACACTACAATGCGTTACACTTCCACATACGCGGGTCACATGACAGATTTGACGTCACAGCTCACTTGCCGTGCAAAAAGATATATGCATTATTGAGCTCCCGCCCCCCCCCCCCCCCCATGGTGTATAGTATAGAAAGTACTCACATGGCAAAGTTCAAGTTTGTTGCATGTCGGGAAGTACGCTAAACATTTTGAACAGACACATATTCACAACTTTGCCTTTTATATATATGGAGATATAGCGCGAACGTGTTGTTCTTCAGGAACACAGCTACCGCATTATATAGAGAACAGACTGTAGTCTCATGACCATCCGATCGGAGCAGCACATGCCCAAATAGAACGCGAGGAGAGTTATTTTTTTTGTATAAAATCCATGCATGATTTCACTTTGTAACAAAAATGTTTTTGTTCCTGGGTAATACTTTTCATTTCCTCATTGCTTATGCCTCAAAAGTACAGGAAATGGCTATTATTTCCCACAAACCTTGCTTTTGTGATCAAGAAATTTATATTTTGAAATTTACCTATTTTCCAGAACATTCCAGATAGATTCAATGCTGAGTAAACTTGGAGTAACTTCTAGAACATTCTAGAACTTTCCAGTAATACAAATAGTCGTATTAACACAGGGGCCTTAAGCCCACCAGTTCAGTTTCGTTCCAGCTGCCTAAGTATATACATATAAGCATTTTTCTGAGATGGCTTCAGAGGCTGCAAGCATTCGCAGATGCATTTTGCGATGTCTGCGGCCAATTTATCAAGACAAGAGCGAAAAAGTACTCTGTGGAAGCATCTACTAAGATGTGTGCGGCATACAAGGCAAATTTCGGCATACCTGCTGGGGATTAAGACAAACCCTGGGCACCTCATTTCACCTGCGATCAATGCAAAAAAAAACTCTGGAAGGTAAGATGTACAATTGTTGCTCGGAATTTTTTTCTAAAATTAGTTAAAAATTGTAAAAGTTTTTTTTTTCAATATAATATAATTGAAAAAAAAAGATGTCATCCATGAAAAATGTTGCGAGAATCTCTTAGTCATGGGTGAAATAAATGTATTTTTGTAGGATGGTACAGAGGGGAAAAGAGAGCCATGAAGTTCGCTATCCTAATAATTTGGCGGGAACCCACTGACCACTCAAGCAACTGGTACTTCTGCATGGTGGACCCTTCCAAACGTCGGGCTGGCAAGAATGCGCCTGGTAAAATTTCATCGCCCAGGTGCCGCACTGCCATGAGCTCCCCGTAACCACTCCTCTGGAGAGAGAGCAGCCGTCTTTAGAAGAGAGCAGCAAGTCAGAGAGCGAGGAAGACGTTGTAGATCCAAATGACAATGTTAGAGGTGGAACTGAGGAGAAAAATCCATACTACCCCAACCAAAAAGACCTTAACGACTTGATCAGAGATCTTGGTCTCACCAAGTCCAATGCCGAGCTTTTTTAAGTCTAGGCTCAAGCAGTGGAACTTGTTGGATGAAAGTGTGCAAGTCGCAGATCAGAGGAAGCGTCACCAATCTTTTTACAGCTTCTTCACCCGTCAAGATGGGCTCTGCTTCTGCCACAATGTGACCAGTCTGTTCGAGCCAATCGGAATCGTCTGTAACCAGAATTAGTGGCGCCTCTTCATTGTCAGCTCATCCAGGAGCCTCAAAGCCGTGCTGCTCACTCGGTGCACCTCAAAAAGGATTACAACAGCATCAAGACCTTGCTGGACGCTTTGAAGTATGATGAGTACGGCTGGGAGGTCATCGGACACTTCAAAATGGTGGCATTCCTGATGTGTCTCCTAGGCGGTTTTACCAAGTTTACCTGCTATATTTGCCTTTGAGACAGCAGGGATACCAAATCGCACTACCACAGGCGGGACTGGCCACAGCGGACCGAGTTCTGTGTGGGGAGGAACAACGTCAAGTGGGAGCCACTGGTGAACCGCCGGAAGGTGCTGATGCCACCACTACACATCAAATTGGGCCTTACGAAACAATGTGTCAGAGCTGTAGATAAGGAGTCGGCAGCCTTCAAGTACCTTCAATACTTCTTCCCTAAGCTGTCTGAGTCAAAGGTCAAAGCCGGTGTCTTCATCGGACCACAGATAAAGAAGATCCTGTAGTGCAATGAATTCCCCAAGAAGCTCACTAGTTAGGAGAACACAGCTTGGAACAGCTTTGTCGCAGTGGTTCGTGGCTTCCTGGGCAATCAAAAAGTCGAAAACTACGTGGAGCTGGTTGAGACTCTGGTGAAGCACTACGGCACAATGGGCTGTAGGATGTCCTTCAAAGTCGATATCCTTGATGCTCATCTTGATAAATTCAAGAAGAACATGGGAGCGTACTCGGAGGAGCAAGGCGAGCGCTTACTCCAGGATATACTGGACTTTGAACGCCGCTACCAAGGACAGTATAACGAGAACATGATGGGAGACTACATTTGGGGGCTGATTCGTGAAAGTGATCTACAGTATAATCGTATATCTCTAAAAACTACTCACTTCTAAATCTTTTGTAGTCATGTTTGTATTACTTTAGTAAAAAATACATGTTAATTTTGATTCATGTTTTTTTTCTGACTTTACGTGAACTAAAAGACACAAATTCGCCCGTTTTCTCATTGAAAATAGGTAAATGTCAAAATATCACTGTCCTGGTCACAAAAGCAAAGTTTGTGGGGAATAATAGCCATTTTCTGTACTTTCTAGGCATAAGCAATTACGAAACACTTACTACACAGGAACAAAATTTGTGTTACATAGTGTTTACAAATGTAGTTGCTTATTGATTCATAATTGATTATCGAATGAGGTTACAGAAGTTAAATGTGTCTTAAAACTCTCCTCCACCCGACGCAGCCGATTTATAAAGTTTCCCGCGTGAGCAAAACGCGTCAACGTGTACTGCTTCAGCAGCATCGACGTTGTTGTTGCTATTGTTGCTGCTGCTGTTGTTGTTGTTGTAGTTACAGCCAGCATCGTAAACGTGAATTATCTGCTTGCATCACTTAACATTACGGCCTAAAAGTGTTTTATCATGAGTGGCTCTTTTCATATCATCAGGCAAAGCGTCAGCGATCTGCTGCTGATATTAAACCAGCGCAGGGTTGCCTTGCTAACAAGCAAATGCTGCTGCGAGAAAAATATAGGTCCCAAAGGCCTCAATGTGATTGTGGTTCTTAATAGATGAAGAACATGCTTGACTATTGAAAGGTCTTAATGTGCATTTGTTGAGCTGAACATTCAACGGCCATGGGAGAAGAATCAATTTCCGACGAATCAATAGATGGGAATCACAAACGCATCTGAAGTTTTATTGATTGATGAGTGAAAAAAACTATTGATTCATTCGATTGTCTTGCTTTGTGTTCAATGCTCGACGTTAATTTTGTTATTTTTTATTACAAATTTTATGGATCAAGACTTAAAAAACTGTTACAAATGAACACGTCTTCCCATTTCAACAAACAATTTTGCGATACTGCAAAATGATTTATGATTGTGTGTGCACATGTAAAAAAACCTCGCATTTGTCAAAAAAACACCCTGGCAGTAAAATGTAATAAATATAATAGGCAACATTTCAGGCAATGGCCCTTCTTCATGGGTCAGATTTGGTTTATTTTAGAATTAAGATTTTATTTATTTCAGCAGAAAGGGCCCAATAAGTCGCTCGGCTAGAAATAATTGGGAATCCCGTGACGGTACAGATTTTGCAAGAGTATAGATCTTAGTTGCAATCGTGAGCAAATAGGCCATGATGGAAACACGAGTATCGGCACGTGCTTTACGTGTTACAGGATTAGGGAACCGGTCGAAAACGTAAAAATCGAAGCATAACTAAATTACAGTCGATCATCGATGATATTATTATCCGACCGCTTCGGGGTGAGGAGGGGCGCCAGATTTTCAAAAACGCCACTAATCATCATTATTTAAAATGGATTATTTTTGCACATTTTTGCGTGAAATTATGTTTGTTGGTGTTGTTACATTTTGATGTGTGTTATAAATATATATTATTGGGGCTTTCGGTAAAGTAACATGGATAGGTTCAAAGAAAATAACAAAAAATAACAAAAAACTACGACGTTTCGATCGCAACACAAGCGGTCGTCAGCAAAAGCAGTCCTCTTCAGAAAAAGACGACCGCTTGTGTTGAATAGAAACGTCGTAGTGAATTCACTTCCATGGTGAATTTGATGGCTGGGTGGAAAAGGATGGCAAGTTACCATTCTTGGATGTATTAATCGAAAAGAAACCAGATGGCTAAATGGGACACTGTCTACAGGAAAGCCACCCATACGGATGCTTACCTATAACCTGACTACCACCACCATCCAGCCCAGAAGAATTCCCCCATCAAAACTTTACACCATAGAGCTCGTTGTATTTCCAACCATCACCACCTAGCCAGTGAGCTGGAGTACGTACACCAAGCCCTCAAGATGAAAGGATATTTGGACTACACAATCCGTAAAGCTATCACCCCAACCGTTGTGAAAGAACCATCTGAGGACCAAATCAAAACCATCGCCTTGCCATACATAGCAGGGGTCACCAAAAAGATTTTCAAAATCATGAGCAAACACAAGATCTAGGTTCGATTCACCACCATACATAGAATTCGTGATCTGTGTCTGTGTCAGCAGTTACATTGGGAAAACTAAGCGACATGTCTCGGACCATGTTCACGAACATAAGGCAGATTTGAAACACGATAGGACCAATACCTCGGCCGTGGCTGATCATTGCTTTAACGCTGTGGGCACACACTAAATTGATTTTTCCAAGACTAAGGTACTCTGCAAACCCACTGGCTATATTTTTTCACCTGATGACGATTGCTTGTTTTGAGATCGATAAGTCGTTATAGTTTTATTATTTTTAATATTTTTTCTATCTACGTGGCTTTACCGATAGACCCAAAGAATATGAATTCCTACAGTCAAAAGCTTTAAGTCAAGTATGTAATTATGTGTAATTAACAAAAAATGTGTGTTAAGTGTAATTAATAATGTGTCTTGTAAAAAATAAATGATTAATGTTTGTACATGTGTGTGATTATGTGTGTGTTATCTCGTTTTCAAGGGGTTTCGTGATAATATCAATGATTATCGCTTTAACAATTACATGTGTAATTATGTCAGCTCTCGGGATTCAGATCTAACCGCAGGATACAGTTCGTCATTATGACAATGATGCACTAATTTAGGAAAAGAGCATTCGGAAATCTGTCTTTAATCTAAGCAACTTTAAACTGAACTTACCCTAACATCCAACAACTCTTATCATCAGAATTCCAACAACAGTGCCCATGCAAATATACATACTCATCAATCCGTACTGGATGAACATAAAAGAAAAAAAAGTGAGTCAGTGTAAAGTTAATGTTTCTGCTCTCTGAAAATTACCTCAAGCCCCACAACAATGTGTAGAACGGCAGGCTTTGTCCACAGCTATAGTGCGTCTGCTGCCCTGCTGCTCACTGCTCCTTGGCACCGCTGTCTGTGCATCATGCTCGTTCCACTCTGGAGAGTGCTCGGGGCTTCCAAGTCAGCAGGCTCGTGTTCAGCTGTTAGCTGTTGGGCTGCACGTTTGCAGGTGATCCGCACGCCAGGCTCGATCTGCAGTTGGAGTGCACTGTGGCCACGCTGCTCAACAAGTTCCTTGTCAGCAGCTGCCTGCTTCGCACGGGCACCCTTGGTGCCCCCCATCCCTCGGGAGGTCTCCTGCTGTGCAGCGTCCACGCTGCTCCTGGCTCACTCTCCAAAACTCTTATCATCAAAATATCAGTCACTTGGACAACAGTACATTTCCCGCCTATACCGTGGACATCATCACACCCGTGCTGGTGTGAGGGGCGTGCTGTTCATCACCCCCGTGTTGGTGAGAGGGGCCTGCTGTTCACTCCCATGCTGGTGAGAGAGGCCTACTGTTCATCACACCCGTGTTGGTGAGAGGGGCCTGCTGTTCACCACTCCCATGCTGGTGAGAGGGGCCTACTGTTCAACACACCAGTGCTGGTGAGAGAGTCCTGCTGTTCAGCACACCCGTGCTGGTGCGAAGATGGCGCTGATGATGGTAGCCTCAGCCGGTCGGTGCGCCCTGTTTTGTCTTGTTTTGTCTGTCAATTCAGTGTTTTGCCAAGATTTTCGGAGTTCTCTAACAAGAGACGAACTTTTAAATATCAGGGAAACAACTCCTGTGGATTTAATTCCTACTTTTCTGCTTCCAGCGGCAGAATTAGTAGGCATTCTAGTCAATGCCGCGCTAGGCTTTGCTCAAGCAACGAAACGCCGCCCAAGGGGTAAACGGTCGGGGGCTCTAGTACGGCTACGCAGACGCGGGATCCGAACAGTGCTTCCGAGCTTTTTCCTCTCCAACGTACGTTCACTGTACAACAAAATGGATGAACTTCAGCTACTGATGGTAAAAAACAAAGACTTTCTTTCAGCTTCTGCATTGTGCTTCACGGAAACATGGCTGTGTGATTTGATTCCGGACACTTCGCTACAACTAGCAGGATTCCATCTTGTAAGATCGGATCGTGACATAGCACTCTCCGGCAAGACGAAAGGCGGTGGTATTTGTTTTTACATTAACAGTGGCTGGTGTGTAGATGTCACAGTGATTCTGCAACATTGTTCTCCACTCCTTGAATCAATTTTTATAACCTGTAAACCGTTTTACTCGCCTCGCGAGTTCGCGTCGCTCATTTTGGTCGGAGTTTATTTGCCGCCTTGTCCTCAGGTTAAAGAAGCCCAACGCATGCTCGCCGATCAGATTCTGAGTGTGGAGCGAGCAAATCCAGATTCGTTGGTTATCGTACTTGGCGACTTTAACAAAGGTAATCTCAGCCACGAACTCCCCAAATACATACAATTCATTAAATGCCCAACCAGAGAAGGGAACACTCTGGATCACTGCTACACTACAGTCAGTAGAGCCTACCATGCCGTCCCCCGAGCAGCACTAGGACACTCTGACCATGCCATGGTCCACCTGATTCCTGCATACAGGCAGAAACTAAAACTCTGTAAACCTGCTGTGAGGACATCTAAACAGTGGACCAGTGAGGCTGTGGAAGATTTGCGGGCGTGCTTAGACTGTACTGACTGGGATATGTTCACGACTGCTACCAATAGTCTGGATGAACTCACAGAGGCTGTGACGTCCTACATCAGCTTCTGTGAGGACTGCTGTATCCCAACACGTACCAGGGTGAACTTTAACAACAATAAGCCCTGGTTCTCAGCAAAGCTCAGAAGGTTGAGGTTGGAGAAGGAGGAAGCGTTTAGGAGTGGAGATAGAGACAGATTCAAGGAGTCGAAGAACAGGTTTAGCAAAGCGGTGAGAGAGGCTAAACGACTGTACTCAGAGAGACTAAAACACCAGTTCTCTACAAACGACGCTGCTTCTGTCTGGAGAGGGCTCCGGCAGATCACCAACTACAAACCCAGAGCCCCCCACACCACTAACGACTCCCGCCTAGCCAACGACCTGAACGAGTTCTACTGTAGATTTGAAAGACAATTGGACTGTCCTGAACCACCCCTTCCAACCCAAGAGGCCCCATCCCCCACCAATACTACAGAGACGACTATCTCCTTTCAGGAGGAAGAAGTTAATAGACTTTTCAAGAGGCAGAATCCACGCAAAGCAGCCGGGCCGGACTCTGTCTCTCCAGCCACCCTCAGGCACTGCGCTGACCAGCTGTCTCCGGTGTTCACCAACATCTTTAACACCTCCCTGGAGACATGCCATGTACCAGCCTGTCTCAAGTCCTCCACCATCATCCCTGTGCCCAAAAAGCTAAGGCCAACAGGACTAAATGATTACAGACCGGTCGCCCTTACATCTGTGGTAATGAAGTCTTTTGAGCGCCTGGTCCTGGCACACCTCAAAGCCATCACAGACCCTCTCCTGGACCCCCTTCAGTTTGCCTACAGAGCCAACAGGTCTGTGGACGATGCAGTTAACATGGCCCTCCACTTCACCCTACAGCATCTGGACGCCCCAGCATCCTACGCCAGGATCCTGTTTGTGGACTTCAGCTCTGCCTTCAACACCATCATCCCTGCCCTGCTTCAGGACAAGCTCTTCCAGCTGAACGTGCCATACACCACCTGTAAATGGATCACAGACTTCCTGTCTGACAGGAAGCAGTGCGTTAAGCTGGGAACACAAGTCTCTGGCTCCAGGTCCATCAGCACCGGAACTCCTCAGGGCTGCGTCCTTTCCCCTCTGCTCTTCTCCCTGTATACCAACAGCTGCACCTCCAATCATCTGTCCGTCAAACTATTGAAGTTTGCGGATGACACCACCCTCATTGGGCTGATCTCTGGTGGGGATGAGTCTGACTATAGGTGGGAAGCTGACAATCTGGTGACCTGGTGTAGCCAGAACAACTTAGAGCTAAATGCTCTAAAGACAGTTGAGATGGTTGTGGACTTCAGGAAGAATACAGCACCACTCACCCCCATCACCCTGTTAGACTCCCCAGTAAAAATTGTAGAGTCCTTCCGCTTCCTGGGCACTATTCTCTCCCGGGACCTCAAGTGGGAATTGAACATCAGCTCCCTCACCAAGAAAGCTCAACAGAGGATGTACTTTCTACGGCAGCTGAAGAAATTCAACCTGCCAAAGACAATGATGGTGCAATTCTATACAGCGATCATTGAATCCATCCTCACCTCCTCCATAACCGTCTGGTACGCTGCTGCCACTGCCAAGGACAAGAGCAGACTGCAGCGTATCATCCACACTGCTGAGAAGGTAATTGCCTGCAATCTACCGACCCTCGAGGACCTGCACACGACAAGGTCTATGAGGCGAGCGAGGAAGATTATGGCCGATTTCTCCCACCCTGGACACTCTCTGTTTCAGCTACTCCCCTCCGGCAGAAGGCTTCGGTCCATCAGGACCAAAACCTCACGCCATAAAAACAGTTTCTTCCCATCTGCTGCTGGCCTGTTAAACAAGGCCAAGGGCTAACACTGTTTTTAACATTTGATCTACATAACGACACGTTGCTGATATTAACTATGTTTCCCTATTTGTATTTTTAAATTATATCTTAAAGCTATTTTATATTCGATATTTATTTAATTTTATATACTTCAGCCCCTTAGTGTTAGACTTTTAACCCTTATTATAGTAAGACTTGTTTAAAACTTATTTAAGATTTTAGATTCCTATATGTTGAATGTATGCACCATCCTGCCAAAGTAAATTCCGTGTCGGTGTGAACTTACATGGCGAATAAAACCCTTTCTGATTCTGATTCTGACAACATTTCATGCACACTCATTATTGGTGGATAACCCAAATATCCACTTAACTTCTCACACGTCTTAGCTGATCACAGTATACAGTAATATGAAAATGCATTCGCATACCTCTTAGCTTCCCACAACTCTTAGCTTAGTACAGTGCAACTTATCGAAGTCCTTGACTCTGCAAGTGACTCCAAACATAAGGAAAAATTATAATAAAAAACTCAGTTTGTCAGTCAATACTACACGACACAGAGACTTTGCCTCTGCAAGACTCAACACTGTTGTCTGTGTGGTGCCACCGCAGCGGGGCAGCTCGGCCGGCACTACCCTCTCCTTGCACCCCCCCCCCCTCCCACGAACGCACGCACACCCCACTAAACACTCACATGCACCCCCGTAGGGTCTCGAGGAGGGATCACCTGGTATGATGGGTTTTTACCTGAGAACTCCACTAGCAGGGACGTTCCACGGTTTCCCGGGACCAGGACATTGGCTGAGCCCCCCAGACCTTTTTACATGGCGGCCCCCCCAAAAAGGGGGCACAGAGCTTTACAGGCCGGCCGCGATGAAGCATACACAGCACGGGGGGATGGGAACTTCAGCCTGTACCCATCATTAGAGTAAACAGTGGGGTGGGAGGGAAAAGCCCTAGGCCGATAAGAAGTTGACTTAAGTGGGAGGGGGCGAGGGGATTATTGATGAATCACCGGTGAGGAACGTAGGCACAGAGACAATGGGAAGGGGGGGGGGGATGACACGACCACCCCCCCCCCCCAACGGCCAAAGCGCTCAAAACGGCCGTTAAGAGGATTCGATTGGATGCGCAGGATGACGTCATATGACCCAGGGGTTAAGGGGCTTTGGACATATAAGGGGGGAGGAGGAAGAATTTGAGAGAGAGTCCTTCTGGAGCGGTGGAGAGAAGCCAGCCGTCCTCAGCGTGCGTGCGACACCTGCAGGGTGGAGCTGAGAGCGATCGATCAGAAAAAGCCCCCAAGGCGAGCATCTTCCTCAGATATGGAAAAGGGAGGCCAATTCAGCCAGCTCGAGCTTAGGTGATAGACGCACTCTGCGACAGGTAGGTGAGAGGAGGAAGGGTGCTGGCTGGAGGGGGGCATACATGGGGGTCCCTATTCGCTTCGGGAATAAAATCTTAGCACAGACTAACGTCGTGATGCGTGGTGCCCCTTGTGCGTGTGAAGAGCGGTGGGATAGCGATCGGCGTACGACGGTGTGTGGGTGACTTTAATCAGTATATGCCCAACGTGCGCGCACATCCAAATAAATAATTAAATCGAGGGACGCATGACCGCACCGCGCACATAGCGCGCAGAGAGTAATTAATTGATTCCGAACGCGCGCATATTAAAGTGGGGAGGGGGGGATCAGCCCCCACCTAATAGGGAGTGGGGAGATCAGCCCCCATGTAACGTGGAGTGGGGAGGGGGGCATTAGCCCCCACAAATTGGTGTCAGAGGTGGTGCAAACCCCTACATCCCCACGGGAGAGAGGCGTAGTACCCCATGCAAAAATAAGGCATGTGTTCATGGAAGGCGTTTGCCGGCAACATCATAGGGGCTAAAGATATTAATGGGTGGAGGGATGCACAGGCATTACGCCAACCTACTATGAACCGGGATGGGCGGGCGGCTGACTTTGTGGAAGCCCTACCCGCAAGCGCGCAAACCCAGTTAGAGAAGTTGATGCGCCGACTTGACCTGCGCTTCGGCGCGCATGATGAGGAGGAGGCAAAGGCAGCCTTAGAGGCGCGCCGCCGCCAACCTGGTGAGGACTTTCGTAATTATGCCGAGGATATGTGCACGCTAACAAAGATCGCACACCCGGGGTACACGACTGAGGTGATTGAGGACCTCGCCGCCGAGAAGATCCAGCGGTACTTGGCTCGCACCTTGTGGTGGCAGCCCGATGTGAGCTGTGCACTTCTTCCCTTTAACGCCCTTGTCGAGCGCGCGCGTAAATGTGAGAGAATTTCCAGCAAACGCACGCTGCTCCGGGGGCTGGGACGAGAGCGCGCCATCGCGAGCCTGCTCCCAGAGGAGGATGAGGAGGAGCTCGCCAGGACGGTAAGGGGTCGGGCAAGGGAGCCTCCGGGATGGGTAGCAGGGCTACAGACCAGCATGGGTGATATAATCGGTCAGGTGACCCAAGTAGGTGACAGGGTGACCCACGTACGCGAGGAAGCGAACCGGAACATGACCAAACTACAGTCTACAGTTGAGACCATTCAGTCCGAAATGGGAGAGCTGCGCTCCAAGGTAGGGAGGCTAACCAGACGGGTGTCCCAGTTAGAGTCCGACCTTGGGCAGCTGCGTACTGGAAGGGGGAGAGGGAGTGGGCAGGGAGCCCCCTACGGGGCCGCCGCCCTTCCCCGAGCATGTTACCTATGCGACCGTCGAGAGCATCTCATGAGAGACTGTCCTCAGATCGCTCACGCTAGGCACACGCCAGGGTTAAACTCCAACACCCCCTAGGGAGTTCACCAACTAGGGGTGCAATCAACACGGTCCCAACACAAAAAACGATACTAATAATGGCGAGCAAGTGACCTCCACACAGATTCCGGCAACAACACCCAAGGACGTGGTCAGGACGGGCGACTGGCTACGGGAGCTGGTGGCGGGAATCACAGGGGCCATGTCGCTGGTAGTAGGGCAAATGAACGGGCGGCGCACCCGAATTCTGCTGGACACGCGGGCAATGGCCTCACTCGTGAGTACCACACACTGCAGCGTGCTCGGGGTTGACGTGGGACGCGTGCAGGCCCCGGATCACGCGCTGCACACGGCGAGTGGAGCTGGGATGGGACTTCTGGGAAGGGTCACCCTGGAAGTCCGCCTCGAACGCCAGGTGCACACCCAGGAATCCTGTGTCTCGAGTGTGTTGTGCCATGAGTGTATCGCAGGTACGAACCTCCTGGAAAAACTGGGGCTCAACGTGCAGTCCCGCCAGTGATGTGCCACAATGGAGGGCAGCGGGGAGCGGATTCCGTTCCTGGGACACGAGCCGAATCGCCCCCGCTTTGCGCCTATGACCACTACGCTGGTGTCGGCCGTCACCAACGGGACGCTCGCCGAGATGCTGGTGCCAGTGGCAACCCCCTCCACTGACCCCACACACCAATCATCGGGCGAGGTAATGCTAACCCCTCACCCGGAGTTGGTGGCGCGGTACAGAGTTGTGGGGTCAGCCACGCTGGTAAACGCAAATGGGGGCCGACTGTTTATGTGGGTATTTAACCCACACAGTACCCCAGCAATGCTACGATGACACACCACGGTAGCCACCATACACCCCCTGCACGCGCGCCACTCTAACAACTCGGTGTTTGCACTCTGGGCTGAGGACCCCGGTCGCCCCGAGGACAACCAGGACCTGGCCTGGCGAGTCGGGCCGACTCCCCGAGCCGAGGTCGTCCCCTTGCGTGATGCGTTACATGTGCCTTGGGCAGATTTACCTAAGGGGGAGGACGATCAGCTGCGCAGGTTATTGCGGGAGTACGCCGACGTGTTCAGTGAACACGATTCAGATGTGGGCCAAACAGACCTTGTTAAGCACCAAATTGACACCGGTGCAGCCCGACCCATCAAACTCCCTGCATACCGAGTGGGCGCACCTTAATGGGCCCAGATCAAAGAGGCAGTCGCGGATATGCTCCATGATAACATAATCCAGCCCTCGGCGAGCCCCTGGTTCACCCCGGTTGTACTAATGACGAAAAAGGATAGATCAACCCGGTTTTGCATCGATTATCGAAAGTTAAATAGCGGTTACCCTCGGCGATGCCTTCCCCATCCCCCGCATCGATGACACCTTTGACAGCCTCGCACGGGCGCAGTATTATTCCACCCTCGATCTAGCATCCGGATACTGGCAGGTGGAGATGGCGGAGGAATATCGGCCAAAAACCGCGTTTAACACCCCAATGGAACTGTTTGAGTTCCGAGTACTCCCGTTCGGACTCACTAACGCGCCTGCGACATTCCAGCGGTTGATGGAGTTGGTGATGTGGGGCTTGCAGTGGGAACAGTCCCTAATTTACCTGGATGACGTGATAGTGTTCAGTAGATCTCTGTCTGAGCACTGGTCCAGGCTGCGAGAGGTGTTCCCGCGATTGCGAGCAGCCCATCTCAAACTCAAGCCGCATAAGTGTTACCTTGTGCAGCGCGAGGTTGGGTACCTCGGACACCGTGTCAGTGAGGCAGGGGTGCACACCGATCCGGAAAAGGTACGTGCTGTAGTGGAATGGACACGGCCAAGGAACCTGATTTGTGAAGGGATTCAGCGAGATTGCACGCCCCCTCACCCAACTTACATCCCCTAAAAACCCCTATCAGTGGACGGGGGCCTGCCAGACAGCCTTTGCCACCCTCAAAGACCACCTCACCCACACCCCTGACCCTGGCTTTCCCCGATTTCACCACCGATTTTATTTTGGACACCGATGCCTGCAGCAGTGGGCTGGGCGCGGTGTTATCACAGGTGCAGGATGGGATGGAGCGGGTCATCGCATACGCTAGCCGGACTTTGAGCGGGGCCGAGCTGAATTACTGTGTGATCCGTCAGGAACTGTATGCCATAATTTTCGCGTGTAAGCAGTTCCAGCCGTATTTGTATGGCAGGAAATGTCGCGTGCGCACTGACCATTATGCTCTGCAGTTCCTCCTCACCTTCAAGGAACCACGGGGGCAAATGGCCCAACGGCTAGCGCAGCTGCAGGAATACAACCTGCAGATCGAGTACCGGGCCGGGCAGACGCACGCAAACGTGGACGCCTTGTAAAGGCGGCCCGCGGTGTGCGCCGAGACGAGGGCGGAGGAGGCCTGCCCGTGCTTCACGGGGGGACGTTGCCGACAGGCAATGGCCCTCCAGGAGCGCGCTGAGACTAACCCCCTTCCGGTGAGAGAAAGTGCAGTATGTGCCACAGAGACCCCTGCAGAAGGAGCCAGGGACCCAGTGGACCACCCGGTGGTCATGGGGCCCGACGAACCGCTCAATCCCGCCCGGTCGGATCCAAGAGGATGTCGGCTGTGCATTCCCAGGCCTCGATGACGAGCAGCTAAGACAGACCCAGCAGCAGGATCTGGACCTGGCGGCGGTGGAGGTGGCCCTGCGGGAGAAAAAGTTCGCCCTACCGGCACCCTGGAGTGGTTTGCATGCTCAGTAGTGTTTAGAGAATGGAGTGGTGCGGGAACTAACCGAAGCTGGGCAGCCGGGGTGCATCTGTGTTCCCACCCAGGTACGGCCCCAGCTGCTACGGCTGGTGCACGACCACCCACTCGGGGGCCATGATGGGGAACGGCACACTCGGGAGACTCTGCGTCGCCAGTATCTCTGGCCCAAATTGGCGCAAGATGTGGCCGCCTAGGTACAGGGCTGCCGGGCCTGTCAGCAGTGTGGGCAGAAACCGGCGCGGTACCAGGTACCCCTGAGACCATTCCGCGTAAGTCGGACGAACCAGCTGGTTGGGATCGACTTACAGGGACCATTCCCACGATCCCGAGGCAACCAGTACATCCTCGTGGCGGTGGAGTATTTCACGCGCTACCCCATGGCGGTGGCCATCCCAGATAAAACGGCCCTTGTGGTCGCCCGGATATTTGCGGAACATTACGTGCTTAAACATGGGATCACCGAATGAGTCATTACTGACCAGGGTAGTGAGTTCGAGGCGGAGCTATTTCAGGTGCTGTGTCGGGAGTTCAGAATCCAGAAGGACCAAACTACAGCGTATCACCCCCAGGCAAATAGGTGAAGCGTATAAACCAGACCCTAGCTGGGAAGCTCAAACGTATGGCGGCCGCCAATCAACAGGATTGGGACGAACACCTCCTCTATGCCCTGTTCGCCTATGCCACCATGGTACACACATCTACGGGATAGACCCCGTTCCTAATGATGTTTGGTCGTGAGTCTCGTCTCCCAGCAGATCTGTTGTTCGGCATTCCCCCGCCATAGCCAGAGGAAGGGAGCCAGCCCGTAGAGCACCTGATGGGAACCCTGCGAGGGGCCCGCGGCCGGGCTTACCAACAGGGGGAGGCCGCACATCAGCGGCAAGAGCAGGGCACCTGGCCCCGCATGGAATCCCCCTCTACTCGGTGGGCTCTAAGGTGTGGCTGCACACCCCATGCGTAGGGGCTGGACAGGTGGGGAAACTGACCACCTACTGGCGTGGACCCTGGACTGTGGTGCGGTAGATCTCCCCCTGGACAGTTCTGATCCAGGGCGGGGAGAGGGGACGAGAGAGACGGTGGTCAATGTCCGCCGATTAAAACCATGGAGGGCAGCCCCGGCGGGAGAGACCCCCGCCAGTCGAGTATCCCAAAACCCCGGGATCCCCGCACCCCCCATACTCGGGGGTTTCGCCCCGTACATGGGCCCCGAGGGATCCCAACCCCCGGGCGGCCCCGGCCCGGCCAGGAGGCGGCAGGGACAGCGGCCCCAGCCCGCAGATGCCGAGGGACAGAAGGAGCCTCTGGAGTGGAGAAGGAGACCGCCGCGAGAGCCCCAAGGAATGGAGCCACCATCCCCGAGACCGGCAACCAGGGCTGGGCGAGTCCTGCAGACTCCGCGGCGCTACCTCGTGGGGCGGCCCAAGCGAGGTGCTCCAGTCAACCCCAGTTCTATTTTCCCTCAAACAATACAGTGCTGTTATCTGCTGGTTAAGACTCCCTCGTTAGGTCCACTCAGCCTGAATATGAATACCTGGTCTGGCATGTAAAAGATTGCCACTGGGTCGGGTGTGGCTTTGATTGTACCCCTTGCGTTGTGATTAAATTTTACCTGCTTAATCCCAGACTGTACGGCATAATAGTAAGTTTTAATAAAAAAAATGCGAAATAGTAATATTAAACCTTTTGACCTGGGCTGCATTATCATATAACAGTATATTCTATCATCAAATTAACGTTTAATACCTTGTTTTAAAGTATTCCTATGAGGTGGTGGTCAATCCAAACTTTACAACTTTTCCAAGCCAAGGCTTGTGAATAATTAACCTCCAGATGCCAGTCTCCTTTGTCTGATGGACACTGCCGAAGCAGCAGCGGGTGCTCCGTTGGACTTTGTTGTCTCAAGGGAGGAGTTCACAGGCCTCCGTTACTGCGTTTTTTTTAGAACGCGCTAAATCCAGGAATATGAAAAAAAGGGAACTATTACGTAAAAAAATAGGCAATATCACTCTTAATATATATTTTGGGAAATGGCATATATACAAGTTGCTCTTGCCATATTTAGATGTAGCATAGAGGGTATGCAGTTTTTTTTCTCTCTATTTAAGAAGCCAATTTTAATCCTAATCTTCATTGCAATGTAGCCAATGTGGAAGCAAAACTTCAATTTAAAGACGATGATGAAGCCCGAGAACAATCCATTCTCCTATAGCATGTAAGTTGCGTTCCTGAAGAACGCCGCGTTATAGAAAAATCGCATTATAATAAATAATATAGGGTAAAGCGCAATCCCCAATAACGCGTGAGGTGCATACACAGGCTGAACAGAGACTGAAGCATGTGGGTAGCATCTATAAGCATCCAGCAGCACCCCAATGCCTTGTGCGATGCTACGCCAAAGCAGCTGTACAACCACTCATTCCTTCCCGTGCGCCATAGTTCCGTTCGCTCAATCGCATTATATCCAATTCGCATCTGCCTTATAAAAAAAGTGTTTCCTAATACATTCATCATCGCGTTGTGAGAATAACGCGCGCCATTGTCGCGGAATGGACTGCAATTTGTACTGCTCTGCTTGTTCGATTCGTTGATCATCTCTAAGGACATAATCTGGGGTTGGAAACTTGGCAGAGTTCCTCTGTGTAGAGAAAAACATCAGTGGTTTCATATGTAATTCGGTAAATATTCTGAATGCAAATAAAATAAGCTGATCCTGGATGAGGTCAAAATGCACGTTGTAATTTTAAGCTTCACCTCTTCTGGTAAACTTGCAGCTACCATAAGTGCAGTATTCGTCAGTCAAAGATGTTGATATCGGAGTATTTAAGTTGGCTTTGTAGGTCATTGGCACGGAGGGAAATACGATGTTCGCGTTTGCTGTGCCTCTGATTAGCACGGTTGGCTGTGTATGGTGCGAACAAAGTTCAACAAAGTATGAAAAATAAGAATAGGTTTTACCCTTTCTAGAAATAAAATAGGAGGTATTAAGATGTTAAAACACCAAATATATACCTTTTGCAAGGAATCAAGTCTACATCAACCACATGTCCTTGTGTTGAACACGCAAACAAACTTGATTTCTGGTCTGACACTGGTGATACTAGGCCATGAAGAAGACTGTCCCTGGTGTAGGCTAATCAGTTCCAAAGACAATGCATTTATTATATCATAACATATCAAGACTGAACATATTCGTTTGCATGTTCATCACAAGTACGTGTGGTTAATTCAGACATGCTTCCTTGCAAAAGGTATCTATTTGGTGTTTGAACGTCTAAACAGCTATATTATTGCCAGACAGGGTAAAACCTATTCTTACTCTTTGGTTCTATTCGGTAAAGTCACGTAGGTAAAAAATAAAACAACAAAAATCACGACGTTTCGGCCACAACACAGCGGCTTTCATCAGGTGAAGGGACCAGGCTGTCTCGAGGACAGCGCTGGAGTGAAACACAGCCACGCTCAGACCGTGACCTTGAAGCTGTGTACGAGGAAACAAGGTGCCTTGACAAAGGAATTAGCATAAAAATTTGCATTTGATTGGCTGGCTTAGCATGATGAACGGTGTAGAGGTGGTGTACATGTGGGTGCACATGCCGGTTGGCGCGGGGGGGGGGGAGGGGGATTTTACCTATTTATGGTGTGAAAAGGGAATTTTTAAGAGCTGCGAAAGTTTGGGGTACTACTACTTGAAAAATATAATGTAGCATTGAAAATTAGTTTAATGTTTGGTTCGATTTAGAACATCTTTCCAATGGTTGCTTAATTTGAAACCACCTCGGTTGAAATTGTGTCTGTAGATCTGAATTGCCTCGTGAACAAATCTCTGATAAAAACCCGTGGGTTTGCAAAAAACCTTGGTATCGGAGAAAATTATATCGTGATCACCCACAGCGCTGTAACAGTGATCAGCTACGGCAGAAGAATTCGTTCTGCCGTGTTTCAAATCTGATTTGTGCTCGCGAATTCGGTCAGAGACATGTCGCTTTGTCTCCCCGATATAGCAATCACCGCAGGTACAACTCAATTTGTAAACCCCGGGGTACTGTAAGTCAGGAATAACATCCTTCACGGATGGGATCAGATCACGAATTTTGTGTACTGTATTGAACCGGACCTGGATCTTGTGTTTGTTTAGAATTTTGGAAATCTTTTTAGAAACGCCTGCTATATATGGAAGTGTGATGGTTTTGACCAGAGTATCAAGTAATTGTTTCTGTATGGAGGGAGAAACAGCTTGGCAGATGGTACGGTCAGAGTATCCATTCCTTTTGAGGGCCAGGTGTACATGTTTTAATTCACTGGTCAGGTGGTGTTGGTCCGAAATGCAATGAGCCCTATGGTATAAAGTTTTGATGAGAGAATTCTTTTGGGCTGGGTGGTGGTGGGAATCAGGTTTCAAGTAGGAATCTGTGTGGGTGGGTTTCCTGTAGACAGAATGCCAAATGAGCCATCAGATCTCCTCACAAACAGAACATCTAAGAATGGTAGCTTGCCATCTTTCTCCACTTCCATGGTGAATTTGATGGCGGGATGTCTGGAATTGATGTGGTGTAGGAAAAGGTTCAGATCTGGGAGGCCATGTGGCCAAATGACGAAAGTGTCATCCACATATCTCTTTCACAGGGAAGGTCTGAGGGTGGAAGTCTGGATGGCGTCCGATTCAAATTTCTCCATGAAAATATTGGCTATCACTGGTGACAAGGGGGATCACATGGGGGTAACCTTATTTTGTTTGTAGAAGGAGCCATTCCAAGTAAAGTAGGTATTGTTGAGGCAGTGCCTAACCAGTGCAGGTGTATCGGGGTCTAGTCCATGTTGGACCAAATTTTCAATTATTTCAATGGTATCAGGTACTGGAACCTTGCCATATATAGCAGGCATTTATTAAAAGTTTTCAAAATTCTATACAAACACGAGATCCAGGTCCGGTTCAATACAATACACAAAATTCTTGATCTGATCCCATCCGTGAAGGATGTCATTCCTGACTTACAGTACCCTGGGGTTTACAAATTGAGTTGTACCTGCGGTGATTGCTATATTGTGGAGACAAAGCGACATGTCTCTGACCGAATTCGCGAGCACAAATCAGATTTGATACACGGCAGAACGAATTCTTCTGCCGTAGCTGATCACTGTTACAACGCTGTGGGTGATCACAATATAATTTTCTCCGATACCAAGGTTCTTTGCAAACCCACGGATTTTCATCAGAGATTTGTTCACGAGGCAATTCAGATCTTCAAACACAGACACAATTTCAACCGAGAAGATGGTTTCAAATTAAGCAACCATTGGAAAAATGTTCTAAATCGAACCAAACATTAAACTAATTTTCAATGGTACAGTATATTTTTCAGGTAGTGGTACCCCAAACTTTCGCAGCTCTTAAAAATTCCCTTTTCACACCATCAATAGGTAAACTCCCCCCCCCCCCCCGCGCCAACCGGCATGTGCACCCGCATGTACACCACCTCTACACCGTTCATCATGCTAAGTCGGCCAATCAAATGCTAATTTTTATGCTAATTCCTTTGTCAAGGCACCTTGTTTCCTCGCACACAGCTTAAAGGGCGCGGTCTGAGCGTGGCTGTGTTTCACTCCAGCGCTGTCCTCGAGACAGCCTGGTCCCTTCACCTGATGAAGGCCGCTTGTGTTGTGGCCGAAACGTCGTGATTTTTGTTGTTTTATTTTTTACCTACGTGACTTTACCGAATAGAACCAAAAAGTATGGATCCTTGCAGTCACGAAAGCTTTAAATCTAGAATTAAAACCTATTCTTATTGTTCCAATGTGGTATCCTGCATTGTGGTGGATAAGAGTGTGAGCTGGTGAGTGTGCTTTTATAACGTGCAGTGTGGTGAGTGAGTGTGTTGCTGTGACCTGCAGTCTGGTGAGTAACTGTGTGAACTGGTGAGTTTGCTGTTATAACCTGCAGTGTGGTGAATGTGTTGTTGTGACCTGCAGTGTGGTGGGTGACTGAGTGTGTTGCTGTGACCTGCAGTGTGGTAAGTGAGTGAGCTGGTCCGTGTTATGTTATGACCTGCAGTGTGGTGAGTAAGCTAGTTAGTGGGTGAGTAAGTGTGATGTTGTGCCCTGCAGTGTGCTTTATTGACCTCATCAAGGCCAGGGGTCCGGACGATTATTCGTACTTTCAGAGTCCCTAACCGTCTGCTCACAATCGTGAAGGACCATCATGATGGTGGGCAGATCCGGATGAAGCTGCATAGCCGAGAGTTGGAGCCATTTTCTGTTTACCTCAGGGTGCGACAGGAATATTCTTTGGCCCGTCCACTATTGAACATCTTCTTTAACCACGCAGTTTGATAAGTTTTCCATTAGTGTACCTGCGTGGTCAAAAGATAGATTTCCACTGGTCAACCGTGTTATGGATGCAGATGATCCAGTAATTTCTGCTCACCCTGAAGAGTTGGAGACTTATACTGCTGAACCTCAAGCGTGCCACGAAGAGATGGAGCCTTACTATCAGCCCTACAAAAAAATGCCCATTTATCTGGGTATTTTGTGGAATCTGTCCCATCACTCCTCATGAGCGATGGGGCAACTGTGGAGAGAGTGGAGAAGTGTGTTTATGACCTGCTTCGGTTTGACAGCAGAGGTCTCTCTCTGAATCAGTCAATCAGCATTATGTTTTCATCAGCTGCGTAACGCTATGTGGAAGCAACCTGGTTTATTGCTCTATACAAAGCTCCGTGCCTTCTCGACCAAATATGCGACCTCCCTTCTCTATGTGTGTGAAACCTGGACCCCTTTAAAGAACATATGCGCTGATGTGAAACATGTAGGCTGGCCTGTCAATGTTCCATCATGGGCTTAACCAGACTGGATTATGTGAGGAGCTCAGGTCCTTCAAAGAGGCCCTCGCCTGGGATATGTAACCCGCATGCCCAGCCACTAAATGCCCTAGCAGCTTCTGTTTGTCCGGATAGAGGGGGATAAAGGGGCGCACGGCACGGGTTGGAGAAGAGATGCTACGAAAGGGGGGGGGGGGGGGGTGACCTGCAAAGGACTGGTAACCCCTCGACCTTCAAATAAATTACCACTAAACGACGAAAAATATATCAAATGAAGCTTGTGCCAGAGGCACCGGGGGGACAGGTGTCTATGATGTCTCCTGGCCAAACCCCATTTGGCGTAGCCAGGAGATTAAATCCTTACCCTCGGGGTTCCTCCAGAAACAGCAAAAAGCCACTGCGGGTGGTCACGTGGAATGTTCGAATGCTTACTTTGGAAGAGAGGCTGCATCTCCTCTCTCAGAAGCGGGCCCGGTACCGCCTGGATCTCTGTGGTATTCAGGAGGTCTGGTGGACCGGCTTTGACTCCTGCCACCATGAGGGGTGGACAGTCATTTCCTCGGGGCAGGAGACTGCCAAACAACAGGGAGTGGCTCTTCTCCTGAACAAAATAATGAAGGTGGCATGGTAGCATGGCAGTGAGGTGTGGGAAGCTGTAAGCCCCAGGCTACTTTGGGCTCGCCTTCCCATCAAACAGAGAAGAGGAATGGCTACTTATGCCCCCACCAGTGGAGGGATGCAGGCAAGGCCGATCAGTCAGATTCCTTATATGACCTCCTGTCACAGGTGCTAGCTAAAGTGGCCCCTCAGGGTGGAGTCATCCTGGTGGGAAGCTCTAATGCCCGAGTTGATCATGATGCGGGCACCTGGTCTGGAGTGATTGGAAGGCATGGGCCAGATCAACTCAATAGCAACGGTAGGAGGCTGCTCAACTTATGTGCACCCCATGGGCTTGTAATTACTAGCATGCTGTTCTGGCATCGGCACATTCACACAACATCATGGATGCATTCCGGGTCCAAGCAATAACATCTGCTAGACTATATAGTGGTGGTGGAAGAGCGGATCTGGGCCCATGTCCTTGATACCACCCACTGACCATCGACGTCATCTGTAAGATGCACCTGCAATTCTTCCACTCCGTTGGCGAGTGTACACCCAGGACCCCATTAAAACCCATAGTGGCTTGGTCTCAGCTAGCTTATGAAAATTGCAAACGAGAATTTCATTATCAGGACTAGGACTAAAAATCGGCCCAGGCATTTGTAAACACACCGGCCCAAATTCAGGTTATGGGCATTTATTTATATTTTTAACGTATAGTGCGACAAATGGTGTATTACTCGTAGCTAGATTTGCGATTTAATGTATTACCATGATTCTGCCACCCGATCTCATTCATACCATCTGTGATGGGTCCAAAAACCACAAATGGGGGACTGGTGAGGAACCATATTTGGGTGCTGCCGAATATAGTAACTTAATGCTAACTGAGAGCATAAATAAGCAATGAAGCACACATATTAGAGGAAATGGGTGGAAAATGGTAGCCTTCTTACGGCCCACTTGTTAAGTGCCTCATCGCATGACTAATACCATCACTTCGGGCTTTTTTGAAAATGTGTATTTTAGATTTCAAATGTGTAGTGTGTCCAACTGAGTCGCAGACGTTCTTCTTCAGAGGCAACACATTTATTACACAACACGTATATACAAAAGGGGTAGCTGCCCCTTTATCAGATACAGCCTAGGGTGGTGACCACCCCACTAACTACACTACCATACAGGAGTTATGGCTACAACGGACCGAACTCGTACTCGAGTCTTAGGCCACGTGGTGGTGCCTCTTCAGATGTAGAAGGTGGAGCTTCCAGCTTGCAGAACGAAGCAGCCCCAGTCCCTCCCAGGGACCCACCTTATATCCTCGCAGGTCGGGGCCGACTCCATGATGCCGGGCCCCCAGGAGAGGTGGGCCCGCTCACCCTGGAGGTCCCGGGGGGAATGTGCAAATGTTCCATCAAACCCGGCTCCTTACGAAGAGGAGTAGGCCGGGTCGACGGGTCCACTGCGCCCGAAGCCTGCGAAGCCTTAATGGACAGCTGTTCTGGAGACGTCAGTCACACTGCACCTGGGGGCAGAACAGAATCGCTCCACTGAGAGCCAAGCTCAGCGGGCACACACTCCGGCTCATCAGACACATTCGACACTCGGCCCCTGCGATATGGAGATGAAGCGAAAGCGTGCGGCGTGATAAACGGTTTCAGTGAGAGGGATGCACGAACCAACTCCGCCGACCTAAGCGGATCTAGACACTCTGTGGCCGAACAACCCGAACAACATCGACCGGCCCTCTCCAGGGCTGGAGCAACTTAGGAAATGTACCCACCGGCACCTGTGGACAGTGCAACCAGGCCTTGTCCCCAGGTGCCCATTCATACAGAGAAGCACAAACTCCCTTAAGCTATTCGTTGGTCGATTGTCGCAACTCGGAATTAACCCTGGAAGCTTCCCGTGCCTCGGAAAGCTTTTGAAGAGTGAAGCAAAAGGAGTCTTAAACCTTGGATTTAGACATGTTGGGCATGGCTTCGATCGGGGATCGTATTCCAGTGAATGCGTGTGGGGCCATGCTGTAAGCGGCGAGGACTCTAGGGATGTGCAAGTCCCAATCGAGTTGTGACTTAATGACCTGGTGGCTTAACATGGAGGTCAGAGTCCTATGTAGCCGTTCGACCATGCCATCCGTCTGCGGGTGGTACGGTGACGTGCGCACATTCTTTTCCCTCAACAAATCATAGACTTCATGCAACAATTTAGAAGAAAAATACTTGCCCTGATCTGTCAAAAAGACGTTCAGGAGCACTCTTTTGCATAACATAGCCATTGAGAAATGCCTCAGTCATAGTCACAGCCGATTGATTGGGGAGCGGCCAGGCCAGAGGCCAGCGTGAAAAATACTCGACCCCCACAAGCAAATATTTGTTCCCTCGAGTGGTAGTGAGGAACGGACCAAGGATGTCCAGAGCAACAAGTTCATTGATGCGTGACACCTGAATCTATTGTAGTGGGGGGTGGCAAGGCTTCACTGGCGGCTTCCGCTGAGCACACTGCACACACCCTTTGAGTAGATTATCGACATCCGCAGCCATGGCAAACCAATAGAAGTCCAGTTTGAGTGTGGCCAGCGTCTTCTGCACGCCCAGGTACAAGAGACACCCATGCACAGCCCAAACAACCTCACCTCGCAGGGCCGTGGGAACGACAATGGTATCAATGGTATAACGGCACAGCCCTCCATCCCAATGCATGAGTAAGCCACGCCGTAAAACGACCAAGGCGACTCCACGTCGATCCGCGCCCGTCAGCTTCTCTAACATGTCGCCGGAACTTGAGCAGGGAAACATCCTCCGCCTAAAGGCGTCCCCATTCCTCATAATTCAACCCAATGACCACATCCCGTGCGACCGAACCGCTGCCTGCCCCGCCCGTCGCAGCCTCAGCAGACGCAGCGAGAGGAAGGAGCGAAGTCACATCGGATGGTTTACAGTGCCCGGAACCCGAAGAGCACGCACACCCTCCATTAGTTGGCAATCACGACAGGGCGTCGGAGTTTGTATGGCGAGAACCCTTGTGATATGTAACATGGAACGAGCAGTCCTGCAGGATCTCCAGCCAGCAAGATAGTTGGCCTAACGGCTGGTCTACCCGCAGTGCGTATTGAAGCGCTGCATGATCAGAGCGCACCTCAAAACGTCTACCATACAAGTAGGGACGATATTGCTGCACAAAAACCACAATGGCCAGCAATTCACGGCACGTAACACAGTAGCACTGTTAGGCCGGAGACAGCACCTTACTGCCATACGCAACAACGCTCTCCACCCTGCTGACAACCTGCGACAAGACGGCTCCAATTCCGGTATTTCTAGCAACCATATCAAGGATTAATGGCAATGAAAAATCAGGATAATGCAGGGGAGGGGCGTTCACCAATCCATCACGGATGGCACAAAATGCAGCCTCCTCCTCCCCCCCAATGAAACTTATGACCCTTAGCTGTCAATGCCTGGAGAGGTTTTGCAATGGACGTGAACCCGGCGACAAAACGGCAATAGTAGGATGCAAAGCTGATGAAACTGCGTACCTCACTCACCGAGGTGGGAGTCGGCCAAGTTCAGACTCATGCAGTTTTCTCCGGGTCGGTCGCAATACGCGATTCGTTAACTATGTGGCCAAGATACCGCACCGATTTCTGGAGAAGGTGACATTTCTGTGGCATAAATTTCAGGTTTGCTGCATGCATTTTGAGGAAGACAGCACGCAGTCAGTCCAAATAACCATCAAAAGTGTGGGTGAAGACAATCACAACGTCGAGATATATTATACACGAGTCCCACTAGAGACCAGCTAGGACCAGTTCCATCAATCGTTGGAACGTGGCTGGCATGGAATGGAGCCCCATAGGAAGCCAATTAAATTCTAACAATCCCTCCGGCGTACGAAAGGCCATCTTAGGTTTCGAAGCATCGTCAAGCGGCAACTGCCAGAACCGGATAGGAGATCGAGGATAGAAAAGAACCACACCCCCGCCAATGTGTCAAGCGAGTCATCCATGCGAGGAAAGGGGTGTGCATCCACAACAGAAACCTTATTAAGCTTACGAAAATCAACGCAAAATCATAAGCTACCATCATGTGTCTTTAGAACCGCCGTGTCCAACCCAGCATTAAGAACCTGAATAAAAGGTTCCTGGTCATTGACTACTAACGTCTGAGCCGCTACCAAAGTCAATCCACGACTGACCTCATTAGAATGTCCCAAAACAATTCCATCCTTCGTAACCCCCAAATCAAGTGGCTTCTGTAATTGTAGGGGAAATAACATTTGCGCGTCAGGAGGGATTCTTACCATTCGGCGTGCCTGCGCTTGCACTGTAGCGTTGGCCATGCACAAACGCGTGGGGGATGGCAAAAATGCCATACGACGGCCGGATGGCAATTCCAAACAGCCACGATCAATACGGATTTTTAAGGGCATCCTTCCCTGGCAATCGGTTCCAAGTAAACAGGGAACAGCCAGGGACGTAGAAACAAGAATATGTCCCAGCAATTTAACATCAGCGATGCACACCTCAGCCGTTATCTGACCAATAATACCCAACGAGCTACCATTGGCGGCGAAACACAGTGCATCAATGGGGTCCAGGGCCCGACACTTAGGGGGCAAAATATTGTAGATTAATTCCGAGATGATGGTCACCGATGTACCAGTGACGACAAGCATCCTTATTTTTAGCCCCTAGATAAACCCAAGCACGGCAGACGAACCCAAGGTCGCAGCCACCACTCGATGGGCCAGCTCTGACGACTGATCCAGTTGGAGCAGACAAACATCACAATCACGTATAGGACCCCCCCCCCCATACCGACGCGCGACCGGGAAGTGAACCAAACCTCCTAGATTGGTGAGGTGAAGTCAGGGGTCGAGTGTTGAGTGCATCACGACTTGCCTTAGGGTGTAGGGAAGTGTACGATGGCACTGGTGCTGGGAGGTGCCGTCGTGGTACACGGCAGCCCAATGAGATGTACCCCGGCGGGCCGCAATTGAAGCAAATGACACGACCGCCTCCGGAACGAGACAACGACTTTGGTGGCTGCTGCTCGTCCGCTCGTCGCACCACACCGTCACGTCGGTCACCTCCACCCTGAGTAAACGTGCATGCCGGAACGTGCTCCACTTCATTAAGTGCCACCAACACCGCACAGGATGTGGCACACGCCACCTACGTCCTGTCCCATTGTAAAAGTTGCTGAGCCTGGATGCACTTAGCAAATGTCATTGTCTTCGGCTGAAAGAATGGTGTGGAGGACTTTCGTCAAGGCCAGCAGTCTCTCGAAGACCATTGGGTCGATACCATTTTGGTCCATTTTCGGGAAGGCGGCTTTTGCCAGCCCCAAAAGCTCACAACAGAAGGCGAGGGCTGACTCGGTTTCACCATTCCGTCGTGTGGTGAACTTGTGGCGCGTTTTCGACGGAGGCTCGTAGATTGCCGCCATCTGGTCGAAAGCCTGAGTAAGGGTGAACCTCTCGAGCGGCGGGATGGTGAGAAATGCCGCAAGGGCATCATCGTCGAGGGTGGCAGACAACGCCCGCAGCACCTCTGCCTCCGTCCATCCAGCTAAGTCGGCGTTCATGAGGAACCGCCACTTGAAAGCCACCCAGTCGCCACTGGTAGCCGCAAATTCTTTGATCAAAGTAAGCCGACGCCGGAGAGCCGGGATGTCCATTGGCGCTGATGGCGCATCTTCAATTTTGGCAGGCTGCGCACTCCATACCACCAATAAAATGGCGGCCGAGGACGTGAGCTGTGCCACCGAAGTTCCCGCCCGCTGCGAAATGGTGGTGGAGTCGTCGTTCTCGAGTGGCACCCTCCCTCCTTCACCCGCGAGACCATGGGACGGAGCTCCGTGAGGATCAAAGCTGCAGCGTATAGAAGCTCCGTGAGGTGACCGTGTGCCTCCCAGAGGGTCGCCTCCGCCAACGGCGAGGCGTCGCTTGCCCGGACGGCGCTGTGCTCCGCTGGCAGCGTCTCCCCTCTATCCTCCAGAGCTGTATGCAGTACGAGTTCCTCTTCCTCGCTGTCTGACGTTCTGGTACGTGGTCTGCGATACATAGACATAGTCTATATAGACTAGCATGTTGGCCACTTACGACACCATTTGTAGTGAGTCCAACTGAGTCACAGTCGTTCTTCTTCATAGGCAACACATTAATTACACAACACGTATATACAAATGGGGTAGCTGCCCCTTTACCAGATACAGCCTAGGTTGGTGATTAACCCGCGAACTATACTACCATACAGGAGTTATGGCTATGATGGACCGGACCCATACTCGGGTCCTGGGCCACGTCTTGGTGTCTCTTCAAATGTAGAACGTGGAGCTTCCAGCTTTCAGAACGAAGCTACCCCGGTCCCTCCCAGGGACCCACCTTATATCCTCCCGAGTCGGGGCTGGCTCAGCCCTCGGCCCCGCCCACCTTTGAGAAAGTTCCAGCTCACTCTCAATCTCTCTTGAGAGCTCTCCTCAGACATGTGATCACCCCCTAGCCCCCCCCTCCACCCCCCCCCCCCCCCCCCCGGAGGCCTCCCTATGGACATTCCGGATCACGTGCCTACGGGGTCAACCAGAGTGCCATGGCCCGGGGCAACCCTGTTCCTGTGTTTACACTCTCCCGTTCGCTCTTGTGGGAGCCTGCACTGCACGCTATGCGTGGTGCCCTCGCTATCCCAGTGCTCACCCAACCCCGCTATGGCTGGTACTATACCCACCTATGGGGTGTACGCGATGACAGTGCATCGCACGCCGTGCTCTGATAGAACCGGCCTCACTCTGCAACACACACGATGCTGTCCATAATGTAAGTACATTGCACGCCATGGCCCTCTCGGGCCAGCACCATACAGTGACATCCCCATATGTGTAAATCGCGTCCCAATAACGGTCCTTTTAAGGGCCAAATTATCAGCCAAAAAGAGTGGGACCTGCATTATGAGTGTACCAACTCAACGTGGAAGGCCTCTCATGAGCAAAGTGTAAGGTGCTCGCCAATTGTTTACATCAAGAACACATTGACGTTGTGGCACTCCAGGAAACCCACGCCGAAGGTAACTGACTCGTGAACTATAAAATCAACGGATATGACAGATTTTCCGCTATTAACCATCTGAAATACAGCCTCGCCACTTACATCAAGCAAGACCTTACAGACTAAAATTTATCCATGAAAATGTTAGCTATAACTGGAGAAAGGGGGGAGCCCATTGGGGTGCCCTCAGTTTGTTTGTAGAAAGTTCCATTCCAAGTGAAGTATGTATTGGTTAAACAGTGTCTCACCAGGGGGGGTACCTCAGTGTTTAGTCCTTGATGAACCAAGTCTTCAATGATTGCAATTTGAGACTGACGCCATCCAGACTGCCACTCTGCGCCCAACCTTATGGAAGAGGTAAGTGGATGACACTTTTGTCATCTGGCCACATGGCCGGCCTGCTCTAGACCAATTCTTCGACCACATCAATTCCATACACCCAGCCATCAGATTTACCATGGAAGTCGAAATAGATGGCAAGATACCTTTTTTGGATGTCCTAATTAAAAAGAGACCTGATGGTTCAATGAGCCACTCTGTCTACAGGAAAGCTACCCATACGGATGCTTATCTGAAACCGGATTCCCACCACCATCCATCACAGAAGAATTCTCTCATCAAGACTCTGTATCATAGAGCCCAATGCATATCCGACCAGGAACACATAAGCAGTGAACTCAAGCACGTACACCAAGCTCTTAGGGCTAATGGTTACTCCGACTATACAATCCGCAAAGCTATCACTCAAACCATGAAGAAGAACCCTCTTGAGGAGCCTTTCAAAACCATCACTTTACCCTACATTGCTGGGATCACAAAAAAGATCTCCAAAATCTTGAATAAACACAAGATCCAGGTCCGTTTCAACACATTACATAAAATCCGTGATCTGGTTCCGTCTGTAAAAGATGTGATTCCGGACATACAATACCCTGGTGTCTACAAACTAAGTTGCCTCTGTGGTAGTAATTACATTGGAGAAACCAAACGCCATGTCTCGGACTGCATTCGTGAACACAAAGCAGACCTTAAACACGGTAGAACCAACACCTCGGCCGTGGCAGATCATTGTTCTAATTCAGTAGGCTCACATGCCATTGACTTTTCCAAGACAGAGGTTCTTTGTAAGCCATCTGGCTTCCATGAGAGATTCGTTCATGAGGCTATCCACATATACAAGCACAGAGACAATTTCAACCGAGAAGATGGATTCTATCTTAGCAATCATTGGAAAGATTTGATAAACCATTTCAGGTCTTAATTGATTGTTCACGCTTACAGTGGCTTTCAGACAGCATACATTATAAAAAAATTCGTCTCCCCCCTCCTCTTTTCAGAATATAGATGGACTAGTCCTAAATAAACTGCCAAATCATTGCGCGTGGCGCTAACGTTTTTTATAAATAAATAAATGCGCCGTTTAAAAATACATTTATGCGAACCTACACACCTGAAGACGACCGTTAGAGTTATGGTCGAAACGTCGTGAGAATTTTTTATTGTTTTATATATATTTTATTATTTTGTTATTTCCCTTCAACGTGACTTTACCGAAAAAACTAAGAATATTCACCAGTGACTTGCCAAAGACATCATCCCGCAAATTTGTCTATGCAAATGACATAAAAATGGCTACTCAGGGAACAAACCTGAAGTCCATTAGTGAAACAGTAACAGAAGACTTGTTCATATTAGAAGACTACTTCCAAAAGTGGAGACTACGACGGAATCCATCCAAAACGACTGTCTAAATTCACCATGTAAATAACCGTGACATAAACGCCCAGTTGGAAGTAACATTCTGGGGTAACCCTGTAAAAATGACCCATATCCCAAGTACTTGGGCATAACACTAGATAGAGGCCTCACATTCTAAAAGAACATCAGAAATGTGTATGAAAAAACAAAAAGCAGTGCAGCTCTGTTACGCAAACTGGCCGGTACATGGGGAGCCGCTACCAAAACTCTTCGCACGACCACCCTCGCGCTCATGTACTCCAGTGCTGAGTACTGCGCACCAGTCTAGGCATGAAGCACCGACACAAAGAAATTGTACGTCAAGATCGACAGCATCCTTCGAACAATAACGGGAACACTGAAATGCACTCCCACGGAGTGATTTTTGCCAACATTACGCCAGCAAATCTCCGCAAGGATGCAGTGGCAGCAAACCTATTTGAAAAATTCCGAGGCAATGTACATCTACCATTAGAACAAGACCTGCTTGACCTTCAACGAACTCGTTTGAAATGCCGGAAACCAATCTGCGATCGTGCGAGATAATTGGATGAGCTGGGTCGCTGTGGAGTTCTGTGAACATTACAAATGAAAGCCTCATCGACAACCCCACGATTGCTATGCATGGTGTTGATCTGCCAAGAAAGCTATGGTGCTCCATCAGCCGTTTCAGAGCAGCAACAGGTTGCTGCGCACACCTCCTCCACAAGTGGATAATTAAAGACAACCCACAGTATTCATATTCTTTGGGTCTTTTGGTAAAGCCACGTAGATAGAAAAAAAATATCAAAATAATAACAATATCACGACGTTTCCATTGCAACACAAGCAATCGTATTCAGGTGAAAAAGAGGTGGAAATCTGCCGAGGTAGGCTGTTTATGAAGGTTTAGAGATGGGTGGGGCAGCTAATGTTAATGTAGGAGAGGTCTCCGTAACTTGCAGCAGATCTACACCAATCAAAGAGCTGTTTATAAATGGGCGGGACAGCTAATGTTAATGTGAGGGAGATACTACGGAGCTGTGGGGGGTGGCCATTGTATTGTGTTAGATTAGCATGTCAATGTACGAAAGTTGAAGCTCGGTGAGAGCTCAGAGAGCGCAATGGCCACATGGAGGTAGAAAATGATGGCAAGCTTCCATTTACTAACACAGCTAATGGTGGCTGTGTTAGTGAATGTGGCTGTGGGAGGTGGCCATTGTAGTGTGAGAGATTAGCATATCAATGTAAGACAGCGCAGTAGCCACATGGAGATGGAAAAGAATTGCAAGCCGCCATTTACTAACACAGCTAACGGTGGCTATGTTAGTGAATGTAACTCAGAGAGTCGAAAATGACTGATAGGTAGGATAGAAACATCACAGCCATTTATTACCTAAACTGGTCAATAACGTCCTTCCAATGATTGTTCAGTTTGTACCCATTTTCTCAGTTGAAATTGTCTCTGTGTTTATATATCTGGACGGCTTCATGAACGAATCTTTGTTGATAGCCAGTGGGTTTGCAGAGTACCTTCGTCTTGGCAAAATACATTCCGTGTGTGCCCACAGCGTTAAAATAATGATCAGTCACGGCTGAAGTATTGGTCCTAACGTGTTTCAGATCTGCCTTATGTTCACGGACCTGGTCCAAGACATGTCGCTTAGTTTCCCCAATGCAACTGCTGCCGCAGACACAGCTTAGTTTGTAGACACCGGGGTATTGAATATCGAGGATCGAATCCTTCACAGAAGGGATCAAATCACGAATTTGTACTGTGTTGAATCGTACCTGGATCTTGTGTTTGCTCATGATTTTGGAAATCTTTTGGTGACACCTGCTATGTATGGCAAAGTGATGGTTTTGATTGGGTCCTCAGATGGTTATGACCCCACGGTTGGGTTGTGTTGTCCGAATATCCATTCCTCTTGAGGCTGTGTGTTTGTGCTCCAGTTCACCGGCAAGGTGGTGATGGTCGGAAATACAATGAGCTCTGTGGTATAGAGTTTTGATGAGGGAATTATTATGGGATGGATGGTGGTGGGAGTCAGGTTTTATGTAAGCATCCGTATGGGTGTCTTTCCTGTAGACAGAGTGTCCCATTGAGCCATCAGGTCTCTTTTCGATAAAACATCCGATAATGGTAACTTCTCATCCTTTTCCACCTACATGGTGAATTTGATAGCTGGGTGTATGAAATTGGTTGAAGAATTGGTCCAGAGCTGTTAGGCCATGTGGCCAGATGACGAACGTATCATCAACGTATCTCTTCCACAAGGAAAGACGTAGGACAGATGCCTGTATAGCTTCTGTCTCAAATTTCTCCATGAAACATTGGCTACAAGTCGAGATAAGGGAGAACCCTTCGGGCTACTTTCAAATTGTTTATATAATGTTCCATTCCAGGTGAAGTAAGTGTTGGTGAGGCAGTGTCTGACCAGGGTTGGTACATCAGCATTTAATCCTTGTTGGACCAAATCTTAAATGATTGCAATGGTGTCAGGCACAGGAACTTTGGTAAACAAAGATACCACATCGAACCTGATAAGCAAATCACCTGGAGATAATGAGATGTCCTTAATGGAAGATATCAAGTGAGCTGAGTTAAGTATAGCTGAGGTCGAGGTGGAGAAGATAGGGCAGAGTGGTGCGCCTTCTTTATGGATTTTTGGTAGGCCATAAAATCTGGGTGGTCTAGCAGCAGAGGGTTTTAGAGAGAGCCGCTTGGTTGGTTCAATTAAAGATGTCGAATCGGTGTTCATCTTGTTGGTTTTCATATCCAGGCGGTTAGTAGGATCTCTATTGATTTTGGTATAGCTGCCATCATTAGTATGATTGCGGCCACCCGTGCCACACATTGAACCTTATTGCGAACAACTGCATCCTATGCCCGCTCTCCGGAGGACTGAGCAGTATTAGTCATGCTACTCCTGAAGCTATCACGTGACTTACAGACTTAAACTTGGACGTGTGATTTGCACATACTTAAACATACGCTAGAGAGAGATTAGGGGTAATACATTTTTTTAATTTATTTACCATATTCGCAATTTCCCCACACTAACCGGCCCACCTGCCCATGGAAAGGGCCAGTCCGGGCCTGCGTGGAGAGGTGAATGAGCTCATGTGCCTGTGCCATGTGCTCACGTCCAGCTCCAGTTTTCACAACAGGAATTATCACTTCGGATCATTCAAGCGGCATCGTATTTCTCGATCGCCTGGGTGTAGTCTGTCACGTACCAACAGCAAGCCTAGGACATATCACGCAGCGCTTCCGTCACCTCCAGTAATCTCGATTTGCTCAATTTAAGACACGTGTTACCTCTTCAATTTTGGCCATTATATTTGCTGCTGGCCGCTTGCCATTCTGGGCCTTTGAGCCTTGTGCTAGACAACTGTGTTTAAAATGTGAAACTATGTATATTCGTCTACCTAGCTTGCCATCATTTCTTTAGTAACTTTGCCATCACTTATTGGTGAATGGCGGCTGCTGTTTGTCTCTGTGCATGATTGCATGTGCTAGTAGCGAGCGGTGGCACAGTGGTTAACACACTGCGCTAAAAAGCTGAAAGCCAGAGTTATATTTCCGCTCACGGCCAACAATGTATCTTAACCGATGACGAATCTCTGATCCAGTCACAGGCCCTCCCTAGGTCGCCTCAGTCTAAATTAGTTTGGTATAGTGTGTAAACATCAGCATTGAGGAGACAAAGGTGGCCGAGATTAGTTCTGGTCAAACAACTCCCTCGTGTGCAGTGTCGGCCTTCAAATGTTCTCGTTAACAGGACTTGCCCCACCAATCTGTTAAAGGCCATATGGGGGAATCTTTGTTTTGTACGTGCGAGTGAGTATTGTGTGGGTACATTGTGCGACCCCTTCCTTGTGTTAGATTCATGTAGCCTGTCAATCACCAAAGAGGAAGCATATAATGGTGGATATTGCGTGTGTGTGTGTGAGAGAGAGACTGAGTGTGTGGGGAGGGGTTTGAGCGGGGGAGGAAACAGCAGCACATTATCCATAATATAGTTGTTTAGAGTTAGATCGCGTAAATATATAAATGTGTCATAAAAACCCGCCACCACCCGACACAGCCAACTAGTAAGGGTTGTCACGTGAACATAACATGCCAATTCGTCACTAGTACAGCACATCAGTGTGTTGGAGAGCCAAGCCACAACATTTACAATCTGAGTACGACATTTCGCCAGTAAATACAACTAGCTTCATAAGGTGGTCGTGAAAGCCTACATGTTAAAGTGGCACATTATTTTACGAGGTTCAATTCCTGTGGATAAAAACAGTGGGATGTGATTGGTCAAAGATGGTGAAGGTGATTGTTTTATGTGGGTTAGAAGAATGTGTGGGTGTGTATATGTTAGGGGTGCGAGAGGGATGCACTCTGGCTCCCACATTATTTAACATATTTTTCGACCACGTCGTTCGGGACAGCCGTCTATGGCTGTACCGAAGGAATCTCCATCTGGTACAGATGCAGCTGGAGGCTGATTGATACCCGGGTGTGGTCAAAGAATGGCTCCCTATTAGTCAACCATGTTATGTGTGCTGATTATCTGGTGATTGCTGCTCACTCAGAGGAGGAGTTGGAGGCACTGCTGCTGCTGAACCTGGAGCGTGCCACTAAGAAATGGGGCCTTACCATGAGCCCCACCAAAACTCAGCACCTGCCTGAGTATTTTGTGCCATCAAACACTTCACCCCCTAAACTCGCCATTGATGATGGGGCAGTTGTAGAGAGGGTGGAGAGTTTCCCATCCCTGTTTGACAGCAGAGGTTTCACTCCGAATCAGCCGAGTGGCATTATCTTTCCATCGGCTGCGTAACGTTGTGTGGAAGCTACCTGGTCTGTCACTCCACACGAAGCTTCGGGTCAACTCGGCCACGGTCATGCTCTCCCTTCTCTATGATTGCGAAACGTGGAACCCCCCCCCCCCCCCTAAAGGGACATCTTAGTCGGTTAGAAACATATAGGCTGGACTGCCTACGATACATCCTGGGTTTAACCAGGTTGGATTGTGTGAGGAGCTCCTAAATCCTTGAAAGAGCTGGACAATGTCCCATCGATGAGCTCCTCCAGCAGGCAAGGCTGAGTCGGCTGGATCATTTAGCCCGTATGTCCAGCCGCATGCCTAAACAGCTTTTGTTCGGCCGGATAGAGGGGGATAAACGGGCACAGCACGGACTAGAGAGGATATGGAGTGATGTAGTACAAGAGGACTTGCCAAACACTGGTACCAGCGATGTCAAAATCGGCCTCTGTGAAGGACGTTACTGGGCAGTTGGAGGCAGTCGCCCTCCACCAACAACAGATGGCAGAGGACAACAAAGGATGGCAACGCTCACAAAAACGAGCGGAGCACTGGGCGTCTAAAGCACAGGTGGTGCATTGGCCAATCATCTCAGTCAGTCAACCTACGGAAACTGGGTCTGTCCCATGACCTCCTGCCAGCGGGTGTTCGACACTTTACGTGGCCTTAAAGTGCAAATGGCCTGGCACAGGCACCATGGTGATGTAATCGCCACTTCGTGGTGAATGCCGGTTGTCATTGTTGTGTGTACATACTGCGTGCTATCTTCTTGGTTCTTTCGGTAAAGTCACGTAATGTTCCTTCACCTGAAGAAGGCTACTTGTGTTGTGGGCGAAACGTCGTGAGAATTTTATTTTAGTATGTTTTATTTTTATTACTTTGTTTCCATTCTACGTGACTTTACCGAAAGAACCAAGAAGATTAATCCCTGCAGTCACGAAAGCTTTAAATCGAAATTTAACCGCCTCTACGGAGAGGGATTACACATAACCTTAAGATCCTTCAACAAACTCCGGAATAAGAAGGCTCAACTAATCGAGTCTCAAACCTTTCTGAAGAGATGCCGCGACTCTAAGGTAATACCAACCGCATTTACACTAACCTCTGCTGTTGTAACCTCTTTTAATGCAAAACGAATTCTAGCTAGAACTAGCTTGGCTCTTATCTCAGAAAAAATAAGACTTACATGCACCGAACTAGATCAGTTAGACAAGATACTCTACAAATTCTAAATTTAAAGCTTTCGTGACTGCAAGGATCCATACTCTTTGGTTCTATTCGGTAAAGTCACGTAACAAACAACAAAAAATAAAAATAAAAAATTCACGACGTTTCGGCCACAACACAAGTGGCCTTCATCAGGTGAATGGACCGTGCTGTCATGAGGACAGCGTTGGAGTGAAAACAGCCAAGCCCAGGTCGCGTCCTTTAAGCTGTGTGGGAGGAAGCAAAACGCTTGACAAAGGAATTAGTATGGAAATGAGCACGATATATGTAGGAGGTGTATGGGCCATGATGGACCAGGAGCCACTTGTGTTGTGGCCAAAACATCGGATTGGAAATATGTAGACAATATGACTGCCTCTTCAGCATCCACTATGTCGACCAAATGTAAGGACAATTTTATTTCCAAATTCAACCGTCTTTCCAACAAGAAATCGGACCCACACACCAAAAAGCTAGACGTTAATAAAGTCGTAATTAATCGCAGTAACAGTTAAATTTCTGACGGCCTGAAATCCGTTTTAGCTAAAGGTCTAAACTTTGCAGTCACACGGAGACACATACCAGTTAATGACATCATTGCCCATGTCGACGTTGCACTCATGGGCCTGGGTCACATCGCTGCAGACGTAGCAACCCTCAAAACGCTAAGATGCCACCTAGCAACATGAGCAAAGATTAGCGCTTTGAATTAGCTCAATTAAAAAGAGAGATGACATTGTCGTCCTCTCAGCCGACAAGGGAAATGCCACTGTCATCATGGACAAAATAGAATATAACAACAAAATTCAGGAACTTCTCAACGATGGCAGCTATACAAAAATAAGAAAGACCCCACCAACAGCCTGGTTACTAAAACCAACAAAATCATTTCTGATTCAACAGCATTAATTGATCAAACCAAACAGTTATCGTTGAAACCTTCTGCGGCCAGACCACCAAGATGATATTGCCTTCCAAAGATACACAAAGAAGATACACCTTTCGTCCCATCGTCTCCACTATCAACTCCCCCACCTACAAACTGGCTCGTTTTCTTTCTGATATCCTGTGACCTTTCACTGGAAAAACCACCTCTGCGGTACTAAACTCTACTCACCTGCTATCGACAATCAAGGGTATTTCCCTGTCCCCAGACGACCTGCTTGTCAGTTTTAATGTGGTTTCCTTATTTACCAAAGTTCCAGTACCTGACACCATCGCAATCATTGAAGACTTGGTTCATCAAGGACTGCATACTGATGTACCCCCCTTGGTGAGACATTGCTTAACCAACACATACTTCACCTGGAATGGAACTTGCTACAAACAGACTGAGGCCACCCTAATGGGCTCCCCCCTGTCTCCGGTTTTAGCCAACGTATTCATGGAAACATCTGAAACTGACGCCATCCAGACTGCCACTCTATGCCCGACCTTATGGAAGAGGTACATGGATGATACTTTTGTCATCTGGCCACATAGCCAGCCTGCTCTAGACCAATTCCTCGACCACATCATTTCTATACACCCAGCCATCAGATTTACCATGGAGGTCGAAAAAGATGGCAAGCTACCCTTTTTGGATGTCTTAATTAAAAGGAGACCTGATGGTTCAATGAGCCACTCTGTCTACAGGAAAGCTACCCATACAGATACTTACTTGAAACCGGATTCCCACCACCATCCATCCCAGAAGAACTCCCTCATCAAGACTCTATACCATAGAGCCCAATGCATTTCTGACCAGGAACACATTGCTAGTGAACTCAAGCATGTACACCATGCTCTCAGGGCTAATGGTTACTCCGACTACACAATCCGCAAAGCCATCACTCCAGTCATGAATAAGGATCCTCTTGTGGAGCCACTCAAAACCATCACCTTACTCTACACTGCAGGGTTCACTAAAACGATCTCCAAAATCCTGAATAAACACAAGATCCAGGTCCGATTCAACACAGTAAATAAAATCCGTGATCTGGTTCCATCTGTAGAAGATGCTGTTCCAGACGTACAATACCCGGGCGTTTACAAACTAAAGTGCCTCTGTGGTAGTAGCTACAATGGAGAAACCAAACGACATCTCGGACCGCATCTGCAAGCATAAAGCAGACTTGAAACACGGTAGGACGAACTCCTCTGCCGTGGCAGATCACTGTTATAATTCAGTGGGCTCACATGACATTGCCTTCTCCAAGACGGAGGTTATTTGCAAGCCAACCAGCTACCATGAGAGATTCGTTCATGAGGCCATCCACATATACAAGCACAGAGACAATTTCAACCGAGAAGATGGATTCTGGCTTAGTAACCATTGGAACGATGTTTTAAACCATTTCGTTTCTTAATTAGTTGTATTTTACGGTGACCTTCAGACCGCAGCTCTTTCGCTGGCATTGCCTCTTAATACCTCTCACACCACGGTTAATGGTATGGGTTATAACATGGAATATAACAGCGCACTGTGGCTGCTTCTCTCCCCCCTCCTCCGTTCTGAGCATGGATGGACCAGTCATCAGTCGGCGACTGATGACTGGTTAGCGAGTGGCCAGGCCATGGGCCATTGAGTGAAATATTCGACGCCAACCAGCAGGTACTTGTTACCCGTTCTGCCGGCGATAAAACCCTGCTACCGTAGTCGACGACGCGTTCGACTCCTCTAATGACCTGCGAGAGGACTCCGCCCATGCTGGTGTTACTGGCATCCGTGTCGACCAGAAAGGGTGCAGTGAAATCAGGGTAACACAGGGGCAGAGCACTCACGAGGGCGTCCCTGAGGGAGTGGAAGGCGGCCTCGTCCTCAGGACCCCAGAAAAATTTTACGCCCTTTGCCGTCAGAGCGGGTAGGGGCTTGGCTATGGTGGCAAAGTGTGTGACGAACCGCCGATAGTATGAGGCAAACCCTATGAAGCTACGGACCTCACTGACCGAAGTGGGCGTGGGTCAGGAGCTGACGCACTGAGTTTTAGCGGGATCAGTGGAGATACCTGAACAACTCACTATGTGCCCCAAATACCGCACAGATTCCCAGAGGAGGTATCACTTCTGTGGCTTAAACTTTAATTTAGCAGACCGCATTTTCAGGAATACTGCCCGTAGACGTTCAAGGTGTTCCTCGAACGTCCGTCTGAACACAATGACATCGTCCAGGTAAATTAAACAGGTATCCCATTGGAAATCGGCCAAAACCAATTCCATTAAGTGTTGGAATGTCGCGGGAGCTGAGTGGAGTCCCATGGCAACCGATGAAACTGGAATAGGCCCACGGGTGTTCTAAAAGCGGTCTTGGGTTTGACTCCTCATCCAGGGGAAGTTGCCAAAATCCCGATAGCAGGTCTAACGTGGAGAAATATTGTGCCCCCGCCAAGGCGTCCAATGATTCGTCCATTCTGGGGAGTGGATATGCGTCGGCCACAGAGATCTTATTCAGGTGACAAAAATTTACGCAAAAGCTCAGAGACCCATCATGCTTTTTCACGAGCACGATGGGGGACCCCCATGGACTGGTGGAAGGGGAAATTATGTCCGCCGACAGCATGTCATTAACAGCCGATTTGACATGCTCATTCTCAGCGGGGCTTAGCCGGAAAGGATTTTGCCGGCGTCACCCATGTCAATATGATGACGTAGCAAGTCGGTGCAACCGATATCATATTTGTGGTTGCTAAAAACGTCGGAAAATTCAAGCAACAGGGCGCGCAGTGCAGCAAGTTGCGAACCGGACAGGTCACTGGATTCAGAACAAAGTGAATCCAAACACCCCTGATCCCGGCTTAGTTCTGGATGTGGAGCGGGACCGGTATGCACATGCCCAATCACCGGCTCTCCCATTGGTGCCGACATTGCGTGAGCGAGCACAGTCCCTTGTAGGACCACAGCCGTCCGAGAACCCGCATTTAGAACCATAACGAATGGATCCCTGTCTGCTCGCACTATCGTCTGAGCCACCAACAACTCCAGCCCCTTCACTGCTCCATTCGACGGACCAAAGAGGACCCCATGCAGTGCTATTCCTATGCCGAGAGGTTTTCGTAGCCGCAGGGGAAACAACATTTGTGACCCAAGCGGTACGTGTACCGTCTGGGTGACCATTGCTTGCAAAGTTGCACCGGCTGTGCGTATACCGCTGGGGGAAACCAAAAACACAATGCGGCGGCCTGAAGGAAGTTCAATACAGCCCTGATCAATGAGGATCTTAATCAGCATTTTATCCAAAAAATCTGTTCCCAACAAACATGGGACTGCGAGAGAGGATAAAACCAAGACGGGCCCAGATAGTTTAATATCGCCAATACAAATTCTCGCCCGGATTTGACCGATGATGCCCAATGATCTTCCATTTGCCGCTTAGCACGGAACGTCAACAGGCAGTAATGGTCGACATTTAACAGGGAGTATGTTATAGATCAGGTCGGAAATAATTGTTGCCAACGCCCCAGTGTCAACCAGTACCCAAACCTCGACCCCCTCAATAGAACCCGCAACCACAGACGATCCGGCCGACGCAGTAACCACCAAATGAGCCAACTCGGACCACTGACCTGGTCCAAGCGCTCGTCCAAACGCACCACCCCTCACCGAACTGGTGCCCATGGTGCGTGATGTGTCATGTGCAGCGCGGTGAGTCATGTGTAGTGTGTGGGGGTCCGAGCATGTGTGGTGCCGCGACTTGCCAGAGATTGCTGGGATGACTTGGGAGCATGGGCATCATCTGGCCGGGGTCCTGGTGCGTGCTGCCGTGAAGCCCGGCACCCCGATGCAACATGGCCTAGGAGGCGACAGTTGTAGCAGGTGACAAGGGCTGACGATGGTCTCGGTTGCTCCAGCTTGCGCCGGATGCTGAGGCGGTCGGCCACCCAACCTCCAATCCACCGAACAAGTCGCAGCGAAGGCCTCCTCCGATGGCTGGGCGTCTTGGGGCTCACTGCACTCCGAGGTGTAGGCAGCGGCGATGAGAGGCTGGTTCCGCTTCAGGAGCTCGTGGGCATGAATGTTAGTGGCGACTCGCAACGAGCATTTATCCGCCTCATCCGCTGCCAGGACGACGATGCCCAGCTCCTGGGCCAATGCTAGGAGCTTCTCCATCACCATGGCATTGATGCCTTCATAGTCCATCTGCGGAAAAGCTACCTTAGCAAGGGCCAGAAGAGCTGTGTGGTAGGCGAGAGTCATTTCCTTCGCACCCTTCCGTCGGTCGTGGAAATGGTGGCGACTCACAGATGGCGGCCCGTAGACAGTGGCCATCAACCGAAGCACTGCCGCCAGTGTAGAGCGACTTGATCTCGGGGCTGACACTAGGGTAGCCAGAGCGTCGTCGTCCATAGTCGCCGGGAGGGCGCGCAGCGCCTCATTGTCGGACCAGCCCGACATCTCTTGGTGGGCGAGGAAGCGTCGTTGGAAAGTTACCCAGTCGCCTCCTTCAGCTGTGAACGCTGTTAAAACGGGCAGTCGCTGCTGGAACGTCTGCTCCGTCGCTTGCCGATGATGATCCCGTACAGCACTGTTGTACAGTGCAATGGCGGCCCCCTCCGTAGGTCGTACCGCTTCTGGCGCGGATATTTCTGGTTGGCTACGGCTGTGCCCATCGCTTGGGAATGACGTGGCGAGTGGTGGTTGGGTGCCGCCTCCCATGTGGTGTACCTGGCTCCCGCCACCCCCGGAGTCCACCCCAGAAATGGCGGCAATTTCAATTTGCGGCACCATGTCAATGGCAGGAACGGTCGTTTGGCGCCGATTCTCCCCCCTCTCTACCGCCCGCGCTCCTCCCGTTTGGGTATTTTTTTCTAGTATGGAGGCGGCGGTGAGCAGTAATTCGGCGAGGCGGGAGTGAGCATCCCGAAGACCACCCCCCGACTGTGGTGGCGTGCCTGGCGGCTGCAATGGCTGTTGAAGCGCCGGCATCGCCCCAGACTCCGTCTCCGACTCCAGCGGACCTGCCACTGCAGGGTCGTCAACTTTGCCTGGTTCGTGCGCATGAACTGTGCTCCTCGTGTCCATCTCGTGCAGGTAAAAAACACTTCTGACCCCAGTTGTAGTGGCCTTATTGACGTCGGAGACTGTTCACTTGAGGCAACACGTATTTATTACAGACGCTTCCATTACATTGGCGAATCTGATACTTGAAGAGGTAACGGCCTCTTCACCCATACTCTATAGAGGGAACGTTCCCTGAGCTTTAGCCCACGCTAGCTCCCTGGTTCCCTCTATCCTGGTCCTCTCTCAGGAGGCTATCTGACCTGGCCCAGCTTCGGCGCAGGTCCCGATCGACAGCCACATGAGTCCGGCCCTCAGAAGGACACCGGGCCTCGCGGCTCTGGTGTCGCACCCTGGCTCGTTTTACCCGGCCCTCAAAAGGACAGCAGGCCAAGTTCCAGGGTCTGGCTAGTCGATCTTCTGTCTTCACTGGCTCTTCATCTTGCTTTAGTCGAACTGCCTCTCAGCTCCCCGGGTCCCACCTTTTATACTGTCCCTCACTGAGGGGTGGGGCTGGGAGGGATCACAGCGTCCCCCACAGCCCCCCAAGGTGGTGGCCGTAGTGGACATGTTTGTGGCCACCGTTATTCAACCGCGTGTCACCCTCCCGTAACACCTCTACACATACTAACCCCATATTTATCACATCTCGAAGAAAATCAAATAAAAAATATGAATTTTATATTAGAAACAAACATTGTTTCCCCATTTGATCACACCTGCAATTTGTCGAAGCTACCATGCTACCACTGTTTGATTATGGGAATGCTGCTTACAGATCAACTCCTAATGAATCACTAAACAGACTAAACCCACTGCATCATTCAGCCCTTCAATGTGCGCTGGATGTAACATCCAAGACCCACACATTGTGACATCTACTTAAAATACAATCCCACATCCTTTATGCAAGAAGACATATGCATCAGCCCTTGTTCATCCATAAAATCATTATTGGCAAATCTGCAGAATACTTAGGTAATTAATTCACCCCAATGTCAAGTTCAAGAAACCTAAGGCATCCATCTAATTGCATTTTAACTATCCGAAGAACAAGAATTGAAATAAGTGACAAAGCCTTGGCCATTGCAGTAGGAACGTTTTGGAACGACCTTGTTTCCTCCATTAACATCATAAATCTGGCTTCTAAAAATATTTTGAAGCAGGAGATTAGTGCTGGATTCAGCCAAATTGGCCTACGTGATCGATAAATTTGATTATTAACAATGCACTTTTTGGTTCTTTCGGTAAAGTTACGTAGAAATAAAAAGAACAAATAAATAATAGCATACGACGTTTCGATTGCAACACAAGCAATCATCATCAGGTACGTACAAATGAAAGAGAAAACAAACCTAGCTATCTGGGCCCGGACCACAAGCTGGGTCCCGGACTGCGTGGCTGGAGACTTCTTTTACCCGACGTGGATCTTCTTCACCAGCAACACGACGAACCCCGAGCCCCTCATGAGGCCCCCGTTATATCGGTCTGGACTGAAGCTGTCTCCGCCCCTCGCCCCGCCCACCTTCTAGATCTCTCGAGCTCTTTCCCGAAGGCTCCCGAGACGTCTTTAATACCACGTGACCGCCCAGCGGCCCACGTCCACCGGTGGCCCCCTCTAATATCAACCAGTGTATCATGCCCAAACGTAACCCTGGCTGGTTGACACTCCCTCTCACTCCCTCATAGGGAGCCCGCACTGCACACTGTACGTGGTGCCTCCACGCTGACCAGCGCTCACCCAAGCCCCGCTAGGGCTGGTGTAACTGCACCCAGTAAGCGAGCTACACGTAATGCCAACACATTATCCGCCGTGGCTTCGTAAGCCCGGCAGCACACAGTGACATTCACAGTCACTACATCACCCCCCTCCCCCATCCGTAGCTTCCAGCCGTTCTGGCTGCCAACTCCCCCGCAAGTAAGCAACCGATGTACAATTATACAGAACAACAAACAAGTGTATTCCAACAATAACGGAACAGAATAAATTACCCAAACCCAATTGTACAATATATACACCGAGAGAAAAAAAACACAACAGCGAGAGAAAATAAACGAACAACCCAACAATCGGGTCATACAAGATCCCCACAAAAAACATCTCCAACCCACAACGTGTAACAACGCCTGGTGGGGTGTGTGAAGATTAGCACTATGGGTAAAAAAGATATCCGGAAGTGGTTCTGGCCATTACAATCACTTGTTCAACCAGTTTGGCCTTAATAGGTGCACGCTAATAGCACTTTCTCAAATAGTACATATGGGGTAGGATTTTTTTTTAAGTTTCCCATTATTTTAACTGCTGCGGCGGGAGATGGAATCGAACTGGCAACCTCTTGATTGCCCGTCCAGTGCGCTGTTACAGCAGCATCCTTCACATCTAAATAGAAAAATGTACAAATGTGTTTATTGCTAAACATTTATATATGTGCAGCACGTCGGTTACCTCTTTTTCATATGGTTACCATTCATGCAAAAGAACAGATTTAAACAACCCTAATTTGTACTTTGTTGAATGGGTATGTATGTTTGTAAGTGCATCCCGGATTAACTACCATCACTCATCTTGACATGCCCACCTACCCTCTATTGATCTATTACCACTGCCTTCATTACACACACAGCATCTTGTTCTTATTAAATATAAATCCCACGTTAAATAATTGCCTTTCCTTAAAGATATAGATCAGCCTATCAACACCATTATCATTAACATCATTAGCATTGTCATACTTAAATCAATTCGTCATCTTAAACAGTTTATATAAATAATTATAGCAGGGTAGTGTATGTATGAATGTGTATTCTTTTGTAAGTGTGCTTCTATTTAGGTGTTGTTTGCATTTTTGAATGTGGGTGTACAGTATTATTTTGTATTTATGTCACGTGTCTGTGCGTGTCTTTGTACGTGAGTATGTCCGCGTATCTTCTGTATCCGTGTGTATGTGTTTTTTTCATAGTATGTCTATGTGTGTCTTTCGTATCTGTGCTTGTCTTCATACTTGTACAGGTGTGTATGTGTGTTTGTCTTTGTATTGGTATCCTTGTGAAACATTTGCCTCTTTAAATTCACACATGTGCCATTTTGAAACATTGCAGCTGGCCTGCCAACGATTAAGTCTGAGTTTAACAACGCTAAAGTGCGTGAAGAGCTCACAAATATTTAAAAGATCTTGACTCATTTCCACCATTGAGCTCCTCCAGTGAGCAAGGTTGCATTGGCTGGGCCATTAAGGTGGCGGTACAGACAATCATAGCAATTATCTCCCTCTATCAGTCCTCTCCCCTCTCATCAGGTTCAAAGCATAATTTAACGTCACAAATGTCATCTCAGAATATGCCCTAATTCCATTCTAAGTAATCCAGCTTTCAAGAAAAAATATAGCACAGCCTCTTTTCAACTTAATACTCTTGGCTTTCTATTTACCACTCATGGATCTGGTAGGCATTGCGCTATCATATTCCTTGACTCGTCATTCTGGCATCCTATTCCTCAACTCGTCATTGTGGCATCCTATCGCTCAACTCCTCATTGTGCCATCCTATTCCTTAACTCGTTATTGTGCCATCCTATCCCCCGACTCGTCAAGACCATTTGAGGCTCTGGATCACGCTGTAATGTTGCAATGGTTAAAATTCTTACATTTTGCGGGTTCTGCAATTAACTTGATTTTCATTTACTTATCTGAGCGATATAAAATTGTCTCCATCAATGACACATCATCTGACAGGACCCCCGTTACAGAGGGCTCTGTATTTGGCCCTATACAGTTTTTTTTTATCCACGTCAACACAGCCCTGATGCCCTCTGAAAATTTATTTGGAGAGTTTCAACAGAATATAAGAACAGGAATTCGATCATTTTCAACTTAATGCCCTAAAACTGCTCCTCAAAGCTAAAAAGACCAAAGTTATGTTATTTTTCGGATACCCCAAACCCGTCTTAACATCTATGCTCAGGAGGCTATCTGCACCACAGTACGGTGTGCTGCCACGGATCTGGCAGGAGAGAGCGAAGCATGGCCTCTACCTCACCTTATATATCTCAATATCCACCTGGTTATCTGTATTCCAGTCTAATACGCATTCTCAAGATGAAGCTCATCTTCGCCCCTCTCCCTCGGGCTTGAAATGTGTATTCCGTTTGCGTATTGAGTCACTCAATTAAAACATTCAGTAATAATAGCCCTAGCAGGGCTGCCTTTGTTCACTTATTTTTTTTACAACCTCATGGTTCACAACTCATAATCATACGTGAATGTGGCTCGGGTTTTGCCTCGAGGTGACTTTGGCGTTGGTCTCACCTTGTGTTTGTGGTGCTGGGCCCCCGAGGTCTCCCAACGCACATCACATCTCTGGCCAATTCTGTCAAGAAAACCCTTGGCTGAGGTCAATTGCTAGGCTGCCTGGGAAGACAACCTCGACAGATATATCTGATGATGCTGGGGGCATTTTTTTTTAATCAGGCCTAGACCCAGATGTGTTTAGCGTGCATGGTGTGAAAGGGGCCGTTTCTTCCGGGCAGCTCCGTGGCCATGACACCCTACTGTCTATGTTTTGTGTACTTGTCCAGGTATTTGAGTGTGTCTCCGATTGTGTTTATTTGTGTCTGTATGGTATTTGTATGTGCCCTGTGTATACTAGTGTGTGTCTATGTGTAATGTAGCTTTTGGAGACACCTTCTTGTTCAGTTATATGTATATTTATTATGAATAATGTCAACTGACTCACTGATAACTTAACGAGTACCGCGAGTGACTATATACAGTACACTTGGGTAACTTAGGTAACTCTATTCTGAGACAACATAACTCGAGCGTTCCAAAACTACAAGGTGCCCACTCCAGGATGATGAAGACGACAGGCTCCAAGGTGACGACGGTGATGTAAGTTCCCCCACAACAGCAGCCCAGAGCCCCGGTTCACGCCAGCTATTATCCCCCTCACGACCCGGCCAAGCCCCTAATCCCGAACTCTCTCTCACCGCACCTGGCCCTGTCTGTCTCTGTCCCTATTACAATTTATAAATGTTAGGTCCCGTGCGACCCTGTTAATGCTTCAATCTAGATCTGTCAATGCTTGTCACATCAACCATTATTAGCAACCACTTAGGTCCCACATTACCCGAACGTGACCCTGTCTGTTCCCGTTACGTTAATTAGTAACCATGGCCACGGGGAGCCGCACTGTCCCTATATCGCCCCGTACTGTCCTTGCATCACCCCCGCCCCTCTCTTAAAAACATAGCCGTCCTGCATACACAATTTCAAAATAACCTCTTTTAGGCTAAACTGTATGGTTAATGCAATGCAACGCATAAACAATGTTTTAGGATTGAAGAGCAAGAACATAAAGACATCCTACTCATCAGAAGAACAATGAGAACAACACCAAAAACTGTACAATGCAGGTGATGCAACCCCCGTGATCATTACAACAAACAACGAACATTTCAAAGATGTGATCGCTATATACCACACAACCAGAAACACAATTCCACAGGCGATCCGTCACCGAAATGTCAAAACCCTCAACCCAGTTCTTGATGTCGGTCCTTCTCCCTGGGCGGATTTCTGGCCTTTTCCAGCCAAGAGGGCTCGCACTCAAGCCCGCGGGGGGGGGAGGGGGGGAGGGGGGGAGGGGGGAGGTCATCGTTCGTGGCGGGCCTTCGGGGCATCCCTGACGTCAGGTGTTCGTAAACTGCGGGTGGTACAACACATTTTCCTTGGCGTCCAATTACTTAGACCAACCGCGCCGGCTCGTCCGACACGTCACATACCTCGCTTAACAGGGATCACACTCAGCCCATTGCACCCTGGACACTTTAAGTTTCACCTCACACAACTTATCCACCATGCATCGTCAGTTTTCACACCATGTATCACCTCTGACAGACCCATCTCTGCGGTGGAGCCGAATGTATCACTCCCTGCTAACATCGCACGGGCGAACACTGTTCCCGTCTGAACCACCACTATTTCCACACCCACATTAGGGACTTGCAGGAACGGTTCCTGATTTCCCCTTAACAGTGTTAGTGCCCCAAGCGGTGTCCACGGCCCTCCTGCTCCAGACGGGCCAAGGAAGACATCCGCCTCCGGCCCGCCAGGTCAAACTGTCCGCAGCAACGCAACGGGACCAATACCCCTGAGCAGTGTAAGCCCACGGGCCACCGCTCCAGACGGGCCAAGGAGGACCTCAACCTCTGGGCCATCAGGTCAAATCGTCAGGCGGGAACTCTAGATATTCCTTTAACATAACCTGAACAGAATTACTCTGCTCGCCAATACAGGGAATCCACCTAACATTCGTGGCCCCGATGGCATCTGACTACAATCCTGGTCGGCAACAATTTGCAGGGGCATCCTGCTCGAAAATCCGTGACTCAAGAGACAGGACACAGCCAGCATCTTAAACCCAACATTGGCTCCATATCTTTGACTTTATATTCCACAAGACAGGGCACAGCCAGTGTCTTAAACCCAACACTGGCTCCATATCTAAATCTCCCCTCAATCTGAAGCGGGCTTCCATCTGCCCCACAATTCCCAGCATCCCCCGTTCGCCACTACACATACAATCCCCATAGGCTAACCACAACGATCTCTTCTTTTAAAGGACAAAGTAAAAAAATACAATTCTAGATTTGAAGCTTTCGTGATTTGAAGCTTTCGTGATTCATACTCTTTGTTTTTTTCGGTAAAGTCATGTAGGTAAAATAAAATAAATGAAAACAACTATATTAAATCACGATGTTTCAGGGGCAACACAAGCTTCCGTCTTCAGGTGGAAACCATCACAGCAAAATTGCTGTATCAAGTGAAGCGAGCTCTAAGATACCCGAGATTATATACAGGGTAAGGGATGGGGAGGAGCCAGAAAGGGCCGTGGGGGGGCTAAGTTAAGCCGCCTTTTATTACGCTGCAGGGGGTTAGGCGGACGGAGAGGCGATGGCGAGCGGTGATTGAAAACGAGCGCAACCAACTGGATGAAATGGAAATGGCTGTACAATTATAAGGCAGCTAAAGTTTGATTTGGTTGATGACATCTTTCCAATGATTTCTCAATTTAAAACCATCCTCTCGTTTGAAGTTGTGTCTATGTTTGTATATCTGAATGGCTTCATGGACAAATCTTTGGCAGTATCCAGGAGGTTTGCAGAGTACTTTGGTATCGGAGAAAACAATATTATGAGAACCCGCTGTGTTGAAACAATGATCAGCTACGGCCGAAGAATTCGTTCTGCCGTGTTTCATATCTGATTTGCGCTCACGAATTCGATCAAAAATATGTCGTTTCGTCTCCCCGATATAGCAGTCACCGCAGGTACAATTCAATCTGTAAACACCGGGGTACTGTAAGTCAGGAATGACATACTTTATGGATGGGATCAGATTACGGATTTTGTGTACTGTGCACAATCAAAGAGTGTTAAAAAACAACTTAATGTACAAAAGTAACCAATGTACCCGTGTCCCCTAACACACAAACGTCCACACCTTGCACAAAACCTGACTATTCCCAATGAAGAAGCCGCCACTGTTACTACTCGGCGCGCCAGCTTTTGCCACTGTGTGCCCGAGTTTGGCCTCCACGACACCCGATGGCCCAATGTGACGGTGGTTTTAACGGTAGGGTGTCTGAAATAGGGATGTTACTCTGATTGATAACAATCTTGTTCACATCTAACTCTTTACTGTGTGGTTCTGTTTTTTTCTTTGATAGGAGGTTGAATTTAGTGATCAAGTTAACTTTACATTTGGTTGACAATGAATTAGCAGAAGAGGCTGTCTATTGTCAACACGATCCCAATCAGAAGAGGACATTTTTTGTGTTAACATTAAATGTCATTGTAAGAGAACCTTGTCTAAATTATCTAGTTCAAATCGGAGCAATCTTATTCTCTCTGAGATTAGTGATATTCTAGCTTTAAAAAAAATCCGTTTAGCATTCGGTGAAGAGACAGCAGCAAATGTGAGTGTGAAAGCGATGGGCATTACCTTATTGTCGCGGCATCTGTCAGTCCTAAACTTTGCCATCCTCTTCTCCCAACCCCCCCCCCACCCTGCATCCGTCAGTGAGCAAGATCCTAAACTTTGCCATCCCCATCTCCAAATAGCCCCCCCACCCGGCATCCGTCCTCCCTGGCTCCCCCCCCCCACTTCTCTTACCCTATACAATAGTCTCTTACTACATATAGCTCTCTTTACAGTAATTTTGCTGTGCTAGTTGCCTCCGAAACGTCGTGATTTGATTAACTTTATTTTTATTTTTACCTATGTGAATTTACCGAAAGAACCAAAGAGTATGAGTATCAAACAATAGTGTGTGCGCCTCTGTAATAACACACGACACTAGTGACGAATTAGCATGTTCTGTTTAAGTGACAACCCTTACTAGTTGGCTGTGTCGGGTGGTGGCAGGTTTTAATGACATCTTTTGAGGAAGCAACGCAAGGGTGAGCTGGTGCTGAGGGAAACGTTTATCAGGAGTAAATTTGACCAAACCCAGTGCTGAAAGGTTAAGATACAATTGTCAAGGTTAAGTGAGCCCTGAGCAGAAGATAGAGAGGCGTGTAATTTAGTGCTATTGGTGTAGGTGTAATAGTTTGTGGTGTGGCTATTGTCGGGAGGGCCAATTAGGGAGATGAAGACTGAAACAAGTAAAGGACGAATCCCCGAGGAACACGTGCAGTGGCTATGACAATTGGAGTTAAGGATTTCCAACATTGACGTAGGACCTTCTGTCAGCCACGATAGATCTGTGCTGGTGTTAAAAGTGGAGGAAATAATGAGGGCAAGTAGAGCAACAATGGAACCAGAGTCGATAGAGGCTGTGATGTTGTCGGTGATCTTGACGAGTGCAGTCTTGGGGAGTAGGCAGACTGAAGAGGGCTGCAATTACAGGATGAAGTGAAGTGATCTTTTATTCTGACAAAGGTGAAGTGATTTAAAGCTTTCGTGACTACAGGGATTCATATTATTGGTTCTTTTGGTAAAGTCACGTAGAAGAGAAACAATAAAATAATAAAAATATAAAACAATACAATCCCCACGATGTTTCGACTGCAACACAAACAATCATCATCAGGTGTGAAAACCACAGCAAGAACATTTGAAAAAGTGGCGTTTTTTAACGTTAGCACTAAGGAGAGCGATTTGGCAGTTATTCAGATGGACGAGTCCATTTAAGTTCGGAAAAGAGGAGGGGGGAGACGAAAATAATGGATGGGGTCTGAAAGCTACCGTTAGCGTGAACAATCAATTAAGACCCGAAATGGTTACTCAAATCCTTCCAATGATTGCTAAGCCAAAATATATCTTCTCAGTTGAAATTGTCTCTGTGTTTGTATATGTGGATAGCCTCATGAACGAATGTCGCATGGTAGCCAGATGGATTGCAAAAAACCTCTGTCTTGGACAAGTCAATGTCATGTGAGCCTACTGAATTATAAGTGATCTGCCACGGCAGAGGTGTTCGTCCAACCGTGTTTTAGGTCTGCTTTGTGTTCATGAATGCGGTCCGAGACATGTCGTTTGGTTTCTCCAATGTAACTACTACCACAGAGGCAACTTAATTTCTAGACGCCAGGGTACTGTATGTCCGGAATCACATATTTTACAGACGGAACCAGATCACGGATTTTATGTAATGTGTTGAATCGGACCTGGATCTTGTGTTTATTCAAGATTTTGGAGATCTTTTTTATGATCCCCGCAATGTAGGGTGATGCTTTTGAAAGGCTCCTCAAGAGGGTCCTTCTTCATGGTTGGAGTGATAGCTTTGCGGATTGTGTAGTCGGAGTAACCATTAGCCTTATGAGCTTGGTGTACGTGCTTGAGTTCACTGGCTATGTGTTCCTGGTCGGATATGCATTGGGCTCTATGGTGCAGAGTCTTGATGAGGGAATTATTTTGGGATGGATTGTGGTGGGAATCCGGTTTCAGGTCAGCATCCGTATGGGTTGCTTTCCTGTAGACAGAGTGGCTCATTGAACCATCAGGCCTCTTTTTTATTAGGACATCCAAAAAAGGTAGCTTGCCATCTTTTTCGACTTTAAATCAAAATTTAACAGCCTCTACGGGGAGGGTTTCCACATAACTCTGAGATCCATCAACAAACTCTGGGATAAGAAGGATCAGCTGATCGAGTCTCTCGCCTTTCTGAAGAGATGCCGCGACTCTGGGGTAATACCAATCGCATTTACACTGAACTCCGCTGCTGTAACTTCTTCTAATGCGAAACAAATTCTTTCCAGAACTAGCTTAGCTCGTATCTCAGGGAAAATCAGACTTATATGCACCGAACTAGATCAGTTAGACAAGACACTCTACAAATCACACTTATCATTGACGGCAACAATGTCCACATCGGATTGGGAACATGTAGACAATTTGACTGCCTCTTCAGCTGCCACTATGTCGACCAAATGTAAGGAGAACCTGATTTCCAAATTTAACCTCTCCAACATACGACCGGACCCACACACCAAAAAGCTAGACGTTAACAAAGTCGTAATTAATCGCAGTAACAGTTCTATTTCCGATGGTCTGAAATCCATTTTAGCTAAAGGGCTAAACTTTGCAATTACACCTAAACACATACCAGTTAATGATATCATTGCCCAAGTAGACGTGGCTCTCAAGGGCCTGGATCACATCGCTTCAGACGTAGCAAGATCTGAAATCGCTGCAACCCTCAAAAACGCTAAGACGCCAGCTAGCAACCTCAGCAAAGATGAGCGTTTTGAATTATATAAATTAAAAAAGATGGATGACATTGTTATCCTCTCAGCTGACAAGGGCAATGCCACTGTCATCATGGATAAAATAGAATATAACAACAAAATTCAAAAATTACTCAACGATGGCAGCTATACAAAATTAAGAAGAGATTCCACCAACAGCCTCGTCATACAAACCAACAAAATCATTTATGATTCAACCGCATTAATTGATCAAAGCAAACCGTTCTCGTTTAAACCTTCTTCTGCCAGGCCACCAAGATCATATGGCTTACCAAAAATACGTAAAGTAGATACACCCCTTCGTCCAATCGTGTCTACTATCAACTCCCCCACCTACAAACTAGCTCGTTTTCTGTCTGAAATCCTGCGGCCTTTCACTGGAAAAACCACCTCTGCGGTACAAAATTCTACTCACCTGGTATCGGCAATCACGGGTATTTCCCTGTCCCCAGACAACCTGCTTGTCAGTTTTGATGTCGTTTCCATATTCACCAACGTTCCTGTACCTCACACGATCGCAATCATTGAAGACTTGGTTCATCAAGGAATAAACACTGACGTACCCCCCTGGTGAGACACTGCTTAACCAATACATACTTCACTTGAAATGGAACTTTCTACAAACAAACTGAGGGCACCCCAATGGGCTTCCCCCTATCTCCGGTTGTAGCCAACATTTCATGGAGAAAATTGAGACTGACGCCATCCAGACTGCCACTCTGCAACCAACCTTATGGAAGAGGTAAGTGGATGACACTTTTTTTCATCTGGCCACATGGCCGGCCTGCTCTAGACAAATTCCTCGACCACATCATTTCCATACACCCAGCCATCAGATTTACCATGGAAGTCGAAAAAGATGGCAAGCTGCCTTTTTTGATGTCCTAATAAAAAAAAATACCTGATGGTTCAATGAGCCACTCTGTCTACAGGAAAGCTACCCATACGGATTCTTACCTGAAACCGGATTCCCACCACCATCCATCCTAAAAGAATTCCCTCATTAAGACTCTGCACCATAAAGCCCAATGCATATTCGACCAGGAACACATAGCCAGTGAACTCAACCACGTACACCAAGCTCATAAGGCTAATGGTTACTCCGACTACACAATCCGCAAAGCTATCACTCCAATCATGAAGAAGGACCCTCTTGAAGAGCCTTTCAAAACCATCACTTTACCCTACATTGCGGGGATCACAAAAAAAGATCTCCAAAATCTTGAATAAACACAAGATCCAGGTCCGATTCAACACATTACATAAAATCCGTGATCTGGTTCCATCTGTAAAAGATGTGATTCCGGACATACAGTACCATGGCATCTACAAACTAAGTTGCCTTTGTGGTAGTAGTTACATTGGAGAAACCAAACGACATGTCTCGGACCGCATTCGTGAACACAAAGCAGACCCAAAACACGGTAGGACCAACACCTCGGCCGTGGCAGATCACTGTTATAATTCAGTAGGCTCACATGACATTGACTTCTCCAAGACAGAGGTTCTTTGCAAGCCATCTGGCTACCATGAGAGAATCGTTCATGAGACTATCCACATATACAAACACAGATACAATTTCAACCGAGAAGATGGATTCTGGCTTAGCAATCATTGGAAGGATTTGTTAAACCATTTCGTGTCTTAATTGATTGTTCACGCTTATGGTGGCTTTCAGACCGCATCCATTATTTTCGTCTCACCCCTCCTCTTTTCCGAACATAGATGGACTCGTCCATCTGATTAATTGCCAAATCACTCTCCGTGGTGCTAACGTAAAAAACGCCACTTTTTTCAAATTTTCTTGCTGGGGTTTTCACACCTGATGATGATTGCTTGTGTTGCAGTCGAAACGTCGTGAGAATTTTATTGTTTCATATATTTTTCATTATTATTTTATTGTTTCCCTTCTACGTGACTTTACCGAAAGAACCAAGAATATAAAGGTGAAGTGTGCCAGGAGTTTGAAGATGGTTAATAAGTTGGTAATAGCACGGTAATTTGCAAGGTTTTTTGGGTTAGAGCCAGGTTTATTTAATACTAGTGGGAAATATCCGGCGTTGCCTGGGTCTTAAGAATATTTCAAAACTACTCCTGAAAATCTAACATCAGTGCGTACTGACTGTGGTGGTACCTGCTATGATTACAGCAGTGCATACTGTGGTGGTACCTGATACGATTACAGCAGTGCATACTGTGGTGGTATCTGCTTTCACTGCAGCAATGCATACTGTGGTGGTACCTGCTATGATTACAGCAGTGCATACCGACTGTGGTGGTACCTCTGATTACAGCAGTGCATATTGAATGTGGTGGTACCTGCTATGATTACAGCAGTGCATACTGACTGTGGTGGTACCTGCTATCACTACAGTAGTACATTCTGACTCTATATCATATTTATGGACTCTATAGCACAAAGTACTCACCTGACAGAGTGGCGTGGTGAGGCGTAGTCCCATGCAGAGCCTCCGGCCTCGCCTAGATTGTCCAGCCGGCCGAGGTGGCACCTTGGCAGGCTGGGGCTGGGCTGCTACCCCTGACCCCCCCTCAGCCACAACCTCCCCGGCCGCTCTGCAGTAATATCTACGGCCTATAGTGGTAGCATCTAGCGACTGTATAGTAGTAATAACTGCACGCATCGGGGTGGGGGGACATCACACAGTGAATATTTTTTCCTGAGCGTTTAGTGTATTTTTACGGCATTTTTAACGCGAAAGAAAATGTCCCCCTCCCTCCCACCGAAGGCGTGCGACTTTAGATGGGCTGTTCCCCCCACCAAACGCGCGTGAGTTGGTATGGTCGTGCACGTGTCGTAAATACATAAAATGGAAGTGCACAAAAATCGCACTAAATCGCTAATTAAACTAATTTAAAGTTGACGGATGTGAAAAAGGAATAGCAACTTTGGCTTACGGCGTGATACCTGGCTATTTTTTTTTTACGCAAACCCCACCGTTGAAGAGCCAAGCGTGCGACCACACACAAACCCACACGAAAACCCACATGGAATTTTTGACTTATATATAGATTATAGTCACTTGGCTCAATTTAAGTGATGGAGGGAAATAAACTAACTGGAAAGAAGTATTCGCAACATAGGAAACCATTATTGTGGATTCAATAGCACAATCCTTGAAGGCACTGGCTAGTAGGAGATCCAGGAGATATTATTTTATCGTGGAATTTTTTTATTATATTCAGAACTACTTGGGGTGTGACAGGTATAAAGGAGGAAAGTATAGCATGAGAAGCGAAAGAAGGAATGGCTGGGGGTTGATTGTTACCGACCGTAAGTGATGTCCTGATGGTGGAGGCGATGCTGGTTAATGTGTATCTTAGATATTGATCAAACTTAAGTGCAAGTGAGGAGTCAGCGAGGTGACTGCACTGTGTCGCTTAATGGCTGTGATGGAGAAGGGCATTGGGTGTGGACCAGAGTTGACGTGGGTAGTTAGTTGCAGAGTTTATGCGTTTGCTTGATGAGCTTGTAGGTGGCTTTACAAGAATGACAACATGCAATGGTATTCTTTGGGTCTTTTGGTACAATCACAAAGATAGTTACAAATTAATAAAAATAATAAACAAAATAAACAAACACTACGACGTTTCGATCACAACACAAGCGATCGTCATCAGGAGGAAAGGGTTTAAAAAAGACCCAAAGAATAGGAATTCCTGCAGTCATGAAAGCTTTAAGTCAAGATTTAACATGCAATGGGTGAGATTCAAGACTGGCTCACAAGTAGTTGGGTTTCAGTCAACATCTGCTAGGTTTTGATGCAGCGGCTGCTGATGACAGCCACCGGGTGTCATCAGAGGGGAACCAGCTGGATAAAGCATTTAATCTGAGGTCGCAGTCAAGTTTATTGGTCCAGACTGTGGCCTCAGATTATGGTGAAGTAAAGGAGGAGATGGAGGTTAGATGGTTTATGCAGATAAAGTTGCGAAAGTGATGGGTGATTATGCAGGGTGGGTGGTTAACAGATGGTGTCCGGACAACTACGATGTGATCATCTTGAATAACATATTTGGGTGACAGGGAAGTAGTGAGAAGGGGTGACAGGCAGTGCAGGAAGTAGTGAGAAGGGGTGACAGACGGTGGGGGAAGTAGTGAGAGGTGGTGACAGGCGGTGTAGGAAGTAGTGAGAAGGGGTGACAGGAAAGTAGTGAGAAGGCAAAACGAGTTTCAGGCCGCCTCCTCCTGCTTAAAATAAGTTTTTTTTTTTACAATTGTTCTTCAACTTACCGCCACGCTGAAACCATCACAATAAGTGGTGAGTACGCGTTGCAATTTTTTTTTACAAGAAATAGCGTTTCATTGTTTTTGTTAACACCTCATGATGCTGGATGTAATTTGCAACAAAACTTCAGAGAAATTTGTAAAAAAAAAAATGCTTGATTTTCTAAATTCCTCCTCCAGGTATGCTGAAAAACCAAATCAATCGGCACATTTGTCCATGACCTGATAACTTGATTTTATTGGTTCTATCGGATCGTGCAGGGTGCTAGTTTAAAAAAAAAATTATACCTACGCGATATAACAGAAAAAAAAAACTCTGAATCAAATTACACAAATACCCTGACTGCCATATTCAAAACATTATGCAATATTAATACATTTACATTTAAGAAAAACATGCCTAAAAAAACAGTATTGTCTGAATAAAAAATATACAAGGCACACAGCCTTATTGAGTTTGATTCAGGCACACATTATAGTATCTCAATTGCAGCCTCAAAATAATGACTTTGCATAGCACACACACCTGCTTTACACAAACCGTATAATATTCCGTAATATATATGTATATGAGGAATGTAAATGGATTGTGTTTTTTTTTGTCCGTTAAATAACAAGTTATATTATTTTCGTCTTAAAAATTTTTCTCGGTATAGCCTCGAGCAACGACAGAAGGTTTTAAAATCAGCATTCCCGAGGTGTCTGCATTGCTCACGGGGCACGTGCCGGTTGTATCACGGACACTGAGCTCATAGCTTCGGTGTTAATCCGAGTTTCAACTGCCGCTGGCGGTGTCAATAACGCAACTGGCATGGCAATTCAAAGATCGCCAAGTTCGTTTCCATCTCCCGGCGTGGCAGCTAAACAGTGGTGGTGTAAGTGTCTGTAATCCACCCCACCGCCTCTTGTCGTCCACCCAGCGGTTTGAGTAGACACACTGGAGGAATTATCAGAATCGAAATATTTATACTGGAGGAATCCCATGAACAACAAGCAATACAAAACACGATAGTAGTGTACCTGATGATGATTGCTTGTGTTGCAATCGAAACGTCGTATGCTATTTTTATTTATTTTCTTTCTACGTGATTTAACGAAAGAACCAAAGAGTAATTCCTGCAGTCACGAAAGCTCCAAATCAAGTTTGAAGTATAGGAAAGTTAAGCAAATCACATTAAAAAGATATACTGATAAAACTAACATTTTTTTTTATCTTACCAGGTAAGGCCCACTCAGCTATGAGCTTTTTTTTCAGAAGCCACCTGGCCACAAATGATAGCTCACCGAAGTGGCTTATCAGGTGGAAATTTAGCAAAATAATCAAAATAATCAACCGAGTGAACCCAAAAAGCTGGATTTGAACTCTCAACATTCCAATTCGGAGTCGGTCGCCCTTTCACTAAGCCACCTGTCCTTTGCGCTGTATATAATGATTAAATCAATAATTGATACTAAATATTTGACTGAAAGCTTTCGTGACTGCAGGAATTCATATTATTTATTATTTTTCTATTTACGTGACTTTACCGAAAGACCCAAAGAGTACTAAATAATTGCTTCATACAATTTCATTCATGTTCATCATTGCTACTGAAACGGTGCACGTTTCTTCAACCCCCCTTCACCACCTGTCGACCCAGCGGTATAAATGAGTGCGCCGCATTGAAATGATAGACAGTTTATTCGCGAGTGGTTGGGTAAAGTGTGGGTTTTATTTAGCGAATGCTTTTACACGTGACTGCCATACAGTTAAGATCGCCAGATATGCAAGGAAATATATAAATAAGCGTGTCAATCGTCTTGGTTCTTTCGTTAAAGTCACGTACAATGGAAACAAAGTAATAAAAATAAAACAATAAAATACAATAAAATTATCACGACGTTTCGGCGTGAGAATTTTATTTTTATTATTTTATTTTGATTACTTTGTTTCCATTCTACGTGACTTTACCGAAAGAACCAAGAAGATGAATACCTGCAATCACGAAAGCTTTAAATCGAAATTTAAGCTTGTCAATGTTATATATTGTATTAGTGGACCGTCAGCTCACGAAGCCACACAGCAACCTGACAGCCTCCTCCTCCTCCAGCACGTGCAGGGCAACAACAAGCAGTCCGCCCGGCGCGCCCTGACGGACTTCACAGCCAGAGACGAAGGCGAGCAACGGTCTCCTGGCTCCCCGCATTCACACAGCGGGGCTGTCGTGTAGTTGTAGTGCGATGCCCCATCGATATTCGGAAGCGGCACGCACCCAGCCCTGGTCACACCGGCAGTGTGGCTGCTCCCACCTCTCCTGTCTGGCCAGCGCGATGGAGAAGAACAAGGGCCTTTACGAGAGCGGAGCTCTTGTGGAGGCCCTTCCATCAGCAGTGGCGTGAATGAGCAGTTGCAGGGCTGTGCCCTTTACTCTTCAGCTCCCGAGTTTAAACAAAACCAAACTAAACTTTTTTTTTTATCTCACCAAGTTGGGCCCACTGAGCTACACAGCTATTTTTCAAAAGTGGCCTGGCTATGACAAATGATAGGTCAACCAAGTGGCTTATCACGTGTACATTTCTCTAAATATCGGGACCGAACCAACAAAAACTACTGTATACTAGGCCAGGTAGTTAAAATAACAGGTCACTAGCCCTTCATCTCGTCCAATAATCTCTCCACCTGTCACCCTAAGTCAGAAACCTCCCAAATAATTAATTCCTATTATCTGATCATCACAACTGTGTAAGGGGATGTTTAATGTACACAGCATGCTAAGCGTATATTGGTAACCTTCCTCGCTCGAACGAACCCAAAATGAGCTAACATTAGCAAACGGAAATGTTTATTTTTGTACATTATTTTCTATGTTTTAAAATCAAGACTTAACTTTACATGTAAAACTGCATTCTTAACAAAGGCATAATGCACACTTAAGCACGTGTGGGCATACATGAAATATTCATTTAAATGAATGTTTCATATTTAAATACCTGCCAACGTATATGACCCGCTTTATAAACGCACACGTGTTTCCATATATATTGCATATTAAATGCACATACAAAATCGCGTTTAGAAAATGTATGTTTTATTAACCGAGAGAATGTATTCGTGTCTGTCAGTGTGGTGTGTCTCTGTGCATGTCATTGCATTTTAGGGCACGGTGACGCAGCGGTTTGTGTGCTCCGCTATTACCCGGTGACCCAAATTCGATTCCCGCTCACGGCCACCAACCAACACCATCCACCCCCTCCGTGTACCATGCAGGCCTTCATAGGTGCCCGCTGAGCAGCACTTGGCCCAAAAGTCTGAGGCTAAACGGGGGATCTTGGGCTGTTTATTGTTTGTCTTTGTATGCATTTGTGAACACTAATGTGTCTGTATAATTGTGTGGGGAGCGATAGTGTAGCGGTTAGCGCGCTGCACTATGAACCTGGCGACTCAGGTTCGATTCCCGCTCACGGCCAACACCGGTGACGATTATCTGAACCGGTATTGGACCGCCTCTAGGTCAACTCAGCCTCAAATTTGTACATGGTGCGGTGTGTAAACATCGCTACTAGGGAGACAAAGAAGGCCGGGCATGGTGTTGGCTGTGCCGGCCTTCATGGGTGCTTGCTAACAGCATTTTGCCCCAACCGTCTGCTAAGGCTATACGGGGGATCTTTGTCTTGTGTGTTCGTGTGCATGTGTGTATACCTTTACATATCTGTCCGTCCCAATGAAAAACACAAGTATGTTTTTTTTTTAACACATCCCATCATCCATACGGCTTTTTCGGGAATCCATAATTTCAAGAGCATCGGCTCAACATAAGGACCCCGGTTTTGGCATTCAGTTTCTCATTAGCAAAATACGACTTTGCTTGAACTAATGCGGTTGGCTATGTACAGTGTGAAAGTTCTATGCAAAACTCTACTATAAACAAACACAAAACAATCACTCGAGTCGCTGTGGAGAATACAAGCCACAAATGAAAAACTCAGACAATGTCTACTTCTGCACATATTTGTCTCTCTTTGCCTCCTCTTTTCTTTGCCTCCTTGAGGAGGCAAAGAAATAACTTAAAAGTGCACTGCATTAAACATCCATGTCAGCTCCACCAGAGCAGCTTCCTCTCCTCCCTTTGCACAACAAGGATGTCCGTACTAGTTCATACAGCCTGTCTTCGCCTGGCGAAAGTTTGTAATAAATATGACAATAAACCTGATATGATTTTTTTAACAATGTTTATCCATCATGAGACCTCCTTTGCCAATATAAAATTATTATACTAGGTTTTCACCTTTTTCTGGCAATAAAACAGGTGTTAAGATGTTAAAACACCAAACTGAAACCTTTTGCAAGGAATCATGTCTTCATTAACCACAGATACTTGTGGTGAAAATACAAACAAAAAACCTGCTCTGACAGTATATGCATTGTCTTTGAAACAGATTGTTCCACAACTAAGACAGCTTTCATTAGATCCTAGTCTCAAACAGTGTTAGACTATACTCATTCGTTCTTTCGATAAAGTCGCGTATGTAGAAATAAAATAAAATTGAGTATTAGACGACATCATGGAGTCCTAGATTTGAAGCTTTCGTGACTGCAAGGATTCATACTCTTTGGTTTTATTCGGTAAAGTCACATAGGTAAAATAAAATAAAACAATTAAATAACGACGTTTCGGAGGCAACACAAGCTTCCGTCTTCAGGTGGAATAGTCACAGCAGAATATCTGTGTCAGGAGCACAGTTCAGAGACGACCGGGATTATATACAGGTTAGGGGGGGGGAGGAGTCAGTTAGGGGCGTGGGTGGGTGGGAGGGCTGGGTTAAGCAGCCTTTTGATAAACTGCAGGGGGTTCGGGGGGAGGGGGTGGTGCACTGCACGAGAGCGGGTAAACCCCACTTTGCACTGCACGAGAACGGGTAAAACCCACCTTTTGTTATGCTGCATGGGGGTTCGGGGAGAGGAGAAAACATGCTGCATGAGGACAGCTCCATTTTTGAAAGCAACGACAAACGGCTGTACAGTTATAAGGAAGCTAAAGTTTGATATACAACTACTCAGATGAGAAAAACAAATGTCAGCAATGTACAAGGGCCGACCCAACCTCCAGGCAATAATCACACTACCCCCGTTGGCGTGTCACCACCGGCGAGCACAAAAGAGCCAGGATCAGCCAATGACCCATCCAGCTCGCGTGTGACCACCAACAGACGGCGCAGGGACAATTAGCATGCTGGAGGAGAGTCATTTAAAACGGACGATCTTTAAACGGGTTTTTGTCACCGGACCCCCAAGCGGGGTGGGTGTGGACTCCCTGGAGGTCCCGGGGACAACTTGAAGATAGCCTAACGGGGATGGCCCTGCCCAAGAAGAAGAAGGGGAATCAACAGAAGGAGAAGGTGTGGGTGATGGCCCCTCCCCTCTCCTCAATCCACCTCCGGTGGGTGCAACCGGCTACTCCAAGGGTGCTAAATGCTGGGACCCTGTGGGCGAAAAACCAGAACTCCCCTGAGGCATAACCTTCGTGGACATACGTCCCAACGCGCTGGACACACCAGACACCCAGCCCTTGGTTAGTTGAGATGAAGGGTTCCCGGCCAGCAAAAAAAAAGGGTTTCAGTCACGACGGATGCACAAACTAACGCCAGCGACCGAACTGAATCCACACACATTGTGGCCTCTTCACCTCTATCACTTCGACTGGGCCCTGCCATGGTTTATATAATTTGGGGGACGTACTCACCAGTACCTGGGGGCAGTGTAGCCAAGCCTTATCCCCTGGTTCCCATGGAGTTGTGGATTCCCGGAGCCCCCTTAGCCTTTCATTTGCTGCCTGCCGCACGGCCAAATTCCCTCGAGAAGCCTCTCGTGCCTCCGATAAGAGCTTAAGGGTAAGGCTCATAGGGCCAGGCATATCAACCTTTGTCTTCTTTGTCTCCACATTCAATTGGACATCAATCAGGGGGTCCTGTTTCCTCCCATACATAAGAAAAAACGGTGAGAAACCGGCAGAAATGTGAGGGGCCCTTCTGTAGGCCACAAGAACCCCCGGAATGTGCAAGTCCCAGCCTGACTGGGCTTCGTTGACTTGCTGACACAACATATACGTCAGGGTCCTATATAATCGTTCCACCATCCCATCAGTCTGGGGGTGATAGGGCAAAGTACAAACCTCCTTGGTGCCCAAGAGATCACACTCTTCCTTCAACAGTTTTGATGATAGATTTTTGCCTTGGTCAGTAAGGAGCCGTGAAGGAATGCTTGAGTAATGGCCACAGCCGACTGGTCTGGCAGCAGCCAGGCCATCAGCCAGCACGAAATATACTCTATCCCCACCAATAAATATTTATTACCCCGTGGGATGGTGGGAAACGGCCCGAGGACGTCGAGCGCAACAAGTTTATTTATCTGGGACACAGAAATAGATTGCAAGGGTGGACGACCCATTATCTGTGGGGGTTTTCAGGAAGCGCATTCCACACACACTTTTAACACATTGTAAACATCCCCCGATATTCCCGGCCAGAATAAATCGAGTCTGACGGTTGACAATGTTTTCTGCCCTCCCAGGTGCATCAATCGTTCATTTGTGGCCCGAATAATTTTACAACAATGCCACAGTGTTGCATCTCTCCATCCCATCTCATCAACAACCCCTCCTTGAGAATGATAGGGGACAACCCTCAACGGTTCTTCCCACCCTCAACACTCCCGACGCGGCACCTCAGTTTAAATAAGGAGGCGTCCTCCACCTGGAGTCGCCCCCTTTAAGTGTGCGTGAGGCCGATCGTATTATCACATGCGTTGGCAGTATCAGGGGGTGCAACGTCCACTGATACCACAACAGTCTGAGGCTCTACATCGCCCTGCACCCGTGAGACATGCACACTGGTTCTTTGGTGACAGTAGTCCTGGAGGACCTCTAGCCACCGGGAGAGCTGCCCAGACGGCTGTTTAACCCGCAACGCATACTGGAGCGCTGCGTGATCCGTGCATACCTCATACCCCCTGCCATAAAGGTACGGACGGTATTGCTGTATAAAATACACAACGGCCAACAACTCTCAACGCGTCACGCAGCAGCGCTGCTCTGCTGGGGACAATACTCGAATCCCATATGCCACAACATTCTCCACTCCATTAACAACCTGAGACAACACGGCGCCAATTTTGGTGTTACTGGCGGCTATGTCCAGGATGAGGGCATGGAAAAATCAGGGTATCGGAGGGGAGGTGCCTTGACCAGACCATCACGCAGCGTGACAAACGCCACCTCCTCCTCTTTCCCCAATCGAATTTGTGGCCTTTAGCCATGCGAATGTGAAGTGGTTTCGCGATTGTCACAAACCCGGGCACGAAACGGCAGTAATAAGAGGTGAACCCTATGAAACTTTGCACCTCACCGACCGACTTGGGGGTTGGCCATGTGCGCACACATGCCGTTTTGTCAGGATCTGTTGCTATCTCTGCTTCGCTAACAATGTGCCCCAGGTATCGAACTGACTTTTATAATAGATTACATTTTTGCGGCTTAAATTTAAGATTAGCTGTCCGTATTTTTACATAAACTGCCCGCAACCGTTGCAAATGTTCTTTGAACGTATGGCCAAACACAATCACGTCGTTCAGGTAAATTAAACATGAGTCCCATTGGAATCCTAGCAACACCAACTCCATGAGTCTCTGGAACGTGGCCGGACTGGAATGGAGCCCCATCGGAAGGCGGTTAAATTCAAACAACCCTTGCGGAGTACGAAACGCAGTCTTTGGTTTAGAACTTTCATGCAAAGGCAACTGGCAGAACTGAGATAGTAAATCAAGGGTGGAGAAGAACTGCGCCCCCAATAGGGCATCCAGGGAATCATCGATCTATGGGAGCGGGTACACATCAGCCACGGATACCTTATTTCCATCGGACTCAACCTATATGGGTTTTGGCGAATGGGGGCGGCGCTCCCCGTATCAATGTGGTGATGCAAGAGGGACGTGCGGCCAATGTCATATTTTCCCTTACTAAAATTATCTGAAAATTCCCAAAGAACCCCGCGCTACTTGGACCTCTGTGCATTAGATAAATCGGAGCTCTCGGAGCAAACTGCGTCCATCCATGACTCATCACAATTCTCTCCCCGCTCCACAGCTGCCACGACTCTGACAGGCGCCGCACCTTTTTCCTCACAGCTCGCGGCTGACGCTTGAGCTAGGACAGTACCCGCCTGTATTACAGTGGTGCTCAGACCAGCATTTAAAACTTGAATAAAAGGTTCCTGATCGCTACTAACCATAGTTTGAGCACCCACTAAGGTAAGGTTGGAAGGTGTTAAGAGGATTCCCCCTACGGTAGCTTCCCGATTAAGCTGCTTTCGCAGACGCAAGGGCACAAGCATTTGAGCCCCGGGGGGTATTTTTACAGTCTATACCACCAGCGCTTGGACTGTGGTGTTTACTGTACACAACCGAGTCAGGGAGGACAAAAACGCCATTCGGTGGCCCGATGGCAATTCTATGCACCCCTGATGCACAAAGATCCTGAGGGGCATTCTCCCCGTAAACTCGTTTCCCAATAAACAGGGCATAGCCAACTATTTCGAAACTAACACTGGCCCTGTCATCGGAATGTTACCAATGAATACTGTCACAGAAATTTGACCAATGATTCCCAATGACCCAACATGAGTGGCAAAACACGGGATTTCGACGGGGCTGAGGTTACACGACTTTTTCGGTAAAATATTATAAATAATTTCCAAAATAATTGTAGCGGATGCTCCGGTGTCATTGAGAACTCGCACTTCAACCCCTCACACGGTTCCCACGATCACTGACGATCCCGCCACCGCCACAATCCAATGTCCTAATGCGGACAATTTACCTGGATGGCGCAGCCACCCACCACCTGCCAAAACCCTATTCTCATGCTCCTCAACCTGGTGAGGGTTGACAACACGCGAACCCGACCCGGCGCACGAACGCGATGCATGAGGTGTATGCAAGGGCCGAGTGTGTGGTGTATCATGACTCGCATGAGGACCCAGCGCAGTGAAGGATTGGCCAGTCAGAGGATGGCATTGCCATGGAAAACGTCCCTTGGTTGGCCTGCCATCCCCTTGCAATGTGTCCCGGAAAGCCACACTTAAAGCAGATGACGGGGGTGCTCCTTGGGCGAAAAAAGGTCCCCTGCTGCAGGTCTTGCCCCCCTTGTCGCCCTCCATCATTCTCCCACCACCTGTCACCGTTGACCAAAGCATAGACTTGGCGGGGCTCTGTGCCTTCCGGTGCTCCCGCCATCTCAGAGGATCTGGTGCACGCAGCCACCCCCGCCCGGCCGCTTCAAGCTGAAAAATGCTGGATACATCGCACAATCGTGAGTGATGACATGTCGTCATCTTCTGTGGCTGGCAGGGTGATTTTGATCTTTTGAATACCAGGAAATCCAGCCCAGCTTGGTCCATCTTGGGGTAAGCGGCCTGCGTCAGTGACAACAGCGCGCTGCGGAAGGTGAGAGGTGTCTCGGTTTTTCCCCACATTCGCACGGCAAACTTGTGTCGCACGTTAGATGGTGGGTCAAAAATCCCCACCATCTGGGCGAGGGCTTGCGGCAGCATCATCCTGTCCTCCGGTGGGATGGAGTAGAACACTACCAAGGCATCGTCATCCAGCATGGTGGGGAGCGCCCGCAGCGTCTCCACCTCAGTTCACCCCACCAGGTCACAGGTAGCGATGAAGCGCCACCGGAACGCCACCCAGTTGCCACCTGCAGCTGTAAATTCGTGGACAAAGGGCAGCCACTTCTTGAGCGACGGCATCTCCATTCGCGATTTTGGCGGCAACTCCGTTTTGGCGGGAATCTCGTCCCGCCCAGCAACCAAAATGGCGGCCGTGCACGCGGGCTGCGCCTCTGTGATTTCCCGCATGCAGGAACCAGCAGCGGCGGAGTCGTCTCTCTGCGGCCCCAACACTCCGGCCTCAGACGCCGGCTTCTCCATCTCCAGCTCAACGACTAGCGCTGCTGCTGCAAACAGCAGATCGACGAGGCGGGCGCTGCGAGTCCTCCTGCCGCTCCACCGGAAGAGCCGCCTCGCATCCTCTCTCTGGGGCTGCAACACCCGGGGCCATCTGGGGAATCCCGTTCCCGCTGTCTTCTTCGTCCGAAGACGTCTTGGTGAGCTGTTTTCTTCGCGTAAACATTTTTCTATCTAGAGTTATCACCTAGCTATTTTTACTTCTGATGCCAGATGTAGTGGTTTCACTGGAGGTACACACTTGACTTGGAGACAAAACATTTATTTCTCGACCCCAACGGGGCACTTTCATAAACCACAACAGGTTAACTGGAACCATAACGAGGTAAATAGACCACAATGGGTATGCTAGACTTCAACGGGGTACTAGACCACAACGGGGTAACTACATAACCGGGTCAGTCAGTATCATACTGCCTGACCCACGAGGCTGAACGTGACGATCGAAGACCGAAGACCGAAGAAGTGTAGCACAGCGGGTACCATTCCTGCAGACAGCCACAATTCCTCCCCTGGACCCCTTTTAATCCCTTGAGCGGGGCCTCCCTCCGCCCTCGGCCCCGCCCCCTTCGGGATCTTTTCAGAAGGTTATGGGGCCTCACACCACCTGTCCTTCTCGTCACCTGTCAGCCCCCCTCAATATCCTCTCCTCGTCACGTGCCCTCCCGGGTTCCTCTATACTGTCAGGTCCTAGACTCTCTCTCCCTGACAGCCACCCGGGACCCTGCCCCCTAGTGTCCCCTTCCATGCCATAACATACACTCGTGTCTGAGAGAGGCTCTCACATGCACAATTCCACTCTTCTGTCGGTGACTCGCGCTAGACGCCGCAGTGACCCAATATACGTTGCTACACATGGACCCGTGGTTGGCATGTCCACAGTTGGTGAGGGACTGCTGTATTTAAACCAGTACTGGGCCTCTGCGAGGTCGACCCAGCCTTAAATGAGTACCTGGTGCGTAAACAGCACTGGAGAGACAAAAATGGCCGGGTGTGGTGTTTGCCATCCACCCCTCGTGCGCCGTACCGGCCTGCATAGGTGCTCACTCACAGCACTAGGCCAAAGAGTTCGTTAAAGGCTATACAGGTGATTTTTGTTTTAGTAATGTGTGTGTCAGAGTCAGTGAGCATGAGCTGTAGCCTGCAGAACGAACATTAACATTTTCACCACTGCACTGCTCGCACCTCTGATTAGCACGGTTGGCTGCGTACGGTGCAAATAAATTCAACATACAGTGCATAAATCTTGACTTAAAGCTTTCGTGACTGCAGGAATTTATATTCTTTGGGTCTTTCGGTAAAGCCACATAGATAGAAAAAATAACAAAAATCTAAATCACGACGTTTCGATCGCAACACAAGCAATTGTCTTGTGTTGTGATCGAAACGTCGTGATTTCGATTTTTGTTATTGTTTTATATCTACTTAGCTTTACCGAAATACCCAAAGAATATACAGTACATAGATTAATGTATCTATATCCACAATTATATAGAATGTATATGTACACGTACCGGTATAAACCTATTCCGTTGAGTTATAACACAGTGATGGCGATTTCCGTACTTCATCAGGACCTCACAACAGCTTTGTGGGTTTAGTTTATTCCAGGCCTCTCTGAATAACAGTGTTAGACACAAAGTCAGCGCGGATAACGACAGCGTGAGGCAAACCAGATACAAAAATAGATAATCATCCCGTAAGCTACACAAGGTCGTGTGGCTGATGAGATGTGTAAAAATACATATATTTTATTTATGTAGAGGATGTGTGAAGGAGGCGAATTGTCCTGCTTGTTTATTGTTGCTCACATTTCTTTGGAACTGCTTGTTGTTGTGTTAAGTTGGTTGTCCTTTCCCCGCAGCTCTGATGAACACAGTTGGCTACGTGTGGTGCGAAAGAAGTTCAACATGCATCCTGTCCATTGTATACAAAAAACGCTCTTCATTATTCTGTTGTGTATTTAATTGTTTTTCGTCGACCTAAGACCCATATCTGAGAGTGCCATCGCTTGGTCTACACCAGAGTCACCCTTCTTTTAAAGACAGTGCATATATTATAATCAGAGCATGCATGGTTTGCATGTTGATCACAAATATTTGTGGTTAATGCAGACTTGATCCCTTGCAAAAGGTATCTATTTGTTGTTTGAACATCTTAACATATCTGTTTTATTGCCAGAAAGGGTAAAACCTACTTTTATTTTTCAGAATTCCAATAGCGTTTCATACTGTGTTAGCCTCAACATTGCATGGAGAAGGCCGATTGGCTGAAACGACTAAATATCCCCTTTTTCTGAGTGAAAGTATGTTAGCATCTTGTGATGTTGAGTTACCCACTATTTTACGTCGAAGTTGCGAGAAGCAGTAGCTTTATAATGTATTTGTGTGTGTGTTGTGTTAAATTATTAATATCCTGCGTGTGCAGATTATAAAGGATGTCTCTTGGCGTCTTTGTCTCACATCCCCCACTTCTCTCTCTCTCTGCTCGGCGTGTAATTTACATATACTGGAGCATTTACAGATTGTAAAAAAAAGTAAATGGCTTGGCTCTCCAACCCACCGGTGTGCTGTATTAGTGACGAATTGGCATGTTCTGTTTATGTGACAACCCTTACTAGTTTGGCTGTGTCGGGTGGTGGCGGGTTTTAACAACACATTTACATATTTACGCGATCTAACCCAAAAAATCTATATTATACTGTAATTTACGAAACAAAAAAACACAATTGGTATTATCGAACAGCACCCTCCTGAATATGAGCCCTGGGACCCATTGCTGATGCTTTCTTGTGCAAAGCAAGGACGTTATTAATGGGTTTTGTATTACAATTCCGTTATCAGACTGCCCATTGTGAGCGAGAATATAAATTACTTATGTAATAGTAATATTCATTAATATAATAACAAATTATATCAGGCTGCGTTTTTACTGAAATCAGAGCACTCAACTCAAAACCAGCACCACTAACACCATCAGCACCACCAGCATAACAATCACCAGCACCATCACCACCAGCACCAGCAGCAGTACCACCACTACCAATAAGTACCAACACGATTACCATCTTTTAATTTAAAGCTTTCGTGACTGCAGTAATTCATATTCTTAGCTCTTTCGGTAAAGTCACGTTGAAGGGAAACAATAAAATAATGAAATATATATAAATAAAAATTGCTTTATATATTTTATTATTTTATTATTTCCCTTCAACGTGACTTTACCGAAAGAGCTAAGCATATGATTACCATCACCACCATTAAAGACAAAATCCCCCAGTATACCCTTAACAGACTGTTGGGACAAATGCTGTTAGCGAGCAACAATGAAGGCCGGCACAGTACACGAGGGAGCGGGTGCCCGGCACCACGCCCGGCCGCCTCTGAGGCTGAGTCGACCTAGGGGAGGCCCAGGACTGGTTCAGATATTCGTCACTGGTGTTGACTGTGAGCGGGAATCGAACTAGGGTTGCCCTAACCGCTGCTCGACATAACCAGAGAGATACCAAGATGGTAAGACAGAGACAGTGAGAAACAGTGAGACAGGGAAACGCAAAGACACGAAGAGAGAGACAGAGATACAGAGTGTCAGAGAGATGCAAAGAGAGAGATACATAGACACACAAGGAGAGACAGAGAGACCAAGGGAGATACACAGAGCTACATAGAGACATGTAGATACACATACACACGGACACAGATAAACGGGGAGCCAGGGAGACACAGTGACAGTGCTCCTGGTAACAATGCCAAAGGAGTAACAGAGGACACTGCTCAGTCAGACATCAGGATTTCAAGTCGAACTTGACTTGCCTTGTGACAGTAATCTGGAGTACCCACTGTGACAATGAACTCGAGGAGCAGGCTGTAGTGAGTTCTAGGCTCATCAGTTTAACTCTGCTTACCTTTCAAGCATGATCCATTGTGACAGGGAGCAGGAAACCCCAGGAATATAAATGCAAAGCAGCCTACGACTTGGATACATTGTCCAGGTAACGGTAGAGCCTAGGCAGGGAATATTGGGTTGTCAAGCACGCAGAGCTATTGCGTGCTCCCGGTAGGTCTCAGTCGGGTTTACTGGTGACACCGTTCGCCTTCTTCTTTCGTATGGCATTGTGGAAAGCAACAGTTTTTATTTTTTCTTAATGATCGTCATAAATGAATGCAAAGGTTCCTCATCCAGTCCAATTATGTGGTTGATGCAGTGTGGATTTCAGCAAAACCGACAGGATGTGCATGGATGGAACATTTATCGGTGATGTGCTTGATGGTTTGGACTTCTCCACAGTCGCAGTTGGGCGATTCTTTGATCTTCCATTTATGGAATGTGTACACGCATCTGCCGTGTTGTGTTCGAGCGAGGTTCAGTGTGGTCCATAGTCGTCGTGGAAGAGAGACTTCCGGTACTTCCACCGTCGGATCGTGAATTATGTTTTTGTTTGCCACGTCCATAGCCGCCCATGATTCAGACCACCAAGTGGTGGTGTCTTTATTTTCGGCTGCTAGAGCGGAGGCGCGTATCCAGAACGGTTTCCTGAATTTTAGCCTTGGGCGTGGGGGTTCCTTTAGATCTTGATGAAGCGGCAGAGTGAAGTTTTTCATTATCTTGTTGTACTCCCGTGTCGTCGCATCATTGCGTCGGATGTTGGCCGGAGCGATATTTTCCAGCACAGGAAGCTACAGGAGCGGAGTAGACTTTAGGGAGCCCCTGATGATACGAAGCGTGTTGTTAATTTCGGCATCGACAAGGTTCGTGTGAGGGCTTGCACCCCACACCGGGGCACACTACTCCATAGTGGAGTGAACAAGGGCCTGCGTCGATATCTTAAAAATGCTGGCATCGCTTCCCAAGGTTGTTCCTGCAAGTTTCTGAATAATATTCGCTCGTGCATTCGTTTTACCTTCAGCTTGTTTGAGGTGGTGATGGTAGTTAAACGTCCGATCCAGGGTAACTCCTAGATACCGAGGGTGTTCATCATGCCTTAGCTTCGCCCCGCAGAAGTTAACGTGCAACATTTTCGAAGCTTATCTGTTGTTCAGGTGGAATTGCGGAGACGAAGCTCCTCGATGGGTTTGGCTTAAGGTGCAAATTATTGAAGTATTCTTCCAGAGTCTTCAGATCTTTTTCGAGGACTGCCTCAGTGTCCTCTATTTTCCCTACTTGGGTTGCGAGTGTCATATCATCCGTATATGTGAACTTACTGCAAGATCTTCTTTGGTTCTTTCGGTAAAGTCACGTAGAATGAGAATAAAATAATAAATTGATAAAATAAAATAACACAATAATATTCTCACGACGTTTCGGCCACAACACTGGTAGGACAGTCTCGCTCCCTTCACCTGATGAAGGCCGCTTGTGTTGTGGCCGAAACGTCGTGAGAATATTATTGTGTTATTTTATTTTATCAATTTATTATTTTATTCTCATTCTACGTGACTTTACCGAAAGAACCAAAGAAGATGAATCATTGCAGTCACGAAAGCTTTAAATCGAAATTTTACTGCAAGATGTCGCTGGAATTTTGCTAGTATAGATATTGGTGCCATAACGAATCCCTGCGGGAGTCCATTGTTCAATATTCGTGGGCTGCTGGCAGCTTCACCAAGGTGGACGGTGAACCATCGGTTGCTCAGCATTTTGGTGATTAGTCTAATTGTCGGGCGGCAAGGAATGGCTTTCGCATGCTTCAGCAGGAGTCCCTTCCGCCATATGGTATTATAAGCTGAAGAGAGGTCGATGAAAGCTGTTGCTGTTTTGAACTGGCGTTCGAAACTGGCTTCGGTATGACTTGTTAAGGCAAGCACCTGGTCGCAACAATTTCAACCAGTTCTAAATCCTGCTTGTTCCTGGGGAACTATTTCCTCAAGCGTGGGCATGAGCCTTTTGAGCAGAAGCCACTCCATTAGTTTGCAGCAGACACTGAGCATCCGATGCGTCCTTGCCTGGTTTCAGAATGGCAATTATCCTTGCCTCTTTCCACGCCTTCGGAACGATGGTTGTGGAATGGATGTCGATGAAGAATGTGGCTAGCCATTTTCTTGCTCTTGGTCCCAAGTTCTTGATGAATTCTGGATAAATATCGTCAAGACCTGAGGCTTTCCCGCATTTCAACTGGGCAATACCGGCATCTACTTCCTCCATTGAGAATGGACGGGATAATTAATAGGTTTCTTAGCAGTTATCTAGTGTGCAATAAAGTTATTTGTAAACTTGCCGTCTTATGTTTTTGTCGATTGAAGTTCGTGATTTGTTGATAAGTTGCCTAGCAATGTCGTCAGGACTGACTTGCGGAGGTTTATAGGCTGGCGTCGCGGCAGCTCCCATCAACCTCAGGAGGCTCCAGGCTTTACGGCCTGATTTTGCAAAGTCAAGTGCCTCAATTGTTTCGCACCACCTTTCTCTTCTTTGCAAATTCAGTGACTCGAGTAAGGCTTTTGCAGTTTCCTGCTTCTAATCAGCATTTAATTTCTGGAAAAGCTGTTTGCTTTCTGGAGTCCAACATGGAGTGAAGACCCTTCTGAAGCCTCTGGCAATGTTGGCCTTGGCAACTGACTTGATGAGACGGTAGTTGACTGCGCGTGGAGGTATCATTCTAACTGATTCTTCCAAGTCCGCAGTGAAATTCATCCATTCAGCTGATCTCAGATTCCAAGGCGGTTTTGGTGCACAGCGGAAGATCAGAATCGGAAGACCAATATGGATCACTACAGGTCTATGTTGGTTATTTGAAAAGTCGTCTCGGATTGTTCTCTTCAACGGCATCGGATTTCCCAAGACACAAAACATAAATATGGCATATAGCACTTTTTCCACCTCGCCAACTTGAAAGTACCATGGTCTTTTGCGTCATAGAGCAAGTGCTGATCTTCTGTCGCTGCCCATGATGTCCGTTGTTCATCAGCTCTATTGTTGGTGCTATAGCCCCACAAGGTGTGGTGGCTGTTGAAGTCGCCTATGTGGATGATAGGGTGGCTTGGCTGCTGTAATTCCGGACACGGCCATTCCATACCTGGAGGCTTGTAGACATTGACCACCGTCACGTCGTTGATCTTGAAGTATGGCGAAGTGTATGGCAAGACCTGGAGCGTGTCCTTCAGGTCATTCTTTACGTATTTTGCAAGGCCATGTTTTGTATGGTGGCCTGCAGCAATGAGGGTGCATTCGATTATCTTTGATCGAGGGCACTGTCGATCCAGATGCGTTTCTTCCAGTGCAAGGACGGCGACGTCCTTAAACTGGAGAATATTCGCAATGGAATCGCATTTCGCACTGGAGAGGCCCTCGATATTAAGCTGCATGATTCGCAACGATGGGCCAACATTCACATTGCTCTGACCTTGTGAAATGCTCTTTGTGCTGTTGCGTTTCAGGCCAGGATAACGTTGTCGGGCATTTGGCCGTCGGTGTGACGACATTCGTTGTGCTTTCGCACGTAGCAGTGAAGACTGCGAGCAGGTTGTAATCTTCTTCCCCTTCGATGGTGATGGACAGCTTCGGCACATGTGTAGTTTGGTTAAATACATGGCGCACACTGTTGGCCGAGAGCAACCGAGGTCAAACACGTGCGCGTGTGCAACATTAGGTTGCACGAGCAAACCGCCACCTAATTTGGAAGGAAAGCTGGTGTTGCCAGGGAGACGTGCGGTAAGGGGTGATTGATGGCCTGACAGGCGTCAGCCTGTCTGGCCCTAAAGAGACACAAGTGAGGAGCTGGATAATTGGTAGGGGGATATAAAGACGGGCGTGAGAGCGGAGCGGGAGTTCGTGTTGCTGGGGACCAAAATGAGAGGACGTCTCGCCGCTGCCGCTCAAGCCGGGAACGAACCTCAACACTCACGAGTCGCCGTGCGGGTTATGGTTGATCCCCCAGCCCGGGGTGGACGAGTGAGTGGGTCTGAGGGAGAGTAGGCGAGGGCAGAAGTGGAACGGGGGTGCTGTATCTGAAGCTGTGTGCGAGTCTCTGTGTGAGTGCCGCTGTGTGCAAACCTCTGTGTGAGCGCCGCTGTGTGCAAGCCTCTGTGTGAGCACCGATGTGTGCAAGCCTCTGTGTGAGAGATATTGGGTTCGAGCCTCTGTGTGAGGGCTGCTGTGTGCGGAGCCTAGAGTGTGAAGCTGCTGAGAGCGAGAGCTGTTGTGTGCAGGTTAGCGAGGTGTAACGTAGATAAGGGAACATCATGGGACCTCCTTTGCCAGTACCAAAATATGAGAATAGGTTTTCCCCTTTTTTTGGCAACAAAACAGGTGTTGAGATGTTAAAACACCATACTGAAACCTTTTACAAGGAATAATGTCTGCATTAACCACAATACTTGTGGTGAAAATGCAAACACATAACATACCCTAATAATATATGCATTGTCTTTGTAAATGATTGGCCCACACCAGAGACAGCTTTCTTTTGAGCCTAGTCTCAAAACGGTGTTAGACCAGAAGACGCCAAAAGGCGTACAGCACATAGACAATGCACTATCAGAGTAATGAGAGCTCGGGGTGAGCAGCTACATCATGGGACTTCCTTTGCCAGTACCAAAATATGCCAGGCTAGGTGCACCTTGAGGCCACGTGAAGTGTTGATTGCTCGCTAACAGGAGGTCACGGGACATTCCCATGTGCAGTAACATCTATTGTTGTATTATACGTCTATGACCCTGCCTCTAAGCTCCCCATCTTTAGCAGTGGGTGTACACAATGACTAAATGCACGCTTGTGTGTGCGTGTAGAGAGCGAGGTGCCTCTTTATGGCGTGGATTTACTACAAGCGCCAGCTTCCAAATATTGATGCAAAACCATGGCACATTCATAGCATGAGCGATTCACACCGCCAGCAGAGAGAATATCACCCCCATCAACACCACCCCCTCCAATACTCTCATAACCACCATCACCACCTCAACACCCCAAAACCACCAACCCAATCACCCCCCCCTCCACTTCAACCACCCCCCCCCCCATTACCACCTCCACTAAACAAAGATACGATTCTCCGTAAAGCCTTGACAGGCTGTTGCGACAAGTGCTGTTATCGAGCACCTATGAAGGCCGAGATGGCACAGGACGGGTGGGTGGCCAGCACCACACCCGGCCGCTTTTGTCTCCCCAGTGGCGATGTTTACAAACGGCACCGGGTACTAATTTGAGGCTGAGTGGACCTAGGAGGGAAGGCCCAGGACCGGTTCAGATCATCGTCACTCGTGTTGGCTGTGAGCGGAAATCGAACTTGGGTCACCGGATTCGTAGCACAGCACACTAACCGCTACACCTCCAGTCCCCACACATCCACCATAAACACTGTCAGCCACATCATCACCCCCACTACATCACCACCCCAAACTCCAACAACATCTCAACCACCAGCCCCATCACCATCCCAACCTCCAACACCCGCACCATCACCCCCCATCGCCCTCCTCTTAGACCCCAGACACGTCGCGCCAGGCCCATGGAGACTCACTGAATGTTATATTTTATGATCAGTTTAACATTTATTGTAATATCTATACACACACACGTGAAAAGGCGACGTGAATGGCCCGAGGTATTGATTGAAGAGATAGGTGCTGGTGGGGGCTGCTGTTTTATGGAAGCGGGGAGGTTTAAAAGAATTAAAGCACTTATTGCGAGTTGGACAGGTTGAGGACAAAGGATGACTGATATTTTTGTTGTATGTTAAAAGGCTGTGTGTGTATCTGGTTGTGCATTCATGTGTATGTGTGTTTAATGTAGTTCGATTCCTGGCCACGGTTAACATCAGTGATGAATTTTTAAACCGGTTTTGGGCCTCCCCTGAGTCGAGTTATCCCAAGTTCAACTCGTGTGCCGAGCCGGTCTTAATAGATGCTCGCTAACAGCACTTGCCCCGACAGTCATGTCAAGGCTATACAGGGGATATTTGTCTTTGTTTTCTGTGCGTTTGGCATCTGCAAGTCATCTCAGTCAACTCACGGCACCTGGGAATGTCCCGTGACCTCCTGTTAGCGAGCAATCAACACTTCACGTGGCCTCAAGGTGCACCTAGCCTGGCACAAGCACCTGGGTAACGACGGTTGTTGATGTGGTTGTATCTGTGTGTCTGAGTGAGTGTATATGTCTCTGCGTGTATGACCCACCCCTACTAGACTTTATAGCTCATTGGATTCCTCCAGTATAAATAAATATTCGGATTCCCTGCGTGTATTTGTGTGTATCTGTGTGTACGTGTAGTGTAGCGGTTAGCGCGCTGCGCTATAAATTCGGCGACCCGGGTTCGATTCCCGCTCACGGCCAACACCAGTGACGATTATATGAACCGGTCCGGGGCCTCCCCTGGGTTGACTCAGCCTCAAATGAGTACCTGGTACAGTGTGTAAAGATCGCGACTGGGGAAACAAAAGCGGTCGGGCGTGGAGCTGGTTACCCACCCCCTCGTGTGCCATTCCGGCCTTCATAGGTGTTCGCTAACAGCACTTGCCCCTACAGTCTGTTAAGGCTATACGGGGGATCTTTGTCTCTTTTTTGGACGTGTATATCTCTGAGTGTAGCCATGACTGCGTGTGTCTGTGCATCTGTGAGTGTGTGCGTACAACACGTGATTTCTCAAGGGGTTTAGAATCAATTGTACAATGCGGTGTCATTACATCTTTCACAACCGCTCTCTCAGACACTCTCTCGCCCTCTCACTCACTCCCCCCCTCTCTAGCACTCTCTCAAGCCCTCTCAGACACTCGCCCCCTCTACCTCACAAAATTTCACACGCAACCACCCTCCCCCTCTCTCACACAACCACACCCTTTCAAAAGACAAAGATCCCCCGTATAGCCTTAACAGACTGTCGGGGCAAGTGATGTATCACACACGCACACATACACAGAGACAAAGATCCCCCGTATATCCTGAACCGATTGTTGGGGCAAGTGCTGTTAGCGAGCACCTATGACACACACACAACAACTCTCTCACACACAACGCTCTCCCCCTCCCTTACACTCACATTACTCTTCCTCATACACACAGATTCTGTGTTTTAAAAACATCTCAATATGCAGTTCAATTCTGGCAAGCCGCCCTGGTTATCACTGCAGTGTTTATTAACCGTAAACTGCTTCTTCTGTTATCAAGGTGGACGTTAAAGATTCCATGATATCATTATAAATGACATGCTGGCAACACGGTCCAAAATTTTAATGACATTTTGCAAAATTACACTGCCAATTTACTCAATTGGGATTATACACAGCAACGTCGGCCCCCTACTGGCAGACTAATGCACAGGGAGATCTGCCACTGTGGCTGCCCTAGGCTAGAACACACAGCAGCAGTAACCTCGTCGCCCGACTGCTTAAACCACAGCAGACCGTGTCTAAAAAAAACACAGCAGCGAAGCCATCCTTTGTGATGATCGCCCCGCACTAACACGAACGGCGCGAATACATAACGGCCTCAATTAGTATTGCATACACAAAAACATTGCATCTCCCTGTCGCCCTTTCCATCTCAGTGCGGTCGCATTCGGCTTAAAGGGGTCGCCGACCCCACCGTGACCTTGCTCTTTTATTTTAACAAAGTTTCGCCCCCTGTGATATTACATTAGCCCGCGCTCTGATTCCTCATTACCAGTGCAGGCAGAGCGCAGGCACTACCACTCCGCAAGCAAAACATCACGGAATTTAACAAAATAAGCAAACTGCAATGCACCTCCTTCCCATACGTCTCTCCACATGAAAACATTTATTTTTTCTACACATTCCATCAGCCACCCGGCCATCTGGGAGAGCGTAATTGCAAAAGCATTGGTTCAACACGAGAAAACCCTCGACTGGTTTCGACGTTCCATGTCTCATCAGCAGTCAGGCTTGCTTGACCTAGTGCTGTTGAACTGCCAGATATTTCTAGGCAAGAGCCCACTCTGTTAGTTGTGGGTTCTAGTTCGCCACAAAACTGTATCACACATAACACAGCATAATAACGAGCATCGTTGTGCATAATATCATACCATATTATAAAACGTTTTGCTGGCTGGCTGGCTGAAGGGACGAACGGACGAACAGTCACGTCCATAGGACGTGCGCGTTGCTAGTAAGTAACAAACATTCATAAAAAAATGTCTCAACGCCTGTGAGGCTGGTTGTCATTGCTGGCGAAACGTCACAGTACTCGAAGGATACATGCTGTGGGTTTACTCTCAAACCCACCGGTGTGCTGAACTAGTAACGAATTGTCATGTTTTGTTTCCATGACAAACCTTACTAATTGGTTGTGTTGGGTGTTGGCGGGTTTAACAACACATTGAAATTCACGCGATCTAACCCAAAAACCTCTATCATAAACAATGTCTCCTTCTTTCAGGTGGTGCTTAGAAGTCGGGTGTTGATCATGACATCGTGGAGGGAATTAAAAAGTGGAGCAGTGTGAGAAAATAATCAGAGAGGAGTGTTATGACCTGCAGTGTGGTGAGTGGGTGAGTGAGTATGTTGTTGTGACCTGCAGTGTAGTGAGTGCGTTGTTGTGACCTGCAGTGTAGTGAGTGTGTTGCTGTGACCTGCAGCGTGGCGAGTGAGTGTGTTGCTGTGACCTAAATGTGTGGTGAGAGTGTTGTTGTGACCAGCAGTGGGGTGAGTGGGTGGGTGAGTGTGTTGTTGTGACCAGCAGTGTGGTCAGTGGATGGGTGAGTGACTGTGCTGTTGTGACCTGCAGTGTGGTGAGTGATTCGGTGAATGTGTTGTTGTGACCTGCAGTGTGGTGAGTGGGTGAGTGATTTGGTAAGTGAGTGTGTTTGTTGTGACCTATTGTGTGGTGAGTGGGTGAGTGTGTTGTGACCTGCAGTGTGGTGAGTGAGTCAGAGTGTAGACCGTCGACAGCGACGACGGTCTAGACTCTGACTCCCCCACGGCAGCCCCAAGCTCAGCTCCATGCTGCCTTTTATCTCACCTCAGCTCCGCCATGCCCCTTTTCTCGAACTATCTCCTGTCGAAGATTTCCTTCTCGTCACTAACACCTCGTGGGTTCCACCTCTCCCCCCGTGGTGACTCCTCACCCAGTAACCTTACTTGACCCTGCCTGTCCTCATCGCTGCAATCCTTTTTTGCGGCCACTAGACCCGTACTGTCCTTACATATGGAGTGATGTAAATGGTGTCACTAGGGTGTTTGCGCCAGCTACTGTTACAAGAGTGCAACTGTGCGTCTGGAGCCTCTCTCTAGCACCAGAGTAAGTACGGCATGTCAGCCAGCCCTAGGGGGCATAGTCCTGGTGATGGCCTGAGAGAAGGCAAGGGAGGACGTGGTAGCCTGAGTGGGGCACGTGATGCTCGTTCGAGATCCTTCGGAAAAGGTCTCGAAGGGGGTGTGGCCAAAGGCGGAGCGAGGCCACGCTCAGGAACATAAAGGGACAGTCCCCAGATTGTTGTTGGCTCGTCTGTGGAATCAAGCCTGGGTCCCGCGTCTCATCGTCTCTGGGTCTTCGTCTAGAGCTAACTCGCTACTCACATAGTTAGCCACATCACCTACTATAGAACCCGAGTTACGTTCAGTGTTACCCGCTAGGGAAGTTGTTAAATAAAAGTGTTGCCTCCCAGTCCAGAGTGTGCGCATACGTGTTGAACAACACTACACATGTTTTATTTTATTATTTTATTCTCATTCTACATGACTTTACCGAAAGAACCAAGAAGATGAATCCTTGCAGTGACGAAAGCTTTAAATCGAAAAATACTACATATATAAGTTGCTGAGTTTGTGTGTTTTTGTTAGACAGATTTATTTGGAGGTCGCTTATTTGGGCTTCCGCTATAGACCCCACCATCTTCCTTTCTAAGCTACGCCCCTTCATGCGGAGGTCACACACCCCTGTAACTTAAGCCCCGCTTTTTTCTCATTTTGGCTCAGCCTCAAGGCCTTCTTTTTTAAAGGCATGGTAACCTCCCCCCCCCATGAGACTTGCTTAACCCTGGGTTAAAACCAAGTTGATTTGAGTGAGCCAGCCGTGAGTGGCTAGCATACATTTCCACCCCCAAAATGATTCAAATCAGTGAGAACTCTACTGCAAATCCTCGGGAAAACTTAATAAACTGAAACAACTTGAAACATTTAACTGTCCTGTGGCAGGTAAGGGCGAGGCCACTTTTGGTTTTTGAAAAGAGGTAGGGAGTTTACTAAATGAGTTTGCGAGCTGCAAAACGAACCTAATGGACACCATTTATCTTCTTTGGTTCTTTCGGTAAAGTCACGTAGAATGAGAATAAAAATAATAAATTGATAAAATAAAATTACATATTTATTTTATCTATTATTTTATTATCATTCTACGTGAATTTACCGAAAGAACCAAAGAAGATGAATCCTTGCAGTCACGAAAGCTTTAAATCGAAAAAGACACCATTTAGTGAACATCCCCATAGTAAATTAAATAATAACCATGTATAGTTATTAGTATCCCACTGCTTTCTCATTTAAAGGCTGTTCGTAAAAGAAAGAAGCTCTTGCAGCTGACCCTTACATATGAGAACTAAAACCATTGGCAAGCAGCTGCCAGTGCACTGCGATGAATGGGTCTGATTCTGAGATGTGCAGCCAGTGAACAGCAGCAACAAGAAACGTGAGAATCAATTGCACGAACGCGAGAAACCCCAAACTTGTGAAAACTACGAGTCTCAAGCGTAATTCTTGGCGCTTGCTTTTGTGTGGGGAAGTGGTGGGGAATTGGTGAGGATTGTGGATGTGGGGGGAGGGGGGTGTGAATTCATAGCGGTGGTAGTCGTGAGTGAGGACAACAGGGGTCAGTGGAAACAATAGGTAAGGGTTAGATGGCTTTATAATGACGACTACAATCCCTCAGATAAGCAATATCATAAAACGAGCAGAGATGGGAGGAACTGTGGTATTGTCAGCCTTACGTAATGTACTGTATGGTGAACTTCTTTCGCACCATGCATAGCCAACTGTGCTAATCAGAGGTGCAGATATTATCATCGACTGGGTTTTTTTAGTCGAACATGGCAACATATTTTGTCACCCCAGTCAATAATAATTCATACATCAGTGTTGATTGAAGGTGACGTGTCTGTGCATTGGGCAGCTCATGTTTATAACTTTTGTGATTTAATATAGCGATTCCATGACAGCTCAGATAATTATTTAGTTAATTTTATGCTATCATTATGTTGCAAGGCTATCATTAATGAAGGAGCTGTTTAACATACAGTCTGCATTCGTTTCACAGGAGGGGCCGATGTTGCTGTGTTTCAACCAAATTGAGTGATTTGCAGTGTAATTTTGCACATTTGTCAAGGTTTAACAATGACATCCTACACAATGGCCCCACTTTTAGAATTATGTCATACGATCTTTCACGTCCACCATGAAGCGTAGCGGTATTTGGACATATTAGCGGTACGCTTGTGCCGCATAACAACACACAGGTCCTCGTAAAACAGTCTGACGACGTCGCTTTTGCCCTTGAGTGAGCTGCAGATTCTCCATCAGAAGTTGCCTTAGATTCAGCAGCTGCTTCCCCGTTTGAATGTGTGACATGAGTCATAATCTTTTGATGCTACCGTCCGTCCGCCAATAAATAATTCCAGAAATGAATCGAGCAACCCGTCCCGACCCAAATCTCGGGCACGAGGAGTCACATCTTGCCTTTGGAACACGGAACCAGCCAATCGTCATCAGGCTGTGTGCTGCTATACAGCAACAGACTGCGAAGCTTCATGTTCAGCCGCTCACGTAACGTTTGTATTCCGACTGCTTCGACATTATAATAACCAATTATGACTCACACCACCACCCCGCAAGATTTTCTGACCGGGGTTGCAAATCGTGAGAAAATAAATAATTATTACGAAAAATGTGCATGTTGTTTTACCGCGCCAATACGTTAATTTAACATTTAAATGCAATGCAGCAATGACGAGGGCGATCCATCGGATTTGAACGGCGAGCCTCGACAACTTTGCGGCGAAGGCCACTCCATGACAGGTCAGCTGAGGTCGCTGTGCCAAGCAGATCGATGCGTCTGGCAAAGGAAAGGAAGTGATGGCGCATCAGCACATGTGGCCGTGGCCACTTCACTGCTCGCTCGTACGTCCTGGCGCGAGTAGCGCCGCTGCTCTCGATCCATACTCAATTAAAAGTGGAGGAGGGAAACGCGCTCCACGCGCACTCCCCTAAATTTAAAAATGCATCCAATTTTCCGCCACTCGCTCCGAGTTTACACCCTCCCATCTCCCCCTCCACCCACCTCCACCCCGGCGCTAATTAAGAGAAGCAAGAACGTTTTTTTAAGGGAAGGAACGAGGTTCGGGACATATAAGTGTCCAGAGCCAGCAAAAGTGCAACAGAACTTGGCCCGAAACAATTTGTTGCCGTGTGAAATACCCTTTTATCTGGCATTCCGACCGCAGGTATAATGGTCAATGTAAACATGACTCCTTGTAAAAAGGTGTCAGTTTTGTTGCCAGATAAAAGGGTAAAAAAAACAATTGTCATATTTTGTTAATGGCAAATGAGGTTTCCAATGGTGTAAATGCTTACCCCGAGCTCTCATACTCTGATGGTGCATTGTCTTTGAGTTGTGCGCCTTTTGGCGTCTTCTGGTCCAACACCATGTGAGACAAAGAAAGCTGTCTCGGTTGTGGACCAATCAATTTCAAGGACAGTGCATACATTATCAGAGTTGTTTTTTTTTTGCGTTCCGACCGCAGGTATTGTGGTCAATGTAAACATGACTCCTTGTAAAAAAAAGGTGTCAGTTTTTTTGCCAGATAAAAGGGTAAAAACAATGATCAAGTATGTATTTGTAGACATACAAGGATAAAGATCCCCCGTACAGGATATTCAGCCTTGGGGAAAGTGCCGTTTGCGAGCACAAATGAAGGCCGGCACAGCACAATTTGACGGTGGGGTGGCGAGCATAAAGCCCGGCTGCATTTGTTTCCCCAATGCTGACGTTTATACACATGCCACACCAGCTACTTACATAAGGCTGGGTCGACCTAGTGGAGGCACAGGACTGGTTCAAATTTTCGCCACTGGTCATGATTGGGAATCAAACTGTTAGATTCGTAGCTTATTGCGCTAACCACTTTGCCATGGCTCACATGCACACACATTCCCTCACACAAAGATCCCAATATAGCCTATTGCATGCAGGCTGTGGGGGAAAGTGTTATTAGGGAGTACCCATGACGGCCGAAATGGCCAGCTGATGTTTAAACATTCCGTACTCGTGTTAAGGGTGAGTCGAACTTGGAGAAGAGCAGGACTGGTTGAAATATGAACTACTGATGTTAGCCGTGAACGATAATTTCATGTTGGTCTCGGGGTTTATAGCGCAGCGCGCTGACCACTGCGCCACCGCTCCCCCTTCACATATTCACATACGGCAAATGCACACACACGAGTACACACAGACAAATATCCCCGTATATCCTTAAAGACTGTTGGGGCAAGTGCTGTTAGCGAGCACCTATGAAGGCCGGCACGGCACACGAGGGGGTGGGTGGCCAGGACCACGTCCTGCAGCCTTTGTCTCCCTAGTGGCGATGTTAACACACTGCACTAGGTACTTATTTGAAGCTAAATCGACCAAGGGGATGCCCAAGACCGGTTCAGATAATCTTCACTGGTGTTGGCCGTGAGCGAGGATATAACTTGTGTTGCCGGGTTCGTTGCACAGCATGCTAACAGCTGCTCCACCGCTCCCACGCACAGACTAATCGCACACACAGGCACTGGAGAATGGTGGCATGTTGCCGGTACGCGCCGGGTACGCATCAGTACGCCTGCCCACTGGCGCCTCTCATAGCAGCAGACACGTATACGGGTCCCACCGGGTGTGTAAGAGGGAAAGTGTTTGAGGGTGTGTGCGAAGCAGTTAGCACGCTGCGCTACGAACTCAGCGACCCCGATGTTCGATTCCCGCTCACGGCCAACACCAGTGACGATTATTTGAAACGGTCCTGGGCCTGCCCTAGGTCGACTCAGCCTCAAATGAGTACCTGGTGTGGTGTGTAAACATCGTCACGAGGGAAACAAAGGTCGTGATGCTGGCCACCCACCCCTTCATGTGCGTGCCTGCTTTCATAGGTGCTCGCTAACAGCACTTGCCCGAAGAGTCTATTAAGGCTATACGGGTGATCTTTGTCTTTGTGTTAGCAGGAAGACTCAGCTCATATCGGGGGGGGGGGGGGGGGTCAGACATGTGTGACGACGGGGGGGAGGGGGTTGAGAAATGTGACGTCATATCAAAATGCGCAACTTTAAATAAATATAGACAACACGTTCTACTTAATTAAATAGACGTTTTAATAAATGGTTTCTCCTACAACATCAGAGTGCAGCGCCACATTAATTACGCACTACAATGACAATAGTTTAAAGCGATTTTAAGCATATTTATATATATTTTTTGGGGGGGGGGGAACAGAGCTTTGTGACGTCATATTTGAGGGGGGTCTGACTTTTTGTGACGCCGTGTGATTGGGGGGGGGGTCAAAAATCGTGCAAAATCGCGTGACGTCATTTTTAGACGGCCCCTTATATCTTCACTAAATACATACACGCAACCCAATATAAAGACAAACATCCCAGTGTATGAGAATAGGTATTCCCCTTTTGTATTTTAACCTGTAGGCTTTCGCGACGATTAAGAGGGTTTTTGGGTTAGATCGAGTAAATATAAATGTGTCGTTAAGACCGCCACCACCTGACACAGCCAATTAGTAAGGTTTGCCACGAAAAGCATGCCACTTCTTTACCCGTTCAGCACACTGGTGTAAACCCACGACATTTGCAATTCGAGAAAGACGTTTCACCTGTATATACAACCAGCCTCATTATACGACAGCCAGAATTGTGTAGCTTGCTACGGTACTTCTCGCCGTCTTTGTTTCCCTACACACCGCACCAGCTGCTCAGGTAAAAGGCTGAGTCGACATAGGCGGAGGCCTCGACCGCTTCAGATATTCCTCACTGATGTTGGCCGTAAGTGCGAATCATATTCGGGCCCTTTTAGAGCAGTGTGGGTAACCATTTGGACTACCGCTCCCCACGCTGCCCGCTCTTTCACTTGCTTTCACACTCACACTTATCTATATATACACACACACTCACACACTGCCACTTACACAAAAGGCAATTTTGGAGGCAATTATGCCCCAATCACTTCTCTCTTCTGGGCTGAGTGAGCGACTCGAGACGTGGTAATGGGGGAGAATCCAGCTCCACATGACCACTATCCCCCGCTCTGTCTGTCTATGCGAATGTGATAGTATGAGTGCAAGTGCTCCGGGCCTCCTCTAGATCGACTCGGCCTCAAATGAGTACCTGATGCGGTGTGTAGTAAGCATCGCCACTGAGGAGACAAAGGCGGCCGGGCGTGGTGCTGGCCACCCACCCACGTGTGCCGTGTCGGCCTTCATAGGTGCCGCTCACTAACAGAACTTGCCCCTCGTTAACAGAACTTGCCGCAACAATACGTTCAGGCTATTTGGAGGATCTTTATCTTAGTGTGTGCCGTGCCGGCCTTCATAGGTGCTCGCTAACAGCACTTTTCCCAAAAGTCTGTTCAAGCTACACAGGGGGATCTTTGTCTTTTTGCGTGTAAGAGTTGTGGAAAGCGGAAGGGTAGTCGTTAGCGCACTGCGCTACAAACCCAGCTATCTGAGTTTGATTTCCACTCAACCAATAAGTGGCGAATATTTAAACTGGCCTTGGGTATCTGCTTGATCGACTCAGCCTTAAATGAGTACCTGGTGCTGTGTATACATCAGGACTGGGAAGACAAAGGCGACTGGGCGTAGTGTCGGCCACCCATCCCCTCATGTGTTGTGCCGGCCTTCATAGGTTCTTGCCCCCAGAGATTGTTAAAGGCTGTAAGGGGGCGTCTTTGTCTTCGTTTTATGTAACGAGTGGTGGTGCGTATGGAGGTTACAATGATAGAGTGGTGCAAGGTGTGGTGGTGGTGGTGGCAATGATGGGTGGTGGTGGAGGTTGTGATGGCTGTGATTATGATAATGACAATTACATTTCAAAGTGATGCTGGTGGTGCTGATGATCATGACAATGGAATCAATGCTCGCATTACAAATACACCTTCTACTAAAGGGGGGTGGGGAAGGTTGTGAGAGATTGATGTAGTGGTTGTTGGTTGTGGGCGGTGGTGGTGGTGGTGGGAGGTTGTGGGAGGTGGTGGCGTGGTGGCGAAATGCCTTACTGGCAATTATCTTGTCATTCGCGTCATCACTTAAGGAACACCGAGTGTCGTGGTAATGGTCGGTGCCGTCACTCACTGAAGACGTGGCTTCTATTTACAGAACCACGAGGATCGTCATCGCACCGCGGTTGGGTGCCACCGTGGTAGTAGCTCGCCTCGCGATCTCAAGGTCGTGATTTATAGTCCCAGTTCGTGGAGAACAAGAAATGTTCCCAAGGGCAGTCCCAAAATAGCAAGGTCTTGTAAATAGGGCCACTGGAGCCGACTCAATCCTTCATCAGCAAAAGTGGCGCTGAGAATCAATTATGGGACCCGGTGTGGTCTGCTCTGGCCACACTACAGACAAAAATGATAAATATTGCTATTTGCAGACTTCAAAGATTATGAAAGTGCAAACTGACAATTCACCTTCCCAAATTTGTCTCTCCACGTATACCATATACAGTATATTTTGTACACATTCCATAAACCACACGACCTTTTGGGAGCGCATAATTTTAGCAGTATCCGTGCAACACAGGACCGATTTCAATAGTTAGTGTCTTATCAGCAGTCAGATTTATTTAAATCAATGCTGGTCAACAGCCAGAATTAATATGCCAGGACCATATTCTAAGTGATATATACAATACTGTATGTGTGAAATTCTTTCGCACCGTACGGTTTGACGGAGTACTATACAGGCTAATACACAATACGATATAATACAGTAAATCCGCTTAATTCTGCGATTTGTTTTTTATAATTCGTGACTTTATTTTTGTATACCAGTTTATATATTTGCGTTTCGCAACATCTACTCATGGGGGGGGGGAGTTACTGTATTTGGCAGTACTGTACGTACAGTAGTGAATTGTAGCTCGCGTAGTACGATCCACGTGCTGACGCTTTTACTCTTCAAGTGACGTTGACTATTGTGATTAGATTTTTTTAATATAATTTCGATAATGGGGTATACGCGTCAAGTGAGTGGAGGAGGAAGTGGCGAGAGAGAAACAAGGCAGGACACAGTGAAGAGTTTAGTTCACCAAGCAGAGTTGTTGGATGGTTAGTACACGATTAATGTTATAAAACATTTGAGTTTTATCCCATATGTTCAGGTGGACACGGAAAACTCCCCTTTACCACCAAATATAAACATCGTACATATCTACATTCGCGATGTCTCCATTTCGCGCAGATTTTCAAGAACAGAACCCTCATGGATGCCGAAACTTTACTGTACATATCTTTGCACAAAACTAAAGCACCTTTCACCCGAAGGTTGTAAAGAGCCAAACATAAGCAGAAATAATAGTTGAGAAGAAAACTGTAAAACAACAATCACGCAGCCGAGTGATAGAACGCACCATCTAATAAGCTATTAAACTAAACTATTTTTGATTTAAAGCTTTCGTGACTGCAAGGATTCATATTCTTGGTTCTTTCGGTAAAGTCACGTAGAAGGGAAACAATAAAATAGCAAGAAAATTTGAAAATTGTCTTGCTGAAAATTTTCTTGCTGTGGTTTTCACACCTGATGATTGCTTGTGTTGCAGTCGAAACGTGATAATCGTATTGTTTTATATTTTTATTTTGTTTCCCTTCTACGTGACTTTACCGAAATAACCAAGAATATAAACTAAACTATGTTTTTATTTTACCAGGTGGAAGGCCCATTGAGCTTTGTAACCTTTTCAGAAGCAACCTGGCTATCACAAATGATAGCTGAACGAAGTGGCTTATGCGGAAATGTGTAGTGGGTTCACGGGACACGGAGACGGTGGAGTAGAGGCAGCACTGTTTATTCAAGCTTAACAAGGGTTACACTGGAAGGGGTAACGGCCCCTTCACCCGTATACACGCTGGGACACCCCCTAGGCTATTTAACCTAATTCCTGTGCTCCCAGTTCCTCCGCTACAGGCGCTAGAGGAGGCTATCTGATCTGGCCCTGGTCAAGCACAGATCACGGCACCCCACCAACCAGACCGACCCTTAAAAGGGCTCCGGCTCTGAGGTTCTAGGGCCACACCACTGGCTTACCCTGCTGGCCCTCAAAAGGACAGCGGTCAGGGAAGTCCCAGGGTCTATCTAGCCGGTCTTCCTTCTTCACTGGATCTTCATTCTTGGCCCCAACACACTGCCCCGAGCTCTCTGGCTCCCCGCCATTTATACCCATACACCACTGAGGGCGGGGCTATAGCGGACGTGGTTGTAGCCACCATGGTGTGATTGTGTGTTACCTTCCCACACTGTGTGTTTCCTTCCCACAACACCCCTACAGGTGTGACCGTGTGTTACCTTCCCACACTGTGTGTTACCTTCCCACAATACCCCTACAAATGTATAGCAGCCAAATACTATAATCGCGTGAAGTAGATTGTAAATGTGGAGGGAAAAAACGGAGGACCCTGAGCAAAATCCACGTGAGCATGGGGAGAGAGACATTCAAACTCGAAATATGCAAGCGTCTGGGCCACGATCAAACCCACGACCCTTTGTATATCAGGCGAGGTAGTTAACATCTCGCCATCGTGGCACCCATAAAATAAACACCCCAAGGATAGAGAAAAACATTAAGGAAGCGATCCTCATGGCGGTACCTCGGGGTACCAAATAATACAAAATGGCCGAGGCAATCAAATCTTTTTCTGGGACACTTTTTCCCAAGGGTGTACTTAACTCTGCGACTGGGTACCAATCAATCCGAAATCAGTGCTACTCCGCAATGTCGAAACGCAGTGAGGACGATTGTGCTGAAACCCTGAATGCTCGTATGCACCATAGTGCATCGTGTACAGCTCGTCGAGATGAGTCAATTGCCGCATCGCCGACCATCAACAGACTAAAAATGACTGCATCACGGACATTATGCGAGAGCCGGGGTACTATGGTACCCCGGGGTACCGCCATAAGGTTCAAGTGACGAAAGCGAAGCGTCATCAATAGAACTTGTGTTTCAGGAACCCCATTTGCAAGATATGGAACATACTATACCTCTCTGGTACAGCTGGATCATGCCAACTGATCATGGGTGCAAGGGGGCGAAGGATGGCAGGATTGACTCGTTACATTCCCGTGTTTTGCCTGTTTCAACACGTTTGTTATAACGACAAAGTATATTCTAAGACTTCGATTTAAAGCTTTCGTGACTGCAAGGATTCATCTTCTTTGGTTCTTTCAGTAAAGTCACGTAGAAGGTAAACAATGAAAATAATAAAAATATAAAACAATATAATTCTCACGACGTTTTGACTGCAACACAAGCAATCATCATCAGGTGTGAAAACCACAGCAAGAAATTTTGAAAAAAGGGGCGGTTTTTTTAACGTTAGCACCACGGAGAGCGTTTTGACAGTTATTCAGGTGGACGAGTCCATCTATGTTCGGAAAAGAGGAGGGGGGAGACGAAAATAATGGATGCGGTCTGAAAGCCACCATAAGCGTGAACAATCAATTCAGACCCGAAATGGTTTATCAAATCCTTCCAATGATTGCTACACCAGCCAGAATCCATCTTCTCGGTGGAAATTGTCTCTGTGTTTGTATATGTGGATAGCCTCATGAACGAATCTCTCATGGTAGCCAGATGGCTTGCAAAGAACCTCTGTCTTGGAGAAGTCAATGTCATGTGAGCCTACTGAATTTTAAAAGTGATCTGCCACGGCCGAGGTGTTGGTCCTACCGTGCTTTAGGTCTGCTTTGTGTTCATGAATGCAGTCCTAGACATGTCCTTTGGTTTCTCCAATGTAACTACTACCACAGAAGAAACTTAGTTTGTAGACGCCAGGGTACTGTATGTCCGGAATCACATCTTTTACAGACGGAACCAGATCACGGATTTTACGTAATGTGTTCAATCGGACCCGGATCTTGTGTTTATTCAAGATTTTGGAGATCTTTTTTCGTAATCCCCGCAATGTAGGGTAAAGTGATGATTTTGAAAGGCTCCTCAAGAGGGTCCTTCTTCATGGTTGGAGTGATAGCTTTGCGGATTGTGTAGTCGGAGTAACCATTAGCCTTAAGAGCTTGCTGTACGTGCTTGAGTTCACTGCCTATGTGTTCCTGGTCGGATATGCATTGGGCTCTATGGTGCAGAGTCTTGATGAGGGAATTCTTCTGGGGTGGATGGTGGTGGGAATCCGGTTTCAGGTAAGTATCCATATGGGTAGCTTTCCTGTAGACAGAGTGGCTCATTGAACCATCAGGTCTCTTTTTTTATTAGGACATCCAAAAAAGGTAGCTTGCCATCTTTTTCGACTTCCATGGTAAATCTGATGGCTGAGTGTATGGAATTGATGTAAGGTTGTCCTTACATTTGGTCGATATAGTGGCAGCTGAAGAGGCAATCATATTGTCTACATGTTCCCAATCCGATGTCGACATTGTTGCCGTCAATGATAAGTGTAATTTGTAGAGTGTCTTGTCTAAATGATCTAGTTCGGTGCGTATAAGTCTGATTTTCTCTGAGATAAGAGCTAAGCTAGTTCTGGAAAGATTTCGTTTCGCATTAGAAGAAGTTACAGCAGCAGAGGTCACTGTGAATGCGATTGGTATTACCCCGGAAAGGTGAGAGACTCGATCAGCTGAACCTTCTTATCCCGGAGTTTGTTGAAGGATCTCAAAGTTATGTGGAAACCCTCCCCGTAGACGCGGTTAAATTTTGACGTAAGCACGTACACCAAGCTCTTAAGGCTAATGGTTACTCCGACTACACAATCCGCAAAGCTATCACTCCATCCATGAAGAAGAACCCTCTTGAGGAGCCTTTCAAAACCTTCACTTTACACTACATTGCGGGGATTACAAAAAAGATCTCCAAAATCTTGAATAAACACAAGAAACAGGTCCGATTCAACACATTACGTAAAATCCGTGATCTGGTTCCACCTGTAAAAGATGTGATTCCAGACATACAGTACCCTGGCGTCTACAAACTAAGTTGCCTCTGTGGTAGTAGTTACGTTGGAGAAACCAAACGACATGTCTAGGACCGCATTCGTGAACAAAAAGCAGACCTAAAACACGGTAGGACCAACACCTCGGCCGTGGCAGATCACTGTTATAATTCAGTAGGCTCACATGGCATTGACTTCTCCAAGACAGAGGTTCTTTGTAAGCCATCTGGCTACCATGAGAAATTCGTTCATGAGGCTATCCACATATACAAACACAGAGACAATTTCCACCGAGAAGATGGATTCTGGCTTAGCAATCATTGGAAGGATTTGATAAACCATTTCGGGTCTTAATTGAGTATTCACGCTTATGGTGGCTTTCAGACTGCAACCATTATTTTAATCTCCCCTCTCCTCTTTTCCGAACATAGATGGACTCGTCCACCTGAATAACTGTCAAACCGCTCTCCGTGGTGCTGACGTTAAAAAAACGCCACTTTTTCAAATTTTCTTGCTGTGGTTTTCACACCGAATGATGATTGCTTGTGTTGCAGTCGAAACGTCGTTAGAATTTTATCGTTTTATATTTTTATTATTTTTATTGTTTCCCTTCTACATGACTTTACCGAAAGAACCAAACATATTAAAGAGCGCTGTTGTTGATGTACTGGGGGGAAAGGGTAGGAAGCCTTTCAAGATGCTCTTTGATTAAATTTTATTCCCATACATTATGTATTTTTTATTCTACGAGCAATGCTCAGTCGGAGCTTTGAAAATGTGGCGGCCAAGTATCAACTGGAGTCCCGCGGAATGAGCATGATGTGTGTTAGTGTGCGGGGATAGCAGCAGCATTACCGCATCTCAGAGGAGATGTCCAGAGATTGCATGCGAGTTCAGTGTCTGAGGGTTTGACTTGGGTGAGATTGAGACCTGGACGAGAGTAGGATTGAGACTAGCGTGGTATTTAGACACAGACTGGAATGGGATAGAGACTCAAACTATTGAGACTCACACTACTCCTTGTTTTTTCGGTAAAGTCACGTAGAAATAATAACAAATATTTTTATATATATTTTTTTTTTATTTCTACGTGACTTTATCGAAAAATCCAAGGAGTAATTCCTGCAGTCACGAAAGCGCCTAATCAAGTTTGAGACTCACACTGTTTTAAGTACTGAATTAATTTATATTGGGAGGCGATAACCAGTAAATTAGTAATTATTACTCTTCACCTCTTGGAGTGCTCTGGCCTAACACTGGTGAGACAAAGCCATAAAGAAGACTATCTCTGGTGTAGGCCAATCAGGTTAAAAGACAATGCATATATTATCAGAGCATGTTTATATGTTTGCCGCAAGTTTGTGTGGTTAATGCAGACTTGGTGCCTTGCAAAAGTTACCTATTTGTTGTTTAAAGATCTTAACACCCCTGTTTAATTGCCAGAAAGGGTAAAACCCATTATTATTATTTTTAATCAATTTTGATACAGTACTGGGAAAAGTTCCCATAGATAAACTAGTAAGCGTTTTCATAAGCATTTCCTGGTTAAAAAAAGTCAGGATTGGTCATTGATTCCAGTGCCATGTGTGAGTAACTCCCCCAACTGGCATGCCGAATCGGACAAACGGCATGCCGGCCTGAGTCACTGCGTGGCTCATCACTTGCCCTCGATTCTCAGTTTAAAGGTCAAGGTGCAGCCCTGCAATTGCTCGCCCATGCCCCTGCTGGTGGAAGGGCCTCCACTAGAGGGAGCTCTAGAGGGGGTACAGGGACTCCTCTACTTTCAAATATTTGACTTACGAACTTTCAGAGATACAAACAAACCTGTCCGTATGTCCAGTTGCCTGGTCGGACCGAGAGTCGTAAGTTCAACCACCGCGCAATAGATGGCGGTGGTGGCATCTACACCTGCAGAACATGAACAACCAGCGGCATCTACATCTGCAGGATATTATACAACCTTTAAAGCCATTCCCCGTGTTGAGTGTACATGCCGTACATAATGTTTGGAATCGACAGGAGTAAAGTTGGACTTACGAACAAATCGACGTACGAACAGACCTCTGGAACCTAATGCGTTCGTAAGTAGTGGAGTCCCTGTATTTGGTCTACTCGACCACGCTGACCAGACCTTCTGAAAGATGTGGGTGTACCCACACTTTTACTCCACCACACGCAATCTGCCGATTTAACTAACTGTGGCGAACCCCTATATACCACTGGGTGAACACACAGGCGAGATTTTTTAAGAAACTCCTCCAATCGTTTCAACTGCCGCACCCTGAAGATGGAATCGACCCAGTGACCAATGATTTGCCATCCCACACGTGCTAACCACTATGCCACAGTGGCAGCTCACTTCGTTTTTCAGCTAAACAGATGACACGTTTTGCGTTTATGGTCAGACCTCGCTTAGCGCGGCCCCCCTAAAATGCTGATTTCCTCGTAGCATTCTTTGTCCTAGAGAACATTTTACTTAAAAAAACAGGAAGAAATCCAAAAATCTAAAAGCATTTACGAGTGAGAGTAAAAGCAACCGTCACCATTTTTGTTAAATTCTCTCAGTGAATGAGAGCGACGTCCGGTCGGAGCCATTTGTATTATTTGAGCTATTACCGATAAAGCCCTCATATATTGCTCATACGTAATAAATGACGATGTCGGAAACGCATCCCCATAGACACAATGGTATAAAAAACCCTTTTAGCACTGATTCGATTCGCGCTCACTTCTCCGGGAACGTACCCGGAGCATTAAGCGAGGTCTAAGTGTGTTGCTACAGGTGATTCTACTCTCCCAACTGTGTGAAGCACGTACACTGTGAAGATTTTATCTTTCATTGTTTGCAAATTTGTGGTCATCTTGTTTAACGGCGAATGTTATCATTACTCCTCCCTTTGTTTACTAAGGAACGCCTCACCGAGTCTCAAGACTTATTTTTCAGGAGCGTCCTACCAAGTTATTGCAGTAGAGAACGATGTTTATTGTTGTGTATAATTACAATTGAGTAACGTTCAGGTATTTTTTTCAGAATTGGGATGTTTGACCAATAACAGTTCCATTGTGGAACCCGGAGGAAACTTAAAAACTCCACTAGAACTCTCTCACAAATACACTCAAGACAAAGATCCCATCTATAGCCTTAACATACTGTTGATTTAAGTGCTCTTAGTAAGCACCTATGATGGCCGGCACGTCACATGAAGGGGGTGGGAGACCAGCACCACGCCCGACCGCCTTTGTCTCCCAGTGGTGATGATTTTTACACACTGCATGAGGTACTCATTTGAAGCTGAGTTGATCTAGGGGAGGCCCAGGACCGGTTTAGATAATCGTCACTGGTGTTGGCCCTGAACGGGAATCAAACTCGGGTCGCTGGGTTTGTAGCACAGCGTGCTAACCGCTGCACTACAACACACTCACCCTCACTCACATACACAATCCCACCTCACATTTTGCGGGACAGGGGGTGAAGATACACAATCCACACAAAAAGGCACCCTAGTTGGGAATCGAACCCTGTCCCATGCTTGCAGTGAGGCACAAGTGTTACCACTGCACTAGTCTTGAAACAATGGACACGCTTTTTTTACTGTGCATTAATAACTCACAGCAACATCAACAACCATTCATTTATCCATCCACACACCCAACCACCACGAATCAATCCATACATTAAGATATTCATCGATCCACCCACCCACTAATCAATACATCCATCTGGCTATTCATCCATATACTGTATCCACTCAACCACCCACTAATCAATCCATCCATCTGGCTATCCACCCACACACCCATCCACCCACTAATCAATGCATCCATATAGCTATTCGCCTACCCACCCACCAACCCACCCAGCCATTCATTTATCTGCACCTGTACCATATCTGCTGACAGTGCTGCACAACCTCAACGTTGTGTCTTGGTGTTGCATCTCCCCATTCTCCCCGAGTCCCTGTACCCAACATTCACCCCTGGTGTTCTTCATTATTGATGAACAGAAACTGTACGATAACGATAATAACGATAACAACGATAACGATAATAACGATAACGATGATGACAATAACAGGAATAACGATAACAACGAAAACAACGATAATGATAGCAATGATAGCGATAATAACGATAATAATCAGAACGATTATAACAATAACGATAATAACGATGATAACAATAACGGCGATAACGATAGCAATGATAGCGATAATTACCATAACGATAATAATCATAACGATAATAACTAAGATAATAATAACAACGATACGAACGATAATAACGATAAAACGACGATAATAACGACGATAACTATGACGACGATAATAATAAAGATAGTAATAATGCTCATCACGACGATGACCGAGCGTCACGTGTGCGTGTGCAGCAGCAAGGCGGCAGGCCGGAGACCCTTCGCCCTAGACCCCACGGGCGACCTCTACAACCGCTGGCAGGTCGTCTCCTGCGCTTTCACGCTCTTCAACTGGTTTGCCATCATCTTCAGGTAACGCTCATCGCCGTCATCTTCATCGCCGTCATCATCATCGCCGTCATCATCAACATCATTGTTGTCATCAACATCACTGTTGTCATCATCGTCGCCGTCATCATCTTCGCCGTCATCATCAACATCATTGTTGTCATCATCATCGTTGTAAACATCATTGTTGTCATCATCATCGCCGTTATCATCAACATTATTGTTGTAATTATCATCGTCGCCATCCTCATCGCCATCATCATCGCCATCATCATCATCTTCGCCGTCATCATCAACATCATTGTTGTCATCATCAACATCATTATTGTAATCATCGTCGCCATCATCATCGCCGTCATCATCATCATCAGCAGCAACACACAGCCACAGCTTCCTCTGCCTTGCTCTCCCCTTTTTGCCTTCTGCAACAACCTTCATATTCCATGAGCTCAGCTGATCACCCAGAATAATCAGGTGAGCATTGTTATATAAATCCTGATTGGATGCACCTGTTTGCAAATATTCAATCCCAGAGAAGGCTGTTGGCTGCACAGACGGCAATGGCCTTTCCTTTCCCTTCTACAACATTCAAAGCCAGTTATGGTGGCCGGCCAGCACCGTGTAACAGATGACGCATCCTGCTACAACAGCCTTCATTCATTTTCAGAGTGGGGTGGGGGGGTGGGGGCACTTTCGCCAATACGCCATCACCAGCGTGAGGGTCACCACACCGCCTGCAATGACGTTCTCACTCTGTCTCCTGTCGGGGGCCCCACGTCAGGGGCCGCTCTAAAGGCCACCAAGGGGCCGCCAGTGGCCCGTGGTGGCCTTGCAATGAAGAACACTGCGCTACAGAGTGAGCAGCACTCCAGAGTTTTGAGCCGCTCACTTGCTTCCAGAGACGCGTGAGTGGCTTCACCTTGGCTTCACTCCAGCTCACGGAAATCTTGAGCATGGCTGGGAACATGCTCAGAACGTGGCTTTGACGAAGAAACAAGCGTCTTCTGTATTATAAAAGCCTGGCGTTCCGTTTTTCCGTCAGCTAAATGAGCCTTTCAGAAAACTTGAATCTAAAATGTATAGAAAGTGGACCTCCCCACCCCAAGATGTGGGGGTAAAAAGATGATCCAACAAGTTCACAAAAATTGTCGCCCCTCCCCCCCAAAATAAATTTTGTAGGCCCATATGTTTACACACCGTATACACATTGAGTCAGTATTGTACGTACATAAATAGGGTCAGTAGTATCTATACAGATGGGAGGGGGAAGAAGAGGACATCAGTGGGAGCGATGGGCTAGGTGCAATGCGCCGAGAAGCCCTCCATAGGAACTAGAATAAGGTGGCCGTAGGCCTCCGATATTCTAGTGTAATAAATTTAGACGTGTGACGCACAGCTTTGGATCACCCTCTAAGAGAAGGAGAATAGAACGACTCAGAGGCACGGAGCGTAACCACAAAAATGTGGGAAGATAGTAGCCAGGTGGTGAGCTGGTGTCAACAATTTTCCAAGCTTTGGTGGTCCTCTATTAAAGTGTTATCGGCCAATTAATGAGTGTTTACATATTAAACATCCTTGTCATCACAAGCGCCATCATAATTGCAAACATCACAATTATAATCATCACATCATGAAAAATTCTTATATCATCATGTTTTCAGCCAACTGAGTGTTCATACAAGTGGGAGGAAACGGGAGCACCCACAAAATATCCACGCATTCGAGTGGTGATAACACTCCATAACTGTACAAATGGGATGCAGTGTTATTACACATCCGATTAGGACGGTTGGCTACATACGGTGCGAAAGAAGCTCATTATACATACATCTGGAAACATATGGAGATTAATCAACTTGCTGTACTGCCATCTCTGAGTAAGCGAGGGTATGGCACATCGACGCCCATGGGGAGCTTCGTAACATTTTTGGGCAATGATCCACCAACCCTGGCTGCTGCTGGTTCCACAGTGCTGGATCACAGGCAGCCATAAGCAGTGTAGCCACACCGTCCGGCAGGAAAACCATGTCTGTCTCTCCACATGAAAAAAAATGAGTACTCTTTACATATCCCATCAACCACAAAGCCTTCTGGGAGTGCAAAATTTCAGGAGCATCGGTTCAACGATAGGAAACTCGGTTTCGCCACTCAGTGTTTCATCAGTAGACTCAGCCTTACTTGAAACAGCACTGCAGGTGAACGGACAACTGTTTATGGGCAAGTACACTCTCTGTGGGGCCTACAGGTCGACGTAATTTAAATAATACGCAAATCGTCACCAGCGTCTCGACAATAACGCTGATTATTTTGTTGAATACAACATCAGGAAGGCTGTAGTTGGCCAAGCCTGACGGTAATCTTACCATGAAATGACAAAAGCATATAGTGACATCTCAACACATTTATTAAAATTCACTCCCATCGTCTCTTTTCCCAAGCTCATAATGTCTTGTCTTTAATAACCTTGCTCCATGCAAGGAACGTGTTACACTCTTTATCTATTGCAATATTGATCCTGCTGTTTGTTGCTGGCCACTTCATGTTTTTGGGCCTGTTGGGTCTGTGCTGAGCAACTGTGTTTAAAAAAAAAACAAGAGTATAGATATTCTTAGTTTTTTCGGTAAAGTCACGTTGAAGAGAAACAACAAAATAACACAATATATATAAAACAATAAAAAATTCTCACGACGTTTCGACCATAACTCAAACGGTCATCATCAGGTGTGTCGGTTTGCATAAATTTATTTAAAAAAACGGCATATTATTTATTTATTTATATAAAAATAACGTTTGCGTCACGCGCAATGATTGGCTGTTTGCCAGGACTAGTCCATCTATTTTTTGAAAAGAGGAGGGGGGAGACGAAATTTGTTTTTATGTATGCTGTCTGAAAGCCACTGTAAGCGTGAACAATCAATCAAGAACTGAAATGATTTATCAAATCTTTCCAATGATTGCTAAGATAGAATCCATCTTCTCGGTTGAAATTGTCTCTGTGTTTGTATATGTGGATAGCCTCATGAACGAATCTCTCATGGAAGCCAGATGGCTTACAAAGAACCTCCGTCTTGGAAAAGTCAATGGCATGTTAGCCTACTGAATTAGAACAATGATCTGCTACGGCCGAGGTGTTGGTCCTACCGTGTTTAAGGTCTGCTTTATGTTCACGAATGCGGTCCGAGATATGGCGTTTGGTTTCTCCAATGTAACTACTACCACAGAGGCAACTTAGTTTGTAGACACCAGGGTATTGTATGTCCGGAATCACATCTTTTACAGACGGAACCAGATCACGGATTTTATGTAATGTGTTGAAACGGACCTGGATCTTGTGTTTATTCAAGATTTTGGAGATCTTTTTTGTGATCCCAGCAATGTAGGGTAAAGTGATGGTTTTGAAAGGCTCCTCAAGAGGGTTCTTCTTCATGGTTTGAGTGATAGCTTTGCGGATTGTATAGTCGGAGTAACCATTAGCCCTAAGAGCTTGGTGTACGTGCTTGAGTTCACTGCTTATGTGTTCCTGGTCGGATATGCATTGGGCTCTATGATACAGAGTCTTGATGAGAGAATTCTTCTGTGATGGATGGTGGTGGGAATCCGGTTTCAGATAAGCATCCGTATGGGTAGCTTTCCTGTAGACAGAGTGGCTCATTGAACCATCAGGTCTCTTTTTAATTAGGACATCCAAAAAAGGTATCTTGCCATCTATTTCGACTTCCATGGTAAATCTGATGGCTGGGTGTATGGAATTGATGTGGTCGAAGAATTGGTCTAGAGCAGGACGGCCATGTGGCCAGATGACAAAAGTGTCATCCACGTACCTCTTCCATAAGGTTGGGCGCAGAGTGGCAGTCTGGATGGCGTCAGTCTCAAATTTCTCCATGAAAATGTTTGCTATAACTGGAGAAAGGGGGGAGCCCATTGGGGTGCCCTCAGTTTGTTTGTAGAAAGTTCCATTCCAAGTGAAGTATGTATTGGTTAAACAGTGTCTCACCAGGGGGGGGTACCTCAGTGTTTAGTCCTTGATGAACCAAGTCTTCAATGATTGCAATGGTGTCAGGTACAGGAACCTTGGTGAATAAGGAAACTACATCAAAACTGACAAGCAGGTCGTCTGGGGACAGGGAAATACCCTTGATTGTTGATACCAGGTGAGTAGAATTTTGTACCGCAGAGGTGGTCTTTCCAGTGAAAGGAGAGATGCCGCGACTCTGGGGTAATACCAATCGCATTTACACTCACCTCTGCTACTGTAACTTCTTCTAATGCGAAACGAATTCTTTTCAAAACTAGCTTAGCTCTTATCTCAGAAAAAATCAGACTTATACGCACAGAACTAGATCAGTTAGACAAGACACTCTACAAATCACACTTATCATTGACGGCAATAATGTCCACATCAGATTGGGAACATGTAGACAATATGACTGCCTCTTCAGCTGCTACTATGTCGACCAAATGTAAGGAAAACCTGATTTCCAAATTTAACCTCCTCTTTAACAAAAGACCGGACCCACACACCAAAAAGTTAGACGTTAATAAAGTCGTAATTAATCGCAGTAACAGTTCTATTTCCGATGGTCTGAAATCCGTTTTAGCTAAAGGTCTAAACTTTGCAGTCACACCTAAACACATACCAGTTAATGATATAATTGCCCAAGTAGACGTTGCTCTCAGGGGCCTGGGTCACATCGCTGCAGACGTAGCAAGATCTGAAATCGCTGCAACCCTCAAAAACGCTAAGATGCCAGCTAGCAACCTCAGCAAAGATGAGCGTTTTGAATTATATAAATTAAAAAAGAGGAATGATATTGTAGTTCTCTCAGCTGACAAAGGCAATGCTACTGTCATCATGGATAAAATAGAATACAACAACAAAATTAAAGAATTACTCGACGATGGTAGTTATACAAAAATAAAAAGAGATCCCACCAACAGCCTCGTCACACAAACCAACAAAATAATTTCTGATTCAACCGCATTAATTGATCAATCTAAACAGTTTTCGTTGAAACCTTCTGCTTACCAAAAATACATAAAGTTGATACACCTCTTCGTCCCATAGTCTCTACTATCAGCTCCCCCACCTACAAACTAGCTCGTTTTTTGTCTGAAATCCTGCGTCCTTTCACTGGAAAGACCACCTCTGCGGTACAAAATTCTACTCACCTGGTATCAACAATCAAGGGTATTTCCCTGTCCCCAGACGACCTGCTTGTCAGTTTTGATGTAGTTTCCTTATTCACCAAGGTTCCTGTACCTGACACCATTGCAATCATTGAAGACTTGGTTCATCAAGGACTAAACACTGAGGTACCCCCCCCTGGTGAGACACTGTTTAACCAATACATACTTCACTTGGAATGGAACTTTCTACAAACAAACTGAGGGCACCCCAATGGGCTCCCCCCTTTCTCCAGTTATAGCTAACATTTTCATGGAGAAATTTGAGACTGACGCCATCCAGACTGCCACTCTGCGCCCAACCTTATGGAAGAGGTACGTGGATGACACTTTTGTCATCTGGCCACATGGTCGTCCTGCTCTAGACCAATTCTTCGACCACATCAATTCCATACACCCAGCCATCAGATTTACCATGGAAGTCGAAATAGATGGCAAGATACCTTTTTTGGATGTCCTAATTAAAAAGAGACCTGATGGTTCAATGAGCCACTCTGTCTACAGGAAAGCTACCCATATGGATGCTTATCTGAAACCGGATTCCCACCACCATCCATCACAGAAGAATTCTCTCATCAAGACTCTGTATCATAGAGCCCAATGCATATCCGACCAGGAACACATAAGCAGTGAACTCAAGCACGTACACCAAGCTCTTAGGGCTAATGGTTACTCCGACTATACAATCCGCAAAGCTATCACTCAAACCATGAAGAAGAACCCTCTTGAGGAGCCTTTCAAAACCATCACTTTACCCTACATTGCTGGGATCACAAAAAAGATCTCCAAAATCTTGAATAAACACAAGATCCAGGTCCGTTTCAACACATTACATAAAATCCGTGATCTGGTTCCGTCTGTAAAAGATGTGATTCCGGACATACAATACCCTGGTGTCTACAAACTAAGTTGCCTCTGTGGTAGTAGTTACATTGGAGAAACCAAACGCCATATCTCGGACCGCATTCGTGAACATAAAGCAGACCTTAAACACGGTAGGACCAACACCTCGGCCGTAGCAGATCATTGTTCTAATTCAGTAGGCTCACATGCCATTGACTTTTCCAAGACGGAGGTTCTTTGTAAGCCATCTGGCTTCCATGAGAGATTCGTTCATGAGGCTATCCACATATACAAACACAGAGACAATTTCAACCGAGAAGATGGATTCTATCTTAGCAATCATTGGAAAGATTTGATAAATCATTTCAGTTCTTGATTGATTGTTCACGCTTACAGTGGCTTTCAGACAGCATACATAAAAACAAATTTCGTCTCCCCCCTCCTCTTTTCAAAAAATAGATGGACTAGTCCTGGCAAACAGCCAATCGTTGCGCGTGACGCAAACGTTATTTTTATATATATAAATAAATAAATATGCCGTTTTTCAAAATAAATTTATGCAAACCGACACACCTGATGATGACCGTTTGAGTTATGGTCGAAACGTCGTGAGAATTTTTTATTGTTTTATATATATTGTGTTATTTTGTTGTTTCTCTTCAACGTGACTTTACCGAAAAAACTAAGAATATGAATTACTGCAGTCACGAAAGCTTTAAATCAAAATTTAATCGCCTCTACGGGGAGGGTTTTCACATAACTTTAAGATCCTTCAACAAACTCCGGGATAAGAAAGCTCAGCTGATCGAGTCTCTCACCTTCCTGAAGAGATGCCGCGACTCTGGGGTAATACCAATCGCATTTACACTCACCTCTGCTACTGTAACTTCTTCTAATGCGAAACGAATTCTTTTCAAAACTAGCTTAGCTCTTATCTCAGAAAAAATCAGACTTATACGCACAGAACTAGATCAGTTAGACAAGACACTCTACAAATCACACTTATCATTGACGGCAATAATGTCCACATCGGATTGGGAACATGTAGACAATATGACTGCCTCTTCAGCTGCTACTATGTCGACCAAATGTAAGGAAAACCTGATTTCCAAATTTAACCTCCTCTTTAACAAAAGACCGGACCCACACACCAAAAAGTTAGACGTTAATAAAGTCGTAATTAATCGCAGTAACAGTTCTATTTCCGATGGTCTGAAATCCGTTTTAGCTAAAGGTCTAAACTTTGCAGTCACACCTAAACACATACCAGTTAATGATATAATTGCCCAAGTAGACGTTGCTCTCAGGGGCCTGGGTCACATCGCTGCAGACGTAGCAAGATCTGAAATCGCTGCAACCCTCAAAAACGCTAAGATGCCAGCTAGCAACCTCAGCAAAGATGAGCGTTTTGAATTATATAAATTAAAAAAGAGGAATGATATTGTAGTTCTCTCAGCTGACAAAGGCAATGCTACTGTCATCATGGATAAAATAGAATACAACAACAAAATTAAAGAATTACTCGACGATGGTAGTTATACAAAAATAAAAAGAGATCCCACCAACAGCCTCGTCACACAAACCAACAAAATAATTTCTGATTCAACCGCATTAATTGATCAATCTAAACAGTTTTCGTTGAAACCTTCTGCTGCCAGGCCACCAAGATTATACGGCTTACCAAAAATACATAAAGTTGATACACCTCTTCGTCCCATAGTCTCTACTATCAGCTCCCCCACCTACAAACTAGCTCGTTTTTTGTCTGAAATCCTGCGTCCTTTCACTGGAAAGACCACCTCTGCGGTACAAAATTCTACTCACCTGGTATCAACAATCAAGGGTATTTCCCTGTCCCCAGACGACCTGCTTGTCAGTTTTGATGTAGTTTCCTTATTCACCAAGGTTCCTGTACCTGACACCATTGCAATCATTGAAGACTTGGTTCATCAAGGACTAAACACTGAGGTACCCCCCCCTGGTGAGACACTGTTTAACCAATACATACTTCACTTGGAATGGAACTTTCTACAAACAAACTGAGGGCACCCCAATGGGCTCCCCCCTTTCTCCAGTTATAGCTAACATTTTCATGGAGAAATTTGAGACTGACGCCATCCAGACTGCCACTCTGCGCCCAACCTTATGGAAGAGGTACGTGGATGACACTTTTGTCATCTGGCCACATGGCCGTCCTGCTCTAGACCAATTCTTCGACCACATCAATTCCATACACCCAGCCATCAGATTTACCATGGAAGTCGAAATAGATGGCAAGATACCTTTTTTGGATGTCCTAATTAAAAAGAGACCTGATGGTTCAATGAGCCACTCTGTCTACAGGAAAGCTACCCATATGGATGCTTATCTGAAACCGGATTCCCACCACCATCCATCACAGAAGAATTCTCTCATCAAGACTCTGTATCATAGAGCCCAATGCATATCCGACCAGGAACACATAAGCAGTGAACTCAAGCACGTACACCAAGCTCTTAGGGCTAATGGTTACTCCGACTATACAATCCGCAAAGCTATCACTCAAACCATGAAGAAGAACCCTCTTGAGGAGCCTTTCAAAACCATCACTTTACCCTACATTGCTGGGATCACAAAAAAGATCTCCAAAATCTTGAATAAACACAAGATCCAGGTCCGTTTCAACACATTACATAAAATCCGTGATCTGGTTCCGTCTGTAAAAGATGTGATTCCGGACATACAATACCCTGGTGTCTACAAACTAAGTTGCCTCTGTGGTAGTAGTTACATTGGAGAAACCAAACGCCATATCTCGGACCGCATTCGTGAACATAAAGCAGACCTTAAACACGGTAGGACCAACACCTCGGCCGTAGCAGATCATTGTTCTAATTCAGTAGGCTCACATGCCATTGACTTTTCCAAGACGGAGGTTCTTTGTAAGCCATCTGGCTTCCATGAGAGATTCGTTCATGAGGCTATCCACATATACAAACACAGAGACAATTTCAACCGAGAAGATGGATTCTATCTTAGCAATCATTGGAAAGATTTGATAAATCATTTCAGTTCTTGATTGATTGTTCACGCTTACAGTGGCTTTCAGACAGCATACATAAAAACAAATTTCGTCTCCCCCCTCCTCTTTTCAAAAAATAGATGGACTAGTCCTGGCAAACAGCCAATCGTTGCGCGTGACGCAAACGTTATTTTTATATATATAAATAAATAAATATGCCGTTTTTCAAAATAAATTTATGCAAACCGACACACCTGATGATGACCGTTTGAGTTATGGTCGAAACGTCGTGAGAATTTTTTATTGTTTTATATATATTGTGTTATTTTGTTGTTTCTCTTCAACGTGACTTTACCGAAAAAACTAAGAATATGAATTACTGCAGTCACGAAAGCTTTAAATCAAAATTTAAGAGTATAGATCTCAATTTGGTGAGATGAAAAAAATATGCATTTATAACCGAGACAATATGGGTAGAAAGTTGTAGGCAGTCTTCCTCCAGCAACAGTGGAGGGCAGAGGTGCGACGCTCACAACAACAAACGGAGCAACAGGTGACTAAACGGTAGCGAGGTGGCAAAATGGGGAGTGTGAAGGCTGCTGGCCTCCGGCTCCTCCCTCGGTGGAGGGTTGCAAACTGGGGAGCTGCTTTCTTCCGACCCCTCCGTCCCTTGAGAGTCGCTGCTCCCCATCTCTTCTCCTCGTGCCACGGCCCCTCAGGTTCACGACCCCACCCCCTCCATATCCTCCTTGTGAGGCATACTGGGGGCTGGCGCTCGGCCACCTAGAATTAATTTCCTCGTCTCCCCGCGTTCACTCCTACAAACGTCAGTGGGAGGCTCCCCGCGCGCCGTTGTGCACACTCACGGACACGCAGCCACCAAAATACGACGCCGCTGCTCTCATGGCGTACGCGCAGAACGTGGGGTCAGGGCTTAAAGGGCAGTGACGTCACGCGTGCTGTCGTCGCAGGTGCGCAATGGAGAGAATTTAAAGAACTGCGGGGTGGTTATTCGGGATGGGTTTTAGGACGAGTATTATGTAGTGGCTGCTGCCACACACTACATGCTCACCACGAGCCACACGCTACACGCTCACCACGAGCTACACGCAACACGTTCACCACGAGCTACACGCTCACCACGCTCATCACGAGCTACACGCGACATGCTCACCACGAGCTACACGCTACACGCTCAGCACGAGCTACACGCTCACCACGCTGACCACGAGCTACATGCTCACCATGAGCTACACGCTACACGCTCACCATTAGCTACACGCATGGGCGAGCGCAAACACGCGGGTAAATACGCACTCGCGCGCAAACACAGGGCACAAAGATGCAGGAATTTCGGTCGGGTGCGCACACAATGGCCGCCTCAATAGTTATTCACGCGCAAATCTCCGTGTTACGACGAGCGGACTCACACCACCATGCGCTCTTCCCACACTCGCAGAAACCACAAGACAAGGTTATTGATCACTAACAGTTTATTCTCGGCGAGCCCGAGGCTAAATATTACGTAGTCCGGAGTCAATATTAGTAGAATAACTAACCTATTCCCGACGGTCTAAGACCCAATCTGTCCCGCCTATTTCGAATTACTCTCTTTAGGAATTCTCACACTGGTCTCAATATCTCACTCTTGGGTATTCACGGTTCGACTCGTATGGAGCTGCTGGGGCAGATCCTCACTGCACTTTGACTCGTAACATGGACGTTCGAGTGGTTGGGAAGTCGACGGCCGTGATCGCTGGCTTGAGAACACGAACTGACCATCGTGCTTTCCTCTCTCCCATTATATCCTCTCTACATCAAAGGAACCCCATCGGCTGATCCGACGGCCCTTACGGCCAATCGGATCGATGCTCCAGATTGGTGCTCTCAGCGCCGTCCGCATTCCTCTTTACCCATCAAAGGGGCCGCCGCTGGGCTGTTGCATTGGCCGGGGCATACGAGCACACTTGCCCTGCCAATCAAACGCTTACCCGGCTGATCCTGTCTCCTGGGTGCCCGCGCCCAACGTGCATGGCCCCGTCCCCCCTACGGGGCTGTGTGTGTCCTAACCGCGGTGACTGAGTAGCCTCGTTGTGACCATGCAATTGCACGTCAATTCACGACGCCACAGTGTAATTCAACCTGGGGGAAGTCGGCCAATTCCTTGACCCCAGGAAACCGTGGAGGATGTTCCCACGAGGAGGGCTCCTGGGTGAAAACCTGGAGGCCAGGTGACTTCCCCACGAGGTCCTACGTGGGTGTGTGTGTGTGTGTTTGTGCTCATGTGGGGGGTGGTGAGGGAGAAGCAGTGTCGGCCAGGCTGCCTTGTTGTGGGGGCATCGCAGGCGCGGCGCCGACAGAGCGGCTTCGCTGCTGTGGCATCACAGGAGCACAGGTGGTATGTCCAGCACCCGTCCGCCTTTATCTCCCTAGTGGTGATGTTTACACACCGCACCAGGTACTAATTTGAGGCTGAGTTGACCTAGGATAGGCTCTAAACCGGTTCAGATCATTGTCACTGGTGTAGGCCGTGAGCAGGAATTGAACTCGGGTCGCCACAACCGCACACCCAAACACGCACCAAAACACACCCCACAAACACGCAGAACCATTGAGTTGCGTTCTTAGGCTCCAGCCTTGCAGGAATACTGTGGTATTTATCTGTAACATGTTTGTTTCATTCTTCAGACACATGTATTTCCACTCAAACAAATAGCCCATCCCGTGAGGCCGTTGCAGATAAAGGCAGTTGTGTTTGCCAGAAAGATTGATGCATGTTTAGACGCTGATCCAGATGGCTGTGTCAGTACCCAGGCTTAGGAGCAATGTCAGTGATGCGCTGCTAGCATGTGTGTTGTGCGTGTGTGCTATTGGGGAGCAGGAGTGTAGCAGTTAGCATGCTGCGCTACGAATCTGGCAACTCGAGTTCGATTCCCGCTCAAGGCCAACAACCTTTGACAATTATTTGAACCGGTCATGTGCCTCCACTAGGTCGACTGCGCCTAAAATTAGTACCTGGTGTGGTGTGTAACCACCACTGGGGAGACAAAGGCGGCCGGGCGTGGTGCTAGCCATCCACCCCCTCCTGTGCCGTTCAGCTGTCATAGGTCCTACTCACTAACAGCACTTACCAAAACATTCTGTTCAGGGTACACAGGATAATCTTTGACTTTGTTGCGTGCTTGTGTGAATACCGTTCATATTGAGGTGAGCAGTGGTGCAGTGTTTACCGTATTGTGCTATGAACCTGGCGACCCGAGTTCAAATCTCGCTCACGACCAATAGCAGCAGTGGCGAATATTTCAACCGATCCTGGGCCTCTGCTAAGCCAACACAGCCTTAAATGAGTACCTGATGTGGCGTGTAAACATCAGCACTGTGGAGACAAAGGCTCGTAGCTGGCCACTCACCTCCTCGTCTGCGGTTCCGGTGTTCATAAGTGCATGCTAACATAAATTGCCCCAGCAGTTTGATCAAAAAAAGACTATACAGTGAATCTTCGGGTTCAACCTTGTGTAGTGACACAGCACTGACCGCTGTACAGCAGCTGCAACTGCAGGTGGACACTTACCGCACACACCATTGATCATATACACGGGTGTGCCGGCAGGGCGGAAGAACTGGGGCAAGGGTCACGGTAGACTTCGTGGGTAGTCCACTGGAACCCTCTGGTGGGTGCAAGAAGGGAGGCACGGGTAGGGCGAAGCCAAGCCGCGCCGAGGAGAATATAAGCAGCGCTATCGTCGCTGCTGCCTTCGCCCGATCATTGCGCGGCTGGACAGTAGTTGGCTGTCTCGGTCGACACCATCGGTGCAACACAGACAAAGTCGTGTCTGGGCCAGGACGTACAGCAGCGTGGTCGTGAGATAGGGGGCCGGAGTTGGTGGTGTGAACATAATAAAGGAAAGGCAGTGCCTCCTGCGACTACCTCATCTCTGACTGAGTCTGCGTGCGATGCATGCCACCCGCACACACACACAAGCCATGGGAAGGAAAAAGAGGCCTACGACACTACAGTTGCATAACAATATGTACATTACATACCAATGCAAGTGTAGTGACTGGGAATGTCACTGTGTGGTGCCAGGCCTGCGAGGCCACGGCGGATATTATGTTGTCATTATGTGCAGCCCGGTTACTGGGCATAGTACCAGCATTATAAGGCTAAATCTCTCACTAACATAGTCACTGCTGCTCCTTTTCCTTGATGTGGCGGTAGCTCTCGTTGTTTTAACAGACTAAATGTCTCACTAACACAGTCACTGTTATTAAGGTCCTCTTACATTGGCATGCTAGTCTCTCACAAAACAACGACCACCTCCACAGCTTTGTTGTCCTCGAGGTGGCGTTGTGCCCGGTTTTCTTACATTGACATGATAATCTTCTCATTAACACAGCCGCTACTGCGGTGGCCTTCTTACATTTGTAGTGACTGTGAATGTCATTTTCTGGTGCCGGGATTACGAAGCCACGGCGGATGTGTTGGCATTATGTGTAGCCCGCTGACTGGGCGTAGTACCAGCCCTAGCGGGGCTTGGGTGAGTGCTGGTTAGCGCGGGGACACCATGTACAGTGTGCGGTGCGGGCTCCCTGTGAGGGAGCGAGAGAAGGTGTCAGCCAGCCAGGGTTACGTTGGGGCATGATACGCTGGTTTACTTGCCGACACCTGACCGGATGATATTGGAGGGGGGGCACCATTGGAAGGGGGCCGCGGGGTGGTTACGTGGCATAGAAGAGCTCTCGGGAGCCTTGGGAAAGAGCTAGAGAGATTGAGTAGGTGGGCAGGGCAAGAGGCGGAGCCAGCCCAGTCTGGGCCGATATAAAGGGGGCCCCGTGAGGGTCCTGTTGTTCTTGTCTGTTGGTGAGAGAAGATCCACGTCGGGTTGAAGAAGCCTCTAGCCACGCAGACCGGGACCCAGCTTGTAGTCCGGACCGGGATAGCGGGACCATGACTAGTTCTGCTGTAGCGTGGTTAGATGGGCGTTTAACACCCAAGTGTAGGTTACATTATGTTGCGTTGATCTTAATAAAAGTGTTGCTCCAAAGACAACGTCTGCAACTCAGTTGGACTCACTACACAAGTAACAACATAAGCAGACTATTTTCCTCCATTTATCTGTTCCTCCGTATTAAAATGAAACTGTTTTTACACATCCCATCAGCCACACGGCCTTTCTGGGAATGTATCATTGCAGCAGCATTGGTTCAATGCAAGTTTCCTGTGCCAGTTTCGACATTCAGTGTCTCATCAGCAGTCAGGCTCTCTTGAACCATTTGAAAACTCCCACACCTTTCAAAAGAGGCCCATGCCTAAACACGTCTGGGATTGGTTCAAGCAAGCACGATCAGTGATAAAACACTGATGAGTGTACTTGCATTGAGCAAGGAAAGTAGCAGAAAGACGTCAGATGAGCTGCAGTGCAATGGTTGAAAACATTATGGATGAGACTAAACAGTCAAAAATGATCACAATCTGTATCTATCCTGGAGGATTCCGATGACCTATGTGGCTCTTTTTTCACAGATGTCCAAAGAGGCAGGTCAGCAAGTTACAACAACAAACAATATAAAACGATAGGAGTGCAAATTAGTGTCTGCTACACCGAGTCCCCTACTTGGGTGAAGCAACCACTGGAACAGTAACCATGGTAGAAGAGTGATAAGCGGATTGTCTTGCGCTCACAAGAACAAATCTTCGCACAATGCAATGTGCCAGCAAGATTTTATACATTTTACTTTTGACATGAATGAGTTTATTCAGTTGTACTATTTTTGATTAATGAAGGGTTTATTACTGAATAGCTACTACTCATTAACTATTCATACATCACTTTATTTTACAACGATTTTACTTAACTTGATTCCTGTGTAGTGGTCAAATCTTGTAGTCAAATTTTGGTCTACTTCCTGTTCAATCAATTCCAAATTTTGCACACGTACTCAAATCTAGCGACAATGCATGACTGTATCAAAAGCGGCATCAATTAATCAATTAATTCTCTACTTTAAAGCAATTTACATTTTGAATGGATGCCTTATGTATATATTTGTGTAGGTAAAAAATGCGCGGTCCCTAAACTCTCGAATCGCCTCGCCCAAGAAGCAGGCGCCACGTCTCAGGCGCGCCTGCGAACGAGGTACGGAAGTAATCAATTATTTCAAGTAAACGTTGATGTGGGAGCACGTGCCACATCATTGACGTACTTCTCGACCATGAGTTAAACGAAGTTGTTCATAAACCCGCTATTTTTTTTACTTTTTTTAAGGAGTTTATTATTATTCTATCTACGTGACTTTACCGAAAGAACCAAAGAATATAAAAATAATAACTGGTCATCAGGATAGAGGCCGACCAAAACTGAATTTCTGACCGAAAGTAAAAAATTGACTTTCTGCCCAAACCGAAGCCGAAACCGAAAGTTTAACTACACTTTCGACCGAAACAGAAAGGTATATAACCGAAGTTACCAATCACAAGATTTATGAAATATGTCATGATGCAATGCTACTTTAATTAAAAAAAGAAATCTAGAACTAATCATTAGTTAAGAAACAACAGTTTGTTCTGCATTCAGCGAGAGAGGCTGCCGTCTGTTGACCGGTCGTATATACATTAGCAGACCATGGTTGCGGCTGTAACCTCGCTCCCAAGCTGCTGCTGCTGACGTGTGTGTGTGTACGTGTGTGTGTACGTGGGGAGCGGTAGTGGAGTGGTTAGCGCTACGCTGCGCTATGAACCTGGCGACCCGGGTTCGATTCCCGCCCAAGGCCAACACCAGTGACGATTATCTGAACCGGTCACGGGCCTCCCCTAGGTCGACTCAGCCTCAAATAAGTACCTGGTGCGGTGTGTAAACATTGCCACTAGGGAGACAAAGGCGGTCGGGCGTGGTGCTGGCCACCCACCCCCTCATGTACCGTTCCAGCCTTCATAGGTGCTCGCTAACAGCACTTGCCCCTACAGTCTGTTAAGGCTATATGGGGGATCTTTGTCTTTATATGTACGTGTGTGTACGTGTGTTTGCAGCCTATCGCATAGGATTGCCTAGCGCCGACTGACCAGCCGATAGGCAGAGTGATAGACGTAGCACTAGCGTTATATTCTAAAAATAGATCTTCGGTTGACGAATGACAACCGAAAGTAAATATTAGTATCGGCCGAAACCGAAACCAGACCGAAAGTTAAAAAAATATTTTCGGCCGAAACCAAAAGTATGACGAAAGAAGACATTCGCCGAAACCGAAACCGAATTTTGGTTGGCCTCTATATCAGGCGACATTTAAAAAAATGTATTATCATCAAGCTCCGTTATGTAAATTGTAATCGCCAACTCTTAATATCCAATATATCTGTGGCCTATGTGCCGTAAATAAGAGCTATTTGCCAAAGCGTCACCAATTATTATATTATTTTAAGGCCACACGCAGTGCTTTTGAGGAATGCGTTGCGTTTTATATTATTTTCATGAGCGCTTTGGACATAGGCACACGTAAGTATTAATATGCATACTTGTTGACATTCAGGATAAGGAGGGATTCAAAGAGAGACAGGGATAATGAAAAAAATACTGAATAACACAGAACTCTGTAAAATTATTTGGTAAAGAGTGTGAAGAAAAATCAGAGAGCAGAATAGAATATTACCGAAAGCCACAAAGTAAACAATGGTATAATTAAGTCAACAAAAGGGAGGTTGGTAATTGGTAAGTTACCCTTGGAAGCCCTCACTCACTCACATAACCAAACACCGACAAAGCCCAAAACAAAGCTCACACACGTACTAACACAGTCACTTACACACTCAAATGCTGTACTTACACAAAAACACACCAACACCCACAACAATAGCCGCGATTATCTAATAAGTGGCAGTGACGCGATCACAGCTTATGTGCCAGGCTTTTATTGTTTGACTGACCGAGATGACTGACAGCTTGCTGCGTTTTAGCCACCTAGAACTCCGCTAGTTGTTGTGAGCATTACTCACTCATCTGCCCTCCATTGTTGTTGGAGGACGAATGCCCGCAACTGCCCAGTTGCATCCTTCATGATCCTCTTCCAGAGACCTATCTTGACACCGCTGGTACCAATTATCAGAAAGTCTACTCAGCTCTACATCCTCCTGTACCATATTAGCCCATATGTTATCTGGTCCATGTTGGGCAATTTAGCCCCGTGTATGGCCAAAAAGAAGCTTATGGGCGATGAGCAGATAATGGCGCTAGACTGATGTAGAATGATACCTCTGCTGCCAAACCTGAACTAGTCATAAGTACATTGCCCAGGTATGAGAACTCTTCCATTCTTTCCACAACTGTTCCACAACTCTAGAAGATTTGAGTGGGGTGGAGTGTTTGAGGTGGAGCCTTAATGGTAAGGCCCAATTTCTTATTATTCTTATTGTTACACTAAATTCAGTAGCAGAGCCTCCAACTCCCAAGTCCTCTGTGAGCAGTTATTAACAGATAATCAAATGGCCATCTGCGTGGACACCTCACTGTGCTGTGCCTACATTCTCTCCATGGAGTGGCGTGTCATGCATCCCATCTGGCCCTTCCCCACCCCGCACCCTCTGCCTGACTCGAGCCACCCCACCCCCCTCCTCGTCAGGTGCCCCCCCCCCCTCTTCCTCTCATCCGCTTGTGCCACCAAAAATACTTCATGGCAACTAGGATTTTTTGGGGCCTAGTCTCAGCCCTCCAAAATCCACCTCTACTGGCAGCTGGCAGGGTTGTGATTGCGAATGTCCCACTGACGGTTTCCAGGCGAGGTCACAGCCTTGGTCGGGCCTCCAGACCCAGAAAAGGGATGCTGGGAGAGAGCCCTAAACAGCTTCTCATCTCCAGACAAAATGGCCAAGTCCTGCCTTGGAGCCAGCACGAAAAAAATAGGGACCTTTCTTGTGAGAGCTAACGCATTTATCTTCCACTTCTGCATGTGTCTTGAATGCCCAAGAGGCCTACCCAAGTGTGAATCCGTCAAGCATTGTCAGGGTTTGTCTGCCTCAGTCGGTGGGGCCCTGGACGAGTCTGGTACCAGGGTCATGGGGTTTAATTCTTAATTCTTTACTGGAATCCAGTGTAACTTAGAAATTTGGCAACCTGCACAATAGTCTGCTGAACAACAGCTATATCGAGTTCTACTGCATCTCGATTTTTATAGCTACTTCAGCAACAGTTATGGCGCACACCATAACCAAATTAAATGGCCATTGGGGCAGATCCTGCTGGGGGTACCATACTCCATTATATATACAGGGACTCCTCTACTTACGAAGATTCAACTTCCAAACTTTCAGATATATGAACAGACCTGTCCATTGGTCATGTAGATGCCACATTAAGAACCAATGGAATCTACATCTACAGGAGATTATGCAATTTTTAAAGCCATTCCCCGTGTTTAGTGTAAATGTAGTGATGGGTTTCACGACGGTGGAGACGAACGTTGGAGGCAACACATTTATTAACACACAGCTACGATACAGCGCATAGCGAACCCTTAACACTTGAAAGGGTTACGGCCCCTTCACCCGCTGCCTAAGGAGGTACCCCCTCTGGACTGATGTGCCCTACTACTGGGGCCACGGTCTCTGGGTCCTCCGGCTCGGGGTGACCTAGGGGAGGCTGTTCCGACCCGACCCAGCCAAGGTACAGGTCCCGACCACTGGCCCGCTCGGTCCCGGCCCTTACAAGGACGTCGGGCCCCGAGGGTTCTAGGGTCGCACCACTAGCCCACTCAGACCCGGCCCTTACAAGGACGGTGGGTCAGGTGAGTCCCAGAGTCCTAGTTAGCTGGGCTTCAGTCTTCAACTGGCTAGCTCGTCTTCAGTCTTCAACTCGCCCCGGACCCGTCCAGAGGTCTGGCTTTTATACACCTCCCAGGTGTGTGAGCCCCTGGCCACGCCTTCCTTCCAGAGAGTTGGGAGGGGTCTCGGGGGATCCCAGAACACCCCGCAGCCACCTCCTGCTTTGGGGCTGGGGAATGTAGCGACCCACATGCCGGTGTAAGGTACTGCCCCTGATGGGCCCTGTCTGCTACTGTAGGTAAGTGCACGCAGCCCATGTACAGCGCTAGATATATGCCATACAACATGCTTTAAATAAACAGGAATAAAGTTGGACTTACTAAAAAATCGACTTACAAACAGACTCCTGTAACCAAACTCGTTCATAAGTAGAGGAGTCCCTATACAGGTGACCCCCACACCTACGACCTAATTGGTTCCTGGACGATAGTCGCAAGTCAAGCCGGCGTAAGTCGTAACCCTTATTTCCCATAGGCGCAATGTTATAGATTGGGGTTCCATTACTACGAAAATAAATGAAAATAACCCTAACAAACATTGATTTACACTTAACATATATTTTACAAACATGTATTAAGTCAAAACAAACACATGGGAAAATCCGTAAGTACTTTTTTGCATGTGCATCACCTTTCCTCTTATAAGACGAAAGGCGAAAATGTTAAAAAAATTACAAAAAGTAAAGAGCGTTGTGAAAGAGACGATGCATTGGCTCTAGACGTAGCTGCAGACTGGCGGGCTGTATTGTACATACCCATACGGCAGTAGAGCAATGCATAGTCATCAGGTACTGAGTCTGCGCATGACATGCATGAGCACATTACACCAGTCCTCTTATCTTTTCATTGACTACCAGTCAAATTCCCAGTGGATTTTAAGATACCACTATTAACCTATAAGGCTTAAAATGGGCTCACCGCACATTACTTGCAGGAACTAATACATTTATATATTCCATCAAGGTCCTTAAGATCTTGTTATCTCCAACTACTCAGCACTTCCAAGGTCTAGGTTGCGGTCTTTTGGTGATCGTTTTTTGTAGCGTGGCACCCAAGTTATGTAACGCCTTGCCACTTGAAATCAGGCAATCAGAGTCGGTTGCTATATTTAAGTCTGCTTTGAAAATCCATCTCTTTAAACTGGCCTCCCCTCTTTAGGTTGGTTGGTTTCCCTGGTTCTGTTTTTGTTTCCTTATTTTTATGCATTGCGCATTGGGATCCTAGGATGGAATGCGAATTATATATTAAAATTATAATAAATACACAGTTTGTGAATGTAGCTGAGCGACATTAGGCCTGACGCGAACCGACTAGCCATGCCAACACAACCTGATTCAGCAGAGCAAATGTATGGACGTGACTCTACAACAGTCCCCCCTTGTAGCTCATGTGCCCCCCTACAGACACCTCAGACAGGTCAATAAGCAGGCATGCTCACCCCCTCATTATACCTCGTCCATCCCTTCTGGTCCGGCCCCCTCGTTAATAAGAGGAAGTTCGCCTTAAGGCCCAGGTTTCATCCTTTGCTCCCCCCACCCTCTGCCCACCCTGGTCTCTTCCACTCCCACTTGCCGATCCCGCAACTCCACCGCACTCTTATCCTCGAGGCCTCACCAGCCCTATTTCCATCCAGGAAGGGGGTTGGGGCCAGGTTACCGCACTGTATCCAGCTGTGGCTGCTTCCACAGCAATTACTAAAATCAACTTCTACTACACCTACTGCTGTGCTGCGACTGCTCTCGGATCGTTTGCTACACCTGCTGCAGGCATTGTCTTGCTGCCTAGTGTGTGTTTGTTTCACTCTTTCACTGGTGATTTTAACTGGAACCAAGCCAATCCCCCCATTGAAGCTCGTGCCTTCACAGATTAATTCAACCTATCCCAGCTCATCTGTTCACTGACGCATCCTAATATATAAAATAAACCCATGATCACTCATCAATCCTTTATATTCTCATGTGAAATGCTCCACAAACGTTCAAAAAGTGGTTGATGGGTGAAATTTTCTTGGTGACCGCTCAATGCTATTTGGGATTAATCATAGGAAACTGAATCTTGACTTAAAGCTTTCGTAACTGCAGGAATTAATATTATTTGTGTCTTTAGGTAAAGTCACGTAGATAGGTTCAAAGAAAATAAAAATAAACTACGACGTTTCGATTGCAACACAAGCAGTCATCATCAGGAAAAGGGGGCTATGACCGCTTGTGTTGCGATCGAAACGTCGTAGCTTTTTGTTATTTTCTTTTAACCTATCTACGTGACTTTACCAAAAAACACAAAGAACATAGGAAACTGCTTATAGTTCAACATTAGATTGGTTTTAAATGCTCTTTGAAATCCTTTTACTATCAGGCCTTTATCCACGTCATCGCCAATTCTGACTTACCGCACATCTGTAAAATGCTCATATTGGACACTGCTTAGTCTTTCTTGCAATAGGATTTTATTTGTATAGGTGACAAACACGCCCCTTTTAACAATGTTAGAGTCAGGGGGAATCAAGCCTCTTGGTTCAACACACAAATCGCCCAGCTTATTTCTTGTTCTAAAAATGCAGCTTGGAAACTAACTTAAGCAAAAGGGGGTTGGACTCAAACTGGACCAACTGTAGAGTCATAAGGAACCACTGCGCCAAATTAATTTGACAGAGTAAACACCATCATTGTCAGGACACACTCTTGGATTCAAAACATGATCCTAAACTTTTCTGGAATTACATACATTTCATTGAGAGCAAAACGTCTAAGTATGGAGTACCGCTGAGGCTTTTGCTCAATGGCAGTTGCCTTTCTGATCGAACTGCATTAAAAATAGGTTTAACTCACACTTTGCATCTGCAGGCCACATTTTCCACACTGACATCCAGCCTTGTGACATCACTATTCACCTGACTCTTGACCCAACCTCGTCACGCCCCCTGATCGGAAATTGTATTTCCTCCCAATCTCAGAATTTCAATTACTATAACCTTGCTCCCCACTTCTTCTGGTGATGATGCTGATGGCCTGCCCGCCTTTGCCCTCGACATTCTGGGAACTTCCTTGGAAAACTGATAGCCCATGTATTAAATCTTTCCATTCTGGAGGCATCCATCCCTCCAGAATGGAAAACTGCTCTCGTGCTTCAACATTGTAAAGGAGCTACTACAGACGACCCGAACAATTACTGCCCTATCTCAATCCTCTTGCTTCTCGTCAAGGTCTTTGAAAATATATAAAATCACAAATCACGATATGCTCTACTCCATCCTAAGCAATCTGGCTTCTGAGAAATATATAGTAGTTTCTGCGGTACTCCTGGCTTTATCTTCACCAGTCTTGGATTTCGTCGTCATTGTGCCATCCTTTTCTTCGACTCGTCGAAAGAATTTCACACTGTGGATCACGTTGTAATGTTGCAAAGGTTAAAATGCCTACATTTTTCAGATTATGCAATCAACTGGATTTGCAAATACTCATCTGACCGATTAAAAATTGTTTCCGTCAATAATACATCATCTGACAGGACCCCGATTACGAAGGGGGGTCCTCTGGGATCTGCGCTAGGCCCTATCCTTTTGTATCTGTACATCAACAATCGAGGCATCTCCAACCTGCACTCTGACATTAACCTTTTTATCTGATAACACAGCCCTGATTGTATCCTTAATTTCCATGGAGGAGTTAGAACAGCATCTACAACAGGACATGTATAATCTTCAACTTCAACTAATTCCCCTAAAATGTATCCTGAACACTAAAAAGACAAAAGTAATTTTATTCTCCAACCATCCCAAACCTATCTCCACCACCTATGCAAATTGTGGCTCTGGACTCACATCTTATTGAACAGGTGAACAACTTTAACAATATAGACATTATCCTGGGCTCGAAATTCGCTATCAAGACCCACATTTACCACATGGCCAATAAGATATAAAAATTGTATTCCTATAGAGATATAAATGCAGTATTCCACCTTGACTCCATCTGAACATAGTTAATGCCACCACCCTGCCTATATTTGATTATTGTGACACTATCTACTGACTAGCTTAAGAATCTGTATTTTAAAAATATCGTTCCATTTACACCACTCCACTCTCCATAATGCTATTGACAACCACTTTTAGAACTCATAATTGTAACCTGTACTGTACATTAACTAAATATGTCTTCCTGGATATCCAAAAGAGAACAACACTGGCTCTCTTCATCCAAAAAATATTTTTGGACAAATTTCCCAATTACTTAAAGGACCACTGAGTTCCCCCCAACTCCCTACCATAGCTTTAGAAGTGCCTCCTAAAAAAATCCATTTGCTAAAACTTTGGTAAAAAAAAGTGTTTCCACTTTGCTGCTCCACGTGGCTGGAATACCCTTGCCGCACATCTAAAGCTCATTTACCCCCTTCAACCTCCGCTCCCCTCCACAACCAATCTTTATTTCCTGATTATCCAAAGCAGACAGCTTACTTGCCCATGTACCTAACTTTTTTATGGCGCCTCTAGCTCCCACATATGTGCAGTCTTTTTCGATCCGTGTGTGCTTTATGTGTCAATGTTAAATTAAACTATAGAGTTTACTTGCACATGTCTCTTGCTCTCATATTATATTTTCACTCTTTTCGCACATACTCTTGGTTATTTCGGTAAAGGCACGTAGAAGGGAAATAATAAAATTGAGCTGTCGGAAAGACAGCATCCTAATGAACAATGCTCAGCTTGGCAGCGTATTTTAAGCTGGGTGGGAGGAGGAGAGAGCCTTGACAAAGGAGTTTACATATCAACAGAGGAATTTAACATATTGATGACAAATGCAGATATGGGATTAGTCACGCCTTGTGGAATGTGTAGGCGGTGGGAGGTCTCAAAGTAATATTATGCTAATGTATTAAAGGGAGGGAAATTTTTATAATAAAGAACTGCAACAGCCCAAACTACCGCGTATCAAGCTAGTGCATTATGTGTTAGTAGCTCAGCTTATTGGAGAGTATATTGAATTTATTGATTATATTGATGTAGTTGATATTTAGTGTTTTCACATCGGTTTATTGTATGGTAGTAGGGTATGTGTAGCTCTTTAGAAACTCCCTTTTTTGTTTTCCACATAATGCACTAGCTTGGTACGCGGTGGTTTGGGCTGTTGCAGTTCTTTATAATAAAAATTTCCCTCCCTTTATCACTGCTAATCCTACATAATACACTAGCATAATATGACTTGAGACCCCCCACCGCCACCACATTCCACAAGGAGTGACTAATCCCATATCTGCATTTGTCATCAATATGTAGTGGTAGACTTCACACGGACAACTTATTTTTCTCCGACACCACTTTTATTACAAACTCTCCACATTTAACGCCTGTAACTTCATCATTTATCTGCTCGCCACAGCTCGCTCGCCGCACTCCGCTTGCCTCGCTCGCACTGCTCCCTTCCCTGTCTCTCGCTGTCTCTCCTCGTTGTCTCTGTCCCTCCGTCGCTGTCTCTCTCCGTCGCTCGCTGTCTCTGTCGTTGTCTCACTCTCTATCTCACTCTCGTTCTGTTTCTGTCTTGCTCTGTCTCACTCTGTCTTTATCTTGTCTCTATCTCTCTCCATCTCTCATTGTCTCCCCTTGTCTCTCGTTGTCTCTGCTTTGTCTCTGCTTTGTCTCTGCCTTGTCTCTGCCTTGTCTCTGCCTTGTCTCTATCTCTCTCCGTCTCTCCTTGTCACTCCTTGTCTCTCGTTCCACTGCTAGCCTGTTCTGTCTCTTATGTCTTCTCTCCTTGTCTCTCGTTCCACTGCTAGCCTGTTCTGTATCTTACGTCTTCTCTCCATCTCTCCTTATCTCTCGTTCCGCTGCTAGCCTGTTCTGTCTCTTATGTCTTCTCTCCGTCTCCTTCCGACCTGCTCCGTTCCAGTCCCAGCGACAACCCCACTCCGCTCTCTCGTCCCCCGAATATATCCCCGTTCTCATCAACTACCAATTAATTAAGCAGCATTCTCACGACGCCACGTGTCCCTGGCACCTGTTGTTATCACCCCCCATCTCCTGACACCTCGGCGCCACTCTGCCCCTGACAACAACACCCGGCCAATCACCGCCATGCATTCCATACCACTTAATTGGGCCGTCTCCTTTTTACCGTTCCACGTTGCCGCACCTGTCCATAACTTGTGCGTCTTTACAATCCACCCTGTATGCGCGTGTTAATCCACTACAAATATGCTAAATTGCTCTGTTGATATGTAAACTCCTTTGTCAAGGCACTCTCCTCCTCCTACCCAGCTTAAAATATGCTGCCAAGCTTAGCAGTGTTCATTAGGACGCTGTCTTTCCGACAGCTCTGTTTCTTCACCTAAGGACGGCTGCTTGCGTTGTGGCCGAAACGTCGTGATAATTTTATTTATTATGTTTTATTTTTATAATTTTATTATTTCCCTTTTATGAGACTTTACCGAAAGGACCAAGAATATAAATCCCTGCAGTCATGAAAGCTTTAAATCGAAATCTATTTGAACACTTTTATTGAACTTGCCGTGTTGTCTGTTTATATTCTTGGGAATCTTTGATGCTTAGTATCTTTTGATCTACAAAGCCTGACAAGCTGACATTTTCTACAGCCTCACCTCGTGTGACAAGATTTCATTACAAAAACATCTGTCCAGGTCCTGTCCATCGTTGTTCTATTCGTGTTTTACACTAAATTACAAAAAATAATCATTGTACATTACACCCCCCCTCTTTTTTTAAACCACGAAGTTGTGCCCACCGACGACGGCAAACATCTGGTCCAATCAAAGCGGCTTTTGCTGGCCAGCCTATGACTAATGAAAAGAGCGCTTATATCTCTGCTCGTCATGGCGCTGGAGCGGCCGCTGTGCTACCCTCTTCCGTAACGCGAGAGCAACAAGTCCTTTCCATGTTTAATTTTCTGTATGCAAACCACCCACTTTTACTGAGCACGTAAAATTTGATTCATTCCGGGGTCAAAATAATGTATTTTCTACTTTTGAGTGCATATAAAAGTGTGTGCATTGAAAAGCTTGTTTTTTACCCGTATGTTTTTTGCTTGTGTTTCGTTTACAACCTTTAAATAGTTTGTTAGCTGTGCAATATTCCTTAAGGACCCTGTACTCGTTCATTGCAGTATAGACGTTTTGGTCTTTGTTTTGTTGTTGGTGTGCTCAAAACAGATCTCCATTGTAAAATATCCAGGAAACTGCCTAAACGAGATCATCCATCTAACAAAGAAAATAAACGTAAACTTGATCAGCACATACTCTTTGGGTCTTTCGGTAAATCCACGTAGATAGAAAAAAAATATATCACGACGTTTCGATCGCAACACAAGCAATCGTCATCAGGTGAAAAAATACAGCCGGAGAACTGGTGAGGCAGAAAAAATATAGCAGGAGAACTGCTGAAGCAAGCAGTTATATATGTTTGAGATGGGTGCAACCCAAGGGTAAGTGGGCGGGGTTAGAAATAGAATTTGCATGTAAATGTAAGATCAGAGAGCTGATATACCCCACGACTACGGCGCTGTGGAGGCGGCCATTGTATTGCGAGAGATTATCATGTCAATCTGTTAATGTGAGATTAGCATGTCAATGTAAGAAAACCGGGTGCCACCAAGGCTGTGGGGGTGTCCATTGTATTGTGAGAGATTATCATGTCAATGTAAGAAGGCCACCGCAGCGGCAGCTGTGTTAATGATAAGATTAGCATGTCAATGTAAGGAAACCGGGCACAACGCCACCTGTAGGACAACAAAGCTGTGGAGGTGGCCGTTGTGTTGTGAGAGACTAGCATATCAATGTTAGAGAACCACCATAATGTTGGCTGTGTTAGTGAGACATTTAGTTTGTTAAAAAAATGAGAACTACCGCCACATCGGGGAAAAGGAGCAGCAGTGACTGTGTTAGTGAGACATTTAGACTGTTAATGTGAATACATTTAACATGGTGATGTAACTCAGAGAATCGGAAATATCTGCAACCATCGGCAGGTAGGATGGAAACATCACAGCCAGTTATGACTGAAACTGGTTAATGACGTCCTTCCAATGATTGCTCTGTTTGTACTCATGTTCTCGGTTGACATTGCGTCTGTGTTTTTATATCTGGATGGCTTCATGAACAAATCTTTGTTGATTGCCAGTAGGTTTGCAGAGTACCTTCGTCTTGGAAAAATCTCTTTCGTGTGTGCCCACAGTGTTAAAACAATGATCAGCCACGGCCGAGGTATTGGTCCTACCTTGTTTCAGATCTGCCTTGTGTTCACGAACACGGTCAAAGGCATGTCGCTTAGTTTCCCCAAAGTAACTACTGCTACAGCCACAGCTTAGTTTGTAGACACCGGTGTATTGCTGTCAGGGATCACATCCTTCACAGATGGGATCAGATCACGAATTTTAGGTACTGTGTTTGCTCATGATTTTGGAAATATTTTTTGTGACCACTGGTATGCATGGGAAGGTGATGGTTTTGATTGGGTCCTCAGATGGTTCTTTCGAAATGGTTGGGGTGATAACTTTACGGATTGTGTTGTCCGAATATTCATTCATCTTGAGGGCTTGGTGTACGTGCTCCAGTTCACTGGCTAGGAGGTGATGGTCAGAAATACAACTAGCTCTATGGTGTAGAGTTTTGATGAGGAAATTATTCTGGGCTGGATGGTGGTGGGAGTCAGATTTTAGGTAGGCATCCATATGGGTGGCTTTCCTGTAGATAGAGTGTCCCAATGAGCCATCTGGTCTCTTTTCGATTTAAACATCCAAGAATGGTAACTTGCCATCCTTTTCCATCTCCATGGTGAATTTGATGGCGGGTGTAAGGAATTGATGTGGTTGAAGAATTGTTCCAGCGCTGGTAGGCCATGTGGCCAGATGACAACCATGTCATCTACGTATCTCTTAAACAAGGAAGGATGTAGAGTGGATGCCTGGATGGCATCTGTCTCAAATTTTCCATGAAAAACATTGGCTCCAACTGGAGATAAGGGAGAACCCATTTGGGTACCTTCATCTTGTTTGTAGAATGTACCATTCCAGGTGAAGTAAGTGTTGGTGAGGCAGTGTCTAAAGAGGGCTGGTACATCAGCATTCAGTCCTTGTTGGACCAAATCTTCAATGATTGCAATGGTGTCAGGCACAGGAACTTTGTTAAACAAAGATATTACATCGAAACTGACAAGCAAATCACCAGGAGATAGATGTCCTTAATTAGAGATACCAATTGAGCTGAATTAAGTACAGCTGAGGTGGTCTTACCAGAGCCGCATGGCTCACATGGTTATACCTAATACATGAAACTGAAAACCAGTGAATGTATGCAAGGTCTCAGACATAAATCGGGCCAGTTTGTAGGTGGGTGAGTCTGGTGGAGACGATAGGATGGAGTGATGTACCTTCTTTATGGATTTTTGCTAAGCCATCAAATTTGGGTGGTCTAGCAGCAGAGTGTTTTATAGAGAGCCGCTTGGTTGGTTCGATTAAAGATGTCGAATCAGTGATATTGTTGGTTTTCATAACCAAGCAAATGGTCGGATCTCGACTGATTTTGGTATAGCTGCCATTATTAAGTGCAACTTTTGTTTGCTGATTACTGTGCTCTGGCTGCTGGCTCAAATAAAGATATACAGGACAGTATGGACCACATCTCCTCAGCTTGCAACAACTTCGGCCAAACAATCAGCACAAAAAAGACTGAAGTCCTGTACCAACCTGTTCCTGAGAAACCCTACACTGAGCCCACCATTTTTGTGAATGGGCAAACGCTTTCAGCCGTTGACAAGTTTACTTACCTTGGTAGTACTCTGTCTCGCGCTGTGCACATAGATGATGAAGTTAACATCAGGATTGTCAAGGCCAGTGCAGCCTTTGGACATCTACATGAATCGGTATGGGAAAGGACTGGCATCAAGAAGGAGACAAAACTGAAGGTCTACCAGGCTGTTGTCTTTTTTTGTATGGGTGCGATGCCTGGACAGTCTACCAGCTCCATGCCAAAAAATTGAACCATCTCCACCAGAGCTGTCTGAGGAAACTGCTGAGGATCAAGTGCCAGGACAGAATCCCTGACACTGAAGTTCTCAGTAAGGCCAATATCCCCAGCATCCACACCTTGCTAGCGAAGGAACAGCTTAGTTGGACTAACCACATGACCAGAATGCCCTGCGCAAACTGCCAAAACAATCTTCTTTGGCGAGCTGAAGAATGGCAAGTGAGCGCAAGGTGGCCCCAAAAAGCGCGACAAGGACACACTGAAAGCTTTCTTGAAGAGGTTTGGATTCGACCTGAAAAGCTGGGAACCCCTAGCTCAGGACCGACCTGCCTGGAGAAGAAAAGTGCAGGATGGTGCAGTCCTCTGTGAGAGCAGGAGAAGCTCCTGTGCTATCTTGAAGAGGCAGCAGTGCAAATCTACCAAGAAAGGACTTGTGGCAGCACCTCAAAGCTCTACATCCTCCCTGACCTGTCCAGTGTATCACAGAGAATTCCGGGCTCGGATTGGCCTGTTCAGCCATCTGCGCACTAATCAAAACCCAACAAAATGACAAACGTGCCATGGTCATCATCAATTATGATGGATGAACAAGGCAGAAGTAGGTCTTGAATTTCTTGTCCTCGAGGTGGCGTCGGGCCCAGTATACTTACATTGACATGCCAATCTCTCACAATACAATGGACACCCCCACATTAACAGATTGACATGCTAACCTCTCGCAATACAATGGCCGCCTCCGCAGCTTCGTAGTCGTGGGGTATATCAGCTCTCCGATCTTACATTTCCATGCAAATTCCATCTCTAGCCCCGCCCAATTACCCTTGGGTTGCACCCATCTCAAACCTATATAACTGATTGCTTCAGCAGGTCTCCTGGTATATTTTTCCTGGCTCAGCAGTTCTGTATTTTTTCAACTGATAACGATTGCTTGTGATCGAAACGTCGTGATATTATTATTATTATTATTATTTATTTTTATCTCTAGGTGGCTTTATCCAAAATACCAAAATGGTATGAATTCCCGCAGTCACGATGTAACCGCCTCTACAGGGATTGTTTCCACACAACTATTATATCTTTTAACAGACTTTGCGACAAGAAGGGTCAACTGATCGAGTCGCTCACTTTTCTGAAGAGATGCCGCAACACTAAGGTAATACTGATCACCTTTACACTGACATCTGCTGCTGTCACTTCTCCTACTGCTAAACGGATCTTGTTCAGAGCCGGCCTAGCCCTTATCTCAGAGAGAATAAGATTGTTACGATTTGAACTAGACAATCACACTTAGCATTGACAGAAAACATGTCTACATCTGATTGGGACCATGGAGATAACATGACAGCCTCTTCAGCTGCCTCAATGTCAGCTAAATGCAAAGAAAACACGATTTCCAAGTTCAACCTCCTGTCCAAGAAGAAGGCAGATCCACACATTAAAAAGTTAGAAGTTGACAAGATTGTCATCAAACAGAGTAACAGCCCTATTTTCGACAGCCTAAAATCGGTACGAGCTAAAGGGTTGAATTTCGCAGTCACCCCTAAACACAACCCAGTTGATGATATCATTGCCCAGGTCGACATAGCCCTTAAAGGTTTGGAACACATTCCTGCAGATGTGGCAAGATCGGAAATCGCTGCAATCCTCAAAAATGCTAAGACACCTATTAGCATAATCATCAATGATGAGCGCTTTGAGCTTGCTCATCTAAAAAACAGAGATGACATAGTCATCCACTCAGCCGACAAGGGCAATGCCACTGTCATAATGGATAAACCACATTTAATAACAAAATTCAGGACCTAATTAATGATGGCAGCTATACCAAAATCAATCGAGATCCTACCAACCGCCTGGTTATGACAACCAACAATATCACTGATTCAACATCTTTAATGGAATCAACCAAGCGGCTCTCTCTAAAACCCTCTGCTGCTAGACCACGCAGCTTTTATGGCTTACAATTAATCCATAAAGAAGGTACACCACTCCATGCTATCCTCTCCACCATTGACTCACCCACCTACAAACTGGCCCGATTTCTGTCTGAGACCTTGGATCCATTCACTGGTAAGACCACCACAGCTGTACTTAATTAAGCTCACTTGGAATCTCTAATTAAGGACATCTCACTATCTCCAGGTGATTTGCTTGTCAGTTTCGACGTCGTATCTTTGTTTACCAAAGTTCCTGTGGCTGATACCATTGCAATCATTGAAGACCTGGTCCAACAAGGACTGAATGCTGATGTACCGGCCCTGGTGAGACTGCCTCACCAACACTTACTTCACCTGGAATGGAACTTTCAACAAACAAGTTGAAGGGACCCCAATGGGTCCTCCCTTATCTCCACTTGTAGCCAATGTTTTCATGGAGAAATTTGAGACAGATGCCATCCAGGCATCCATCCTACGTCCTTCCTTGTGGAAGAGATACATAGATGACATGATCGTCATCTGGCCATATGGCTTACCAGCGCTGGACCAATTTTTCAACCACAGCAATTTCATACACCCTGCCATTAAATTCACCAAGGAGGTGGAAAAGAATGGCAAGTTACCATTCTTGGATGTCTTAATCGAAAAGAGACCAGATGGCTCATTGGGACACTGTCTATAGGAAACCACCCATATGGATGCCTACCTAAAACCTGACTCCCACCACCATCCAGCCCAGAAGAATTCCCTCATCAAAACTCTACACCATAGATCTCGTTGTATTTCCAACCATCACTACCTAGTCAGTGAACTGGAGCACGTACACCAAGCCCTCAAGATGAATGGATATTCGGACTACACAATCCGTAAAGCTATCACCCCAACCATTGCGAAAGAACCATCTGAGGACCCAAACAAAACCATCACCTTGCCATACATATCAGTGGTCACAAAAAAGATTTCCAAAATCATGAGCAAACACAGTACCTAAAATTCGTGATCTGATCCCATCTGTGAAGGATGTGATCCCTGACAGCAATACACCGGTGTCTACAAAGTAAGCTGTGGCTGCAGTAGTAGTTACTTTGGGGAAACTAAGCGACATGTCTCTGACCGTGTTGGTGAACATAAGGCAGATCTGAAGCACGGTTGGACCAATACCTCGGCCGTGGCTGATCATTGTTTTAATGCTGTGGGCACACACAAATGTATTTTTCCAAGATGAAGGTACTCTGAAAACCTACTGGCTATCAACAAAGATTCGTTCATGAAGCCATCCAAATATATAAACACAGACACAATTTGAACCAAGAATATGGGTACAAACTGAGCAATCATCTTGTAGCACTGTAAATGGGCTGCGTGCACTTACCTGCAGTAGCAGACATGGCCCATCAGGGGCAGTACCTTGCACCGGCATGTGGGTCGCTACATTCCACAGCCCCAAAGCAGGAGGGGGCTGCGGGGTGTCCTAGGACCGCCCGACACCCCCTCGAACTCTCTGGAAGGAAGGCATGGCCAGGGGCTGACACACCTGGGAGGTGTATAAAAGCCGCCTCACGGAGCTGCTCCATGCTGCAACCTCCATCCTGAGCGACATACATCACGTGGAGGCTGCTGCAGGAGTGGGGGAGGCGACGCAGCATCCAATGGACACCACTGCGGCCGCTCCCGCCATTATTTTCTAAACTCCCACGATAGCGGGGGGAACTTCCGCCGGGCGCGAGGTGGCCGCTGGGAGCCGCGTCACTTCCGGCTCCGGCGGGAACCAACCAAGTTGTGCCGCGTCATCAGTGCCGCAACCTCCACCGATGGGTGACTTCTTGGCCAGTGCTGGTGCTAGTGTACCAGCAACATCTACGTCCGCATCGCCGCCCGACGGACGCGCACCCTGCGTTCAGCAGCGCCTGCCGGTGCTGAAGGAGTTTTTCGCGGCTGGTGACGACTGGACGGCCTTCCAGCGCCAGTTCACTTCCACATGGAGATGACCAGCTGGTCAGGGGCTGAGGCACTCTGCAACCTTCCCGACCACGCTGGACGATGACGCCCTCGCCGCATTCATCAAGGTTCCGCCGGCAGACCGGTCTATGCTGCAGGGCGCCCTCCAGCAGATGCAGTTGATTTTCGGGCCACCATATGACGCCCATCACCGCTTCGACGTCCGGAGGAGAGCTGACTCGGAGTCGGCGCTGGCGTTTCACAGCGCGCTACTGGCCCCTGCGAGGGCCGCTTTTTCTCGCATGGAAGCTCCTGAGCTTGGCTCGGGAGCTTCGCGTTGCCATGTCGGCGGCCGACGATGACGACTTCTCATCCCTACGCGCTGCCAGCTGCATCCAAGCACACCTGCAGCTTCAGAGGGAGGCGACCGTCGCTGCCTGTGCTGCCCCGACTGAGGCCCATGGTCACGACACGGAGTCGGGCCATGACCAGGCCTTCGCAGCATCGTCGGCGGGGAGCTGGGGGTCGACCGATCGTCAGACCCTGCGGGACTACCACCAGCAGGCCCGGCCGGCCCCGCGCCAGGATGGCGCGTCCATCATCTGCCACAACTGCGGCCTTCGGGGTCATGTGACGTCCGGCTGCCAGGCCCCCCGACGCTGCACCCCCGAACCTCAGCCCCCGGCGCCTTGCTCACCATCGGCTCCACGGCAGACCCAGATAAGTCGCGATGCCTCATGCTCTCGGCCCCCACTGACACCGCGCACACACCTTCACACTGCACAGGGCGGTCGTGCGTCAGACTGGGGGGATCCGAGGGAATCATTAACTGACCGAGCGTTCGGACCGGGTCAGTGGTTCAAGTTGATCCATAGGGTCATTGCCGTGGCCGCAGGATCCTCTGCCGTGGTGGGTTCCATTGAGGGGGTCGACGTCTGTATGTTGGTCGACACGGGTGCATCGGCGACCATTATATCGGATCTCATTTTTAACATTCTGCCCGATAGATGCCGTCCCCTGCAGCTAGTTGATGTGCAATGCTTTGCCGCGAATGGGGGTTCATTGGGCATTATTGGACGGATCAATGCCCGGATCCACATTGGCGACGTTTAATTGGATGGGCCGATTTTGGTTTTGTCGACCCTCGCCATTCCATGCCTCCTTGGAATGGATTTCTTAGGGAAAATGCCCATCAAAATGATAATTAACCAGGGGTGTATCAAACTCCCCTCCGGCCGACGCATGGCTTTCCTGCCCACACCAACTCGGTTGCGCACCGCGTTCGCGACGGTTCAGATGTTGGCATTGTGTACAGTTCACATTCCGCCCGGGTCTCAGATGCTGGTTCCCCTCTGGCTTCGGAAACCTCTTGTCTCCGACGCGTTAGTGGGGGGCGTTCTGATCGGCCCTTCGAGAACGGCGGCGCGTGCGTTGGACCTGGTCGGTGCCAGATGCTCGCGCGGGGTGACCACGACCCTTTTATTGAGGTCCTCAAAGCGGGGTTGAAAACGGCCGTCAACCCCCAGGGTACAGTGCTCACCTATGCGACACTGGCCTTTTCGGAGATTCGATGGTGGGTCACGTGGGGGATGTGTCCCGTTCCGGTCCGCAACCGGATCCTGATGATGCACTTTGCTCGGGTCGCGCGAATTTGCTGCCATCACAGCAGGCTACATTACGGACATTGCTGAGCGACTTTGCCGATGTTTTTAGTAAGGGGAAATTTGACATTGGCTGTACCAAATTACTCAGCCATCACATCAACATGGGTGATGCCACTCCGATTCGACAAAACCCGTTCCGGTTGAGCCCGGTCGAGAAGGAGCACGTGCGGGTGGCCGTCAACAATATGTTGGCGGCCGATGTCATTGCACCATCCAACAGTCCATGGGGGGCGCTGATAGTTCTTGTAAAGAAAAAACACGACGGTCGCCTCCGGTTCTGTGTGGACTTGAAAAAACTTAACAAAATCTGCATGGCCGACGCGTACCCGCTTCCCAGAATGGACAAGTCGCTCGATGCCCTGGCGGATGCACGCTACTTCTCGACTTTGGATCTCCTCTCAGGATTTTGGCAGCTGCCCCTTGATGATGCGTCAAAAACCAAAGATTTCCTTCCGCATGCAACAAGGCCTTTTTGAATTTAACAGACTCCCTATGGGTCTCCACTCAGCCCCAGCAACGTTCCAGTGCCTGATGGAGCTGGTCCTCACTGGGCACCAGTGGGACTCTTGCCTAATCTACCTCGATGAAGTCATTGTGTTCAGCAGGACTTTCGATGAACACCTCTAGCGATTGAAGGCGGTCTTCCTCAAAGTTCGTGCGGCTAATCTAAAATTTAAATCTCAGAAGTGCCACCTACTGCGGGATTATGTTCGGTACTTGGGGAATATTGTTAGCCACTCCGGCATTGCCATGGATCCAGAAAAGACCAAATGTGTATGCTCATGGCCGACTCCCACCTCTGTTGGGGAGGTGCGAAGTTTCGTGGGGTTCACCTCTTACTACGGCGGTTCGTGGCGGGATTCGCGTCCATAGCGAAACCCCTTCACGCGTTGACAGCGAAGGGTGTCAAATTCCATTGGGGAGATTTGGAACAGGTTGCGTTTGATGCCATTCAACAGGCACTGGTTGATGCCCCTCCCTTGTCTTATTCGGACTTTACCATCCCATTCATTCTGGATACTGACGCCATTAACACCAATATTGGGGGTGTGCTGTCACAAGTTGTCAATGGGGTTGAGCACGCCGTTGCCTACTGCATCAAGGTGCTGTCGCCCGCAGAGCAGCATTACTGCATGACCTGTCGCGAGCTGCTCGCTATCGTCTTTTTCACACAGCAATATAGGCCATACCTATATGGCAGACACTTCACGGTGCGCTCCGACCACGCGGCACTTCAGTATGCTTTGAGGGTCGACCAGCTGTCTGGGCAGCTCTCGCGTTGGCTCAAGATCCTCCAGGACTTTGTATTCACGGTTGTTTACAGGAAGGGGATCCCGCCATGGGAACGCCAACGGATTGTCGCGACTGCCGACCGACAGGCGATGTGCTTCTTTCCTTGGTGCAGGGCGTAACTTGTCCTGCGAGAATCGGCCAATTCCCTGGCACCGGGAAACTGTGGGGCTTTCCTCATAGAGACCCTTCGGATTAAAACCCGTTGTGCCAAGCAATCCCCCGCCAGGACACTATGTGTGTGCGCTGCGTGTGTGTACTCAGTGTGGGGGCCGGGGGGGGGGGGGGTCGCGGCGCTTGCAGAGTGGCTTCAAGGCCATGGCAAAACAAACCACACAGGAGCATCGATCAGCCTCCTATTGTATCTGCTCCAGATGTAGATTTGTCTGTAATAGCCATGTAAAGCTTATTGAACTATGTGGTCAAAAAATGTTAAATAATGGACATCCCTGTCGCACCCCAAGGTGAACAGGGAGTGGCTTTGACTCCCAGCCATGCAGCTTTACCTAGGCCTCTCTGCTGGCATTAAGGTCCTTAATCATCGTCCCAGAAATTCTGAACTCAAGAAGAATAACCATGTACCCCGGCCTATTGATGGTCTCATATGCATTCACAAGGTCAATAAAGCACAGATCTTTATCTTTTTGAAATTCTCCACACCTCTTATGTAACAAGTGGATCGAGATAATGGCGTCTTTTCATGGCCGCTCTGTTCTGAAATCACTTGGGGGCTCCTCAAGCGTTTCCTCAGCGTGCTTGACAGGCCGACATTGAATACTTGTCGCCGGGACCTTTCCTGACACACTGACTAGGAAGATGGCCTGGTAGTTATTACAATAAGGGCATCTTTCCAAGCCTACAGAACTTGTCCTTTGGTCCAGATGGTTGCAACTATATCATATAGGGTAACCTAAACAAATTTGTCACCCTCTGGTCCAGATGGTTGCAACTATATCATATAGTGTAACCTAAACAAATTTGTCACACTCAGTAGTTTTTTACTTGGGAGGACATCTCTGCCCAGCGCTTTTCCTGGTCTCAGACTCTGGATCACTATTCATACTCCCTAAACAGACGGTGCTTTAGCCAGCCTCTCACAAGATGTGGCTATTTCCTTCCAATATTTGGCGCATAGCAACCCCAGTAGGATCAACCCTCAACTTATCCCATGATATTACATCTGAGCTGAGGGGTTTACCATACCCAAAGACCTTACAAAAATGATCAGTAAGTGTTAAAACCTGTTCATAGTGATCGTAGATTGGATCCCTACAGGATGGTATTTAGTGTGGTACTGCTTAATAAGATTTTGATGGTATTAAAGAGTGGTTTCTGATTGCGTGGAAATGAGGCAGTTTTCCTCTCAACCTATGACCACTATACTATAAGCTAAACTTTGTTTTTGTTTTACCAGGTAATCATGTAATCATCTTTGCATTGCTGTATGGCTCTCAGAACTTCCAAGCTCATGCTGTGGAAAGCCACCTCATTCCTTCCTCTGACGTCAGGTGACACAGATGTTGGGCATGCTTTTTGCCACTTTCTCCAACATAGCTGGTAAATCTTTGTCAGCCAGGTTATTTTAGGGCTGGACTGCTTAACCAATGCAGCCATTTCAGCTCTATGAGCAACGGTCCTGAACTTCACCAATTCCACCTCAGCATCAGGAGGAGTGAGGGGGGGGGGGGGGCAATGCCAACCCCATCTGGAAGAAATGATGACATTCTCGATTACAAACTTTTATCAGTTAACCAAGATGAGGCTAGTGGGGTTTGAATGGGGTTCTAGTTAGATGCCCTCCAATGCAGTGGAAGAATGACAGGTGCATCTTACAGATCATAAGCCTATGGTCAGTGGGCAGATCATCTCCACGGTAGGTCCTGGTGTCAAGGATACGTGCCCGCATTCACTGTTCCATCACTGTATAGTCCAGCAGATGTTCTTGCCTGAACACTGCGTGCATCCATGATATTGAGTGGATGGGCCAATGTCGGAACAGTGTGTTGGTGATTACAAGCCCATGCGCAGCACAGAAGCCTAGCAGCATATTCCTGCATTATTATGGACCTAATCTTTTAGGTCACAATCCTTTTCAATCTAGGGGCATGCATCATGACCCGTTGACTCACCAACAAGATGGGTGTATCGTGAGGAGCCACTCTATCCAAATCCTGTGACAGGAGGTTTTAGAAGACCGCTGATGCATCAGCCTTGCCTGGAGCCCTCCAATGTTCATCTTCTGTGGAAGTCATGGCTTCTGAAACCTCACCATTATTGCTCTCCCATATCCCCTACATTATTTTGTTAAGAAGAAAATGTAACTTTGTTGTTTGACATTTTGTTGCCATAAGTAGAGGACTCTCCACCTCTCGTCTTGACTGGAGCTATAGCGAGTCTACTGGACCAGATGGTACTGGTCCAGCTACTACTGACAGACGAAAGGCAGCCTGTCCTCCGCAGTGAGCGTTTGATCATTCCACATGGCCAGTACCAGTGGTTTTCTGCACATTCTGGAGGAACAGACTTGATTTGAAGCTTTCGTGACTGCAGGGATTACTCTTTGTTTTTTTTCGGTAAAGTCACGTATAAATAAGAAGTAATAAAATAACATAAAAGCGTACGACGTTTCGGTTGCAACACAAGCAGCCATCATCAGGTACAGAAGAGCTAAATTATGAGAGAGGGGAGACACATAACTTCAGATGTATATACAGACACCCAAGTAGGGGGAACTGACACAGATACAACAGGGGACACAGAGAGAGAAGCATACCAGACAAACAGAGTTTAGCAAAATTTTTGGAAACCATGTAAAGCAACACAGACGGTTCGTCAAAACACAATTAACGCATAGTCCGGTTGATCACGCTATTTCAAACGTCGTACGCTTTTATGTTATTTTATTATTTCTTATTTATACGTGACTTTACTGAAAAAAACAAAGAGTTATCCCTGCAGTCACGAAAGCTTCAAATCAAGTCTGAACCACCTCTTCGGGGAGGTAAGAGGTCTGTCTTTGTGTTGTCTCTGCTTGTGTATCTGCCTTTGTGTCTTGGCTTGGATTTGTGTCTCTGTGCTGTCTCTGCCTGTGTGTGGGCCTTGTTGCTTCTGAGTGGGTGCACCGAACCCCACTGTACCTCGTGCTGATTTGTCCCATTGTGTGCTGCCGCGCCCCACTTTGCTCCAAGCATACCTCATGCTAATGTTGTCCCATTGTCACTCAGCCTTACCTTCTCTGCCTATTTAAGGCAACTTTACTGTGTGCTTGTCTCTGTGCTGGCTCGCTCTACTTGGTTGTCTGTGTGTGTGTGTGCGTCTGTATTTTGAGTTTCATACTTTACTTGCAATTTAGCAATCTTTTGAAATAGCGTGATCAACCGAACTATGCGTTAATTGTGTTTTGACCAACCGTCTGTGTTGCTTTACATGGTTTCCAAAAATTTTGCTAAACCCTGTTTGTCTGGTATGCTTCTCTCTCTGTGTCCCCTGTTGTATCTGTGTCAGTTCCCCCTACTTGGGTGTCTGTATATACATCTGAGGTTATGTGTCTCCCCTCTCTCGTAATTTAGCTCTTCTGTACCTGATGATGGCTGCTTGTGTTGCAACCGAAACGTCGTACGCTTTTGTTATTTTATTATTTCGTATTTATACGTGACTTTACCGAAAAAACCAAAATGTAATTCTGGAGGAACACTGATGGGCGAGATTTATGCTACTGGCTCTTCCAAATGGGGTTTGGCCAGAAGATGTAATCGGTACCTGTTCCCCTGAGGCCTCCAACAAAAGCTAAATTTGGTCTTTATTCAGTTATTTTGTTGATAACTAAATTGCAGCCTATCACACCCATTCAGAGCCTCCATTGGTCACTGTCATATATGTTAGTGCCATGAGGATAAAGAGCTAGCAATCATCGGCCTTTTTAGCCTTCCCCCGGTGGCATTGCTCAGAACACACGACAGTGTCACTGCCTGACACCATAGAAATGAGTGTTCTATTGCCAGACAAACTCAATGCACACACAATAATACGCCATTGATGTATACTGTCAGCAGGAATCAAACTTGAGTAACTGGGTTTGTAGGGCAGTGTAATAACTACTATGTCACCACTCCCCACACAAATTCGCAGTGCTTGCAATGTGCAGGTATACAATGGTAGACCCTATTCTGCGGTTTCTCTAATTGCTTGTATTAGCAGCTATTAACCAATGGAAGCAGCAATAATGTTGTGATTGTGGGCGTGGGAGCTATGGTTATGGTTAAGTTCTTGGTGGTGTTGCCACTTTTTCCACAGAATCAAACACGCACTTGTTTCTCACTCGGCCCAAAGCTATGCAGTATACTGTAATAGAGTTAAACACAATGCCATAATTCAATTCTTACTACCCAGACACATATACAAATTCCCTGACTGTGGGGTCAAACGTGGAGAGGTGGCAACCCAAGGTTTTTGGGTTAGGCATTTCAAGTTGAATGTTAAGACTAGGACTATGTTTACATTTAAATGTAAGTATTATTGCTATGTTTAAATTAAGCAATTGGGTTAGGGGTTAAGGTTAACTATTTTCGCTGTGGTTATGGCAAGGTGGACTAGGTTTAGGGCTATTATTCGAATTAGCGTTAGGGTCAAGGTCACCATCAGGTTTAGGTGTCGTTATTAGGATGTATGGCCAGAGTTATGTGTAGGGTTAGAGTTATGGTCAGGGTTATAGTTAAGATTATGCTTAGGGTTATGGTCAGGGCAGGTTAATGGTTCTGGTTAAGATCGGGGTAGTTATTATGATCAAGATTTTGGTCAATCTCGTGAGTTATAATGATCTTGACTGCACAACTTATTACTTTGGTAATTATGTCACCTTCCCTTTATGTTGCAGTATATTAAAATAAAATGCTACATGCCTCAACTTTTTACAGCTTTTTAAAAACCCATAGTCTGGAAGGAATGAAAAGATGTAATCTAGCGGAAGACATCCATCAAATTTAGGAGCGAGGAAGGCGTTTAATCTGCGGTTATTTTGGTCACAATCCACCTTTAAAAGGCGAGGTTTTGGTCGAGAAAATCCAGCTCACATTGAAGTTATAGCTAATCTCTATTAAAAAAAAAGTAGGATTTAAATGTATCTTTAAAAGTCTAACATTGTAAGATCCTTGTTAAAACTTGATTTGAAGCTTTCATGACTGCAGGAATCCATACTCTTTGGTTATTTCGGTAAAGTCACGTATGTAGAAAAATAATATATTACGACGTTTCGATCGCAAAACAGGCAATCGTCATCAGGTGGATATCCCACCTGATAACGATTGCTTGTGTTGCGATCAAAACGTCGTGCTCTATTATTTTTCTACCTATGTGACTTTACCGAAATAACCAAAGAGTATCCTTGCTAAACTTTACAACTTTAATTTAAGTAAATATGGAGATTTGTTTGTATGTGTGCGGAATGGTAAGCACACTGCACTTTGAACCCAGCACCCGAGTTCGATTCCAGCTCACAGTCCAAAATAAGTGACAAATATGTGAATTGGTGCCAGACCTCCCCTAGGTCGTCTCAGCCATAAGTGCGTGCATGGTGCAGTGTGTAAACATCATTTGGGAAACAAAGGCACCCATGCTTGGTGCTAGCGATGCTGGCTTTCATAGGTGCTCGCCAACGGCACTTGCCCTAACAGTCTGTTAGGGTTATACCGGCGATCTTTGTCTTTGTATGCATCCAGTGGTCGAAATGTAAATGCAGAAGAGCAAATATGAAACCTTTTCAGCCTACACGCCATGCTCATCAACTATCACACACACTCACACTTTCACAACAACAGCTGCCATTTGCCACTAAGTAGTGGTGGCGTTACCACGGTGCTTGTGCCAGACTAGGTGCACTTTGAGACAATGTAAAGTGTCTAAAGGCTCGCCGGCAAGTGGTCACGGGGACAGACCTAGTTGCCTTGGGTTAATTGACACACTCAAGACACTCGCTCACATGCAATATGACATTCATACCCACACGCATTCCTCACCCCGTTTTCCCCCTCTGCCAGCGTGGTGAAGAATAGTTAAACCCCCAAAAATGACACGGAATTAAGGTTGCCACCATTTTCACATGTGGACATAATCTGTTCGTCGGAACGTGGTCTATTCTCGACACTACAGTCTACTGAAATAAAGTTAAACACAGCAATACCAGTACAGAAACTTAAACATAAAAAACACGAACTATTTTTTTTATCAGGTGAGGCCCACTGAGCTATGTAACTCTTTTTCAGATTTGTACTGGCCACAAATGATAGTTCAACGAAGTGGCTTAACATGTGGAAATGTATAGCAGCCAAATACTCTAAACGCATGATGTTGATTCTAAATGTGGAAGGAAAAACGGAGGACCCTGAGAAAAATCTACACGACCACGGGGAGAGAGACATGCATGCGTCTGGGTTGCAATTGAACCAACTACCTCTTGTATACCAGGCAAGGTAGTTAACATTTGTCCACCGTGGCACCTGAAGAAAATACCAGAGTGGCAGTGTATAACAAAGACAGTGGGAGTAAGATTATTTGCTCGAGTCGAACCAACATATTCTGTGATACAAATGTTTTGATATGTGCTCTGAAGGGAATACCAGAGTAACACGAGTCGAACTGAGGCATTCTGTGATACAAATGTTTTTATACGTGCTCTGAGGTGGAATTCCAGAGTAACTCACGGCGCACATGAGATGTTAGAATTAAGAGACACTCTTAAGTCTATTAACTACACAACATAATAGAGAACAGCATGACCTGCAACATTCTGAGTTTTGACACCCCAACGCATAACACCGATATAGAGGGGACCTCCTAGGAGGAGATGGAATCAATGGAAAAACAATATCGTGAACTTGTGTTAAAACATACTGGCCGTTCTGCTAGAGAGCAAACAAATCAGAGAGACACATGGGAGGAGAGCCGTATTGATGACATTGAGAAACTACGTAAGGACGTGATGACATGTAACAAAAGTGAGCGTGATGTAAAAATTGCAGGAATAGCAAGGTTAGACTCATATCTCCCCACACAGACAGCCAGAGAAAGATTATTGAAGGAGGAAAAATTTGAAAGGGAAAGAGAGGTGAAACTGTCCTTAATAGAGGAGGTAGAGCGTCTGCACGCCCTCGTGAGAGAGAAAGAATCCGCACTAACTGCACCAGCGAAACCCCCAGATGTTCATACACATAACACATACGGGAGTAACAGTTTACCACACTCCGAGCCACGCGGACATAAACCAGAGACAGGTCACACAGGAGGTGTGGCTAACAATCAAAGTGGTTTTGACAGAGATTCCCCCTCGCGGCTCGAAAGAAGGGAGGGAGAGATACGGATGAAAACAGGGAAACATGGGACTGACAACTTCGAGGGTAGAGAGGAAAAAATATTAACACTAAGTCAGCAGGATATTCTGTACTGATAGAGCAAAAAAGGGCGGAGCTGGGGCGAGACGAGCGACATGACAGAGACAGCTCACTTGGTAGACACATTCCACGCAAGCACGACCGACGTGGAACCTATGGCAGAGACAACTTTCCAGAAATACGCACATCACACAAGCATGAGCCATGGGATAAGCAGGAATCACCGAGCCAAGTTGACCCACGTTACAGGTGCAAAAGGCACTACAAAAGTTTTGTTAAGCAGCGCCACCGTGATGGTGACAGCTCGAGTGAGCACTCCTCTGAATCTGACGCCTCTGACGATGATCAACTGTCCGAATACTCATTCAGTAGTAAGACTCTAAAATTGATGGATAAAGCTCTCGTCAGAATTCCCTACTTTAATCCACATGATAGGAACAGAGACATACACGCTCACATCGCAACGGTAGAAGCAGAAGCAATGATCAGGGGTTTGAGGAAAACGGATGAGAAAGTCAGCTTATTGAAACGCAGCTTGCATGAGCAGTCTATACCATGGGTAAAGTCGCTATCATGCAAGATTCGGAACGATTTCAAAAAGCTGAGCCTGGCAGTGAGCCGGAAGTTTGGAGAATATTTAACATGGTCTAAGGGCTTTAACGCTGCAAAATCTATGACCCAGTGCGCAGAAGAGGATCCGCGAGATTACCTCCCACGGTTTAAAAGAGCGTACTACGCGGGTGATGTGGATCAGTATCACGAAGGTGACAAAAGGTTCAAAGTTATGTTTTTCGGGTCTTTGATTCCAGAGATTACAGAAATTGTGGGAATGTTTTTGAATCCAGAAACAGCCCCTTACACCATATAGAGGATAAGGCGCATAGAGCTTGGCTGTACAGAGCTAAAGACAATAATTCTACGACACCCAGGGAGAGGGATGATGTAACCAGCGTTTCAGAGGGAAATAAAAATCACGTGAGCAGAAACACAGCACCACCAGCGAGGCAATGGCCCGCAGGCAGGGAGCGATCGCAGCGTGCAGGGACGCATATTTGCGAGAATCGCGGTGTGTGTAGACCAAGAGCAGAATCATGCCTGGTCCCAATGCCACGACACACGAGGGATCAAACACAATCGGCCCACTTCCGATCGATTCCCCCACCAGCTTTACCAGGAGAAAGCAGAGGCATGAGAAATAAGGAGACAGGCGTGAGCTTGGCTGAGACACAAAAAATGACACGGGCACGTGATGAATCAATCACATTGGTTGAGAGGGAGCTTTCAGTGAGAACGGTGTCCGTGGAGCTGCAGGGAAATCACGGACCCGTTAAAAAAATTAAGCAGGCTGCTGTTGACAAGGTAAACCAGGAGGGTCCCAATGATTGTGAAAAGCTAAATGCGTCGTGTACCAGTTATGATAATGTGGTGGAGAACGCCAGAGTCGCTCCCGTAATGGACACACCTATCGAGCAGGGAAACATAACTGCATTAAAGTGTGATCCTACAGGAGATGATAACCAACCACAGGGAGGGGAAGGAAAACCTGATTGTCTGGTAAATAGAAATGCCACCCCTTGTGTCGCAGAAATGCGTGAATGTACTGTGGAAGAGGCAGATGAATGCAGACATCAGCCTTTGGACGATAAATTGTGCTCGGGCACACTAAGGAGGGATGGAGATCAGAGCGTTGAAGTGGAGGAGAAGAATATCCGTGACGGATCGGGAATTGTGTTGAAACACAGCACACTCAAAAGCACGGAATCGAATTGTGGAACGGGATCGAATCGTGGCACAGAAGGGAATCGTGGCCCAGAGTCAAATCGACTCCCAGAGGCAGCAGATGTGCACTGGGCTGCGGAGAATGCAAATTACCCCAACAGTCGAGCACGGAAACTCGTGGTGTATGTTGATCCTGGTTACGCACAGCATAACTTCACGCCACACAATCTCACATGGAAAGGGAGTGATAAAAGAAGTTACCGATACGAACCAGTGAGCCGTGCTCATTTGGCCAAAGCCATCACGACGATGAGCCAGGATGATGTGATGATGTTACATGGAAGGGTCATAGATAACTCTAAGATACCTGGCCATGAGAGATACGATACACTCTTGACTAAAAGAGTCAGTCAGGTTATCAATGACTTGGTACAAAGGTGGCAGAGAGGTAACATGAGAAAGACAGAGAGACACCGTGGTTCTCGTTAACCTGCACTCCGCCATGGTTAACTTAACAATCCAAGAATTGGGCTTCGCAATCCGAGATCTGTACGAAGAAGAGAATACTCGACAGCCAATTCAATGGTTGATCCAAAGACTTGTTGCGTAGCACCAGCGGTAGCATCAGTGATCTTATCCAAGGACAAATTCCTTCATATCTGGTAACTCCCAACACAACAAACAAATTGTGCAATCAGCATCCCTGGAAACAATCAGTACAACACAGGTACAAATTACCTTTAACATGGGTACAGCCACACCCATACATGGGGACTCCCAGACCAGACAGCTGGCATTTTTGTTGAATTTACCACTGGTCAAACCCGAAAATGTATTCCGATTGCGGACAGTATTGAACGTGGGTACATGGAATAACGACATCTCCTATAACATGTAGCCAGTAAAACAATTTCCCCTTGTTCTACCTTCCTTTTAGTATGTTTTTTCGTATTTCAAATGTAATCATGATAAGTTGTGACGTGCACGTGTGTTGTAAGGAAAAATAACTAGAGTAATATTGATGATTCATGATGGAAAAGTGCATATATTCTTTATTTTATAAATGACCTGTGGCCAAATGACCCCCGATCATTTTTAAAAGGGCGGATGTTGTATATGCCCCCCCTTTCCATCTTAATATTAACAAGGAATTTTTCCATACATATAGATACATATTTCTATTGCTTTTTTATTTAATAATGTACAAAAACACCAAACCAGACCTCAGCATGGCATGTGGAGGTCATATTTACCATGACCCACTAACACGATTTTGACGTTCAGAGCCCTCCCAGGGTCAGAGGGAGCAGATAGAGAACAGAGCACAGTGGATTGCAAGGGGCTGACGTAAACACAAAGCCAGGGTCACTGGGAGTTTGCGTTAGCCTAGATCTAGTTAAGTCAAAAAGCTAATTGGTTCTGCATTACTATTAAAGTAACTTAAAGTCGGAATTTAGCGACAGGGTAGGCTAAAGTTATTGATCTTCACACCCACTTCAATTGAACCCTGCCACAAGCTACGTCAATGTAACCATCACCCGTCTATTAATTTAATATGAAATGTATTTACATATTTTAATAATTTCTATACGACTTGACCCGAAGCCTATAACAATCAGGTTTTCCTAAGTCAACATGAATGCTTCAATCCGCCCATACGCAAATAATAAGCAGGGTTAAAGTAAGAGTAGAGAGGAAAAAAATGCAAGCGCACAGCAAAACTGCAACATAAGCAAAGGGCGATGTTAAACCCAGGGTCGGAGAGAAAGGGAGATCACGGCCGTCTTTGTATCCCCGCAGCGCGGGGTAGGAGTGTGTATACGCTCGGGGAAACATGAGTCAAACACCACAACGGGAAGCTGACACAGACCTTGGATTAATACAGAATCATAACTGTGGAACTCTGATGAAATGAAATGTTAACTTAAAACTTTTTAACCATTTCTTTGTGCGTCGGTGAAAGTCGTAGAGAATATCGCCCCTCCCTCCAGGTTGTGCACCCAGACAGAGAGGCGCCTTCGAGACAATTTATAACATTTGATTGTTTTACTTGTGGGTTTTATGGTAGGAGTATGACAACGGAATATACCGTGGGTGATGCACACAATGACACACACTGACACATATACGGACACACGCACGGACGCAGATACATACGGACAAATCCTGACACAGCAAAAATCGAAAGAAACCCCGCCTTGGGGGCAGGATCCGAGTGAAGGGATTTTTGGGCATAAAAAGAGGATCCTGAGCATTGAAACCAGAGTTCGACTCGGAGGAGCAACTCGAAGAGTTCGACCGGGGGGGGGGGGGGGGGGGGTCGGCTCACCAGAGTTCGACCGGGGGGTCGACTCTTGGGAGACAGTTCGACTCGGAGGAGGTCAGAACGCGAGAGAGTTCGATCAGTGAGTCGGCTCAGGAGCAGTTCAAATCGGGAACGAGAGCAACAGGTCGCCAGCCGGCGAGCTGCAGAGCAGGGGGCGGCGAACAGAGGCCAAAGTGGCCCGTCGCTACCCACTGACGTTGGCAAGACTTGCAGGGTAGTGAGGCGTCACCTAGTGTGATTTCCAAGAGCTGAAAGACAGAGTATTGCTGAAAGTTTAATTTACATTCAGTCCAGCTGCAGATCGACCGACACACCAAGCAAGAGCTTCTGCAAACCAGAGCAAGAGTACGTGCGACTTGAGTCATCCAGCAGTGGAGACAAACCTGCTGTCAGAGAACCAGTACGAGCGCGTGCGACCTGAGCTCATCCAGCAGTGGAGAGAAACCTGCTTTCAGCAAACCAGCAACGAGTACGTTCGAGTTCTCCACACAGAGAGATGGAGCGTGCCGATGCAGCTCATCCAGCAGCGGAGAGAAACTGCTGTCAGCGAACCAGCACGAGCGTGAACACGCAGCTCATCCAACAGTGGAGAGAGGTGTCCACTGAGCAGCACTGAGAGCGATCAAGCAACTCTCCCCCGTGGACAGAGGCTGGCTGCTGTGTGGAGGAGGGAACGCCGATACGTATGATGCACCCCCACGCACCTCACCGCTCGAAAGGGAGCGAGTCTACTTCTCCTACAAGCGATGCCAACTTCGGCGTATGTTAACGCAAATAATTAATTCCAAACACTGACTATTCAAAACAATTCATATCACTCAAACACACACGGGTCCTTAACCAGAAGCAAACACTCAAGTCCGTTAACCATCTGGCTGTGGAAGCATCGATCATGTGATAACAGTCCGTCGTTTATAAGTATATTCGTAATTTTCCTATTTAATCTTTTTTTTGGACTGTACTTCTAATCGCATAAGTTACCAACCGATCCATCAATACGGATTAACCCTTGGCACATTCGCCACGGAGCTATGCTCCCGGGGAGGAATCGTGCTAAACCGATTTTCTGATCATACAATCTTATTCACAAATTAATTAATCTCCCGTGAGATAACACGTTCCGCCGCATACCCTCACACTAAGCCATTTCAGTAATCTTATAGTCTGTCCGGTGGATCTGTTGTTACATTTATGCCTTTGGAAATAATAACTGTTTGATTGTCTTTTTATATGAATACCGTTGCAGGTTAATCAATCGCCTGTGATAATGTGCTGACCATTTCAAGCATAATGATCGTTCATATTATAATGTATAAGCTTTTGTGTAGCATAGCATTTGCATGTCCTGACTCTCTCTCTCACTAACAGCAATCGCTTTATGCGGGGTCCATGTGTTATCAAAGTGCAATCGTACAGTCGTTGATGATACTATCTTGATACCGTGTGGATACCGTGTTGAAGTTCCGAGATTGAGAGTTCACATACATATTATAGTTAAGGTTTAATTAGAAAATAAATTGATTAATACAGAAGTGGTCGTGTGATTCTTTCCTGAAATTTTTGCATAAGATCTGTATCCTGCGATGAGATATGAACTCGGGAATCTAAACTATAAACACACCAATCCACACTCATTAAACGTTAAAGCGAATGATATGAACTTGGGACCTAAAATATGAACACTCCGGGATGTTAAAGAGATAATAATTGTATGATACTGATCGATAATACAGACAACAAGGCCGAATTGACACTAGCATCAACAATACAATTGATTGCATTATCCTGGTTAATAACACCACCTCGTCAACGAGGCGGGGCCTGATTATCATAAAGGCTATCATTAACATAACCACACCCACTCGTATAAATGAATACGATTACCTCTCGAATTAGCATAGTTATATGCATAATTACACGAATTAACATAATTTCGGATTAATTATGCAAATTTCGAATTTCATTTAATTTTCATTATTTTTCATCAATTTTCACACACCCACATATACAACACACCCATAAAAAAATACCCCAATGATAAAGAAAAATATATTAAGGAAGTGACGAAAGTGAAGAGGCCTCAAAAAACTTATGTTTTAGGAGCCCCATCTGCAAGATATGGAACATACTATCCCTCTCTGGTACAGCTGGATCATGACAACTTATTCTGGTGCAAGGCGGCGAAGGATGGCAGGATTACATTCACTTGTTTTGCCTGTTTTAGCACGTTAGTTATAACGACAGTATATTCGCAGACGTTTCAGACAATTGTATTGGGAGATCCAGAGCGTGACGGACAGACACTTGCTAATCTCCATATATATAAAAGGAAAAGTTGTGAATGTGTGTCTGTTCAAAATGTTTAGCGTACTTCCCGACATGCAACAAACTGGAAATTTGCCATGTGGGTACTTTCCAGACTGTACACCATGCAAAAATTATTAAAAATGCTTTTTTTTAGTGGGGGGGAGATCAATAATGAATATTTTTTGCACGGCTATTGAGCTGTGACGTCAAATCTGTCACGTGACCCTCGCATGTGGAAGCCTAACGCATTGTAGTTTAGCAGTTTGCGCGCTGCGCTACGAACCCGGCAACCCGAGTTCGATTCCCACTCACGGCCACCACAGGTGATGATTATTTTAACCGGTCCTGGGCTTCCCTTAGGTCGACTCAGCCTCAAACGAGTAACTGCTGTGGTGTGTCAACATTGCCACTGGAGAGACAAAGGCGGCCGGGCGTGCTGCTGTCACCCACCCCCTCGTGTGCCGTGCTGGCCTTCATAGGTGCTCGCTAACAGCACTTGCCCCCTACAGGCTACACGGAGGATTTTGTCTTCATACTGTGTGTGGGAGGGGACTGCGTAGCGTTCGCGCGCTGCGCTACGAACCCGGCAACTCGAGTTCGATTCCCGCTCACGGCAACCACCGGTGACAATTATTTTAACCGGTCCTGGGCCTCCACTAGGTCGACTCAGCCTCAAACGAGTAACTAGTGTGGTGTGTGAACATCGCCACTGGCGGGACAAAGGTGGCCGGGCGTCGTGAATCCAAGTCGCTGGCGAAGCCGGGTAGTACAGCTAGTTATATATATACATTAAGACCACCTGCATATACACTTGTCGCTAGTTCCTAATGGACCCCGAGAAAAATCCAAGCAACCACGGGGAGAACATGCAAACTCCAAATATACAGACGTCAAGGTCGGGATTGACGCCAAGGCCTCCCGTATACCAGGCGAGGTAGTTAACATTTCACCACCGTGGCGCCACACAGCTGGGTACAATTCAACTCCTGCCACCCAAACATAGACGCCAATTCCTGCACTATCCCGGGTGAAACCCGGACAGGAGGCAAGCCTACTCGGCATGCAGAGGCCTTCATCCAACAGTTGATTGAGAAAGGGTTGTACATGATGCATATAAAGTAAGACTGCCAGGACTGCTGCTTCACGTTTGTTTTTATGATGCATACCCAGAGACAGGCACTAACACATCCTTATGGTCTCGGCTAATGTCTCCGTCTGTTTCGTTTTGCCTCTACATTTATCAACTATGAACAACTTGCATCATCCTTAGATTATAATAGCATTTTAACTCAAAAGCAGTCGAAGTTTAGTTCCCCAGTTGTAAATTCCATTCACGGTTATTTGGACAACATTGCGCAATGCTCCATTGCTTTATAAAGTAGAATAAATACAAACACGTGCATTAATCAATCAGATTTCCATTTCAGACATTTTGATCACCACATTTTAAAGATCACTAGCTCAAGGCTCTCGGAGTTGGCTGATTCTGCCAGTAATTGAACCATAAGTCACGAAATAAAACTGAAAACCGACGGAACGTATTCCTCCCCATATGCGCGTCTCCACACGGCAAATCCCATCAGCCACAGCCTTCTGAGGGTGTGGATCATTCAGCAGCATTGGTTTAAAACAAGCAAAATCTGGACTAGCTTTGACATTCAGTGTTTCATCAGCAGTAAGGCTGCTTGTTTGAACCAATGCTGGTGAACTGCCAGATGTTTGTAGGCAAGAACTCTCTCTGTAAGATATGAGGCTGAGATCTACACATAACTCTAAAATACACAACATAGAACGATCGTCACAATTGTTGTTGTGAATATTCTTTTAAAAAATAAGCAGACATTTCGCTTCCTGCCCATATTTAAGTCATACTCATCCCTGAAAATGGAAGGAACCGGAAAGAGAGGAAGACCTCAGAGAACGGCTTGACGGCGACATAAGAGATTGGTGCCAGAGAGATGTGGCCACTACTCTTTGGTTCTATTCGGTAAAATCACGTAGGTAAAAAAATAAAACTGAATAGAACCAAAGAGTATGGATCCTTGCAGTCACGAAAGCTTCAAATCTAGAATGTGGCCACTAGTTGTAGCATATTGGCACAAGATAGAGGAAAGTGGAAATAAATGACAAAACGTGCAGTGGACACTTACGGGCGATCTCACCATGGATGGTGATGATGATACTCCTCCCTTTGTCAATCCACTGCTGGATGAAGGCCTCCCTATGCCGTGTGGCGTTGGTCATGGGGATTAGACTATACTTCACCACGCTGGTCAGTGCGGGCTGGTGAAGGTGGGATGGCCCAGGAAAGGCTCAGACAGCACTCGCGACTAATGTAGCCGTGGCAGGGAAATCACAACGTTGCGCGCTAACCACGGCACCACCGCTCCCCTATTTTGAGTGAGCCAATTTTCTATTCTCTGGCTTCATTTGGGAGTTTATTACGGCTTCATACTTGGTCATTATGTTTTCTCATCACAGTACATACTGTATGTATAAACACTCATTAAATTTGTGGTCAAGACTTCCCAATATAGGGCCACCAGAGCTAGGGCAATTGTTAGTAGCGTCGGTTCCGGCTGCCTTCCCACTCGTCCATGGTTTCACCTCGCGCCTTACACACTTGGAGGTGTCATCGGCGATTTGGATAAATGAAGCTATGTACTCATACGGTATAAAAATGCAATGCTTTATCACTGTCATCCCCGTGTAGCCTTTTCAGTACTGTTGGAGCAAGTGCTGTCAGCGTGCCGGCATGCGCACGAGGAGGGATGTGGGTATCACTGTCACCCAGTATGGATGTGGGTATCACTGTCACCCAGTATGGATGACAGTGATACCCACATCCCTCCTCGTGCGCATGCCGGCACGCTGACAGCACTTGCTCCAACAGTACTGAAAAGGCTACACGGGGAGTCTTTGGCGTTACCTATGTGAAGACGCGTTTGCATGCGTGTGCGCGCGCGTATTTTATATATGTGTGTGTGCACGTGTTCCTATTAACTGCTGTCATATGCCTCCCCACTGCGCGAACTAATTCTAGCCTGGAGCTCGGGGCGGATAAATAAATAAATAACTCATTAATAAATGTTAAGTGCGGGAGCCAGTCACGTGGCTCCCCTTAATTGGAACTCAGCTGTGCCAATTTTCCAGAGACTTTCACCAAAATAATCCCCAATGCGTCCTACAAAAAAAACACCTCAAAGAAGGCGTCCCCATTAATGAGACGGAACAAGCAGCCGCTGCGAGGATCCTGCTCCCTGCGTAAAAAAAGGCTTTCGTGATCACGACCCGAGTTCGATTCCTGCTCACGGCCAACATCGGTGACGAATACATGAATCGGTCCTAGTCCTCAAGTGCCCGGTGCAGTGTGTAAACATCAGCATTGGGGAGACAAAGGCGGCCGGGCATGGTGCTGACCACCCACCTGCTCGTGTGCCGTATCAGTCTTCATAGGTGCTCACTAACAGCACTTGTCCTAAGTCTATTCAGGCTATACACGGAATATTTGTCTTTAGATATTTGTACAGGCAGTCCCTGACTTACGAATTGGTTCCGTTCCTGAGATCCGTAATAAGTCGAACGGTTCGTAATTCTGAACACAATAATTCACTGTATAGATACGGTCAGTGTTATAAATATCTTATGGTTCAACAAAAAGATAAATAACTAATATTGTACATTCATGTAATACTGTGATAAATAATATATCATGAATACAACATAAAATAAGGCAACATGAAAATTAATAAAAAAAAATCTGTTGTATTTTCACTTACCTTGAATCCTGATGCTGGCTTGCACACACACAGACGGTGGCACGCGCACACACACACACACAACATGCAGCGGCAATGATGCTCCGTATAGCCTTAACAGACTGTTGGGGCAAGTGCTCTTTTCGAGCACCTATGAAGGCCGGTACGGCACAGGAGGGGGTGGTATGGCCATCTCAAAGCCCGGCCGCCTTTGATTTTTCGGTGGTGATGTTTACACACCGCACCATGTACTCATTTAAGGCTGAGTCAACCTAGGTGAGGCCCAGGACCCATTCAGATAATCGTTACTGATGTTGGTTGTGAACAGGAATCGAACCCGCGTTGTCGAACTCGTAGCACACCAAAGTAACTATTGTACTACCGCTCCCCACGTTCACAAGGAGGGGGCACGCGCGTTTATGCACACAACAATAACCGCCATTTGCCACGAAGTGGCGGTGACATCACGACGGCGCTTCTGCCAGGCTAAGCGTACTCTAAGGCCACGCAAAGTGTCAAACATCCACTGACAGGAGGTAACGGGACAGACCCGGGTGCCATGGGTTGACTAAGATGACTAGCAGATGCACCACCTGTGCCAACTTGCCGTGTTTGCTGTGTTTTATCCACCCTGCGCTTCGCTCTTTGTGAGCGTCGCTCCTCTGCCCTCCGATGTTGTGAGAAGGCGACTGCCTCCAACTACCGATTATCATCCTTCACAAGCCCCCTCCACAGAGGCCGATCTTAAAACCGCAGACATGCGTGCACACACACACATTCACTTTCACAAACACTGTGGTGCCGCCGCAACGGAGCCGCTCCGTCGGGGCCGTACCCACCGCCGTGACGCCGCCACCAAGAAGCGACGGCACCGACGCTGCTCGCCCCTCACCGCCCCCCACATGAACATTTTGGTACTGCCAAAGGAGGTCTAATGATGTAGATGCTCACCCCGAGCCCTCATTACTTTGATAGTGCATTGTCTTTGAGCTGTACGCCTTTTGGCATCATCTGGTCGAGCACCAATTGGGTCGAGGCTCAAAAGAAAGCCGTCTCTTGGTGTGGACCAATCAGTTTCAAGGACAATGCATATATTATCATAGTATTTTATTTTGTTTGCATTTTTACTGCAGCTATTGTGGTTAATGCAGACATGAATCCTTGTAAAACGGTTTCAGTTTTGTTGCCAGAAAAAAGGGGAAAACCCCTATTATTACATTTTGGTACTGGCAAAGGAGGTCTAATTATGTAGATTCTCACCCCGAGCCCTCATTACTTTGATAGTGCATTGTCTTTGAGCTGTACGCCTTTTGGCATCATCTGGTCGAGCACCAATTGGGTCGAGGCTCAAAAGAAGGCCATCCCTTGGTATGGACCAATCAATTTCAAGGACAATGCATATATTATAATAGTATTTTTTGCATTTTGACTGCAGGTATTGTGGTTAATGCAGACATGAATCCTTGTAAAAAGGTTTCAGTTTTGTTGCCAGAAAAAAGGGGAAAAGCCCTATAATTACATTTTGGTACTGGCAAAGGAGGTCTAATGATGATGATAAAACATTTTGCTTTGAAGGTCTGGCTCTCTGAATAACTCTCCCAAATTATCAAAATATATTGGTAGTGTGCTGCTATAGACCGCCTAGTGGGAAGGATGTTAAAGCTGCATCTGCACTGAGAGAGCGTTTTGGGGGCCTCCCTAAAGGTGAAATAGTTTTAGTGGGTGATCTAAATTGGAATTGGCTAAACCCGCTGGCCGTGGCCACAAATTTTGCAGATGAATTTAACCTGTTTCAACTAATAAATGTCCCCACAAGACCCAACCTAAAAAATCCGGCACAGTCATCTCTGCTTGACGTCCTATTGACAAATGCCCCTCACAATTTCGCATTGACTGGTGTTCTGGGTAATAACCTTAGTGATCACTCCTTCATTTTTGGGGTGAGATCATCAGCCAGACCCAAAGCCCCCCCCCTAAATTTGTTGAGAAGCACTCTATGATACACTTCAGCACTCAGGCATTTACTAATGATGTGCTTCACTCGGATATTGACAAGGTCTGTGGTATCTCCAACCTGACTACGGCTTGGGAGATCTTCAGGTACACGTTTCTCCAAATTCTTAACAAACATGCTCCGTTGGTTAGATTTCAAACTAAAGGCAACCACCCACCATGGTTTAATCCTTAGATTACAAAGCTCATGAAAACTAGGGACAAGGCTTGGGCATGTGCTCAGAAAAGTAATTTGGTCAATGACTGGCTAGAATACAGGATTTTAAGGAATAGATGCATCAAAAAAATACGGCATGCAAAAAATGCCTACTTTTCCTCCACTCTCTGAGCTTAACTGAAATGGGGAATATTTTTCTGAAGCTGGTAATCTTTTTGATAATGTATTGGGATTTTAACACGTAGGCTTTCGCGACCAATATTATTAATAATAAAGATTTTTGGGTTAGATCACGTTATTTATAAATGTGTTGTAACCCTCCACCACCCGACACGGCCAATCAGCAAAATAAAGTGTCACGTTGACAAAAGACAATTAGTTCACTACTTTAGCCCACCAGTGTGTTGAACGGTGAATCCACAACATTTACAGTTTGATTACGACGTTTCGCTGGTAATTACGGTTTTTAAAAATGTATTCAGTGTCACGGCGGAGATACAAAACAAAGCAAATACTGAGGGGCCGCCCCCTCGCTTGCACCGCGAAGGCCCCGCTCGGCCACCGACACGTCTGCAGGACCGGAATCGCTCCTGACACAGCACTTGCCACATCTGTACATGCAGGGGCTGCCCCCCCTCCCGCCTCACACGCCCTCCCTCCCGGGTGCCAGAAAAGGCCCCCACCCCCCAGCCGCCCTAACCCACCCTGGGCAGCGGCCACTTCCATCTTTCCCTCGCGGCCTCATGTCCCAGTCTCATCCTGTCCACTTCCACCACCCTCTCCAACAACCTTCTTGCCACATAGCATGCCTCCAATGGGGACATCTGGGACCCCTCCACCTCCTTTTTGCGTGCTTTCCACAAGGCCTCCTTCATTGCTCCTATTATGGCCCACGCCCGGTCCCTGTCCTCCTTTTCCACACCCCACAGTTCCTCCCACATGACGTCCCCTATCGTCACCCTCGACAGTGCGAACCGGGCCAGCAACAGCATGCTCCTCCTCCATACTTCCTGGTCAAAGGGGCATGCCACCATCATGTGCACTGCATTTTCGTCCCTGTTGCAGCCCCTCAGGCACTTGGGGGTGTGTGTCATTTATCGGCCGTACATAAAACCCCTCGTTTCCAGCTTGCCCCGGGCTACCAGCCATGACAAGTCCCTCTGTTCCTTCGCGAGCGCCGCCGACAACACGTTTTTCCAAATTTGTCGGTGCACCTCCCTCCTTGCGCCTGGCACCTCATCACAGGCTTCCTTTTTCTCCGCCTCGGCCCGCACTTCTCTGGGAGTCCACCGTCCCCCCCACCGGTTCAGGCCGTGTTGCCCAATGAAGTCCCCCACCACATCACTTATCCAGCCCCCCGGCCAGTCCAAAGGTATATTCCTCTCTACCTGGGTCATCCCGAGGCCCCGCAGGCGCCACGTCAGGCGATACCAAATGTAACACGCCACCTTGCCCCGCGGCTCCGCGGAGAAGAACAGTCTCAGTGCGTTATATACGAAGGTCGAGTTCAGGGCGTACTCCACATTTGGGGTACCCCTCCTCCCGTTCCAAGCCCGCATACACAGCACGGCCCTCCTCACCCTCTCCATCCCTCCCCCCCAAATAAACCCGAAAAGCGCCGAGGTCAAAACCTTGACCTCCCTCTTACCAGGCGGGAAAACCTGCACCAGGTAGCTTAAGGTTGGCATTATCTCCATCTTTACCACCATAATCCTGCCGGCCATCGTGAGTCACGGCCCTACCCACTTTCCCAGATGACCCTTTGTCTTCCTTACCCTCTTCTCCCAGTTATGTTTCCCCGACCTATCCCTACAAAAGGTCACCCCTAGTACCGTTATCTCTTCTGTCTGTAAGCTCAGTTCTGGTGGCCGACCCTCGAACAGCCTCGAGTCCCCAAAAGCAATTAACTCGCTCTTTCTCGCATTGACCTTCAAGCCGGAGGCCGCACAGAACCTTCCTGTCCCCTTCAGTGCTCTCTATACCGACGCAACGTCCCTTTACATCACAGCCACATCATCCATATACAAGGTTACCTTCCCTTGCTCTTTGTTCCCCAGTATTGTCACCCCCCTAATCCTTTGGTCGTCTCTTATTGCCTGCGCTAGGGGCTCCATACCCATAACGAATAGGACCGGGGACATCGGGCATCCCTGCCGTACCCCAGACCCTACTTGGATAACCCCCGAACGTTCCCCATTTATCAAGGTTCTAGCTCTAAGCCCACCATATAGTCGTGCCACCCACTCCACCAGGGGCCCACTCATTCCCATCCTCGCCATCACCGCCAGCATATATTCATGTGAAAGTCGGTCAAAAGCCTTGTCCAGATCCAAGCTCAGTATCCCTAGCAGGCACCCCCTTTCTCTTTCTATTGCCTCCCTCAGTACCACCAAGGAATCTGCGATCCTCCTCCCCGGGACCGCGCACGTCTGGTCCGGCCCTACCACCTCCCCCACCACCCCCCCAAATCACGCCGCGACTATCCTTGCCAGGATCTTATAATCCGCATTATGGAGAGTTATCGGCCGCCAGCTTCCCAAGTCCTTACGGTCCCCCTTCCCTTTATAGATCAGGGTAACCAACCCCTCCCGCATATCATCCAGCACCCGGCCCTCCTCTAAAGTTTCGCTACAAATTTGTAGTATATCCTCCTTCAGGAGCTCCCAGAATTTGACGTAGAAATCCGCTGGGATCCCGTCCGGGCCTGGGGTTCTGTTTCTATTCAATCCCTTTACCGCCTCTTCCACTTCTCCCTGCCAAATCTTTCCCTCTAGCGCCTCCGGGTTCCAAACCCTCTTCCCCAATGCCCCCAGCAGTTCCTCCCGCTTCCCCCCATCTATCCCTTTTCTCTCATACAACTCCCTATAGAAATCCTCCGCTACACTCATCATCCCTACCATCGTCGTCTGTCTACCCCTGGTAGGACTTACCAATTCCCTCATTGCATTATCTTCCTCCCTACCTGCTTTAAAGAAAAACATTGTGCGCCTTTCCCCTTCCTCTGTTGCCCTGACCCTCGCCCTGTATACTAATTGCCTAGCCCTTCTTTCCAAAACTGAAGCTACTCTCCCTTTCAACTCCCCTATCCTTTCCCCCATCGGGAACCCTAGCTCTAGCAGCCTGTACATTTTCTCTAGCCTAGTATTCCACTGCCTCAATTCCCTACCCACTCCCTTCCTCCTACTATGATGCTGGAAGAACGTTTTTATCCTGTCCTTTATCTGGCCCCACCATTCCACCCTCGTGGGGAAACAATCTTGCAACGTCCTCCAGCTTTTGTATTTTTGTACGAAGTTCCCCACCACTTTCTGGTCCTTCAACAGGCCCACATTCATTTTCCATACTCCCTTCCTTCTCCTCGCCCCACCTGGGATCGCAAAACCCCGCCACTACCATTTTGTGGTCAGAGAGGGGAAATGGCTCCACCCCCGCACTTCCCACTTCCACTTTGGCAGAGACGAAAATAAAGTCAATCCGTGACTGCGTTCCCCGCCCTTATCTGACCACGTATACCCGGGCCGCGCACCATGCACCTTCCTGAATGCATCTACCATACCAAGGTCCTCCATCAACTCTTTCAGTTTTCTGGAGGAAGAGTCTAATTTCCTCCTCCCCTTTACCGACACCAGGTCCGCCAAGTGTATCAGGCAGTTGAAATCACCCACCACGATGACTTGTCTCCTGGTGGTCAATAGGGCCGCCAAGCTCTCCCACACCTCTGTCCTTTCCATGCACCGTAACCGGGGCGTACACGTTTACCAGTCGAAACTCCACGCCTTGGTAGGATACATCCACACAGAGGAGCCGGCCCGGTATCACTTCTTGCGTCCCTTCCACCCTCATTTCCCTCCTGCCTAGGAGGGTAACCACGCCGGTACATCGGTTCTCATTGCTACCCGACCAAACATCGTGGCCGTTCCAATCTTCCAGCAGGGCCTCCGAACCCAGGGTATGTGGTAGGTGGCATTCTTGGAGGAAGATCACATCTCTTCTGGTGGTCTCCAACAAGTGCATGATTGCCCCTCTCCTTCCCTTCCCCTTCATCCCTCTCACGTTTAGAGACGCCACGGAAATGTCCATGCCGAAGTGTGCTTTATTCTGTTTCCGATTCCGCTGTGCGCTTCCCCCATCCGCCCTTGCCCGCCTTCTCTCTCACTTTCTTCCTCCCCTTCAACCTCCGGGGCTTCCCCCTGTTCAAACGTCCCCCCCCCCCTTCCGCCCTCCCCCATCTAGACTCCTCCGTGTCCGGCGAGGAGCCTGAAGGGCCCGTGTCATGCTGGGGGCCAGCCCTTTTCAGGGCTCTGTCCAGTATCCTCTTCCTCCCAACCGTTTCCTCCCATGCTCCGTCCGCTCCTTCCTCCACCCGCTGCTCCTCCTCGCCCTCCTCCTCACCCATTACCTCCACCCAGTCCCCCACTGGGGTTCCTGGGTCTTCTTTCCTGTCTCTCCTCCCCTCCTCCCCCCCCCTCCCCCTCCAGTGGTGGTATTGCTTCCCTCCCCACAGGTCCATCCCCCTCACCCTCCCCATGGGGTCGTTCTTCCTCCGCCTCTCCTTCCTCTTCCTCTTCCCCACCAAGCTCCCGGCCCGATTCCCGTCCGGCCGCCTCCTCCGCTACCTCCCCTGCTTGTCCATTCAGGTATGCCCACACCCTCTTGGCATAAGATTCTGGGCAGGATCTATACAGGTGCCCTCTGCTACCGCAGAGGTTGCAACGGGCCGGCTCCCCGCATTCCTCCACCGTGTGGTCCGGCGCCTTGCACCTATAACAAATCCATGCCTCGCACGCTGCCGCCAGGTGCGCCCTTCCCCCACACCTCGTACACAATTTGGGTTGGCCCGCGTATACGACGTAGCCTTTGTTCCCCCCAATGTTCAAAGTGCTCGGGATGTGCCTCAGAGCCCCCCACCTCCGTCTTCAGGCGCACCCTCCACTGGCTGGCCCCCGTCCACATCTCAGCCGCGTCTTGCACCCTCTTGCAGCCAGACAAGAACACGCAGTGCTGCCTCAGCCACACCTCCACATCCTTGTCATGTAGCGCCTCGTTGTACAGGAAGACGGTTACAACCTTTGTTTCCAGGTCTGACAGCAGCCACGTCCTCATGGAAGTCAGGGGCTTCTCCCCTGCCCTCTCCTCGAAACGGGTGAAGAAATTCTGCAGCAGAAGATTTGAATTAAAACTCATGTCAAACGCTCTCCCCCCCGGCAGAGCATTCAGGTAGTAGAGATCCGCCACCTCCACCCGCAGCATCCCGAGCATCACCGTCCTCACGAAAGTTGTTCTATCCAGAGTCACCTCCTCTTCCACGTCGTCCTTTAATTCTACCCTTACGCAGTTGTGCCTCCTGGCATGCGTTGGCGTCAGGCTCGCCCCGGCTCCACTGTGCCACCTCCCCGCTCCTCCGCTGGGTCTCCCCGCTCTCACCGGGCCAGCATTCGCAGTCCTCTCCCTCCACTGCCCCTCCCACGGCCCCTGGGTTGCTGGCACCCCTCCTGCTCCTTCCTCCCTACTCTGCTCGGGGGCACTCCCTCCCCATCCTCCCGGCGCTTCCCCTCGTTCTCTTCACTCATCCCTCCCCGTTCCCTCCGGCCCATCCACCCTCTCCACACCCTTCCCACGTTGCACCTCACCCATCACCTCCCCCGCTCCAGACGGGCCCGCGCTGTCCCTCTAGTCACTCTCAGCTCCCCGGGCACCCTCCATAGTCCGTGGCATACGCTGCTTCTCCGTCTCCTTCCCCGCCGTATTCATGCACTCGTTGCAGTGGGATCCCCCCTCCCGCAGCGCGAGTGGCTCCCCCACCCTCCGGCAGCAAGGCCACCCCAGACCATTCGGTGTGGGGCCCTCGCAAACCCTGGGGTGGCTGGAGAGTCCACGGGATGCCGACGTATGCCGCAGTGGCACCTCAGGAAGAGCGGGTTCCGCTGGTGATTACCTCCAGCCTCATCGGGCAATTCGCCAGAATGGTAAAGCCCTCACTTGCTCTTGGTCTTAAATAGAGCAGCAGGGTGACGTCATCATTTAACTCATTTCAGGTGCAGTGATTTGAGGCAGAGGGGGGGTATTGTAATTACATAATCGATTGGTAATCAGTCAATGGTTATGATTAGTAATGAGTTGTAGATTAGTAATTAGTTGTAATGTGTTATTGTGATTATATACTACATTAGTAATCCGTTAATTAATGTGTTTCCCCTATAAGGAATTGTAATATGTATTATTTAATAAAACGCTTCCTAGCCGCACTAATCCTATAGCTATCAGAACGATTAAAGTTATTTATGTTTCTCTCAATTTCAATGGATTCTCTAATTAGTCTTTGCCAGTAATAATTATTTTTATACAACACTTCAACGTTATCAAAATCAATTGAGTGTCCTTGTTGACAAGCATGTTCTGCCACTGCCGACAGTTGTATTTGAGATCATTTAATATTTCTTTGGAGTTGTTTTAGTCTTATGCTGATGTTACGTCCCGTCTGTCCAATATAGCATCTGCTACATAAACAATAAATCCGATATACACCTTCTGTTGATAATTTAGGTAATTCGTATTTCCTGCAAGATGCTAGTTTTTGAATTGTGTGTACTGTACCAAATCTTACTGTAATGTCTTACTTTTGCAAAACACGGGCTAATTTGTCAGTTACTCCTGAGATATATGGGATTTTAATTGTTTTAAGAATCTGATCCCTTTCAGCAGTGAAACTTGCTGACCATTGTTTAAAAAACACTTACTTCTTATGGAGAGGGGATTTCTTTAAACAAAAGGAAGGAACAGCAAAGGGCTCTCTTTTATCTCCTGCTATAGCAAATCTGTACATGGAAAACTTTGAAATAAGAACACTTGCCTCGAGCACTTTAAAACCATCTTTTTGGTTTAGATATGTGGATGACACTTTGGTTGTCTGGCCACATGGTAAAGATACACTTAATGATTTTCTAAATCATCTCAATACACTAAACCCGGCCATCCAGTTCACCATGGAAATGGAGGTGAATAACACACTCCCGTTTGTAGATATTTTGCTTGGACATGGCATAAACGGTAAAATAACACACAGCGTTTACAGAAAGCAAACGCACACTGATGCCTATCTGAATGCAGATTCGCATCATCATCCAACTCAGAAATCCTCTGTTATCAAGACGCTCATACATCGGGCTAAAACAGTGTCAGATGGTGAAAGTCTAGTGAGAGAGATCAAACACGTTAAAGAAGCATTGCGACAGAATGGTTACAATAATACTCAAATTAACAGAGCACTGAATGCCAAATCACGATCGCAAAGCAATACTGCTGAAAGCGATCAGATTCTTAAAACAATTAAAATGCAATATATCTCAGGAGTAACTGACAAATTAGCCCGTGTTTTGCAAAAGCAAAACATTACAGTAAGATTTGGTACAGTACACAAAATTCAAAAACTAGTATCTTGCACGAAATACGAATTACCTAAATTATCAACAGAAGGTGTATATCGGATTAATTGTTTATGTGGCAGATGCTATATTGGACAGATGGGACGTAACATCAGCATAAGACTTATAGAACACCAAAGAAATATTAAATTATCTCAAACACAACTGTCGGCAGTGGCAGAACATGCTTGTCAACAAGGACACTCAATTGATTTTGATAACGTTGAAGTTTTGTGTAAAAATAATTATTACTGGCAAAGACTAATTCGAGAATCCATTGAAATTGAGAGAAACAGAAATAACTTTAATCGTTCTGATAGTTATAGGCTTAGTGGGGCTTGGAAGCGTATTATTAAATAATACATATTACAATTCCTTATAGGGTAAATACATATTAATTAACGGAATACTAATGCAGCATATAATCACAAAAAACACACATTACAACTAATTACTAATCTACAACTCATTACTAATCATAACCATTGACTGATTACCAATCGATTATATAATTACAATACCCCCCTCCGCCTCAAATCACTGCACTTGAAATGAGTTAAATGATGATGTCACCCTGCTGCTCTATTTAAGACCGAGAGCAAGTGAGGGCTTTACCATTCTGGCGAATTGCCCGATGATGCTGGATGTAATTACCAGCGAAACGTCGTATTCAAACTGTAAATGTTGTGGATTCACTCTTCAACACACCGGTGGGTTAAAGTAGTGAACTAATTGTCTTTTGTCAACGTGACACTTTATTTTGCTGATTGGCCGTGTCGGGTGGTGGAGGGTTACGACACATTTATAAATAACGTGATCTAACCCAAAAACCTTTATTATGAATGTATTCGGAGTCACCCCTGCTCATGCCAATTCCTATACCCCTGTCCAAACATTAAACGAATTTAGTTTCCAGCCAATCCACGAAAGTAATGTTCTGAAACAACTGTCCTACCTCAAAATGGTCCTCCTCTACCGGAGCAGATGGTATTCCCATCTTTGCTCTACTAACTGTTGGTCACCTAATATACAATGCTGCCTCTACTTGATTACTGTGATATCGTGTATAAATCAACCCCAAGTACTGTACTGAAGAAGCTTGATTCCATCTATCACTCGGCCTTAAGATTTGCATTGAACCGCCCATATAGGACTCACCACTGTGATCTCTACATTGGGTCAAACTTAACATCTCTCAATGTTCGACGACTTGTGCATCAGATTTTATTTATTCACGATGTACTTACAAAAAAATCTGCAGACGACCTGCTGGATCTCCTCTCTGTTTCAAATGTAGTGGTTGATTTCACTCGGACAACTTTTGTCTTTCTTCCAACACCACTTTATTTACAGTTCTCCACATGTCCTCAATCCTCCACAGTTCCCTTGTTGCCACAGCTCGCTCGCCGTGCTTCACTCGACTCGCTCGCCACCTTTGTCTCTCCAATCTTTACTTCTCCGTCAGCTCCGATGTCTCTGTGCTTCCCCCACTGCTGGCTGCTTCGTCTCTGCTCCCCGCTCTCCGCTATCACCGTGCTCTCTCTACTGCTGGCCGCTTCGCCTCTGCTCTCCACTCTCCGCTATCACTTTGCTCTCTCCACTGCTAACTGCTTCGTCTCTGCTCTCCGCTCTTCGTTATCACTGTGCTCTCTCCACTTCTAACTGCTTCATCTCTGCACTCTGCTCTTCGCTATCACTGTGCTCTCTCCACTGCTAACTGCTTCGTCTCTGCTCTTCGCTCTTCGCTATCACTGTGCTCTCTCCACTGCTAACTGCTTCGTCTCTGCTCTCCGCTATCCGCTATCACTGTGCTCTCTCCACTGCTAACTGCTTCGTCTCTGCTCTCCGCTCTCGGCTATCACTGTGCTCTCTCCACTGCTAACTGCTTCGTCTCTGCTCTCCGCTCTTCGCTATCACTGTGCTCTCTCCACTGCTGGCTACTTCTCTCTTCAGCTGCTCCACGTTCTGCCTCGTCCAGCCCCCTACTCCAACTCCCGTTTCTCCTCACGTCCCCCCAATATATCCCCACTCTCATTACACTCCAATAAATTAACCCACGTCCCAACGACGCTCCGCGTGGCTGTGCACCTGTTACCTCGCCAGACTTCCAGACGCCACTTCAGCCCTGACAACAACACCAGCCAATCACAACCGTCCTTGGCTCCCCAGCTTAATTGGCCCAATCGTTACCTCATCGCCCCAATATGACCCCTACTGTCCTGCTCCAATCTCACCAACTACCCCCATGCCCTATTTATTCTACTGCATTACCCCCCCCCCCCCCGTGTTGAAAAAATCTAGTCGTCCCGGCTACGACCATGCTTCGACTTCCGGGTAGTGGAGTACAACAAGGACATAACAATAAGAGCAATGCATCACAGAACTTCATACAACAACCGTAAGAAACGTAGAGTTAACGGAAGGTTCTTCCTTGGGAGTGAGTTCCAGCTGCCGGCCCATTTCCCCTGAACGGGACAATGTGGGGCAAGCACGGGGAATGCTCCCCTGTTAATTCAGGGCTGAGTCCGGTCCTCAATGCACGCCCGTCCCTGTCACAGCGACTATCCTCCGGCGGGACTGCCCATCGCCCCTGTGCGTTCCGGACAGTATCCCGAGATTGCGACCGGTCAGCCGGCTTCCGGCCAGTAAATCTGCCAGAACCCCCTCTCCGAGTCAATAGGAATGGTCCTGCAGGCACACGGGAGGCAGACTTCTGAGGCGCGTTCACATGCGACCGCATCACAGATTCGTCGGATACATCCAATACAGGCCGCTCTGGGATGGGAGATGACGCGTCGTAGGGCAATACAAATTGCTTAAGGCGCGACGGATGAACATACCATATGCGACGACCAAACCGAATCCGTACACTCTGGTCCCGGAGAGCCTCCACAATCTCGACGGGACCCTGCCAGTGCCGATGGAACTTCGGAGACGTTCTCACTGGTACCATGGGGCAGTGCAACCAAGCCCTGTCCCCGACACACCACGGCTCTCGAGGAGGCTGCGTACCATGCAGTCGTTTGTTGGCGGCTTGTCGTCGTGCTGTGTTACCCAACGAGGCCTCCGCAACCTCCCTCAGATGGTCCAATGCCACCTGCATGTGAGCAGGTACCGTCGACGACTTCCCTTGTGTTCGCACATCCAATTTGACCAAGGCCGGCGCCTCAGGTTCGCGACCATACATCAAATAGAAAGGCGAGTACCCCGTCGAGGCATGCGGGGCCAGTCTATAAGCGGCCAGGGTCACCGGAACGTGTAGGTCCCAATCATCCTGCGAGGAGTTAACCTGGTGGCAAAGCATAGACGTCAGCATCCTATGCAGGCGTACGACCATCCCGTCGGTTTGCGGGTGGTACGGGGATGTTCGAATATTTTTAGTCCCCAACGAATCACACATTTTAAGCAATGGGGACGAGAAATTCCTGCCTTAATCGGTGAGCAAGTGCTCTGGGGTGCCCTTATCGAGAACATATCTTTGTAGGAAAGCTTCTGCGATCGACCCCGCAGATTGGTCCACTAGCATAGGCCAGCGAGTAAGATACTCTACACCCACGAATAGATACTTGTGCCCCCGGGGGGTGATGGGAAACGGACCCAATATATCCAGGGTGACAATTTCATTGACGCACGGAACCCATATCGATTGCAGTGGTATGCGATAGGGTTGCGCCGGTGCCTTCCGCCGTGCGCATTCGTGGCATGTCTTAACATCTAGTTGTACATCGTTATACATTCCCGGCCAGTAAAATTCTTTCCCCAAGGTTAGCGCGGTCTTTTTCTCCCCTAAGTGCATCAATTTGTCATGGGTATCACGAATGAGCTTCCCACGCAACACGCTCGGAACAACAATACAGAATATTTGCGCTTTGACATCCCAGCGAACGAGGAGACCATCAATGAGTCGCAGAAAGGGGTGATCTTCTGATCCCCTTGAACGAGAGGCCCGAAGCCTCATTACTGGCCAGGGAGGAGTCATCTGCCTGTAAGCGTTTCCACTGGGCCAGCGTTAATCCCAATAAACCCGATCCCACAGCGGGAATCACTTCCGGCCGAATTGAATCTGCTGCAGCGACCATAGCCGGAATGCCCTGCAGCGGCAGACTACAACGCAGCGAGCCTTCCGCACACCGACACGAACCCGTCGGTTGCGGCAATCGCGACAAAGTGTCAGCGTTAACATGACACGTCCCCTTCCTATGCTGGATCGTGAAGGAAAATACTCCTGCAGGATCTCGAGCCAACGGGCCATCTGGCCCGATGGCTGGTACACTCGCAACGAGTATTGTAGCACCGCGTGATCAGTGCGGATCAGAAATTCCCTGCCATACAAGTACTGTCGGTACAATCGAACAAAGTGCACGATGGCCAGCAGCTCCCTGCGCATCACACAATATTTCTGCTCAGTCGGAGACAACACGCGGCTGCTGTACGCCACAACTTTCTCAATACCATCAACTTTTTGCGACAAGACTACGCCTATGCCCGTGTCACTGGCATCCATGTCGAGAATAAACGTTTTCGTGAAATCAAGGTATCCAAGCGGCAGCGCGTCCACCAAAGCGGCCCGCAGCGCCTCGTATGAACGTTGTTCATCGTCCCCCCACTGAAACTTCATGCCTTTACCAGTTAGCATGTGCAGCGGCCATGCAATCGTGGCAAAATCTTTAACGAACCGTCGATAATACGACGCAAAGCCCACGAAGCTACGCACTTCAGCTGCCGTCTTTGGTACTGGCCACGTTTGCACGCAGCTCGTCTTCTCCGGATCAGTGGCCACCCCTGACGCGCTAACAACGTGACCCAAATATTTAACAGACGTCCTCAGCAAATGGCACTTTTGGGGCTTAAATTTTAAGTTAGTGCGCCGCACTCGGCCAAAGACGGCACGCAACCGCTCCAAATGTTCGTCAAAATCCTTACTGAAAACAATAATGTCGTCGAGATATATTAAACACGACTCCCACTGCAGTCCGGAAAACACGAGTTCCATAATCGTTGGAAGGTGGCCTGCACGGTGTGGAGCCCCATTAGGAGTACGTTGAATTGGAACAACCCTTGTGGCGTTCGAAAAGCGGTCTTTGACTTAGACTCCTCGTCCAGGGGCAATTGCCAAAAGCCCGACAACAGATCGAGGGTCGAAAAAATGTTTGCGCCGGACAGGGCGTCTAGTGAATCATCGATGCGTGGGAGTGGGTACGCTTCCGCAACAGAAACCTTATTGAGTTTCCGATAGTCAACACAAAATCGTATGGCCCCGTCGCACTTCTTAACGAGTACAATGGGAACTCCCCACAGGCTGGAGGAAGGAGAAATTATCTCCTGTTCTAACATCTCATCAACGGCTCGACGAATACAATCTTTCTCCAGTGGACTCACGCGATGGGTATTTAAGCGAATCGGGGGTGCATCCCCAGTATCAATGTGATGCCGCAACAAGGACGTACGACCAACATCATATTTGCCGGAACTAAAAACATCCTTAAATTCCACGAGCCACCCATGGAGACGCGACCGCTGCACAAGCGTCAGTTCGGGGTTTTGCATATATAGAGCTCGCAACCAGTCCGGATCATCGTCGCCCGACGGCAATGCATCCCCTTGTCCCGTTGCCAAACACGCCTCTCCCTCCGGACCCAGCACTTCCGTCGCATGCGCTAGCGTGGTACCCTCCTGAATGAGAGGCTCGTGCCCCGCATTTCCAATTTGTATGAAGGAGTCGCAATTCGCCGGTACAATAGTTAAGGCCCCGACCAAAGCGGGCATGTACGATACAGCATTGGAGGGTGTCAGCAATATGCCCCCCTTTGATCGTCCAAGGGCAAACGTTTTTTTAAAACGCAGCGGCACGAGCATCTGCATGGCAGGCGGAATGCAAACGGTGCGGCTAACCATGGCCAGCACCACGGCATTCGCCACTGCGACTTTAGACGGCATACCCAAGAAATTAAGACATTTCCCCGATGGCAATTCCAAACACCCCTTCTCTATGGAAATTGTAAGCGGCATCCTCTGTAAAAAATCTGTTCCCAGCAAACACGGCACCGCCAAGGCCGTGGAAACCAAAACATTTCCCGTTACGCACACCTCTCCAAACTGAATTGTCGCGACCATACGGCCCAAAATCCCGAGGCTACCACCATTTACTGCTATGCACAGCACGTCAACCGGTTCTAGGGCCTGGGGCGAAGTTGGCAACGAGTGAAAGGTTTGTAAAGAGATAAGTGTCGCAGAAGCCCCAGTATCGACAATGACCCTGACCATCACCCCTTGAATAAGCGCCATCACGTCCGACAAACCCGGCGCAGTGCCCAAAACACGATGTACCAATGCACCCCACACATCCTGACTGCGAAATATATGAATGAGAGGTTATTGGGTGAGATGACGCAGATGGGTGATGTGGAAAAAGCGGCCGTGTATTGAATGCATCACGACTTACCCGGACACCTCGGTTCGGGGGAAATCCTCGGTTGTAGCTGGTCGGCGCCCTTGGAAGGCCGCTCCTGCATCGCCAGCAGTCGCGGGTGAGGTGTCCTCTCCGCCCGCACTCGAAGCATGTCCGCTGCGTACCACCTCCGCACACCGTGGGACGATGTAGCATGTCCGCGTGTGGCATTCCGGCCGCCGCTGCAGTCAGCGGCGTCTCCTCCACCTCCACCGTGCTCCCGGATGCGGTGGCGCTCACCATCAGAGGCTATGCACCCGCCACCGCTGGCTCATCGCGGAGATTCAGGTTGACTTGGATGTTCCTGGCCATCTGTAGAGATGACATGTCGTCATCGTTGTTGCTGTCGGGTAGTGAAAGGACGACACGTAGCTCCTTCGCCAACTGCAAAAGCTTCTCCTGTAGCAAGGAGTCCAGGGCCTCCTGGTCCATCGCCGGGTATGCTGCATGTGGGAGGGCCAACAGCGCGCTGCGGAACGCTAGGGAGGACTCCGTGCCCTCCCGCTTCCTTTGCTGGAATCTACGTTTGGCGACCGACCGCAGCTCGTACACCTTCCGCATCGCCGTGAACGCCCCGTCCAGCGTCGACCGGATGGCGGCAGGAAATCCATTAAGGGCAGTCGGCAGTGCCCACAGCGCGTCGCTCTCAGTCCATTCGAGTGATTGATATGCCACTCGGAATCGTCTCGTAAACGCTGTCCAATCGCCAACTTTGGCCTCAAATCGTTGGACGTGAAGTCGCCGTCCCGCTCTCGATGGTGGTGCTCCATCATCGTCCCATTCAGCTGACCGTTCCCCAGAAGGTGCGGGTCCATCGGCGGCGCGTTCCAATGCCGCGGGAACAGCTGCCGGACGACTTGACACCGTCGATAGCACCCGCTCCGCCATCATAAAGCGGTCAAATGCCTCCGTCAACGTCGCCAGCCTGGCCTCCCACTGGGCCATGAGGACTCTCCAGTCACCCGTCGGCCCCGGAGTCTCGGCCCCGCTTGAGCCGCTATCCCGCTCTGCAGACACTTGCTCGACCAGGTCCTCCGGAGGAGTAACAGCCAGTTGGCCCGACACGGGAATCGCGTCCACGTCATTGCTGTCGTCGGACGAGTCCGTCGGCACGTTCTTCCTCTTGGCCGATTTCTTCGACATGTCGGCGTGGTTTTGTAGTCACCTCTGACACCAAATGTAGTGGTTGATTTCCCTCGGACAACTTTTGTCTTTCTTCCAACACCACTTTATTTACAGTTCTCCACATGTCCTCAATGCTCCACAGTTCCCTTGTTGCCACAGCTCGCTCGCCGTGCTTCACTCGACTCGCTCGCCACCTTTGTCTCTCCAATCTCTACTTCTCTATCAGATCCGATGTCTCTGTGCTTCCCCCAATGCTGGCTGCTTCGTCTCTGCTCCCCGCTCTCCGCTATCACCGTGCTCTCTTACTGCTGGCTGCTTCACCTCTGCTCTTCGCTCTCCGCTATCACCGTGCTCTCTCCACTGCTAACTGCTTCGTCTCTGCTCTCCGCTATCACTGTGCTCTCTCCACTGCTAACTGCTTTGTCTCTCCTCTCCGCTCTTCGCTATCACTGTGCTCTCTCCACTGCTAACTGCTTCGTCTCTGCACTCCGCTCTTCGCTATCACTGTGCTCTCTCCACTGCTAACTGCTTCGTCTCTGCTCTCTGCTCTTCGCTATCACTGTGTTCTCTCCACTGCTGGCTACTTCTCTCTTTAGCTGCTCCACGTCCTGCCTCGTCCAGCCCCCGACTCCAACTCCCGTTTCTCCTCACGTCCCCCCAATTTATCCCCGCTCTCATTACACTCCAATTAATTAACCCGCGTCCCAACGACGCTCTGCGTGTCCGTGCACCTGTTACCTCGCCAGACTTCCAGACGCCACTTCAGCCCTGACAACAACACCAGCCAATCACAGCCGTCCTTGGCTCCCCAGCTTAATTGGCCCAATCGTTACCTCATCATCCCAATATGACCCCTACTGTCCTGCTCCCGCGCAATCTCACCAATTACCCCCATGCGCCTATTTATTCCACTACACAAATAACAAATTTTACCTCAGGCCTTCGCTCATTTACCAGCTTCACATTCCCTATTGCCATTAAAAAAACTGGAGGAAGGGCCTTTGCTATTGAAGCCCCCAGGGTCTGGAATGCTATTGCCAATAAACTGCAACTTGAATCACTACCTATGAGATCTTCACTCAAAACTGCTCTAGAGGAGTTGTACACCCCTAGCTGCCACTGCTATTCAGTGGCCTAAAATTAAATAAAATGTTTCACTCCGGAAGACCGCTGCAAAGTATTATCTGTATTTTGATTTAGTGTGCTGATCTTAAAAGTGCATTGAATAATTTGATACTCTGACTGATGCTGTTGTGGAGTGACTCATGCAGCCAGCTATGGCTCTAGGGTTTGGTGTTACATGTTATTTATGTAGTTTATTGTAAAAAAATTCGGTCACAGTCCCTATGATCACTGTTACATTGCATTTATGGCTTTATTTTGGTGATTTCGAAAAATGTTTTGGTTTAGACATATTTGTTTGTTGTAGTACGAGTTAGACTGATGGCCTTAATCTAAGTTGTCTTGTGGTTGTTGTTGTTGTTTAACTTGCATCCCACTGGGATTTTTGCACACAGCGTTGGTGTACGGTGCTTTTTCAGGAATATTTTGCTGTTTTTTTTCCTGGATTTTCTGTTTGCACAGTCACATAGTCACTTTAAGATGTTTTCTTGTTCATGTTTTTGTTTTTTTGTTTGTTGTGGTTGCACCCGATTCAAGAGCCTAATGGCTCACAGGGCTATACCAGATAAATGAAACTGAAACTTAAATCATTGACGTACTTCTCGCCCGTGAGTTAAACAAGGTTGTTAATAAAACCGTTTCTTTTTAAAACTTTGCTTAAGGAGTTTACTTATGGTTAATAACACCCGCGGCTTTTGTCCCAGCAAAAAATGTGTGTCTATACCAGGCGAGGTGTGAATCTGTATGGGGCGCAGTGGTTATTGTTGTGCTACTGACCTGGTGACTCAAGTTCGATTCTCACTCATGGCCAACACCAGTGACAATATCTCAATCGGTTATGGGCCTCATCTAGGTCGACTCAGCCTCAAATGAGTACCTGGTGCGATGTGTTAACATTACTGCTGGGGAAGCAAAGGCGGCCGGGCGTGGTGCTGCACACCTACCCCACACACGTGTGCCACGCTGGCCTTCATAGGTGCTCACTAACAGCACTTTCCACAAGTCTGTGAATACTATCGGGGGAATTTTGTGTAAGCATGTGAACTCTGTTGCCATATTCTTGCTGTTGGAGTTGGTGTAGCAACCATATTATATTGTAGCTGTTGTCTTTGATATAGTCACTGATGGTGAATGCAGTGAGTTTGACTTAAGTAGGGGATGTCTGTCTATGTAGTTATATTAGTGTGTGCGAGAGGCTGATGACCCCTCAACCTGGCACTATTTAATTTTGGTAAACCCCCATTTGGCGAAGCCAGGCTCTACCCCTTCGTCCAGAAAATAGAAAAGAACTGAGGTTAGCCACGTGGAATGTCCGAACGCTGACTGTGGAAGAGAGACATATTCCTGTGCCGGACCTCCATGGTATTGAAGAGGTCAGGTAGCTGATCTGACTAAAGTCACCATGAGTGGTGGACAGTTCTCCACTCGGGGCAGTAAACTGCAAAACAACGGGGAGTGGCACTTCTTTTGAACAAAATAATGAAGGGGGTGTGGGAGTATGGAGGTGAGTTTCGGAAGCAGTGAAACCGCAGGCTGCTATGGGCTTGTCTCCCCATGAATAGGAGGCAAGGAATGGTGGTGGTGATGGTCACTTATGCACTTACAGAAGATGAACATCAGTGGAAGGTTGCAGACAATACCGATGAGTCAGACACCTTCTATGAACTCCTGCCCAGGTATCTTGTTTTGAGGTGACTTTAATGCCTGAATAGGTCATGAAACAGGCACTTGGGCCAGAGTGATTGGAAGGAATGGGCCAAATCAGCTCAATAATGATAGGAAGCTGCTAAACGTACGTGCAGCATATGGGATTGTAATAATTAACACACTTATCTGGCAATGGTGCATCCACACAACACCACAGACGTGTAGTGTACTAATTCAGAGACACTAGGAGGAGGCGTTATCCCTCTTGTTTATTCCGGCTCTCAAAGCTATAGGGGATAAGTCCATACCGGGTCGGGACAGCCAACATGCTTCCAGATCCACAGCTTGAAGAGGCGAAGACTCCGACGACAGCAGCATGACAATTTCCATTCCCGATTGGCAGCAGTGAGTCGGAGCTCGCCTTTTATTCAACGGTTTTATTTAACTTCACTTGTGTAGGTCGTGGTCAAATCTTGTAATCAAAAGTTAGTCTACTTCCTGTTGTCCAATCAATTCCAGATTTTGCACTTGTACTCAAATCCGGTGACAATGCATGCCTGTATGAAAAAGCAGGCACCGCGTGTCTCAAGCACCATTGACATATATCTCGACCACAAACCGACACACCTGATGATGACCGTTTGAGTTATGGTCGAAACGTCGTGAGAATTTTTTATTGTTTTATATATATTTTGTTATTTTGTTGTTTCTCTTCAACGTGACTTTACCGAAAAAACTAAGAATATGAATTACTGCAGTCACGAAAGCTTTAAATCAAAATTTAAACGAAGTTGTTAATAAAACCGTTGTTTAAAAAAAAAAAAAACTTTTTTTTACGAGTTATACTCCCCAGTATGGCCAGGCTCCACCCTCGGCCACGCACCGTTCTGGATCCACCAGAAGGCTCTGGGCTTGGCCCTAGGGTCCAACTGGTAGAACGGGCTGCTATCCCTAATTCCATTGTCTACCAATCTCCGCGAGCCACGCGCTACAGCGACTCATTCAATGTCACTATAGATGCATGATGGATCCAAGCCAGCACATCTGATGGACTGCATAGCGAAAGAACAGCAATCAGGGGCCCATGTCCTTAACATCAGGTCCTACCATGAAGCTGATTTGCCCATTGACCACTGTCTTGTCATCTGTAAGATGTGCCTGCAATACTTTCACTGTGATGGCAAGCATCCATATAGGACGGATGGACAACCAGCAGCTTCGGAGCTGCTATACAGCTCTTTAAGGATTGCTCTGTGACGTTATTTATTAAGGACCACCATCTCGTATTCACCACTTTCATTGAGGCTCTTACATTTTTTTACCGAATTCTATAAAAGTGGCTCTTGTTAATTTAGTTGCCGAGCCCTAATCTAGGACCTCACTCAATAGCCTGGTCTCAGCTAGCTGATGAAGGATGTAAGCTATAAATTCAACATTGCTTGCAACTGGGGTTGGCCATCATCCCGCCTTCCTCCTGGTGCTCGATTACAGCAGTTGCCCGAAAAGTCTGTTAAAGGTTGTACAGACGATATTTGTCTTAGTAAGAGCACGTGTGCGTGGACGTGAGTAAAGGTGGACTTAAAACTGGTCCTGACTGCTCCCACGTTCTCGTGGAAATATACACAACCCCTTTGCATAAACCCCGTGGGGCCTCGGTGTTAGGACACATCTTGACCTATGAAAATTGCAAAATTGTGCAAGCCATTCGGTCCTTGGGCCGCTGGAACTCTAGAAACTGGAGGAGTCAGTCCTCAACCCCCTCCTGTACTTGGCAGCCATGCTGCACCGCCCATTGGCTCAGGAACTCCACTAGGCCCGCGCAACCACCGCACTGCCTAAAGGCCCACAATGAACAAGTTTGCCCACCAGAATCTTGTCCTCGTAGCAACATTCTCCTAGAACAGTCACCTCAACATCATCATTGTCATCAACATCATCATCGTAACATTGTCACTATCATTATCACTAACATCCACACCCTCTTCATCTGTTTGCAACCACCTCCAATGCCACACACAGCCCTCAAACCATGGCCCCAAACCTGTAACAACACAACTACAACAACCAATACCACTACCACCATAATCATGATCATCAGCAACACTAAAAACGAAATAATTAAGCAAGCAGTACGCCTACTTCATAGATGTATATCTCCCTTCAAATTACAAATAATAGTATTTTTCACATCCCATTAGCCACATGGCCTTCTGAGAGGACATAACTTCAGCAGCATTTGTTTCATCACATGCAAAGCACTGGACCGGTTTTTACATTCAGTGCCAGCAGATAAAGAAAATCGAAAAAGCTGAAGACAATTTGGCTTTAAATGTACGATAAAGTGTTGAAACGTCCTTAGCACAACGAAGTTGTGAAACTCTTCTTAATCGCCACCATAGGCATGTGGAATTTCCATCGCCAAACTCAGAAGAGCCACCAAATCTGAGCATACAAAATTGCTCGTAATATTTTCACGTGACTGACACTCGACTTTGACTAAAGTTTGCGAGACACATGGAGATAATGCGTTGGTGGTGGCGGTGGTGGGGTTAGGATTTGGGGTAGGGCTTAAGGTTATGTTTGATGGGTTAATGGGAAGCTGCAGGAGATGTGTGGGGGCTAATGCCCCCCTCCCCACTCCCCATTACGTGGGGGCTGATCTCCCCCTCACTCTCCACGAGCGGGGGGGTGGTGCAATGTTTGCCTCCCCCACCCCCATCCCCTCCGCGTTTTTGTCTTTTGGGAACCCCCGCGCCCCCGAGCGGGTGACCGCCCCCCCGTACCAGGGTCATCTCGGACCGACATAGCTAGCGGCTGGCCGAGCCCGCAGAGGGGTTGAGTACGCGCGTGCCTTCCCCCACTCGCGTGTCATAACTGCGTGATTACGTAAGGGTTTGGCTCGCCACTGTGTGGGGATAATTAATAATATCCCCCTATGCCGTTGTGTCAACAAGCCAAGGCACTCTGAATCAATTCATTAATCTCTGCGCGCTACACTCGCCGCGCGGTCAGCGTCCCCCTATCTAATTATTTATTTGTGTGTGCGCGCGTCGTGCTTATACTGATCAAAGTCACCCACACACCGTCGTACGCCGATCGCTGTACCACCGCTCTTCACATGCACACATGCACCACGCGTCACAACGTCAGTCTGTGCTAAGATTTATTTCCCGGAGCGAATAGGGACCCTCGTGTATGGCCCTCTCCAGTCAGCAGCCTTCCTCCTCTCACCTACCCATCGCAGAGTGCGTCTATCACCTAAGCTCGAGCCGACTGAATTGGCCTCCCTTTTCCGTATCCACTCACCTCTTCAGCTGCCCAATTGGGCTAGGGAAGATGCTCGCCTTGGGGACTTTTTCTGATTGATCACTTTCAGCTCCACCCTGCAGGCGTCGCATGGACGCTGAGGATGGCTGGTCTCTCCCGCCGCTCCAAAAGGACTCTGATCTAAATTTCTTCTCCTGCCACCCCTATGTTCCCAAGCCCGTTAATCCCCGGGTCACATGACGTCATCTTGAGCATCCAATCGGATCCTCTTTGCGGCCGTTTTGAGCGCTCCGGCCGTTGGGGGGGGGGGGGTCGCGTCATCTTCCCCCCCCTTGCCATTGTCTCTGTGCCTACGTTCCTCGCCGGTGATTCATCGATAATCCCCTCGCCCCCTCCCACTAAAGTCAACTCTTCTCGGCCTAGGGGCTCTTCCCTCCCACCCCACTGTTTACCCTGCCGCTGGGTACTGGCTGAAGGTTCCACCCCCCCCCCCCCCCCCGTGGTGTGTATGCTTCATCGCGGCCGGCCTGTAAAGCTCTATGCCCCCTTTTTGGGGAGGCCACCATGTAATCCGGTCTGGGGGGCTTAGCCAATTTCCTGGTCCGGGGAAACCGTGGAACGTCCCTGCTAATGGGGTCCTCGGGTGAAAACCCATTGCACCAGGTGATCCCTCCTCGAGACCCTATGGGGGTGCATGTGAGTGTTTAGTGGGGTGTGCGTTCGTGGGGGGGGGGGGGGTGTGAGGAGGGGGTAGCGCCGGCTGAGCTGCTCCGCTGCGGTGGCACCACAGATGTTGACTGTTGTAATCTCACAGAGAGAGGCCAGCACTGAGATCTCAATCTCCCATTCCATCAGCTACGGCTGTCACCTTCAAATACGATAGTGGAAGCAATCGCGACAAAAGACAGGGACGAGGGAATGAGGGGTGGTGATGGTGGTGGTGTCTACGTGGTGATCGCAATGATGGTGGCAGTGGTGTTGTTTGTAGTGGTAATGGTGATGGTAATGTTGGTGATGATTATGGTTTTAGTAGTGCTGTCTGATGGTATTGATGTTTCTGTTAGAGGTGTTGTTTGTTGGTAGTGGTGGTGTTGTAGTTGTGATGATGATGTTGGGAGTGGTGTTACTAGTGGTTGTGCTGGGTTTTTTGGTAGTTGTGGCGTTAGTTATGGTGACTGTAGAAGTGGTATTGATGTTTTTGATAGTACGTGTGATGATGTTGATGGCTGTTGTGGTTTATCATGGTGTTAATGGTTGTGGTAGTGCACGTGATGGTGTGAATTCCGGCAAAACAACCCCCTACCTCCTCGTTGGTGCTGGACGGCAATGTTGTGGTGAGCAGTGCCATGGAGGAGAGCCAATTTCGATTGGCCATTACTCTTATGGTGTGTGTAGCCACCACAGTGGCCAAAGGGGGCTCTGGATGGGTGCAAGGGGCTGGTAACCCCTCCACCTTCGATTAATTACCACTAAACCACAAAAACAATATCCAGTTAAGCTTGTCCCGGAGGCCCCGGGCGGAGACAGGCGTCTATGACGTCTCCTGGTCAAACCGCATTTGGCAATGCAAGGAGACTGAATCCTTTCCCTCGGGGTTCCTCCAAAAACAGCAAAAAGCCACTGCAGATGGCCACGTGGAATGTTCGAACGCTCACTGTGGAGGAGAGGCTACCACTCCTCTGTCGGGAGCTGGACTGGTACCGCCTGGATCTCTGCAGTATTCAGGAGGTCCGGTGGACCGGTTCTGGCTCCTGCCACCATGAGGGGTAGACAGTCCTCTACTCAGGGCAAGAGACTGCCAAACAACAGGGAGTGGCTCTTCTTATAAACTAAAAGATGAAGGGGGCATGAGAGTGTGGCAGTGAGGTGTGGGAAGCGGTAAGCCCCAGGCTACTGTGGGCTTTCCTTCCCATCAACCAGAGGTAAGGAGTGGTGGTCGTGATCACTTATGCCCCCACTAAAGATGAACATCAGTGGAGGGATGCAGGCAAGGCCGGTGAGTCAGATGGCTTCTATGAACTCCTGTCACAGGTGCTAGCTAAAGCTAAAGTGGCCCCTCTGGATAGTCATCCTGTTGGGTAACTTTAATGCCCGAGTTGGTCATGATACTGGCACATTTTCTGAAGTGATTGGAAGGCATGGGCCAGATCAGCTCAATAACAACGACAGGAGGCTGTTAAACTTTTGTGCAGCCGATGGGCTTGTAATTACCAACACGCTGTTCTGGCATTGGCACATACACACAACATCATAGATGCACGCCGTGTCCAAGCAAAACATCTGCTGGACTATATAGTGGCGCAACAGCGGATGCGGGCCCATGTCTTTGACACGAGGACCTACCGTGGAGCTGATCTGCCCACTGACCATCGGCTTGTCATCTGAAAGATGTGCCTGCGATTCTTCCACTCCGGTGGTGGGTGTACACCCAGGACGCAATTTAAATCCACATCCACCTGGTCTCAACTAGATAATGAAAGTTGCAAGAGAGAATTTCATCATCGCCTGCAGCTGGCGTTGGCATCGTCCCCCACTCCTCCTGATGCCGAGAGGAAATGGGCGAGGTTTAGGACTGTGGCTCATGCAGCTGCAATAGCTGCTTTGAGTACATGGTCCCAACCTCCCCAGAGACCTTGGCTAACAGAGGGGTGTTCAGGCTCGCTGAGAAAAAGCGACAGACCCAATCACACCGTCTAAAGCATTCCACGTTAGAGAATGAGGAGGCTTACTGCAGCCTTCGCTCAGAGGTTCGCAGAGCCATTCAGGATGGGTGGTGGTCGCTGCTTGCTGAGTAGATGGAGTCTGCCTCAGTGGCCCACGATCACAAATCACTCTTTAACTCCATCAAAAAAGTCACAGCACCACACCTATCACCATCATTATGGGAAAGAAAGGTGATCCAATCTCCGACCCCCAGGAGCAGTTTTGCAGATTTGCTGAGCATTTTTGTGAGGTGTTGGGGGAGGGAACATCATTCAGCCTGAAAAACATCATGGAGCAAAGTGTAAATTACACTCCTGAGGCTGCTGTTCCTCAAATATTAGAAGAAGCAGTCATCCCCTGTGTGTGGCTGGCTGAGGTGCCATCTGTTGAGGAAGTACAGGTGATCCAGTCTGAAACCAGGAAGAACACTGGGCAGAGATGATCTCCAAAGCAAAATTCTGAGGGAGAGCGACGTTTGTGCGCAGACTGTCCGACATTACACCATAACAACAGTCTGGACCACTGGACCGGTTCCGCAGGATTGGAAGGATGGCCTGGTGGTCCACCTATTTAAGAAGGAGGACCACACAGATTGTAACAACTACAGGGGAATATCCATCCTCAGTGTGCTGGGAAAGGTCCAGACAAGGTTATTCAACATCACCTTGCCAGGGACACTGAGGAGAGGCTTGCTGGAGCCCCAATGTGGTTTCAGGAAATGGCAGTCCTGCACAGATGCCATATTTTCTGTCTGCCTGCTACAGCAGAGGTGCAGGGAATTCCAGCAAGACCTACATCTCTGCGTTGTTGACCTGGTAAAGTCTATAATACCATCAATAGGCTAGGGCTCTGGGTTGATATCCATTCTTTTGGAGTCCTTGCTCACAATCATTAAGAACCTTTATGATGGCGGGTTGGACCGGGTAAAGCTATGTGCCCGGGATTCAAAGCCATTTTCAGTTCACCTTGGGGAGCGACAGGGATGTATTCTGGCCTCTACAATATTTAACATCTTATTCGATCGTTGGAAATTCTATCTGGTATAGATACAATGGGGGCTGATCGATGCCTGGGTGCTGTCAAGGGATGGCTGCCTGTTTGTAAACCATATGTATTATCTGGCAGTTGCTGCCCACTCTGAGAAGGAGTTGGAGACACTACTGCTGAACCTGGAGCATGCTATAAAGAGATTAGGCCTTTCCATGAGCCCCACAAAGCAAATCATCTGCCTGGGTATTTCATGTCACAAATACACCACCTACTCAGCTCCCCATGTGTGATGAGGTAGTTGTGGAGAGTGTAGAGAAGTGTCTGTACCTGGGCAATGTGCTTTATAACAAGCTTGAGTTTGGCAGCACATTTCCCACTATAAAGCTGTCGAGCGGCATTATATTTTTTTATGAGCTGCGTAATTCTGTGTGGAAGATACCTGGCCTATTGCTCCACACTAAGCTTCTTGTCTTCTTGGCCACAATTATACCCTCCATCTGCATTCCCAAGAGGCTTCTGTTTGGCCGGGTAGAGGGTACTATACGGGCACAGTACCGGCTATAGAAGAGATGTGGTTCAGGAGGATGTGGATGTGAGTGGACTTTCGAAGAGGCTACTCGGTAGTTACAGCCAGTGGAGGACAGAGGAGCCACACACACAACAAAACTCAGCAAGTTGGCACAGTAGGGAGCACATTTATTGAATCTTCCAATCATCGCAGTAAGTTAACCCATATCACCTGGGTCTGTTCTGTGGCCTGCTGTCAGCGTGGCCTCAAAATGCACCTAGCCTGGCACAAGCGCGGTAGTGATGTTGCCACCACTTAGTGGAAAATAGTGGCTGTTGTTGGTGATATTGAGGTATTTGGTCGTCTGTATTGTGTAAATGTGATTACAAGCAGTCCTCGATGTGGTGTGCTGCGAGCTTACATTGACATGCCAATCACATTTACACAATACATTCACATGCAAATTTCTACATTTACATGCAGTCCTCGATGTGATAGCGTGCTGCAGCCGATCTGATGTTTACATGCAGTCATCGATGCGACGGCGCACTGCGAGCTTACATTGACATGCTAATCACATTTACACAGTACATTTACATGCAAATTTATCACTTTAACATCACTAGCCCCCCCCCCCCACTTCGTTTATGGCTCTGGGGCTATGCCCATCTCTAACCTTGTAAAGCAGCCTACATCAGCAGCTTCCCTCTTCTTTCTTCCTGATGACGATTGCTTGCATTGCGATCAAAACGCCGTGATCTATTGTTTTTTCTACCAGCGTGACTTTACCAAAAGAACCAAAGAGTATGGTGGTGATAGTTTTGTGTGATGGTGTTAATGTTTGTGGTTGGGAAGTGCTGGCGCAGCAGTTAGTGTGCTGCACTAAAAATTCGGTAACCCGAGTTCGATTCCCGCTCACGGCCAACAGCAGTGACGATTATCTGAACTGGTCCTGGGCCTCCCCTAGGTCGACTCAGCCTCAAATGAGTACCTGGTGCGATGTGTAAACATCGCCACGAGGGAGAGAAAGGCAGCCGGGTGTGGTGTTGACCACGCACCCCCTCGTATGCTGGTCCAGCCTTCATAGGTGCTCGCGAACAGCACTTGCCCCTACAGTCTATTAAGGCTATATGGGGGATCTTTTTTATTTTATTAATTGTTGTGATAGCGTGCAGCGTTATTTATGGATGTTGCTGTGTGTGCGATGATATTCATGTTTTGGTAGTGCGCAATGGTGTTGATGATTGTGGAAGCATGTTATGGCGATGCTGGTTATTGTCGTTCGTGATGGTGATGAATTGTAATTTTGCATGCACTCTCTGTGACCAGGGTTCATCTTTACTCTGCACATACTTTTTCACTATCTCATTCTATTTTTACTGGCATATATGATTTTATGTGAAAGCATATCGTATCTATAATATAAACGCCCAACTTTATGTTAATATGATGAACATTGCACTTCCCGTGGTTTTCATGCAGGGGGCGCTGCAAACCTATGCGCCCCTGCAAACCTACGCACCCCCTGCATGAACGACGGAGGCGCAGGGACAAATGTTCGATTACGTTGGAATCGATCTGCAGACGGCGGTCTTCTCGCACGGCCAGCTCTATGTCGCCTTATCTCGATCCCGCAATCCCAACCAGGTGAAAGTCCGCATCGAACTGAACTCCTAGCAAGGACATATACTTAACGACGAGAGAAAATTCACACGAAATGTCGTTTTCAATTAAGTCTTCCAGATGTAAAATGATATTTATATATAAACAACTGTCTCTATCTGTATATGATGAATATGATGAACGCTTGAGAGAGAGTGAGAGAACGAGGTTTTTCAGTGTTGATTGTCAGAATCGACTTAGCCCCCACCGACACGACTTTGCCATTTGTTTTGCGACGACGACAATTTAATATTCTCCCCGCATACGCTATCACAATCAACAAGTCGCAGGGACAGACGTTCCATTACGTTGGTAAGCGCACAACTTTTTCTATATTTTTATGATGAATACTAGGTTATTGGGGGATGCCGCAGGTGCCCCCCAACAACCTTGTATGATGTATATTAATGTATGTGCTTGTACACGTGCGTGTGTGTATGTGGGAAATTGCAGTGTAGTGGTTAGTACACTGTGCTACAAATTCGGTGATCCGAGGTTGATTCCCACTCGCAGCTCAACATCGGAGACGTTGTTAGTCTTGCATCCACCCTTCTCGCCAATCAGACCCTCACACACCCCAAGCTGCAAATTATTCCACTCCATTACAACAAGCATCACCATCACAGCTACCACCAGCAACATCGTTACAACCACCATCAGAACCACCGCCATCATCACACCAAGAGTATTGAGTGGATTAATATCCACATTATTATATTAACATTTAAAAGTGAAAACAAGTGCAATAGCCACAAGCATAATTGGCATGAAAATGGATAACAAATCCGTAGAATAACCTAAATCTTGGTGTGATCTGGAAACCTAAATGCCGCACCTACATGCAAATCAATCAGTAGTCATGTGCATATATATTTACGAATGCAAATCGAGCTGTGCATAACACATCTACCTAAATTCTGTCATCTTTTAAATGTAACCAGGAAGCCGAAGTACATTACTGCTCAAACGAGCATTGAGGCTGTGCTCATCTGTTTACAGTCCTAGAATTTTCACATTCCTATGACGATCGCCAGTTTATCCATAGGACAACCACTGGTTTGACTTCCCCACAAAGTAGTATATGCATTTCATCAACCCATGAGCGATGATGGGATGAGTCAACCCTCCAAATAAGATTTGAACTTGAGACCTTCTGATTATGAGCTCCTCACTATACCCCTAAGCCACATGGTGGCTTTATAAATGTGTGTTACGTTTGATTGCATGGCCTAAATTTCCGTGGCAATCTCACAAAGGTCTAATTTTGGATAGAGAGAGAGAAAAAAAGAGACAAACAAAGACCCCCCCCCCCCACCCGTATGGTAACTGATGGGGCAAGTGTTGGTTGCAAGTGCTTCGTAAAACAGACATGGCACACTGATGTGTGGTTTGGAAATAATTTAAGGCAAACTTTTTAGGATTAATCCTAAGACTGAGAACATGTCCCTAGCACGTAGATATAAAAGGGATGAGCATACTCGTGTAGTGACTAACTCGGAGAAGATAAGACTTGGAGGCACTTCTTTATTAGCAAACACCATCGGGGTTAGCACACTTAATATTTAGTCATATTATCGGTGACGCTACTCAGCTAGGACAGTTGGTAGGCTGCCTGATTAGCGGTGCCCCGAGATGGTAGAGATGGAGGCGACGACGAGAAGAATGGTGAAGACAACGAGAAAAATTGTAACGATGGACTTCAGCGGCAAGACGGGGATCCCACTCCAACAACAGCCCCGAGGTCCCCCACAGGGCCCCTCATACTGTCAGCGTGGCCTCGCTCCACCCCTGGCCACGCCTCCTTTCTAGAACCTACTAGCGGGTTCCTGGTGTGCCTCTTCTGTGACCTTTCCCCTAGATCCGCCTCTCGTGTATATACTGGCCTGATGACGTCAGGACTGCTGTACGCTGCAGATCCCCTTTTCTGCCAGCAGCCATTGCTATGCCACTACACCCCCCCCCCTCCCCCACCCCGTGCAAAAAAAAAAAACAACCATCTCGGCTGACAATAATCACATACGGAGAGCGGGAACTCACAAGAATGTGCTGATGCAATTTTGATAGCATGGAGGGTTAACGAACTTCAGAAGAGAAAAAAAGCTTTTAACTGTGAACCCGAACCGCAAGGAAGTGAACAATTTCTGACGTCCGCCGGTAAAATGGGGAGAATCCTGTTGAGGCATGAGGGCCCATTCTATATGTGTCCAAGTCCGACTGTGCCTCATTAACTTGTTGACACAACATGGGCGTAAGGGTCCTGTGCAAGCGCTCCACCATCCCGTCCATCTGGGGATGGTAGGGCGATGTCCGGAATTATTTTATTCCCAGGGAACCACACAACTCCCTTAACAATTTTGAAAACACAATTCGCCCCTGGTCCGTAAGAGGTTCTTCCAGAGCCCCTTTGTCAAAAACATAACCGTGCAGAAACACGTCCGCAATGGATGCAGCCGACTGGTCTGGCAGAAGCCACGCCACCGGCCACCGGGACTGGTATTCCACCCCGACAAGGATGAATTTCTTACCCCTCTGAGTGGCGGGAAGTGGCCCGATAATGTCCAGAGCAACTAGCTCATTGATATGAGACACCATGATGGATTGTAACGGCTGCTGGATCTGCCTCGGAGGCGGCTTGCAGCGTGTGCAGTCAGTACACCCTCTTACCATGTGGTACACGTCGTCCATCATCCTGGGCCAAAAGAAGTCAAGCTTCAGTGTCAGCAAGGTTTTACAAACTCCGAGGTGCATTAATTTATCATGGACTGCCCGTGTGAGTTTACCCCGCAGAGAAGTCGGCACCACCATGCAATAATGTTGCAGCTCCTCTTCCCACCTCATCAAAGTCCTTTATGGAGCGACATTCCTGCTGGCACATTTTTACTGCCTCTCACCCCAACGTGACGCCGCAACTTTAACAAGGGGGCGTCCTCCGCCTGGAAGCATCCCCATTCAGCATGCGTCTGACCCAATGTACCGTCACTATGAACAGTTGTCGCGGGTGGTGGTACATCGACGGACGCCACTACAGCGTATGGAAATCCCGCAGCCAATAGTTTACATCGGCCAGCACCCATTAAACATGCACACTGGTCCCTTGGTGGTAACCAGAACAGCGGATCTGCGTTGCAGTGTCGCACGCCCTTCCTGTCAGTGACAAAGAAGGAGTAGTCTTGCAAAATATCCAACCAGCAGGATAGTTGGCCGGAAGGCTGGTCAACCCGTAAGGCATATTGAAGAGCCGCGTGGTCCGTGCGCATGACAAAGTTCTGTCCGTAAAGGTACAGCCTATATTGCTGCACAAAGTGCACTATGGCCAAAAATTATCTGTGTGTCACGCAGTAACGCTGTTCTGCAGGGAACAGCACACGGCTCCCATAGGCCACCACTCTCTCCGCACCGTTCACGACCTGGGACAGCACAGCTCCGATTCCGGTGTCGCTGGCGTCTGTATCCAACACAAAGGGCAGAAAGAAATCAGGGTATCCGAGGGGAGGCGCGTTGACAAGGCCAATGACAGCACTACAAACACGGCCTCCTCCTCCCGCCACCGAAATCTCTGGACCTTGGCAATGAGCACGTGGAGCGTGCTTGGGGATGAACCGGCGATAGTACGACGCAAACCCGACAAAACTGCGGACTTCACCCACCGACGTGGGGGTTGGCCATGTACGCACGCACGCAGTTTTGTTGGGATCCGTGGCTATCCCAGACTCGCTAACAATGTGGCCCAAATACTGCAACATTGTTTGCAAGAGATGGCACTTTTGCGGTTTGAATTTGAGATTGGCCACCCACACCTTGATAAACACTGATCACAATCTCTTCAGATGCTCCTGAAACGTGGGCCCGAATACAATAACGTCGTCCAAGTAAATGAAGCATGAGTCCCATTGAAGACCTGCCAATACCAATTCTATAAGCCACTGAAACGTGGCTGGAGCAGAGTGAAGTCCCATCGGGAGGCAGTTGAATTGGAACAACCCTTGTGGTGTCCAGAACACGGTTTTAGGCCTGGATCCGTCGTCCAAGGGCAGCTGCCAAAACCCCAACAACAAGTCGAGGGTTGAGAAAAACCGCCCACCTGACAAGGCGTCCAAGGAGTCATCCATCCGGGGGAGCGGATACGTGTCCGCCACATAAATTGTATTCAATTTACGGAAGTCGACGCAAAAGTGCAGACTCCCATCCCGTTTTGTGACCAAAACAATGGGAGCCCCCCACGAACTGGTAGAAGGGGAGATGATGTCCGTGGCCAACATTTTGTCAACTGCCTGGCGAATGTGGTCCTTCTCCTTGGCATTGAACCTATACAAATTCTGCCTTATTGGAGCAAAGTTACCCGTGTCGATGCGATGTTGCAATAGTGAAGTGCGGCCAATATCAAATTTCCCCTGGCAAAAAATATCTTTAAATTCTCAGAGCAAGGCATACAGCTCGCCCCACTGTTCCCCGGACAATATAGAATTTTCCCCAAACGTGTCTACCCAAGCCCCATCCGACTCGCCTCCCCACTCCACCACGGCAATGACCTCTGCAGCCTCCACGCAGGCCTCCTCACAGTGTGTGGCCATTGCATGGGCTAAAACTGTACCAGCTTGGACCACCGCAGCCCCCATCCCGACATTTAGCACTTGCAAAAAGAGCTCCTGGTCCACCCTTACTATGGTTTGAGCACTCACCAATGCGAGACCCCAAATCGCCCTGTTAGAAGGGGTTAAAAGGACTCCTTCAACGGGATCCATAAAATCCAGTTGCTTCCGCAACTGCAATGGCACCAACATCTGAACGCCTGGTAGAACCATAACAGTTTCCTTTGCCAGGGCCTGAACCATGGCGTTGGCCATTGCCAACCAGGTCGCAGACTTCAGAAAGACCAACCGCTGGCCCGACAGCAATTCAATACAACCTTGATCAACAAGGATATCAAGGGGCATCCTCCCAAGAAAATCGGTGCCCAAAAGATAAGGCACAGCCAAAGTCCTAGAAACCAACACCGGCTCTGTCAGCTCAATATCCCCAACACGGACATTCACCAATATTTGGCCTATAATGCCCACATTCCCGCCGTTCGTGGGGACACAAGCACTAGCGACTGGGCTAAGACAACAGGACCTTGGCAGGAATAATTAAAAAGGAGCTCCGAAATCATGGTGGCTGACACTCCCGTGTCAACCAGTACCCTCACCTCTATCCCCTGGACAAAACCAATTACTGCGGACAACCCTGCCACCACAACATGATGCGCAAATGCATCCACTGCCCCATGCCTCGCTGTGACCCATTCGATTCCAGAGTCCGTCGCTCGCACGCCGTGACATGATGAGGGATGACGATGTGTGAACTGGATGCGCTCAACAACGGGGATGCGTGATGTGACATTTGTGGCCGGGTGTCTGATGCATCGTGACTTGCCTGCGGGGCCGAGGAAACAGATGTCAGCGGGAAAGAGGACGTTGAAGGCGAGGAGGGCAATCTGGTGCCGTTCCGGCATCCCATGGCGATGTGGCCCGGCTGGCCGCATTTGAAGCTGACGACCATGGACCTCCATGCTCAAAGCGGGCCCCTCTCCCACCGTTCCTGCTCTGTTTGTTGCCCCTCAACTTTCCTCCCGCATGGACCTTGGACGAACAACGCGCAGGCCCACTCCGGCGGCCATCTGAGCGTATGCCCATGGAAAAGTTGCCCAGTCAGCCTAGGGGATCACCTCAAGCACCGCCAGGGCAAAGCCTGCAGAACTTCCACGTCGGACCACCCAACCATGGTGCAAGCCGCTTTGAAGCAGCGTTGAAATGCCGTCCAGTCGCCCCTTGCGGCCACGAACTCGCGGATGGTAGACAGGTGCTTCCGTTGAGACAGTGCCCCCGCAGAAGCCGTCGATGGTAACTCGAATTTGGCGGCAAGAATTTCCCACTCAGATGACAAAATGGCAGTCACTTGCTGCGCCAGACTCGCGGCGGGCAAAATGGCGGCCGCTTGTGCGTGTCCTCTCCAGAGGACACGATCGGTGTGTTCTTCCTCTTTGCTGCTTTTGACATGACAAATTTATTCTTCTTTAGCACTTCTGACACCAAATGCAGTCACTAACTCGGAGACGATAAGACTTGGAGGCACTTCTTCATTAACGAGCACCATCGGGGTTAAGATACTTAATATTTAGTCCGTCTATTATCGGCGATGCTACTCAGCCAGGACAGTTGGTAGGCTGCCTGACTAGCGGTGCCCTGAGATGGTAGAGAGGGAGACGATGACGAGAATAATGGTGAATCGTGGTGGCGGGAGCCTATTGGACGGTGTTTCGTCATTGCTTTGAGGTGGCTTGGTTGTCCGTCGGGTGAGGCCCTGCGAGCCCTACCAACGGCCCTCGACAACAATGCATTGGTGGCATTCTGGGCCATCCCGGAGAGTGATTGGTCGACCCTCCAGCAGGCATACGCCCAGATAGCGGCCGTCTTCGACCCGCCATACAACGCTTGCAGAAAATGTTTGCAGTGGAGGTGAGGGGAGGCCAAGATGCCTCTCGCCTTTCGCAGTGCACTGCTGGCATTGGGGCAAGAGGCATATCCCCACATAAACCTGGTGGCACTCGACTCCTTGTCAGTGAAAAGTCTGCTATCGTTGGCGCAGGAGTTGGGGGTCATCCTGGCGGTCACCGAGGATGACGAGTTAACGTCCTTGAGGGTGGCCTGGTGAATTCAGGCACGTGAGAACATGCAGCAATGGCCCAAGGTGGCGGCTTGGATGGGATATGCTGAAAGGGAAGAGGGGCCCACATTGCGGGAGATTGGCGTTGGCATTCTACGGCCGGAGCCTGTGCGAGAGAGGTTTCAGGGGATGGCTGCCGGATTGGAGTCGGCTAGAGGAGGAGTCCCCTCCTCCCTGGAGACCCACGGCCACCTGCTTCAGGTGTGGCCAGCCGGGCCACGTCGCAAGAGATTGCCTGGGTGCCAGCGGGATGTCGGCGACACTACCGATGCCCTCCACCCCGCCGGGGACTGCTCCCCAAGCCCCACAGGATCCGAGCCTCTGATGCCCGGAAAATATTCCGAGGTCGACTCATGCGAGGGATCAGAGGCTGGAGCCAGGTCTAGTTCTATTGAATCCAGGATGGGGCTGCACCCTTTAGGCCGTTGTGTTATCCTTGGAACCCAAGAAGTGCAAGATCCTGCCCAAGGTGGGTGACCGGCATCAAGGACCCGGTCCAAGTGAGCTACATTCCCGTAAAGCGGACTCTCCCTTGTGCTGGACAAATTGAAGTTGGGGCCGTAATGAGTGTAATGGGTGCCAAGAGGGGGTCGTGTAGTGTGGTGTGTTTTGTTTGACAGTTTTGCCTACGCCGCGCGCTGAGTTGTGCTTGGGTGGATCGGCCGTTTCTGCAATTCGGTTCGCAGGGGGCATCGCGACTGTATTGTTTTCCGACAGTTCTGCCTGCGCCGCATGCCGATTTGTGCACGGTTGGATCGGCCGTTGTTGCATGTTTGTTCACGGGGGCATCGCGGCTGTGTTTTTTTCAAATGTTCCTCGGTTTTGGTGGTTTGTTCTGCCTGTCCACACAGTTGCAATTACTGTATGTCAGTTGGGATGGAATTTTTTTTTAACAAGCGAGGGGGGGGGGGGGTGTGATGTCGTGTAATAGCACTGGCTGGTTGTCAGCAGCAACTGTGGTGGACAAACAGTGCACACCTCTACCCTGCTGACACGGGTGTGTCAGCAGGGTAGAGGAACTGGGTCATTGGTCTTGAAGGGCCCTATCTGCAAGCCCAGGGCAGAGCCAGGCCGCACTGGTAGCATAAAAGCGGCCGAGAGCGGGAGCTCGAGGCTGCCGGTTTTGGGATTGGATCGTTTCATCGTTGCTGTCATCTCGTCGCCATCGTCACTGCCATCTTCATTCGATATTGTGCTGCTAGATAGTAGTTGGCTGTCTCCATCACTGCCATCAGTGTTGGATGGCTAGTGTTGTGTATAGGCTCGCAACTGTACAGTGTGTACAGGCAAGCTCATGAGTGTTCAATAAAGAAGGTGCCTCTACAAACCTCATGTCCGACTCACTGACACGTCACATATACAACCACATACAGACCTCACTTGTTTATCACTGTGTCCCTAGCAGAACCAGAGTAATTTAAAATTCACGCCCTGTTCGAAAAAAAAAGTGTTGATATTAAAGCGATAAAAGGCGAACATTAATTTCACAAAAAATCTATCGAAAGTAAGACTTTGTCAGGCCAAAGTTTGGAAGACTCTAAAGTGTTCCCCAGCATTGGTTTATGTAGGCTTGGCTGATGAGACACTGCATTTCAAAACCAGTCTAGAGTTTTGCTTGTGTTGAACCATCGCTGCAAAAGGCATGCAATCCCAGAAAGGCTGTTTGGCTGATGGAATGTGTAAAAAATACGTTTATCGTTTATGTGGAAGGACAGACAATAGAAGGAAGCGAATTGTTGGTGTATTTAGTATGTTTCAACAAATCGTGCCTCACTGCAAAAACAAGCAAAGGTTTGATATATTTGCCATTATTCCTGAGCAGTTGTGGAAAGTCAAAATGCCTACAGCAGGAGACAGTGTACCTATAAAGCATCCACTCTATACCATGTGGGATGATTGCGAGAGGGAGGAGGGGGAGGGTGGCCTGGATAAAAAAAATACGAAAAATTCTAACGTGAAAATCGTTAAACACGAGTACATCAGTTTAAACATGAGTAGAACAGTCTAGACATGAGTAGATCAGTCTAAACATGATAAGGTTATTCTAACCACAAGTAGATCACTCTAAGCACAAGTAGATAAGTCTAAACACGAGTAGATCAGACTAAACATGAGGAGATTGGTCGAAATACGAGATCAGTCCACACACGAGTAGATCAGTCTACACACGATTAAAACGGTCTAAAGACGAGTAGATCAGTCTAAACACGAGTAGATCTGTCTAAACACGAGTAGATCAGTCTAAACACGAGTGTAGCATACTGTACATGGCAAGGGTTATAGTGGGGTCAGTGGAGATGGGTGGAAACAGGTGCAGGATACTGTACGAGGGAAGGTTCGAGAATCGAAGTAGAAGACAGAAGAGTCTGCTGGAATAATCTACCGGGCGAAAGTGTTGGAAGTTACCAGGGCGTGGCCGAGCGGGTATATAAGGGGGAGCGAGGCCCGCGATCAGGGCTCTGGCTCGGTGACTAAAGGACAACTGCAGGTGAACAAGATTGGGGCCAACTATCAGACATCGTGGAAACTATCGGACCAATTGTTCAAGATCTACATGGTGGAAACCTTGATTTGAAGCTTTCATGACTACAGAAATCCATACTCTTTGGTTCTTTCGGTAAAGTCACGTAGGTATAAAATAAAATAAATCACGACGTTTCGGGCGCAACACAAGCGTCCATCATCAGGTGGGAAAGCATGGTCTGCTGCTGAGGCAGACTGTTTTAAAAGGTTTGAAATGGGTGTAGCTCAAAGAAGTGGCCAGGGATAGTGATGTTAATGTGAGAAATTAGCATGTAAAAGTAAGCTAGGAGAGCAGCCTCATAGAGAAGGGCACAGAAGTGGCTATGTTAATGTAAGGGATTAGTATGATGTTAATGTGCAATACACTTAGCTGTGGTTGCGGCAGCAGTCACATTGGGGAAATGAAACAACATGTGTCGGACCGCATCCGTGAACACAAGGCGGACCTAAAACACGGTAGGACCAATACCTATACCATTGCCGATCATTTTTTAATGCTGTGGGGTCACACGAAATTGATTTCTCTAAGACGAAGGTACTCTGCAAACCTACCTACCTTCAGATATTTGTTCATAAACCCATCCAGATATATAAACACATACACAACTTAAACCGAGAGGATGGGTACAAACTGAGCAATCGTTGGGAGGACGTTATTAACCAAGTCAAGTCTTAACTGACTGTGATGTTTCCATCCAACCTGCATATGTCAGCTGTTATTTCGACTCTCTGTGTCTCTTTCTCTTTATGCCTCTCTCTTAGATCTCTCATGCTCACATGTCCGTTGCATTACACTCTCATGCCTTTGGATTGCACTCTCATGCTCACATGTCTTTTGGATTGCACTCTCATACTCACAGGCCCTTCGGATTACACCTGATCATGGACGCTTTGATTGCGCCCGAAACGTCGTGATTTATTTTATTTTATACACACGTGACTTTACCGAAAGAACCAAAGAGAATGGTGGAAACCATAAAGAAGGACTGGTCGAGATTAATCTAGTGGAAACCACCAGGGCTGCAGATAGTCATAGCCTTGTGAAATGTGTGAATCGTGCTCTTGCCTTGTAAATACGTGAATGTCAAATAAACCGTCTAGAAAAGGGAATCTGCAAAGGAACTTCTTTACACAAGTAGATTAGTCTACACACGAGTAGACTTGTCTTAAACACGAGTAGATTGGTCTAAACACGAGTAGATCAGTCTAAACATGAGTATATCAGTCTAAACACTAGTAGATAAGTTTGACCAAAGGGTATATCAGTCTAAACACGAGTAAATCGGTCCAAACACGAGTAGATCGGTCTATACACGAGTAAATTAGTCTCAACACAAGTAGATTAGTCTAAACACGAGTATATCAGTCTAAACACGAGTAGATCAGCCTAAACACAATTAGATCAGTCTAAATACGAGTATATCAGTCTAAACACGAATAGATAAGTTTATACACGAGTATATGAGTCTAAACACGAGTAGATTAGTCTAAACACGAGTAAATTGGTCTAAACACGAGTAGATCAGTCTTAACACGAGTAGATCAGTCTAAACACGGGTAGATCGAATCTTGATCTGAAAGCTTTCGTGACTTTGGGTCTTTCGGTAAAGCCATAGGAAAAATATCACGACGTTTCAATCGCAACACAAGCAATCGTCATCAGGTTAAAACAGAGCAGGAAAGCTGCTGAGGCAGGCTGTTTACAAAGGTTTAGAGATGGGCGGGGCAGCTAATGTTAATGTAGGAAAGGTCTCCATACCCGGCAGTAGGTCTACCCCAATGAAAGAGCTGTTTACAAAGGTTTAGAGATGCTTGTAAATGAAAGCTCGGAGAGAGCTAGGAAAGAGCCATCGCCACATGGAGGTGGAAAAGGATGGCAAGCCTCCATTTACTAACACAGCTAACTTGGCTGTGTTAGTGAATGTAACTCAGAAACGAAGCTGTTGGGGTGGCCATTGTATTGTGAGAGATTAGCATGTCAATGTAAGAAATTTGCTTATAAATGGAAGCTCGGAGAGAGCAGATGGTTCTTTCCCAACGGTTGAGGTGATAGCTTTACGGATTGTGTAGTCTGAATATCCATTCTTCTTGAGGGCTTGGTGTACGTGCTCCAGTTCACTGGCTAGGTGGTGATGGTCGGAAATATGAGCTCTATGGTATGGAGTTTTGATGAGGGAATTCTTCTGGGCTGGATGGTGGTGTGAGGCATCCGTATGGGTGGCTTTCCTGTAGACAGTGTCCCATTGAGCCATCAGGTCTCTTTTCGATTAAAACATCCAAGAATGGTAACTTGCCATCCTTTTCCACCTCCATGGTGAATTTGATGGCTGAGTGTATGGAATTGATGTGATTGAAGAATTGGTCCAGAGCTTCTAGGCCACGTGGCAAGATGACGAATGTATCGTCTACAAATGTATTCCACAAGGAAGGATGTAGAGTGGATGCCTGGATGGCATCTGTCTCAAATTTATCTAAGAAAACATTGGCTACAACACAAACAAAAACGAAGTTCAAATATTTCATGCGAGGCCCACCGGTTTTGACAACCTAAAATCGGACGTTGGTTTTTTCGATAATTTTTGGATATTTTGAGTTAAAGTTCTAGTTGGTGGTTGGCTCAGCCCATTATCCCTCCAGGGTCGATGCAATAAAAACACCTTCACGGGGAAGTCAACAGCGGTGATCCTATTGATGGACACTTCTGCCAAAGGAAGGTGGAATTTACACAAGTGGCTTTTGCAGGTCTGTCAATGGGAGATGAACGTCAGTGTGGTTCAGTTGAGCGGAACATCAAGTTTTCTATAAATGCATGCATGGAACCTGAGAAGCATTAAGCCACCCTGGCCGCAGTATAGCCTCGGGAACTCTGAAATTGCGTTTAAATTCGCTGTCGCAATTGTAGCGTGAGTGGATAAAGTTCACGTGGAATTGCCTCCACCTGCACGCTAGGCCTTTCACCCCATCCATCATCCTAATCAACGCGTCAGCTTCACGAAGGTGAAAATAAACTGGACCAAGCCCAGCAACAGAGTGTGCCCTGCCTTCGCGTAATTGGTGAGAAGGAATGAGAGGTTGTGCCGGGTATGACCCCAGGCATCTCTGTGTCCCTCTTGCTCTGTGCCTGTGTGTTGAATCGGGTGTGTGTATTAGTGTGTGTTGGGCGACCTGAGTTCAATTCCAGCTCACGGCCAACACCAGTGTCGATTATCTGAACTGGTCCTGGGTCACCTTTCGGTCGACTCAGCCTCAAATGAATACCTGGTGCACTGTGTAAACATCGCCACTTGGGAGACAAAGGCGGCCGGGTGTGGTGTTGCCCACCCACACCTTCGTGTGCCATGCCAGCCTGCATAGGTACTAACAGCACTTGCCTCAAAAACAATCTGTTAAGGCTCTGTGGGGGTCTTTGTACTGTCTATATATGCCTGTGTGTATGACTGTATGTGGTTTGTCTATATATTTGTCTATAACTGTTTGTGTATATGTACACGTTTGGCTTTGTGTGTCTGTGTATGTGTGTGTCTAAGTATCTTGGTGTGTGTCTCTATTTAGTCCATTTTTGTTGTGGTTAACGCACCCTACAAACCCAGTAAGTTGAGTTTGATTTCCGCTCATGGTCAACATCAACAGTGAATGTGTAAACGCTGCCTGGGCCACCCCAGGTTTGCTCCATCTTAAATTGTGTAAACATCTGTACTGGGGAGATGAAGGCGGACAGGCATAATCCTGGCCAGACCAACCCCTCGTGTGCTGCGCTAGCTTTCAATTGGTGCTCGCCAAAATAATTTGACCCAGCAGTCTATGAAGACTACCGTATATATGGGGATCCTTGTCTCTGACATTAATACGGTGTACATACACACTCATCATTGTCGTCATCATCAGCCGTGATTTGTCCACTACATCGCTCACGGTCCTGCGATGCCACAATCCATCTCTTCACTGCACAAGGAGCCGAACTCATACGCTTTCATCTTCCAGGTGGTCGTCCTCGTGGGCGCGTTTTTCCTCATTTTGGCTTCCTTCCCGTCAACAGCCTCGCCCACTGGCCATCGTCCCTTCGAGCGACGACGACGTTGTCCTGGCCCAGGTATTGTGACCGTGTTTTGCATGGTAATAATCTTGCTCGCCGTGTTTTCTTGGCCTCCTGTCACACAAACGCTTGCTGGCCCCTTGGCGCAACCATACCTCAATGTGTTTCGCTTTGTCATTACTTTGCGCCTCACGCGTTCGTAAATACAAGACTCAGAGTGGCACACACAGTAAAGTACATTCATAAAGCAATCACTATGACACGCGCAAAAACGCACAATCACACACACGGCACTGCGCCACGGCTCTCTCCATACACACGCAAGGAGACATAACAATTATTATGGCACGCACAAACACATTTATAACACACAACAAAAGACAAATATCCCCCTATAGCCTGTAACAGACTGTTGAGGCAAGTGCTGTAAGGAAACGCAGAATAAATTCTGCACGGCAAACGAGGGGGTGGGTGGCCAGCACCACGCCCAACCGCCTTTGTCTCCCCAGTAGCGATGTTTTTACACACCGCACCAGGTAATAATTTGATACTGAGCCGACCTAGGGCAGGCCCATGACCGATTCAGAAAAGCATCACTGGTGTTGGCCGTGAGCGGGAATCGACCTCGGGTCAGAATCAGAATCAGAAAGGGTTTTATTCGCCATGAAAGTTCACACAGACAAGGAATTTACTTTCGCAGGAAGGTGCATACATTCAACATATAAGAATCTTAAATATTAAATAAGTGGTATACAAGTCTAACTATACTAAAGGTACAAAGTCTAACTAACACTAGGCCTCTCTCACCAGCACAGGTGTGCTGAACAGCAAGCCTCTCTCACCAGCACGGGTGTGCTGAACAGCAGGCCTCTCTCACCAGTACGAGTGTGCTGAACAGGAGGCCCCTCTCACCAGCAGGGGTGTGCTGAACAGCAAGCCTCTCTCACCAGCACGGGTGTGCTGAACAGCAGGCCTCTCTCACCAGCACAGGTGTGCTGAACAGCAGGCCCCTCTCACCAGTACAGGTGTGCTGAACAGCAAGCCTCTCTCACCAGCACGGGTGTGCTGAACAGCAGGCCTCTCTCACCAGCACAGGTGTGCTGAACAGCAGGCCCCTCTCACCAGCACAGGTGTGCTGAACAGCAGGCCTCTCTCACCAGCAGGGGTGTGCTGAACAGCAAGCCTCTTTCACCAGCACAGGTGTGCTGAACAGCAGGCCTCTCTCACCAGCACGGGTGTGCTGAACAGCAGGCCTCTCTCACCAGCACAGGTGTGCTGAACAGCAGGCCCCTCTCACCAGCACAGGTGTGCTGAACAGCAGGCCTCTCTCACTAGCACGGGTGTGCTGAACAGCAGGCCTCTCTCACCAGCACAGGTGTGCTGAACAGCAGGCCTCTCACACCAGCACGGGTGTGCTGAACAGCAGGCCTCTCTCACCAGTACGAGTGTGCTGAACAGCAGGCCTCTCTCACCAGCAGGGGTGTGCTGAACAGCAGGCCTCTCTCACCAGCACGAGTGTGCTGAACAGCAGGCCTCTCTCACCAGCACGGGTGTGCTGAACAGCAGGCCCCTCTCACCAGCACGGGTGTGCTGAATAGCAGGCCTCTCTCACCAGCACGGGTGTGCTGAACAGCAGGCCCCTCTCAACCAGCACGGGTGTTCTGAACAGCAAGCCTCTCTCACCAGCATGGGTGTGCTGAACAGCAGACCTCTCTCACCAGCACGGGTGTGCTGAACAGCAGGCCTCTCACACCAGCACGGGTGTGCTGAACAGCAGGCCTCTCTCACCAGCACGAGTGTGCTGAACAGCAGGCCCCTCTCACCAGCACGGGTGTGCTGAACAGCAGGCCTCTCTCACCAGCACGAGTGTGCTGAACAGCAGGCCCCTCTCACCAGCACGGGTGTGCTGAACAGCAGGCCGCTCTCACCAGCACGGGTGTGCTGAACAGTAGGCCCCTCTCACCAGCACGGGTGTGCTGAACAGCAGGCTTCTCTCACCAGCACGGGTGTGCTGAACAGCAGGCCCCTCTCAACCAGCACGGGTGTGCTGAACAGCAGGCCCCTCTCAACCAGCACGGGTGTGCTGAACAGCAGGCCTCTCTCACCAGCACAGGTGATCAAGCAAAACAAGACAAAACCGGACAAAACAGGGCACACCAACCGGCCGAGGCTGCCATCATTGGCGACCTCCAGCCATTTGAGCAAGGTTCGTAGCACAGCACGCTAACCGCTACACTGCCGCTCCCCGAAAAGAATATACACGACATACACATCCATGTAACACACACACATACGTAATCACAGTTACACATAATGACACACATAAACACATACACACATTCAGTCACGCTGCGGTGAACACAATGAACCCTGGGCTGTTGATGACAGAGCTGCTGCTGCTGCTGCACGTGTTCATGAGGATGGGATTACATTGGGTTTGACGCCACGGGGAAACGAATTATATTGGTGACTTAACACACTGGATGGATAAACAACAACAACACTCCCCAGCACACAGCAACATGACAATAACGTGGCAACAACACATTTGCCTAGAACAAAATCCCTCCGCTTTCATCTCCCTCTACTCCCTAGCACACACTCCCCTACCTCTCCGCTGTCATCTTACTCTGCTCCCCAGTACACTCTCCTACCTCTCCCCTCTCATCTCCCTCTACTCCCCAGCACACACTCCTACCTCTCCCCTCCCACTCTACTCCCCAGCACACACTCCTACCTCCCCCCTCTCACTCTACTCCCCAGCACACACTCCTACCTCTCCCCTCTCACTCTACTCCCCAGCACACACTCTCCTACGTCTCCCTTCGCATCTCACTCTACTCCCCACCACAGACTCTCCTACCTCTCCCTTCTCATCTCACTCTACTCCCCACCACACACTCTCCTACGTCTCCCTTCGCATCTCACTCTACTCCCCACCACACACTCTCCTACCTCTCCCTTCTCATCTCACTCTACTCCCCACCACACACTCTCCTACGTCTCCCTTCGCATCTCACTCTACTCCCTACCACACACTCTCCTACGTTTCCCTTCGCATCTCACTCTACTCCCCACCACACACCCTCCTACCTCTCCGCTCGCATCTCACTCTATTCCTAACCACACACTCTTCTACCTCTCCCCTCTCATCTCACTCTACTCCCCTCCACACACTCTCCTATGTCTCCCTTCGCATCGCACTCAACTCCCCACCACACACTCTCCTACTTCTCCCATCTCATCTCACTCTACTCTCCACCGCGTGTTCTCCTACCTCACCTCGTCTCATCTCACTCTACACCACTCCACGTGTTCTCGTACCTCTCTATCTACTACACACCACACACTTCCCTCTGTCGAAGCCTGCAGTTCACCTTTGCTGAGTGGGAGGTCGCTTATTCTCCGCTTCCAACTTATTTCACCCAGCCATCCATGCCACTGACTCCCTGCCCCGTTGAATTCCAGGCTCAAGACCTCCCTCTTCTCCTCTGTCTGACTGGTCTGAGACATATAGACTCACACAGAGAAGCACACTCACAGAAAGACCCACTCTCAATGAGACCCATAGGTCTCATAGACTTACACAGACTCACAAAGGTGTATGAGTGACTCGTGTGATCCTCGACACTTGCGCCTGTCCGCTCGCGTGCGCATATTCTCCACTGCTCCTGGACCCGAGTATCCCCCTCTACTCACTCTTCCACAGCCCCAGCCTCTCTGCCCCTCTCACCAGTGGACACACTATGGCGACTCCCACACCTCATTCCATCGCTCCCCCTGATTTACCCCTTAGTGGCATAAGCTGAGGGTCCAGGGCGTTGGTACTAGCGCTCATGGGCCCTTGCCCAGCGAGGTGTCTCACTTCACCGCATCAAAGGGACGATGGACGAGGCCATGTACCGTCAAATCTTGGGTGAGAACCTCCTTCCCTCAGCCAGGGCATTGAAAATGGGTCGTGGATGGGTATTCCAGCATGACAATGACCCAAAACACATGGCCAAGGCAACAAAGGAGTGGCTCAAGAAGAAGCACATTAAGGTCCTGGAGTGGCCTAGCCAGTCTCCAGACCTTAATCCCATAGAAAATCTGTGGAGGGAGCTGAAGGTTCGAGTTGCCAAACGTCAGCCTCGAAATCTAAATGACTTGGAGAAGATCTGCAAAGAGGAGTGGGACAAAATCCCTCCTGAGATGTGTGCAAACCTGATGGCCAACTACAAGAAACGTCTAACCTCTGTGATTGCCAACAAGGGTTTTGCCACCAAGTACTAAGTCATGTTTTGCAGAGGGGTCAAATACTTATTTACCTCATTAAAATGCAAATCAATTCATAACATTTTTTACATGCGTTTTTCTGGATTTTTTTGTTATTATTCTGTCTCTCACTGTCAAAATAAACCTACCATTAAAATTATAGACTGATAATTTCTTTGTCAGTGGGCAAACGTACAAAATCAGCAGGGGATCAAATACTTTTTTCCCTCACTGTAGCGCCTAAACAAAAGAGATTTAAAGAGCATTAACAATGGTTCAACAACGTGTATGAATGTAATGGTGGAGATGAGGTGAATGAAGTAGATGAAAGGAAGCAATGGGGCAAATCTGTGATGCGTGTAATCGGTGAAAGCGAAATTGATGACAGTAAATTATCAATGGATTAAATGAAAGGGGAATGAGTGATAGCCATCTCCTCCCACATCAAATGCGAGGGATTGATGGATTCATTGTCTCCAAGATCGAGACCATTTCTACGATCGCCTGAGCCTTGCGCACCCGTACCTCCGTCTCCCAACCCCACCTTCACCCCCACATCCACTCATGAAACCCATCCCAACTTCTATTGTGGCTCTTGCTAAAATAAACTCATCCATGATGTCCACCAGCTGTCCACTTGACCCCCTCCTTACCCAGCTCTTCCTCGCCCGACACATTCTACTTGGCCCAACAATCACCGGCATCATCAACCTCCCTCCCTGTCCTCTGGTACCATCCCAGACCATTTCAAGACGACAGTCATCACCCCCCTCGTCGAGAACCACACCCTCGGGACCTCCAGCATATCCAACTTCCATCGCATCTCCACCCTTCATTTCCTTCATAAGGTCTTCGAGCATGTTGCGTGACCATCTCACTTCACACTCATATTTCGATGTGCTCACTCCTGGAATCAATATTATCCGGTATCCGCCCCAGCCACAGCACTGAGACCACACTGCTCGAGGTCACGAGCTGACATCCACTGTTCTACTTTCACATGACGTGACACGCTTATAAATGAGATAGAGTTTGATTATCCACTTCATGGTTACCTGCGAGGCTAAGTGGGGAGATTAAGTGCCTCCCTCATCTTCCATTTTGTGGAGCGGGTGGCCGCATCGCCCGTTGTGTTGCGCTGATTCAGTTGAGTGATGTCCACTGTCGTTGAGGTAAGTTGAATGCCAGGGACTGCTGCTGTTGGGTCAGTGATGAGCTGTTTGTTCTTTGCGTTGCATCCGTCCTACAGTTCCGTCCATCTTGACTGCTCTTTTGCAGAATGGCCCGCGTGATATTAAATGCATTCGTGGTTGCTGAAAGGTTCATAATATTGTTTTTTTAGGGTTAGATCGTGTAACCTATGTAAAACAAAAACCTATATTATGGATTGCATTGGTCGTGAAAGTCTACATGTAAAACTGGAAGGTTCGTGTTGCTAATGATTTTATTCCATTGCACGTAGCAAGATGGAATTGGATGGGATGACGTGGGACAGCGTCGGGAGCCACTCCATTGTTGGAGAGGAATGAAGCCTCCCTGACACCGTCCTCATGGTGGCGTTTAGCTGCACATCGATGATCTTTGGGTGGTGGCTGTTGGACCATGGGGCAGAGCAGCAATCTGCAGAAGGGTAGACGAGAACCACTGTTACACTGTGGCGAGTTTCTGGACCAGGTTTACCCTGATTCTTACTTTTTGGCCAGTGTTGGTGATTTGAGGGCGACTAGTGAGAGTCCTGTCCAGAGTGAGTCCAGGTATTTTGAGTGCAGCTTATGGTGAATGTGCCTTCCAGAAAAGGAAACGTTGAGTTCTTTCTCAGCAGCCTTGTTGTTCAGACGGAATGCTGATGACACGTAACTATCTTCTCAGGATCATGGTGGACAGCTTCCAAATCACTTGTGAGTATCCCACTTCCTTCCTCTAGCACTGATGTTTGCATCAGCAGTCTATGCCATCAGCATATACATACTTCTGAGATTTAGTACAGGGCATGTTCTGCTGCGCAGATGTTGGAAAATGGCTGATGCAAGCACCACTCCCTGTGGCAGCCCATGGTTTACCATTCATGTTCAGCTGCTCTTGTCACCTAGCTAGATGCAGAACTTCCAGTTGCTCATGAATGGGTTTTTTTAGAGTTCTGAGAGTCTCGTGGCATTGGATAATTTTTGAAAACTTCATTACCAGTCGAATGGGGCAGCTCCAGTCTTCAGTAGTTGCATCCACAAACCTGTCTCAATGTTCGTAGTGAGTGCGAGGACCTGGCCAGAGCAACTTCTGCCCTCTCTGAAGCCCACCTGTTCATTTGAGATGGCGGATTCTAGGACTGGTTGAGGACAAGTCGCTCAACTACCCTTTCTGGCAATAAAACAGATGTTAAGATGTTTAAACACAACATATATACCCTTAGGAATGGCATCAAGTCTCCATTAACCACACATACGTGTAGCAAAACATGCATGCTTGCAGGATGCCCAGGTATTTTGGGTGCAGTTCATGGTTAAGGTGCCTTTCGAATGTTTGAATGTTTTACCACAAGTACGTGTAGTTAATGCAGACTCAATGCCTTGCAAAATGACTCTATTTGGTGTTTGAACATCTTAACACCTGTTTTATTGCCAGAAAGGGTAAACCCTATTCTTATTTTTCATCATTTTGGATACTGGCAAAATGGTCCTATTTATATATATATATACACCTGCAGACCGTAGACAGAAGGGTGAAGGGGTGGTAGTTCCTGGGATTGTTGGCTGCTTTTCCTGGCTTTAGGATGGCAATGGCTTTTGAGTGGCACCATACTTATGGAATTATCCTAGTGTCCAGGATGTTGGTGGTGAATTTGAGCAAGCCACATCCATCCTTTCCGGTCCATGTTCTTGAGGAATTCTGGGTATATGCCATCAATCCTGACAATCTTCCCAGACTTGGTAGACGTCAGCACTGTGTCCACCTCATCAGTTGTGAAGACCACTGTAGAGGTGTTGTGTGGACCATCTTTTTCAATCTGCGATTGTTTTCGGCGGAAGTCAGGGCCTTAATGTTGCCTAAGAGACAGGCCACAATGGCATCTGCACTGACCGTCAATGCCTCATGTGGTGGCAGTGATGTGGCACAAAGTCAGCTGAGGAGGTTCCAAGGTTTCCTGCTGAAATTTGTGAAGTCCAGGTTTTCCATGGTTTCTGGACCAATGCGCCAATCTGCCTTCATCTAGGGCAGGAGTCGACAATCAAAATAACAAGAATTGCCATTTTTTTTTATTCGGTAAAAACACGCAATATTTCAAGAGCGGATATGCAACTTGATAATGAGATGGTGGTCCTTAATAAATAGTCACGAAGCAGCAGTCTTTAAGAAGCTGCATGTGGCTCCGGAGCCACAGGTTGCAGACCCATGATCTAGAGAATCCATGAGTGATGTTGCTGTGTATGGGTCTTGGGTGGCATTAAACTCTGCCAGCAGTCTCTCATTTTCCTTGGATTGGCAAGACACAGGTTATTTCCTTCTTCTGGTGGCCGCCACTTTCAGCAGTTGGGTAACACGGAAGTAGTTGTTAGGAACAAGTCATGATTCGCTGTCACATTTAGACGCTGCTATATAAATCCACATAGTTGTGAATTGTATTCATACCAATAATTTAATTCTAAACCTTCTGGATGCTCTGAGGCAAGCTCGGACCATTGTCCCCAAACTGCTAACATACATCACGTCTACTGGCTTAAACATTGTGTCATGAATATGTGTCATTATGTGTTTCTCAGTGGATTTACGTGTTATGAATCTGTTGTTTAATTGTGTGTTTGTGCATGTGTTTGTGTGTGCAGGACGAAGCTAAGTGCTTTAGTATATATTTTTTCCTGTGTTAGTCTTAGGATGTGTTTGTAATAATATGTGCTTATATGTGACTAATAGCCATATTTAACAGTTAACGATTTGTTTGTCTTTTTAACGTATGTTGTACCGTGCATTTTGCATGCGTTTTGTGAGCACGTGTTTGAGTACTTATTAACTAGCAGAAGTGTTTTTGTATGTGTGTCTATATTTGTGTCCAGCAAAACCCCCTACCTCCTCGTGGTGCTGGACGGGCAACTCTGTCGTGGACAGTGCTGTGGGGGGAGGGCCAATTCCGATTGGCTCCTCTCTTCATGGCATCTGTGACCACCACAGTGGCTAAACGGGGGCTCTGGACGGGTGCAAGGGGCTGGTAACCCCTTCACCTTCAATAAATGACCACTAAACCACGAATTAAATATGTAACTAATAAGCTTGTGCTGGAGGCCCCGGGGGGACAGGCATCTATGACGTTTCCTGGCCAAACCCCATTTGGCGGAGCCAGGAGATTGAATCTCTAGCCTAGGGGCTCCTCCAGAAACAAAGAAAAGCCACTACGGATGGCCACGTGGAATATTCGAACGCTCACTGCGGAGGAGAGGCTGCCAATGCTCTGTCGGGAGCTGGATCGGTACCGCCTGGATCTCTGTGGCATTCAGGAGTTCCGGTGGACCGGTTGTGGCTCCTGCCACCATGAGGTGTGGACAGTCCTCTCTACGGGGCAGCAGACTGCCAAACAACAGGGTGTGGCTCTTATTTTGAACAAAGAATGAAGGGGGCGTGGGAGCATGGCAGTGAGGTGTGGGAAGCTGTAAGCCCCAGGCTACTTTGGGCTCGCCTTCCCATCAACCAGAGGCGAGGAGTGGTGGTCGTGGTTACTTATGCCCCCACCGAAGACGAACATCCGTGGAGGGATGCAGGCAAAGCCGATGAGTCAGATGCCTTCTATGACCTCCTGTCACAGGTGCTGGCTAAAGTAGCCCCTCGGGATAGAGTCATCTTGTTGGGTGACTTCAATGCCCGAGTTGGTCATGATGCTGGCACCTGGTCTGGAGTGATTGGAGGGCATGGGCCAGATCAGCTAAATAACAACGGTAGGAGGCTGATAGATTTTTGTGCAGCCCATGGGCTTGTAATTACCAACACGCTGTTCTGGCATCGGCACATCCACACAACATCATGGATGCATGCCGGGTCCACGCAAGAACATCTGCTGGACTACATAGTGATGGACCAGCGGATACGAGCCCATGTCCTTGACACCAGGACCTACCGTGGAGCTGATCTGCCCTCTGACCATCGACTAGTCATCTGTAAGATGCGCCTGCCATTCTTCCACTCCGGTGGTGGGTATACACCTAGGACCCCATTCCAACCTAAAGTGACCTGGTCTCAGTTATCTGATGAAAGTTGCAAGCGCGAATTTCATCATCGCTTGCGGCTGGGGTTGGCATCGTCCCCCAATCCTCCTGATGTCGAGGGTAAATGGGCGAGGTTTAGGACTGTGACTCATGCAGCTGCAATGGCTGCTTTGTGTACGCGGTCCAGACCTCCCCAGAGGCCCTGGCTGACAGAGGATGTGTTCAGGATGGTTGAGAAAAAGCGAAAGGCCCACCGTCATCGGCTACAGAATCCCACATCAGAGAATGAGGAGGCTTACTGCAGCCTTCGCTCGGAGGTTCGGAGAGCCGTGAGGTGTTGCAAGGATGGGTGGTGGTCGTGGGTTGCTGAGGAGATGGAGTCGACCTCAGTGGCCTGCTATCACAAATCTCTATTTAACTCCATCAAAAAAGTAACCTGCAGCACCACATCTATTACCATAATTAGGGGAAAAAACGGTGATTCGATCTCCAACCCCCAGCAACAGGTTTGCAGATTTGCTGAGCATTTCTGTGAGGTCCTGGGGGAGGGAAAATCCCTCAGCCAGGAAAACATCGTGGCACAAAGTGAAGATGACCCTGCTGAGGCTGCGGTGCCTCAAATATTGGAAGAAGTCACCCCCTGTGAGTGGCTGGCTGAAGTGCCATCTGTTGAAGAAGTACTGAAGGCAATCCGGAGTCTGAGACCAGGAAAGGCAGCGGGCAGAGATGATCTTCCAAGCGAAATGCTGAGGGAGGGTGGCATTTGTGCACAGACTGCCCTATATGACATCATAACAACAGTCTGGACCACTGGACGGGTTCCGCAGGATTGGAAGGATGCCCTGGTGGTCCCGCTCTTTAAGAAGGGGGACTGCACAGACTGTAACAACTACAGGGGCATCTCACTCCTCAGTGTGCCGGTAAAGGTCCTGGCAAGGATTATTCAACATCGCCTTGCCAGGCACGCTGAGGAGAGGCTTGCGGAGCCCCAATGCGGTGTCAGGAAAGGGCGGTCCTGCACACATGCCATATTTTCTCTCCGTCTGCTCCATCAGAGGTGTAGGGAATTCCAGCAAGACCTACATCTCTGCTTTATTGACCTGAGCTAGGCCTATGATACCATCAGTAGGCCTGGGCTCTGGGTTGTTCTTCGTGCTTTTGGAGTACCTGACCCTCTGCTCACGATCATTAAGGACCTTCATGATGGTGAGCGGGCCCGGGTAAAACTATGTGGCCAGGAGTAAGAGCCATGCCCTCTACACCTTTGGGTGCGACAGGGATGTCCTCTGGCTCCCACATTATTTTACATCTATTTTGACCACGTAGTTCGTGAAGCCTTCAATAGCTGTACCCGGGGGAATCTCCATATGGTACAGATATAATGGGAGGCTGATCGATGCCCGGGTGCGGTCAAGGAATGGCTCCCTATTGCTCAACCACGTTATGTATGCCGATGATTTGGTAATAGCTGCTCATTCAGAGGAGGAGTTGGAGACGCTGCTGCTGAGACTGGAGCAACAGACCAGGTAGCTTCCACACAGCATTACGCGACCGATGAAAAGATATTGCCGCTCGACTGATTCGGAGTGAGACCTCTGCTGTTAAACTGGAACTGGTCATAAGCACACTGCCGAGGTATGGGAAACTCTGCACTCTCTCCACAACTGCCCCATCAAAAATTGGGAGTTGTGGGGGTGGAGTGTCCATTGGTACAAAATACCCAGGCAGGTGCTTAGTTTTGGTAGGGCTGATGGTAAGGCCCCATCTCTTAGTTGCATGCTCCAGTCTCAGCAGCAGCGTCTCCAACTCCTCCTCTGAATGAGCAGTTATTACCAAATCATCGGCATACATAACGTGAAATTTTGATTTAAAGCTTTCGTGATTGCAGTGATTCATTTTCTTGGTTCTTTCGTTAAAGTCACGTTGAAGGGAAACAATAAAATAATATATATAAAACAATACAATTCTCACGACGTTTCGACTGTAACACAAACAGTCATCATCAGGTGTGAAAACCAACGGCAAGAAACATTTGATAGAAGTGGCGGTTTGTATTTATTTATTTTTAAACGGTGTTTGCATTTATTTACTTCTAAGCGTTGGCACCATGGATAGTGAATTGACAGTTTGTTTAGAAGGACGAGTCCATCTATGTTCGGAAAAGAGGAGGGGGAAGACGAAAATTTAATGTATGCTGTCTGAAAGCCACGGTAAGCGTGAACAATCAATTAAGACCCGAAATGGTTTATCAAATCCTTCCAATGATTGCTAAGCCAGAATTTATCTTCTCGGTTGAAATTGTCTCTGTGTTTGTATATGTGGATAGCCTCATGAACGAATCTCTCATGGTAGCCCGATGGCTTGCAAAGAACCTCTGTCTTGGAGAAGTCAATGTCATGTGAGCCCACTGAATAATAACAGTGATCTGCCATGGACGAGGTGTTGCTCCTACCGCGTTTAAGGTCTGCTTGTGTTCACGAATGCGGTCCGAGACATGTCGTTTGGTTTCTCCAATGTAACAACTACCACAGAGGCAACTTAGTTTATAGACACCAGTATGTCCAGAATCACATCTTTTACAGACGGAACCAGATCACAGATTTTATGTAATGTGCTGAAACGGACCTGGATCTTGTGTTTATTCAAGATTTTGGAGATCTTTTTTGTGATCCCCGTAATGTAGGGTAAAGTGATGGTTATTGAAAAGCTCCTCAAGAGGGTCCTTCTTCATGGTTTGAGTGATAGCTTTGCGGATTGTATAGTCGGAGTAACCATTAGCCTTAAGAGCTTGGTGTACGTGCTTGAGTTCACTGCCTATGTGTTCCTGGTTGAGCAATAGGGAGCCATCCCTTGACCGCACCCGGGCATCGATCAGCCTGCCATTATATCTGTACCCTATGGAGATTCTTCCGGTACAGCTATTGAAGGCTTCACGAACTACGTGGTCAAAATAAATGTTAAATAATGTGGGAGCCAGAGGACATCCCTGTCGCACCCCAAGGTGTACAGGGAATGGCTCTGACTCCCGGTCACGTAGCTTTATCCGGGCCCGCTCACCATCATGAAGGTCCTTAATGATCGTGAGCAGAGGATCAGGTACTCGAAAAGCACGAAGAACAACCCAGAGCCCAGGCCTACTGATGGTATCATAGGCCTTGACCAGGTCAATAAAGCATAGATGTAGGTCTTGCCGGAATTCCCTACACCTCTGCTGTAGCATACGGACAGAAAATATGGCATCTGTGCAGCACCGCCCTTTCCTGAAACCGCATTGGGGCTCCGCAAGCCTCTCCTCAGCGTGCCTGGCAAGGCGATGTTGAATAATCCTTGCCAGGACCTTTACCGGCACACTGAGGAGTGAGATGCCCCTGTAGTTGTTACAGTCTGTGCGGTCCACCTTCTTAAAGAGGGGGACCACCAGGGCATCATTCCGATCCTGCGGAACACGTCCAGTTGTCCAGACTGTTGTTATGATGTCATATAGGGTAGTCTGTGCACAAACGCCACCCTCCCTCAGCATTCCGCTTAGGAGATCATCTTTGCCCGCTGCCTTTCCTGGTCTCAGACTACGGATCGCCTTCAGTACATCCTCAGCAGATGGCACTTCCGCCAGCCACTCACAGGGGGTGACTTCTTTCAATATTTGAGGCACCGCAGCCTCAGCAGGGTCATCCTCACTTTGTGCCACCATGTTTTCCTGGCTGAGGGATTTTCCCTCCCCCAGGACCTCACAGAAATGCTCAGCAAATCTGCAAACCTGTTCCTGGGCGGTCGGAGATTGGATCACCGTTTTTTTCCCCTAATGATGGTAATAGGTGTGGCGCTGCAGGTTACTTTTTTGATGGAGTTAAATAGAGATTTGTGATCACGGGCCACTGAGGCAGACTCCATCTCCTCAGCAACTCGCGACCACCACCCATCCTTGCAGCGCCTCACGGCTCTCCAAACCTCCAAGCGAAGGCTGCGATAAGCCTCCTCATTCTCTGACGTGGGATTCTGTAGCCGATGACAGTGGGCCTGTCGCTTTTTCTCAACCATCCTGAACACCTCCACTGTCAGCCAAGGTCTCTGGGGAAGTCTGGACCACGTACCCAAAGCAGCCATTTCAGCTGCATGAGTTACAGTCCTGAACCTCGCCCATTTACCCTCGACATCAGGAGGATTGTGGGACGATGCCAACCCCAGCCACAAGCGATGATGAAATTCTCGCTTGCAACTTTCATCAGATAACTGAGACCAGGCCACTTTAGGTTGGAATGGGGTCCTGGGTGTACACCCACCACCGGAGTGGAAGAATGGTAGGCGCATCTTACAGATGACTAGTCGATGGTCAGAGGGCAGATCAGCTCCACGGTAGGTCCTGGTGTCAAGGACATGGGCTCGCATCCGCTGGTCCATCACTATGTAGTCCAGCAGATGTTCTTGCTTGGACCTGGCATGCATCCATGATGTTGTGTGGATGCGCCGATGCCGGAACAGCGTGTTGGTAATTACAAGCCCATGGGCTGCACAAAATTCTATCAGCCTCATACCGTTGTTATTGAGCTGATCTGGCCCATGCCCTCCAATCACTCTAGACCAGGTGCCAGCATCATGACCAACTCAGGCATTGAATTCACCCAACAAGATGACTCCATCCTGAGGGGCTACTTTAGCCAGCACCTGTGACAGGAGGTCATAGAAGGCATCTGACTCATCGGCTTTGCCTGCATCCCTCCACGGATGTTCGTCTTCGGTGGGGCATAAGTTACCACGACCACCACTCCTCGCCTCTTGTTGATGGGAAGGCGAGCCCAAAGTAGCCTGGGGCTTACAGCTTCCCACACCTCACCGCCACGCTCCCATGCCCCCTTCATTATTTTATTCAAAAGAAGAGCCACACCCTGTTTTCTTGGCAGTCTGCTGCCCCGAGTAAAGGACTGTCCACCCCTCATGGTGGCATGAGCCAGAACCGGTCCACCGGACCTCCTGAATGCCACAGAGATCCAGGCGGTACCGGTCCAGCTCCCGACAGAGGAGTAGCAGCCTCTCCTCCGCAGTGAGCGTTCGAACATTCCACGTGGCCATCCGTAGTGGCTTTTCGTTGTTTCTGGAGGAGCCCCGAGGGTAGAGATTCAATCTCCTGGCTCCGCCAATTGGGGTTTGGCCAGGAGACGTCATAGACGCCTGTCCCCCCGGGGCCTCCGGCACAAGCTTATTAGTTACATATTTCAGTTGTAGTTTAGTGGTAATGAATTGAATGTGGAGGGGTTACCAGCCTCTCGCACCCATCCAGAGCCCCCGTTTAGCCACTGTGGTGGACACAGTCTCCATGAGGGGAGGAGCCAATCGGAAATGGCCCTCCCTCCACAGCACTGTCCACGACAGAGTTGCCCGTCCGGCACCGCGAGGAGGTAGGGGGTTGTTTTGCCGGACTCACACAGACACACGCACGTCCTCACACACTCACACCTTCGCACGCTCACATACTCACACCCTCGCACGCTCACACACGCACACACTCGCACGCTCACACACTCACACACGCTCACGTTTACCCCTATATAGTAATTGACTCTGAGCCTCGGGCATTTAGCAATGACCTCCCACTGAACCCTATGAAGCCTGCCTGAGCGGAAGGCATTAACAATGAACCATAAGAACCCGAAATGTTTATCGTTTACTCGTGTGTTCAGAATAAATCGGCCGGCACTAAGTCCTCTGGACTAGTGGGGAACACGATGGCAAAGCTTTGGAAACTCCTGCTCCCCTATACAATTCCATACCCCCTGTGTCCCCCTCTGCTACCCTATCCGGCCCCTCTCCTCCCACTCCCTCTGCTCTCCTCTTGCTCCCCTCTCCTCTCTCCCCATCTGTTCCCCTCTTGCTCCCATCGACACCGTGGGCCCCATCGCCTCCCTCTCCTTCCCGTGCCTGATGGATGCCGAGTTCCAAGATCGTCGCTAAATCTCGCAACCCGCCCCGCAGTGTGTGATTCCGAGGAGGGAGCGTATCCATCTCCCCCACGTGAAGTCCCGGGTGTCGCCTCGTAATGAAACTAATTGAAGGCGACTGTGGCACCGCAGGTGGTGGCGGCTGCTGCTGGTGCTGCTTCTGATGGATGATGATGATGAGTGAGAGGCTCATCATAATTACAAAAATAATCGTCATCATCAGCACAAGGCGTATGACTGTAAGATGATGATGATTGTGGTTGTCATGACAATGATGCTTGTTATATAAACATATATTAGAGGTTAGTCAATTTAACACATTGGTTTTCGCGACCAATATAATCCATAAGAGTTTTTTTTTGTGGTTAGATCGCATGAATACAAATGTGTCGTTAAGCCCGGTGTGTTGAAGAGTACTCGAATTGTAATGTTGTAGTGGGTTTACTCTCCAACACACGGGTGTGCTGAACTCGTAACGAATTGGCACGTTTTGTTTACGTGACAAACATTACTAATTGGCCGTGTCGGATTGTGGCAGGTTTAGCAACACATTTATAGTTACGCGATCCCAAAAAAAACGTTATTATGGACAGCTTATCGCGCGGCTGCCTCCCCGCTTGTCCGTGAGTCCTCGCAACCCTCAAGTCGTCCTCTCTCGACGAGAGTGAGCGCATACTGTGCGGCGGCGCGTGACAAGTGGCAAATCTTGCTATTGATGAGGCCGAGGATCACTGTGATGATGATAATGCTACTTGTCGTGATTATGTTGCTGCTGATGATAATCCACGATGTTTCATCATCAGCTCCACTAACCAGTCTCTCATCTTCGCATCATAATCAAGACTTTGTCTTACCGCGACCCAACTCAAGACAATCTTCAAACGGACCTGGGGGGGGGGGGGGGGAAAGCCATCAGGAATTCATGCCGCACGTGTGCCATGCTGTTCGTAGGGGTCAAACGCCGAGATAATGCATTACACGAGTGAGTTTCCCAAAGACCAAAAAACAAAGTGAATGTGTTCTATGACATGCTCCCAATATACTTTGATGTTATTCACAGTGAAATGTCTGCGTGATGGATCTCGTGGATTGATGTAATTGGGGATGACGATCTGTCACGTATTTATATTTAATATTTGACTCATAGTGCCGCTGTGTGCGCCACGCACGTTGTGGGGACGTGCTGTGCACACGACGACCTCTGACGAAAGTGCAGGGGCCTGAATATCGTTGGAGAGACAAAGGTGGTCTTGTTTGGGGTGTTGGCCACACCAACCGCCTATGTAGCTTTCCAGCCTAAATAGGCACTCACTACCTGCACTTGCCACTCAAAGGGCACGTCCCTTTTAGGGTGACCTTTGTCTTCACATACATTTTCACACAAATGTACAGTATGTATGTACACATACATATATACATGGGTATGAGTGTGTATATACAATACAAAGAGCCTCCATATAACCTGCACAGCCTCCTGGGGCAAGTGTTCTTAGCGAGCAACTATGAAGGACACCAACACGCCTTTGTCTCCCCAGTGGTGATAGTTCACACACCGCAAGTGGTACTCATTTTGGCAGACGTTACTTAGGGGATGCCCACAGCCGGTTCAGACATTTCGTCACTAATGTTCACCATTCGTGAGAATCGAAGTCACGTCGCCGGATTATACCGCAAGTGGGATAACAATTGTACCACCATTCCCCACATGTCTACAAAGACAAAGGTCCCCCGTGTAACCTTAACAGACTGTTGGGGAAAGTGCTATTAGTGAGCACCTATAAAGGCCGGAATGGCACATGGGGTAGGTGGCCAACACCACGCCCGGCCGCCTTTGTCTCCCCAGTGGTGATATTTACACACCGCACCAGATACTCATTTGAAGCTGAGTCGACCTAAGGGAGGCTCATGACCGGTTCAGATAATTATCTCCAGTGTTCGCCTTGAGCGGGAATCGAACTCGGGTGGCCGGTACTCGTAGCGCAAGTGCGCTAACCATTGCGCCACCACTCCCCACATATTTGTACAACCCCACACACACGCGGCAGGCTGACTGTTGAGGTATTTCACGTGAGAAAGAAAAATAGCCAGCAGTACCTGTTTGCAATTTAAAAAGGTGCCTCATAGAGCTGCGATGGATAAATCTGCTCCGCGTGCGCAAAGAGAGGAAATTGCCATGCAATTGGTTATGCTTATGTCACCTCCCCAGGATTTTTCTGATGTTATTTACGGAAAATATCGCAGCCGCAGAGGAAATTGGAGGAGCCCTTAATTTCAAGTCCGGGCTGACTCTTAGTGGCCACGGTCTGTGTGTGGAGGTCACCGCGGTGGTGACTCGGGTTAGAGGAACATCTTGGATTTTTTCGCACGAATGCTGCCGGGTTAACAGACTGTTTTTTTAAGTACTGCAACGCGGTTTCGGAGCTTACGCCAGTCGCTTGCCTTGGGGAAATCTACGCACACTTCCTGTACTCAGAATACTGGGTTCGATTCCTGACTCGGGTGTCTTTCCTAGTGGAGTTATTTTATTCTTCCCATTTTCTACAGAGAGTGAGTGAGTGAGATCATGTGTATGCATGTGAGTGGGGAGCGGTAGGGTAGCGTAGCGGTTAACACGCTGCACTACAAACCCGGAAAACCGAGTTCGATTCTCGCTCACGGCCAACACCAGAAACTATTATTTGAACCGGTCGTCGGCCTCCCCTAGGTCGACTCAGCATCAAATGAGAACCTGGTGTGGTGGCCGGGCGTTGTGTTAGCCACCCCACCCCCTACTGTGCCCTACTGTGCCCTACTGTGCCCTGCTGTGCCGTGCTGGCCTTCATCGGTGTTCACTAACAACACTTGCCCTAACAGTCTATTCAGGCTTTACAGGGGCTCTTTGTCTTTTTGTAGCTTGTATGTTCTCGCTATCTTCTGCACGTGTTCACCCAGGTTCTCCGGATTCCTCCTACAGATACAAGTTACAAAATTGTAACTGGCATTGGCCATACGTCTCTGTGTAGTAGAACCCTCCTGAAAAAGTATTGTGACTGAGCGTGGCTTTCCAGGTTAAATAAGAATTACGTATTATTATTAATGCTGCCAGCAGTAAGGAAAGGCTCTCTGAGAGACACTAACACCGGCGCATACGGAGGGAGGCCAGAGGGACATCGCGTAACGTGCTGGCTCCGTATGACCTTATTAGCCAGGCGCTTCAAATGAGATTGCATCAGGGAGTGTAATGATGTGTTTGCAATGCACATAGCCAGCCCCATGTGTGTATGTGTGTGGCAGTGTAGGCCATGTATGTATATCTGTATGTGCGTGTGTGTTGTGTGTATATATGTGTGTGTGTGTTGGGGTGGGGGAGCGATAGTGTAGCGGTTAGCGCGCTGCGCTATGAACCTGGCGACCCGGGTTCGATTCCCACTCACGGCCAACACCAGTGACGATTATCTGAACCGGTCCCGGGCCTCCCCTAGGTCGACTCAGCCTCAAATGAGAACCTGGTGTGGCGTGTAAACATAACCACTGGGGAGACAAAGGCGGTCGGGCGTGGTATTGGCCACCCACCCCCTCGTGTGCCATGCAAGCCTTAATAGGTGCTCGCTAACAGTACTTGCCCCAAAAGTCTGTTCAGGTCCTAGATTTGAAGCTTTCCTGACTGCAAGGATCCATACTCTTAGGTTTTATTCGGTAAAGTCACATAGGTAAGAAAAAAAATAACAAAAAAATTCACGACGTTTTGGCCACAACACAAGTGGCCTTCATCAGGTGAATGGGACCGGACTGTCCAGCGGACAGCGCTGGAGTGAACACAGCCAAGCCCAGACCGCGTCCTTCAAGCTGTGTGAGAGGAAACAGAGCGCCTGAACAAAGGAGTTAGCATAAAAATTAGCATTTAATTGGCGGATTCAGCATGATGCACGTAGAGGGCACATGTTCAGACCGGTGAGGGGGGGGGGGAGTTTACATAATGTTGGTGTGAAGGGAAAATAAGCAGCTGCGAAAGTTTGGGATACCACTACTTGAAAAAATATACTGTACCATTGAAAATAGTTTAATGTTTGGTTTGATTTAGAACATCTTTCCAGTGATTGCTTAATTTGAAACCATCCCCTCGGTTGAAATTGTGTCTGTGTTTGTAAATCTGAATTGCCTCGTGGACAAATCTCTGATAAAAACCGGTAGGTTTGCAGAGAACCTTGGTATCGGAGAAAACTATATCGTGATCACCCACAGCGTTGTAACAGTGATCAGCTACGGCAGACGAATTCGTTCTGCCGTGTTTCAAATCTGATTTGTGCTCGCGAATTCGGTCAGATATGTCGTTTCGTCTCCCCGATATAGCAGTCACCACAGTTGCAGCTTAATTTGTAAACCCCGGGGTACTGTAAGTCAGGAATGACATCCTTTACGGATGGTATCAGGTCAGGCTATACGGGGGATCTTTGTCAGTATGTGTTATCTGTATGTGTGTGTATGTTGTGTCAGTATGCGGTATCTGTGTGTCAGTATGCGGAATCTGTGTGTGTTGTGTCAGTATGCGGTATCTGTGTGTATGTCAGTATGCGGTATCTATGTGTGTTGTGTCAGTATGTGGTATTTGTGTGTGTGTGTGTGGTTTTATTATGCGGAATGTGTGCGTGTGTGTTTTGTGTCAGTATGCATAATCTGTATGTGTCGCAAGGGAACCGTGGCGCAGGGGTCAGCGCACTGCGCTACGAACCTGGCACCGCGTACGAGGAGGCTGTGTGCACTGAACTCCGCCTGGCCGCCTTTGTCTCCCCAGTGTTGATGTTTAAACACTAATGTTAAGGCTGAGTCTACCTAGGGGAAGCCCAGGATCGGTTCACATATTCGCCACTGATGTGGGGAGCGGAAATGTAGTGGTCAGCGGAAATGTAGTGGTCAGCACACTGTGCTATGAAACAAAGCGGTCTGAGTTTGATTCCTGCCCACGGACAACATCAGTACCGCAAGATCTGAGCCACTAAAACTCACAAAGACAAAAGATCCCCCGTATAGCCTCAACAGAGTGTTGGGGCTAGTGCTGTTAGCGAGTACCTATGAAGGCCGGAAAGGTACACGAGGGGGTGGGTGACCAGCACCACGCCCAACCGCCTTCGTCTCCCGAGTGGCGATGTTTACACACCGCACCAGGTACTCATTTAAGGCTGAGTCGACCTAGGGGAGGCCCAGGACCGGTTCAGATAAACTTCACTGGTAATGGCCGTCAGTGGGAATCGAATCCGGGTTGCCGGGTTCGTAGTGCAGCACACTAATCGCTGCACTAGCGCTCCCCATTCCCACACCCACACACATATACACATATGCACACAGACACAACTCACACACGCACATTATTTGGCGAGACTGCTTTGGCAATGGTGCATAAGCAGCACAATTAGCAATGACCAACACGTGCATTGTTAACACTGTGGCCTGAAAATAAATATATATAATAGACGTTTCGGGAAATGACCCTTTCTCATCCTCGTAGCACGTAACTGAACCTCGTGTTGATGTTTTAATAATTAATTTCCACTACCTTCACGTACCTCGCTTGCGCTCCCTCGTGCAATCTCCTTCATCGTTATCATCACCATCTTCATCATTTAGCTCTTAAATTGCCCATTTACCACGCATCTCGCCACTAAGTGACTCGCTTAATGACTCTACAAATTGCCTTAATGGAATAAACATACGTACGTGTGTGTGTGTATGACGTGTTGGGGTTGTTTGTGTTATGCGGAGCGGTGGCGCAGTGGTTAACGCGTTCACGCTAAGAACCAGGCAACCCGAGTTCGGGGCTCAAGCAGCAGCGGCCAACGCCTAGTGCAGTGAGCTGCTGATCCACTGCTGGAGTGTGCATGAGCTACGCCCAGTGCAGTGAGCTGCTGATCCACTGCTTGAGTGTGCAGGAGCCACGCCCAGTGCAGCGAGCTGTTGATCCACTGATGGAGTGTGCAGGAGCCACGCCCAGTGCAAGGAGCTGCTGATCCACTGCTGGAGAGTGCAGGAGCCACGCCAAGTGCAGTGAGCTACTGATCAACTGCTAGAGTGTGCAGGAACCACGCCCAGAGCAGTGAGCTGCTGATCAACTGCTAGAGTGTGCAGGAACAACGCCCAGTGCAGTGAGCTGCTGATCCACTGCTGGAGTGTGCAGGAACCACGCTAAGAGCTGTCCACTGTTACAGTGTCGTGAGGAGACTCAACTGAGGGCCATGGAGAGCCTCAACTACTCGTGTGGCGATAATAATTTGGACTTGAAAGAGCGTGAGTTGGAGTGCTGTGGTGTGAGGTGCGTTGGGTAGTTTGGTCGCGAAAGGTTTCATCGTTGTTTCACAAACTTCGCGGGTGTATATTATAGATATGCTTGTGTAAAGTGAAAGGGACACTCGATATCAATCGGTGGTTGGTTCATAGCATCCGTGGGGGGATACAGGGGAACCAGAGTCGCCGTGAAGCCCAGGTCAACCGTTGTGACCCTCCATTGACACGATGCTGCAAGTGAATTCATGTCTGATTAAGAATGGTACAAAATATGTATTACCGAAGCTATCAACAGAAGGTGTCTACAGGATCAACTGCACTTGTGGAAAATGTTATGTTGGGCAAACAGGATGAATGATCAGCACATGACTAAAAGAACATCAGAGAAATATTAATTTTTCCCCAATACAACTGCCAGCAGTTGCAGAACATGCGTGCCAACAAGGACACTAAATTGATTGTGATAATGTTGAAGTTCTGTGTGAAACTATCTACTATTGGCCAAGACTAATAGAGAAATTGAAAGAAATAAAAATAATTTAACCGTTCAGACAGCTACCGCCTTAGTGCTGCGTGGAATCGAATCATCAAATAATACATTATTTAAATGCATGCCGATAAAGGGCAGCATACTTCAATAGGGATTACCGTTGGTACGGCTATTTTAATACACACAATAGACAAGATCAAAGGGCCCGCATAATGCACATGCATAATGTACGTTGACTCAATAATCCCCCTCCCCACATTTTGCGCAAGAGCACATAAGCGTGGTCACCACATCTACCCCTCTATATAAGGAAAGAAACAGACTTCTCCACAAATCTGTCTGTCGCCTGATGAAGCTAGTTGTAATTACTGGCAAAACGTCGTACTCAGATTGTAAATGTTGTGGCTTGGCTCTTCAACACACTGGTGTGCTGTACTAGTGACGAATTGGCATGTTCTGTTTACGTGACAACCCTTACTAGTTGGCTGTGTTGGGTGTTGGCGGGTTTTAACGACACATTTATATACTTACGCGATCTAACCCAAAAACCTCCATTATGGATGACATTGGTTGCGAAAGCCTACGTGTTTAAATGTAGGGCGTATAAGTCACACTGGGCACGTTATTCCATTGCATGGGGGACTTGCACCACCCAATCTGCACTACACTTTATTTCGATGCGTTACACTGGGCAGCATGCTGATGATTCATTCCGGTTTGGCAGCAGAGGTCTCACACTCTGAATCAGTTGAGCGTCTTTTCATTGATGCGTGGAAGCTACCTGGCCTGTCACTCCATACAAAGATCTATGTCTATAAGAGGATCATTTTTTGGGTTAAATTGCGTAAATAGAAATGTGTCGTTAAAACTGCCACCACCCGACACAGCCAATTTGTAAGGTTTGTCACCTAAACAAACGTGTCAATTAGTTACTAGTTAAGCACACCCGTGTTTTGGAGAGTAAACCCATTTACAATTCGAGCACAACATTTCGCAGGTAATTGCAAAAACCAACCCAACCAGAGAAGTACATAAATCCTCCTCCTGTTTTGGTCTAGATCGTCGTCTTCTTGGTTACAGTTATATCCTCACTTCACTACGTGTGCGAAACCTGGACCCCTACCAAGGAACATCTTCACAAGTTTGAAACATTCAGGCTGGCCTGTCTATGATCCGTCTGGCGTTTAACCAGGTTCGATTGTTAGAGGAGCTCACAGACCCTTGAAAGATCTGAACACAGTCCCATTGGTGAGTTCCTCCTGTAGGCAAGGCTCTGTAGGCAAGGCTGTGTTGCCTGGGTCATGCAGCTTCTGTTTGGCCAGATAGGGTGGGTTAAAGGGTCGTGGCATGGGCTAGAGAAGGGATAGGCTGATGGGGTATAGGAGAATCTGGAGCTGAGTGGACTTGCCGATGACTGGTACCAGCGGTGTCAAGATCGGCCTCTGTGGAGGAGGCTCATGAAGGCTCATGAAGCATGCTACTGGGCAGTTAGAGGGAGTCGCTATCCAACAATAACGGAGGGCAGAGAATCGACGCTTACAACAACGAGCGTTGCACCGGGCGTCTAAAACGCAGCAAGTTGGCAGAGTAGGGAACACAGGTGCCTCAATTGCCAGTCATCTCATTCAGTCAAATGTCCCTTGACCTCCTGCCTTCAACACTGCACGTGGCCTCAAATTGCACCTAGGTTGGAAAAAGCGCTGTGGTGATGTCCCCGCCACTTAGTGGTGAATGGTGGCCATGTCGGGCGAGTGTGTGATTGGATTAGTGAGTGTTTGATTGAATGAGTGAGTGTGATTGATTGTGTAGTGACTCAACACGGAGACAGTAATACCTGGAGGCACTTCTGTTATTTTACGAGCACCATCGGCATAATACTCATCCTACGGGGGTGCACACTATTATACTTTAGACCATCTATTGTTGACGGCACTACTTAGTTAGAACAGTTGGTAGGCTGTCTGACTAACAGCACCCCTGGATGGTGAAGACAGAGACAACGACGAGGAGATGGTGACGACGATGAATTTGAGCAGCACGACGGGGATCCCACTTCCAGCAACAGCCACGAGGTCCCGCACAGGGCCCCCCTTATACTCCCAGCGTGGCCTTGCTCCGCCCCAGCCATGCCCCCTTTGAGGAACCTACTAGCGGGTTCCCGGGGCTTCCCGATGGGCCCCTTCTCTGCACTTTCCCCTCGATGTCCCCCTCTCGTATATATCGTGGCCTGCTGACGTGAGTACTTCCATACACCGCAATTATCCTTTTTCGCCAGCAGCTAGCGCTATACCACTAGAATTGTATGAGTGAGTGGCTGAGTAAGTGTGTTTGATTAAATGAGTTTGTGAGTGAGTGTGCTGTAACCTACAACGACATGGTTGAACAAAGTGTGGATGAGACGAAACAATCAGTCTAGTAGACCTGCGTGGAGGTATAATGGAGTCAGTAAAGTGAGGAAGAAGTGATATAATCGTGACAGGGAGGCGACTGATAGGCAAGGTGGCGAGTGGCTGGAGTGAATCAGTGAGTGCTGGATCATTATCACAGCGACTGCTGCTGCTGATTCACTCGGAGTTGTCGCACATGCAGAGAGGTAGCTACTGGGTGGCCAACCCCCGATACGACAGAAGCAGGGATTTAAACTTAGGAAAATGTTTTTGGTTTTGCTCTGTTTGGCGGTAATCATTGTTCAGAGTTATAGTTAGTACCCGGTGCGTCAACTTCCAAAAGGTTGTATTTGAAATGTAAAATCACCCCCACTCAAAGGGGTACCAAAACATTGAACAAACAAATTAAAAGATAATAAAAATAAAAACATACAGAGGTGGCTTCGTGTGGTGCTGGCCACACGACCCCCTCACTTGCTCTTCCAGCATTATAATGTGCTCACTTATCGAACTTGCCCCCAACAAGATATGAAAGGTGATATGGGGAAGGAGGATCTTCGCCATTCGTTCATGGAATTGTATTCGTCCGTATGTAATGTATATATATCCATATCCATGTGTGTTGTGTGTGTATGTTTGTGTGTGGGAGCAGTAGTGTAGTGATTGGAATAGAACCCGGTGACCCGAGTTCGATTCTCGCTTATGGCCAACACGAGTAACGATTCTCTGAACCGGTCCTAGGCCTCCCCGAGGTCGAGTCAGCCTAAAATGAGTACCTGGTGCAGTATGCAAATATTGCCACTAGGGATACAAAGGCGGCCAGGCGTGGTTGCTGGCCACCCACCCCCTCGTGTTTCATGCTGGCCTTCATAGGTGCTCACTAACAGAACTTTTACCAACAGTCTGTTAAGGCCATGCAGGGCATCTTTGTCTTTGTTTTTCATGTTTGTGTGCATGTGTGAGATACAAAAAAGGAATGGAATTCATTTCCGTGATGCGAGCGATAAGGTTAAGAAAGGATTCATAATCTGCTCTCTCCCCACTCCTGACCTTTCTCAAATGAGGCGAGTGTTTGAAGAGGCAGCGTCTGAAACCACAGAGATAACATTGACGTGACCTTCAACACTGACTCTAAGACAAACTCAAGCCCAAACTCTAACCCTAACTCTAATCGTAACCCTTACTCTAACCCTAACTATAACTTGAACCCTAATGATAGCATTAACTTTAACACTAACTATAACCCTAATTCTTACACTAATTCTAAAACCAACTCAAACACTAACCAAAACTCTAACCGTAACACCAACTCTAAACCTAAATCTAAACACTACATACACAATACAGAGCATACCCTCCAGACACTCAAACACATACCCACTTAATCCCAAAACCCTGGCATTATACACATGTAATGTAGCACTCAAAGACGGTGTCTTGCTTAAGTTATATACATATTTATTATATATCACAGTCCACCCGACTCGATGGAATGTTATCAGGTGGACGCAGGTTGACTATATACAACTTGGTGACTCTATGTACAGTAGCTGCTACACGACGTTCACTATAAGGCTGACTGACTATATACGAGCTGTCGATGTAGTAGCCACGACGAAGATATAGAACTCCTGGCCCAGCATTCCAAGATGATGAGGGCGATCCACAGTGGTGACAGCGACGACGGTCCGGACCCCGAATCCCCACAGCAGCCTCGAGCCTCGCTCCGCACTCTCTTATACAGTGGTACCTCGGTAAACGTCGTTAATTCGTTCCAGAAGGTAGGACTTATACCGAAAATGACGTATACCAAACTAATTTTTCCCATAAATAAAGGGAAAGGAAATAACCCGTTCCAGAGTATAAGAAATTATATTTTATATGGCATATACATTAATGGGGTTCATATTCTTGGTTCTTTCGGTAAAGTCACGTAGAAGGGAAACAATAAAATAATAAAAATATAAACAATAAAATTATCACGACGTTTCGACTGCAACACAAGCAATCATCACCTGGTGATGATTGGTGGTGATCACCTGGTGATGATCACCTGTGTTGCAGTCGAAACGTCGTGAGAATTGTATTGTTTTATATTTTTATTATTTTATTGTTTCCCTTCTACGTGACTTTACCGAAAGAACCAAGAATATGAATCCCTGCAGTCACGAAAGCTTTAAATAAAAAAAATTAATGGGGTTGTATAAAATTATTTAGACACTACTTATTACTAAAATGCATACATAAGTTAAACAAAATGCATAAACAAATTAAAATAAATTGAAATTAAAATTTAATTTAATGTCACTTTACCTTGCTGAGAGGAGTTGATAGCCTACGAGGATGGTCGTTTGAGTTTTACTAAAAACTTTTCCATTGAAGTTTGTTTTTGCCTTCTTCTAAGAATGTTCCTGAAGTGTGACATTGCCTGGTCATTCCACACAATTGTTACGGCTTGTTAGAGCTTTATTGGGGGTGGGGTATACGCGGGTACTGTACGCGGTGACTCATCCCGACTCATACAAGTTCTAGCAAGCGAGTCGTATCCAAAGCAAGACGACGTATCCCAAGACATTAATTTCTCGTCAAAACACGACGTTTACCAAATTCGACGTATTCCAAAGCGGTCGTATGCCGAGGTATGACTGTATCTCACTTCGGCCAAGCCATTGGCCATTTTCCGACCAGACTGCGGCTAAGCCATTGGCCACCCGGTTGCTAATGGCAAAGCCATTGGCCACTGAGAAAAATACTCTACCCCAACCAGGAGGAATTTGTTCCCTTATTGTGTACTGGTAAAAGGTCCCAGGATGTCAAAGGCTATGAGCTCATTGACACGGGATACCATGATGGAATGCATGGGGGGTTGAGACTTTTTGGCAGGTGGTTTCCGGCGCGCACAATCAGTGCAACCCTTAAGAAGGTGATACACATCATCCGCCATTCCCGGCCAATAAAAATCTCTCTGCAAGGTTTGCAAAGTTTTTTCGAACCCCAAGATGCAATAACACTGGCCTACATCCAAAATGCTTCCGAAATAAATATAGTCCAACTTTACTAATTCTGGGTCACTGAGAATGAAAATTATGCTTAAAATTGTTGATTGGTTCTAGTTTTCAAGATATGCTATTGGGTCAGTATATACGACCCTTGACTTTGGAATGGCGGAGGATAAGTGAGTTATAAAGGGAAGGGATCGCAATTGAAACTCGAAATGGTTAAAGTACATCTTTGACTGGATCTATTAATAAATCTATGACTGGGTTTGGACAGTATTTGCTTTTTGAGCAAAACAATGAATGATGCAATCTGAACCTGGTATTTCATCATACATGATATGAATTGCATCATGTTATTCCTAGAAATCATGGATGATGCAATCATAACAAGGCTTGCATCCCTCTGCTTAACAAATTGCCCAGTATCAGCTCGAGAAATCATACAATGTCGTGGTCTCTTATTTGTCAGTGTTTGATTTTACAAAAAAACATGCTCTGAGCTCTCATTGTCCTGATAGTGCATTGTTTTTGTGCTGTTCGCCTTTTGGCGTCCTCTGCTCTAACACTGTTTGAGACTAGGCTCTAAAGAAAGCTGTCTCTAGTGTGGACCAATCAGTTTCAAAGACAATGCATATACTGTCAGAGCATATTTTGTTTTGTATTTTCACCACAAGTATATGTGGTTAATGCAGACATGATTCCTTGCAAAATGTTTCAGTTTGGTGTTTTAACATCGTAACATCTGTTTTGTTGCCAGAAAAAAGGGGAAAACCTATTCTTACGTTTTGATACTGGCAAAGGAGGTCCCATGATGTAGCTGCTCACCCCGAGCTCTCATTGTCTGATAGTGCATTGTCTTTGTGCTATTCGCCTTTTGGCGTCCTCTCGTCTCACACTGTTTGGGACTAGGCTCGAAAGAAAGCTGTCTCTGGTGTGGACCAATCAGTTTCAAAGACAATGCATACACTGTCAGAGCATGTTTTTGTGTTTGTACTGTATTTTCACCACAAATATATGTGGTTAATGCAGACATGATTCCTTGAAAAAGGTTTCAGTTTGGTGTTTTTACATCTTAACACCTGTTTTGTTGCCAGAAAAAAGGGGAAACATATGCTTATATTTTGATACTGGCAAAGGAGGTCCCATGATTTATAAAAGAGTCGCTGTCATTTAAAAAGAATAACTATTCTAAAATAAATGATGGCGACTTAATTTTTTTTGTAAATTCTGAATTTCAAGAAGTGTTTCAACCATGGACTTCTCTGTTGATTTAAGGAAATTAAAACATAGAATCGAGTGAGTACAACAGGCAGCAACAATATAATGTTGCAGAAGTGGCCACAGGCAAACTAGTTATGAATCTAAAGTAGCTTGACCTTAACCATGCTGTTTTGTTCTTGTTTGTCTTATTAAAATCATCGTGTTCATGTCTATGAGCATAGCTGCCAGAAAATGGTGTTCTTAGCTCTGGGGGTGTCTGCTCGCGGCTGGATCTGAAAGACATTTGGGTGATGGGGTGTGTGTGCGTGTGAAAAGGGCAGAATATATCTGTCAATGTGTTGCGTAGTGGATTGTGTCTATTATTAATGTGTCATTGGGCGTCTGTAATTGTGGACAGCGGTAGTGTAATCGTGCACTGCTTGATGAATCCGGCTACCCGAGTTTTATTCCCGCTCACTGCCAAGAGTAACAAATATCTAAAACTATTCCTGTGCGTCCCCTAGATCAGCACAGCCTTAATTATCTGGTGAGGTGTGTAAATATCACCACGAGGTATACAAAGGCGATCGGGCGTGGTGCTGGCTTCCTACTCCTTCTGTTAACAGACCTTCAAAGGTCTGTTAAAGACTATTAGCTTGTTTACCCATCCTAGGACGGAAGCTGTAATATTTACAAAATAAATAGAACATAATTGTATCTTGTGTACATTTAATGGCAGTGAATCTTGCACAAAGTATGTCATGAAACACCTCACTTCATGTCACTGTAGCACTGTATTCAGTGAGGGAAAAAAGTATTTGATCCCCTGCTGATTTTGTACGTTTGCCCACTGACAAAGAAATGATCAGTCTATCATTTTAATGGTAGGTTTATTTGAACAGTGAGAGACAGAATAACAACAACAAAATCCAGAAAAACGATTGTGAAAAATGTTATAAATTGATTTGCATTTTAATGAGGGAAATAAGTATTTGACCCCCTCTCAATCAGAAAGATTTCTGGCTCCAAGGTGTATTTTATACAGGTAACGAGCTGAGATTAGGAGCACACTCTTAAAGGGAGTGCTCCTAATCTCAGCTTGTTACCTGTATAAAAGACACCTGTCCACAGAAGCAATCAATCAGGTTCCAAACTCTCCACCATGGCCAAGACCAAAGAGCTCTCCAAGAATGCCAGGGACAAGATTGTAGACCTACACAAGGCTGGAATGGGCTACATGACCATTGCCAAGCAGCTTGGTGAGAAGGTGACAACAGTTGGTGCGATTATTCGCAAATGGAAGAAACACAAAAGAACTGTCAATCTCCCTCGGTCTGGGGCTCCATGCAAGATCTCACCTCGTGGAGTTGCAATGATCATGAGAACAGTGAGGAATCAGCCCAGAACTACACGGGAGGATCTTGTCATTGATCTCAAGGCAGCTGGGACCATAGTCACCAAGAAAACAATTGGTAACACACTACGCCGTGAAGGACTGAAATCCTGCAGCGCCCGCAAGGTCCCCCTGCTCAAGAAAGCACATATACATTCCCGTCTGAAGTTTGCCAATGAACATCTGAATGATTCAGAGGACAATTGGGTGAAAGTGTTGTGGTCAGATGTTTGGAGGAGGAATGCTGCCTCTGACCCCAAGAACACCATCCCCACCATCAAACATGGAGGTGGAAACATTATGCTTTGGGGGTGTTTTTCTGCTAAGGGGACAGGACAACTTCACCGCATCAAAGGGACGATGGACGGCGCCATGTACCGTCAAATCTTGGGTGAGAACCTCCTTCCCTCAGCCAGGGCATTGAAAATGGGTCGTGGATGGGTATTCCAGCATGACAATGACCCAAAACACACGGCCAAGGCAACAAAGGAGTGGCTCAAGAAGAAGCACATTAAGGTCCTGGAGTGGCCTAGCCAGTCTACAGACCTTAATCCCATAGAAAATATGTGGAGGGAGCTGAAGGTTCGAGTTGCCAAACGTCAGCCTCGAAACCTTAATAACTTGGAGAAGATCTGCAAAGAGGAGTGGGACAAAATCCCTCCTGAGATGTGTGCAAACCTGGTGGACAACTACGAGAAACGTATGACCTCTGTGATTGCCAACAAGGGTTTTGCCACCAAGTACTAAGTCATGTTTTGCAGAGGGGTCAAATAATTATTTCCCTCATTAAAATGCAAATCAATTTATAACATTTTTGACATGCGTTTTTCTGGATTTTGTTGTTGTCATTCTGTCTCTCACTGATCAAATAAACCTACCATTAAAATTATAGACTGATCATTTGTCAGTGGACAAACCTTCAAAATCAGCAGGGGATCAAATACTTTTTTCCCTCACTGTATAACTGACCTTCAATTTGTTCACATTGACTGCTCTGATACTTTCTGTCGCTGGGGTTGAAATAAATTGGAATTTGATACAATATCTGAAAAATCACTGAGAAATGTCTATTTTACCATAATGTAGAAGCATAAATTAAACTTACTTTTAGTCTCAAGTGCTGAATAAATTAAAAAAGACACCAAATCCACTTTGTTTCTGCGTATAATTATTTATTAGATTCACTTTCAATAAAGAAACGTCAAACTTAAAGCGAATTTGCGAAATAAAATATTTCCACTCGACCTTCTGCTTGAGTGTAAAAATCCACCCGCTCATGAAAATTAATGACGGGGAGGGAGTGGGCGGCATGTCCAGTGACATCACGCACGTTACAAACAGACATTCTTGGCTCATTATCGTAGTAATGTGGGCATCTTTGTCTATGGGAGGCAGGAAGACAGACAGTTCAGGTGATGGGATTCCAGGGGGTTTTGAAGATATTTCTTTTAATTTTATTTAAGCTAATTCATAATTCGTTTATTTAGACAGAACCAATCAAATAAGGTTGTCACATGGACAAATATGCCAATAGAGGAATATTGAAAAGATCGTGAATTAATTTAAGCTAAAGTTGCCCCGCGGTTCATGTGGCTTTTTTAGCTTGAATTTAAAATAAATAATTTAAATTTTCAGCTCATTTTGGATCACATGCTTCAAATGAAATGAATCAAATTATCTAATCGTAATTAGTGATTTGTACTTTGTTAATTAATGGAAATGTATGCACAAGACAGGCATGTGTATCTATGATTTGATGTGAGTGCCTTTATGCGGCTATGTGCATGTGTGCATGGGGAGCGGTGGCGCAGTGGTTAAAGCACTGCGTTACGGACCCGACAAACCAGGTACAATTCGTGCTCATGGCCGACACCAGTGGTGACAATTATCCGAACCGGTCCTGGGCCTCCCTTAGGTCGACTCAACCTCAAATGAGTACCTGGTGCGATGTGCAAACATCGTCACTAGGGAGATAAAGGTGGTCGGGCTTGGCGCTGGCCACCCACCCCCTCGTTTACCGTGCCGGCCTTCATGGGTGCTCGCTAACAGCACTTGCCCCGAACAGTATGTAAAGGCTATACGGGGTATCTTTGTATTTTGTCTTTAGATGAGCACATACAGAGACGACGACATGGGACCCTCTTGTAAGGACTAACAGCGAGCCCTTGCCCTGTACAATTTCTCCTCCACTTTCCGTAGCCCAATGCCTGCGCCCCCTCCAGCCAGTTGCACCACCTGCACACTTTATGTATCTGTACCCGCTGAAATTGTGTGTAGAGTATATACAAGCCCACAGGATAGCTGCTGCATTGGTATATTGCTGAGCACAAAGGGAGCCGGTTAACTCGTATTGCAGGCGTGACAGTGTTCCGAGTTTATTAAAGCCCCCTCCTCTATCTTCCCCGCAGTAGGTGTATACATGGGTGCAACAAACAGTCTTTCCATCGGAAGCTGGCTGCGTGTGGTGGGGACATGGTGTGCAGCAAAACATACATGGCCTAAAGGTTTGGGGAGGCTTTTGTCCAGCAGTGGATTGACAAAGTGCTGCATTTTATTTCATGTTTTGCTTGTGAATTTCCAGGTTATATAAATAACTTGCTGACCCGGCCAAACTGGACATCTGTGAAAAAGAGCTTCAAAGCTCATCGGATTCCTCCAGTCTAAATAAATATTCTGAAATTTTTGCACTGTTAGTGCATGCATATTTACGCAGCGGCAGCAGCAGTAGCACCCTTGAGTTGGAGGTTGGTGGAGCATGAAGACGTCTTCATAAACTATGAGAGACTTCAAAGCCAATGGGCTGTGAGGTGGTCAATGAAATGGCAGCACAGCAAGTGGGTTCGTGAACCCCTCTTTACAGTGTTGGAGCGTTGTATATTTACAAGACCTCGGGGGCGTTTCAGGACTCCCCGGTTTCCTCCCCACACGAATCCCAAAGTACACTTTCGGTTACACAGCCCCAGTGGTAGCACGTTCGCCGCTTGTCGCAGAGAGTTCATGGTTTGACTCCAGTAGGCCACCCTGGTTAATGTATTCCATGTCACAATGTTGAACTTTCTTTCTCGCCGTATGTAGCCACCCCGCTAATCCAGAGGTGTGGTAGTGTGTAGGTGGGTGTATGTGCCATAGAATGCAATGTTCCATCTCCTTCACTCACAGCGGATGTTAAAGGTCCTCATGATGCCATTCTAAAGGAGTAGTAGGCAAATAGAGTCCCGGTGTCACAGTCAAAATGTGAAAAATTACACGGCAGATTAATTACTCAAACGGGAATACACGCTCCCCACTGGCAGGCGAATCATCACTCGCCAGCTGCTGCCAAGTCGCCGTTTGCCCCACAGGGACAGCTGCCACTGTGCCTCCCCCCCGCCAATCCGTACAAATTTGGATAGTTGAGATGAGATGAAATTCTCTTTGAGTTGCTGAGGCATTTCAGCAAATGTCATATACATGCAAAAGATTAACATTATCTTCATGTAGGGGACGTAATAATTCACATACAATTAGCGATTGCATCTCAGAAATTTGAAGGGCACCCCTGGCAGCAGCAGTTTGTGGTGCAAGGTGACTCAGCACTGGGCTGCAAGTATGGAGTGACGATTGCTATGTACAATCCCAATTGGGTAAATTGTCGAAGTTGACAAATTTGGACTGTGACGCCAGCACAAAATAGCTTTAGTCGCTTAAAACGACTTCAGGGGGTCTTTAAGGTCCACTGTGAGTGAAGCAGATGGCGCGTAATTATTGATGGTTGATAACCAGGATTAATTTGGTGGCATGCCAGGGCAACCGGGACCCTCTCGTGTGTATTTCGGTTGACCCCTTTGCTTCGTTAATTCACTGTCCATGGAGGAGGCACGTTGACAGGCCCTATATACCACCTCTTCAGGGTATCACCATGAAGTGATTGGACAGACGGGATGTAACATTTGCATAAGACTAAAAGAACACCAAACAAACATTAAATACTCTCAAACACAACTGTTGGCAGTTGCAGAACATACTTGCCAACAAGGACACTCAATTGATTTTGATAACGTTTAACTGTTGTGTAAAACTAATTATTACTGGCCAAGACTAATTCGAGAATCCATTGAAATTGAGAGATGTACAAATAGTTTTAACCGCTCTGACAGCTACAGGCTTAGTGCGGCCTGGAAGGATATAATTATTAATAACAGAGATGACGATGTTGCGATGGATGGTGGGTTTAACAAGGAAGAAAAGGGTTAGAAATGAAGAAGTGAGACGAAGACTCAAGGTGGTAGAAATCACAGAGAAGATGAGAGAGAAAAGGCTGGTGTGGTTTGGTCATGTGGAGAGACAACAGGAAAATGATGTGGGTTAGAAGGTGCATGTGATGCAAGTGTAGTGATACACTCAGAGACACTAGGAATAGGAGGCACTCTGTTTATTATAGCCTTCATAGGATACAAGGGGTAACTACACATTCAGTCAGGACAGCTAACAGACTGCCTGACTGACAACGCCGAGAAGGTGAAGACGCTGACAAAGACTCCAGCAGCTCAACGGGATTCCACTCTAAGCAACAGCCCCGAACCTTCACCCGGGGTCCCCTTTTATCCTCCTGGCGTGGCCTCACTCCGCCCCCGGCCACGCCCCCCTTCTATAACCTACTAGAGGGTTCCAGTGCTTACCTCACGTGCCCCCTCTATCACCTTTGCACTACATCCCTCTCTCTGCTCATCATGTGACCTGCTGACAGACAGGGCTGCTGCAACCGCAGATCCCTTTCGCTGTCACCAAACAGCGCTATGCTCCATAGTGACCCATTCCATGTCACTGCACAAGTGAAAGGAAAGCGATCAAAAGGAAGGCAGAAGAAGAGGTGGGGCGATGTGGTGCGATCAGACATGGTGGCCCGAGGAGCGGAAAAAGAGATGGTGCAGGATAGGGCAGTGTGAAGAAGGTTGGCAAGGACAGCGGACCCCCACATGAGTGGCACAAACGCGTGGAAGAAGACATTTTACAATTACAATTCCTAATAGAGGAAACATACTAATTAACTGATTACTAATCTATTATACAATTAAAATACACTATTCTAGATTTTAAGCTTTCGTGACTGCAAGGATCCATACTCTTTGGTTCTATTCGGTAAAGTCACATAGGTAAAAAATTAAAACAAAATATCACGACGTTTCGGCCACAACACAAGCAGCCTTCATAAGGTGAAGGGACCAACCTGTCCTACCTACTCCGCCTCTGATGTCTGAACCTGATGGGTTCAGTGAAGACGTCGTCTTGCTGTATTTGTAGTGACATCGTGGATATCACTGTATGGTGCCAGCCCTAGAGGGGCACAGCGTGCGAGATACTCACATCACATACATCACGCATGTAGCAGCATCGTGCATGTCACCGAGTAATGCTGGCTCTAGTAAGGCATGGCATGTGATGCACCGTTATTGCCGACACCAGGTAGGTGGGTGTAGTACCAGCCCTAGTGAGGGCTTGGTGAGCGCTGGGACAGCGCAGTGGCACCACGCATGGTGTGCAGTGCTGTCTCCTACCGGAGGGAGTGGGAGAGTGTCAGCCCAAGGACAGGGTTACCCTGGGCCATGGTACTCTGGTTGACCCCGACGGCGCATGACCCGTAAAGTCTACAGGGAGCCCCCAGATGGATGGGGACTAAGGGGACCGGGGGAACGTTATCTCGAAAAGACTTGAGAGAGAGCCGGAGCTCTCTCAAAGGTGGACAGGGCACAGGGCGGAGCCGGCCCCGACCAGGGAGCATATAAAGCCGGGTCCCCACAGGGACCGCGGTAGTTGTTGCTACTGTCATCTGAAGATCTACCTTCTACGTCAAGAAGAAGTCTCCAACACGTGGTCCGGAACCCGAGCAGGGGTCCGGTCCGTTGTAGCTAACTCCCAGTGTGTTAGTGTAGTTTTTTTTCCTTTTTTTGTTTTTTTGTTTGTTTTTTCTTTCTATTTTTTTTTTACGATCAGAGGCAACAAGAAGATGCTCGGTGTAGTCGGCACTTTGCTCCGTTCATCATTTCTTTTTTTTATGCTTTGCTTCATGTAACCCCCCCCCTTTTAAATGAAAGACCCAACAAAATATTTTTTTATTTTTTTTCTGCTCTCCTTACCCCTTCCCTCCCTCTCTACCCCCTCTCTGCCTCTCCTCTCTCTCTACCCCCCTCTCTGCCCCCCTCTCTCTGCCCCCTCTCTTCCTACTCCATTTGGCTCTCTCTCGCTCTCTCTCTTTTTTATAACTACAACAAGTGCTGCACCTGCACGCTCCCCCATTCTCCCTCTCTCTCCCATCTCCCTCTCTCTCCCATTTCCCTCTCTCCCCCATTCTCCCTCTCTCTCTCCCCCATCTCCCTCTCTCTCTTTTTTTTACGATCAGAGGAAACAAGAAGATGCTCGGTGTAGTCGGCACTTTGCTCCGTTCATCATTTCGTTTTTTGTGTGTTTTTTTATGCTTTGCTTTATGTAACCCCCCCCCCCCCCCCTTATAAATGACAGACCCAACAAAAAAAATCCTTTTTTTTCTTTTCTCCTTCCCCCCCCTCTCTCTCTACCCCCTCTCTGCCTCTCCTCTCTCTCTCTCTACCCCCCTCTCCGCCCCCCCTCTCTCTCTGCCCCCTCTCTTCCTTCTCCATTTGGCTCTCTCTCACTCTTTTTTTTTCTTTATAACTACGACAAGTGCTGCACCTGCGCGCAGCCCTTCCAACAGTCAAACGGCCTCCGACGGGTAGCTTAGATCTGCATGCAGAGCTCTCCGTCATCTGCCACCGAGCTCACGGCCTCCTCCAGCACCCACTGCTCCTTGAAGGCCGGCACGGCGTGGGTCAGCCGCGCATGGCGGAACTCCAGCCACACCCTGGCTCCGACCAGAGCGCGGAAGATGCCCAGGCTGCTAGCTGGACGTTGCCCCTCCAGGGCCACCTTCCTCACCCTGTATATGGCGAGCTTGGCATAGCCAAAGAGCACGTTGACCAGCCCCTGAAGATGTTGGGGTCCGTCGCCCTTCGGGTATCCAAAGATGAGGACCGTCGGGGAGAAGTGGAGGCTGATAGCCGGGTAGTTCAACACCCTAGGCTGTTATCTGGTAAAGAGGCAGCTACCCCCTTGTGTATTCATGTTGGTGTAAGAAATGTGTTGCCAATACGCTGTTTTATTATTATTACACGCTTTTATTAACTCAATCTGTGAGTTAATAAAAGCGTCGTCTCCTCAAATCTTGTAACTCAATTTTAACCCACTTCCCAATGTGGTATTGACTGCAAACTTGGTATACTTATGTCATACTGAAGACAATACTATATTCTACAACAACAAATATATTTTTTTACATTCTTTTTTTATATGTTTTGTTTCAGCTTGGGTCTAATTGTCCACGGTCAACTGACGTTGGCTGTAATTGGCCACGGTCCCTTACGTTATGGCAAGCTTCGGGGCCATTTCCTGGAGTCGTGGAGTTCTGCCATTACTAGTGTAGTGGAGTAGAAAATACACATGGGTAAATTGGCCATATACAGTACATACAAACAGTGTGGGTCATGTAAGGTCGGGCAGGTGATGAAGTCACGGGTGGCGTAAACAAGCCAAAGTAATTAAGGGAGTCAAGGGACGAGGGCTGTGATTGGTCGAGAGGCTGTAAGCGTTAAGTCGTGGCGTCACGGAGTCTGGGCCGTTGAACAGGTGCGAAGCTGGCGGGAAAATGCCAGCGAGGCACGTGGCAATTAATTAAGGCTGATTGGAAAGGGGATAAAAACGCTAGGTAATTTGGACGGCGGGAGAGTTGGCGAGAAGTGGAGACAGCAGCGGGTAGAGACAGAAGCGAAGAGTGAAAGCCCGGCAAGTGTTAGTGGAGAATAGATTGAGAGAGTTAGCGTTAGGAGAGTGGAGATTACGGTATAGGTAGGTACAGGGAGCGTTAGCGACAGACAGAGTCACTGTGTGTGAAGAGATAGACAAGTCACTGTGTGTGAAGAGATAGACAGAGTCACTGTGTGTGAAGAGATAGACAAGTCACTGTGTGTGAAGAGATAGACAAGTCACTGTGTGTGAGGAGATCGACAGGTTACTGTGTGTGAAGAGATAGACAGAGTCACTGTGTGTGAGGAGATAGACTAGTCACTGTGTGGAAGGAGATAGATATAGGATCACTGTGTGTGCGGTGAGACAAGAAGAGACTGTGTGTGGAGACGAGGGGTATGAGCGGACGGTGCTGAGGGGAATTCGAGTGTTCGAGTTGGCGGAGCGCGGAGAGGAGAAATTATAGTGTGCGGAACGATGGAAATAAAAGTGACGGTGAAAGAAAGGCAATTATCATCCGAGTGAAATCCAAGGCACTACACTAGTACGGTACATTTCATAAAAGCGTGTTTTATAAAGTTTTTTGAATATTACTTATTATAAACTCACTCTGTTGTCGTATCCTCAAACCTTGTAACTCAATTTTTACCCACTTCCCAATGTCGTATCGACTGTAAACTTGGTATACGTATATCATACTGATGACAATACTATATTTTATCATTAAAAATGAAAAGTACATATTTTTAAACTATCTTTTTTTATATGTTATGTTTCGGCTTGGGTCTAATTGTCAACGCTCAACTCACGTTGGCTGTAAATCACCACGGTCCCTTACGTTGTGGCAAGCTTCGGCGCCACTTCCTGGAGTCGTGGAGTTCTGCCATTACTCATACGGCACATTTCATTAAAGCGTTTTTATTTTTAAGTATTTTTAAATATTACTTGTGTTTTTAATGGCGTGGTGGAGACACGGGGCCCGCGTAGCGTGTAAAGTGGGTCGTGCGGAGCCAAGCGTGGCTGGCCGAGGGGCGGGGGTTGTGGACGGAGGTGAGGGGCGATGGGGGAAGGGAGCACGGGGCGGAGGGGCAGCTCGGAGTTGGCCGGGGTGGAAGTGCGGGGAGACACGGGGATTCATGGGATGACAAGTCGGCAGTGCTGGGTGCTGTGCTGGGTGGTGCTGTGTTGGGTGTTTTACTGGCTGGTGCTGTGCTGGGTGCTGTACTGTGTGGTGCTGAGTGCTATGTGGTACTGGGTGGTGGTGGGTGATGTGCTGGGTGTTGCTGGGTGGTGTACTTGGTGCTGTGCTGGGTGATGCTAGGTGACTTCCTGAAAAGTGCTATTACCTATTGTATCTAACCCCTAAAATGATGTCTCTGATGACGAATATTGAATGATGACGAGGATGGTGCTTCTGTTTTCTTTAGTTTTGACGACAGTCGTAGTGGTGTTGGTGGTCATGCCGTGCCGGCCTTCATAAGTGCTACTCGCTAGCAGCACTTGATCCTACAGTCTGTTAAGGCTATAGGGGAGATCTTTGTCCTTCGTTGGCGGTGGTGTTGTTGGTTAGCGCGCTGTGTTTCCAACCCGGCGACCCAAGTTCGATTCCGGCTCACGGCCAACACCAATGACGATTATCTGAATCGGTCCTGGGCTTCCCCTAGGTCGACTCAGCCTCAAATGAGTACCTGGTGCTGTGAGTAAACATCGCCACTGGGGAGACAAAGGTCGTGGTGCTGGCTACCCACACCCTCGTGTGCATTGTCAGCTTTCATAGATGCTCACTCACCGCAGTTACTCCAAAATTCTGCAAAGGCTATACGGCATCTTTGTATTCGCTGGTGGTGATGATGGTTTTAACGATGATGGGAACTCTATCAGAGTGGTAACCAATGAGGTAACAATCGCCCTACACTCTCAGGGATTCCACAATTTATCACGTGATCGATATAATAGCACTAACTAAAAAAGTGTTTCTGGGTAGTGTTATTTCCTAATTGCTTATGCCTCAAAAGTACAGAAAATGGCTATTATTCCCCACAAACTTTGCTTGTGTGACCAGGACAGTGATATTTTGAAATGTAGCTATTTTCAATGAGAAAACATGTACATTTGTGTCTTTCGTTCAATAAAGTCCTGCTCAGCAGACAATTTCAATCGAGAAGATGGATTATGGCTTAGCAATCATTGGAAGGATTTGATAAACCATTTCGGGTCTTAATTGATTGTTCACGCTTGAGGAGCCTTTCAAAACCATCACTTTACCCTACATTGCGGGGATCACAAAAAAGATCTCCAAAATCTTGAATAAACACAAGATCCAGGTCTGATTCAACACATTACATAAAATCCGTGATGTGGTTCCGTCTGTAAAAGATGTGATTCCGGACATACAGTACCCTGGCGTCTACAAACTAAGTTGCTTCTGTGGTAGTAGTTACATTGGAGAAACCAAACGACACGTCTCGGACCGCATTCGTGAACACAAAGCAGACCTAAAACACGGTAGGACCGATACCTCGGCCATGGCAGATCACTGTTATAATTCAGTAGGCTCACATGACATTGACTTCTTCAAGACAGAGGTTCTTTGCAAGCCATCTGGCTACCATGAGAGATTCGTTCATGAGGCTATCCACATATACAAACACAGAGACAATTTCAACGGAGAAGATGGATTCTGGCATAGCAATCATTGGAAGGCTTTGTTAAACCATTTCGGGTCTTAATTGATTGCGTTCACGCTTACGGTGACTTTCAGACCGCATTCCATTCTCTTTCTATCTCCCCCCTCCTCCGTTCCGAGCATAGATGGACGCGTCCGTCTGAACAACCGCCAGTTGCTGTCCGTGGTGCTAACGTTAAGAAAAAAACGCCACTTTTTTCAAATATTCTTGCTATGGTGTTATTTTATTTTTTTCCCTGCTACGGGAGTTTACCGAAAGAACCAAGAATATAAATCCCTGCAGTCACGAAAGCTTTAAATTGAAATATTTTTTTAAAAAATTACACTTATGTTTCGGCTTGCCTCTCGTTGTCCACGGTTAACTGACGTTGGCTGTAAATGACCACGGTCCCTTGCGCTATGGCAAGCTTCGGGGCCACTTCCTGAAGTCCTGCACTGCTTTCATAACGACAGTACATTGTTTACAATGTGACGATACATCTACTGCTGAATGGCTAAACATGCTTTTAGGTAATGTACAAAAAAGTTTAAAATAATTCTATATATATGCTCTGTATTGCCTATGGCATAATTGTCGATGCTCAACTCACGTTGCCTGTAATTGGTCACTCTCTGTTACGTAATGGTAAGTCTTGTTTTCAGCATTTCTACACACTTATTTGATATAATACATTTTCGACATTCAATAATGCCTTTCATTTATCAATTACTGTCCTTAATTATCCACGTCCAATCATTTTATAACATGTAACATTTTTTGCACATATACAAAAAAACTGATAAATCGCTAGCACACCATTAAACACTAATTATGACTTCTTATTATTTTTTAACACTGTTTATTTGTTTACTGCACATTTTATTCATGAGGGCATGGGTACTGTAGTTGAACTGTACTGCTGTCATATGCACATGCATCTTTTAGTTTTTATACAATGTATATGTACGGTATCATTGTGTTGCTCACGGGAAAGAAGTCCTGCAACACTGCTGCCCTCGAAGAAATGGGACGAATGAGAAAGTACGACCCCGATCAAGAGATCAATTAGCCTTCATCAAAATGCTTTAATTCTTATGTTTTAACTTTTGTACATAATTCATCAAATATCATTTGGTAACAATATTTGATGCCACTAAAAAGTACTAAATAAAATATACTTAAAACAACTTTTTTTAAACACGCTTCTATGAAATGTACTAAAAAGTTTAAAATAAATATTTTCTTATTCTTGGTTCTTTCGGTAAAGTTACGTAGCCAGTGAACTCAAGCACGTACACCAAGCTCCTAAGGCTAAGGGTTACTCCAACTACACAATCCGCAAAGCTATCACTACAACCATGAAGGACCCTCTTGAGGAGCCTTTCAAAACCATCACTTTACCCTACATTGCGGGGATCACAAAAAAGATCTCCAAAATCTTGAATAAACACAAGATCCAGGTCCGATTCAACACATTACATAAAATCCGTGATGTGGTTCCGTCTGTAAAAGATGTGATTCCGGACATACAGTACCCTGGCGTCTACAAACTAAGTTGCCTCTGTGGTAGTAGTTACATTGGAGAAACCAAACGACACGTCTCGGACCGCATTCGTGAACACAAAGCAGACCTAAAACACGGTAAGACCGATACCTCGGCCGTGGCAGATCACTGTTATAATTCAGTAGGCTCACATGACATTGACTTCTTCAATGGTTATGTGATGGACAAGGGTGCTTCCGAATGTCTTTTGACCGATCAGGGCAATATTTTTTTTCTAAATTGTTGTGTGAAATCTGAGATTTGTTGGGAACGAAGAAAGTACGCACGTCACCGTACCACCCGCAGATGGATGGCATGGTTGAGTGGCTGCACAGGACTCTGACCTCTATGTTGAGCCATCAGGTCAGTGAGTCCCAACCATTGAGGAATGCTTAGTTACAAGCCGCACCCAGCAGGGCTAAATCTAACATTTCAGACTCTGTGCACTTCACTCTTCAAAAGCTTGCCGAGGCACGGGAAGCTTCCAGGGTAAATTCCGAATCGTGCCAATTATCCAATGAGCGGCTTAAGGGGGTCCGTACTTCTACGCATGAGTGGGTACCTGGGGACAGATCTTGGTTGCACTGTCCACAGGTACTGGTGGGTACGTCGCCTAAATTGTTCAAACCCTGGAGAGGGCCGGTTGATGTTATTCGGATTGTTCGACCGCAGTGTGTCCAGATCTGTTTGGGACGGTGGAGTTGGTTCGTACATCCCTCTCGCCTTAAGCCATTCAATGCTCCGCACGAGTTTGTATCATCTCCATACCACAGGGGCCGAGTGTCGGGTGTATTTGACGAGCCGAGCTGTGTGCCCGCTGAGGTAGGTCCTCAGCAGAGTGATATTGTCCCGTCCTCAGGTGCCGCGCACCTGACGTCCCCCCAATTAGCCGCCTGTGCTGGCTTCAGGCGAGGAGGACCCCTTGACCCGGCCTACTGCTCTACGTGAGGAGCCGGGTTCGGCGGGACATTTGCACATTCCCCCCGGGACCTCGAGGGTGAGCGAGCCCACCTCCCCTGGGGGCCCGGCAACACGGATTCGCTCAAAGACTCGGTTTTCGTGATCCCCATGCACACACGCTCCCACACTCTCAGTTGGTTGTCTCGCTCGTTGGGTCATGGCGGCGATTGGCTGAACCTAGCCGTCATTGTGCTCGCGGGCGTTGTTCCACGGTGAAGGTGGGATGTGTTGGTGAGCCAGGGGATTCCGAGCGTTCGCGTGTTTTCGTTTGTTTTCCTCTTTCTCTCACGTGTTATTGTTCTGGCGTACGCCCTCTTTCCCCGTTGGTTATGTACATTTGGTAATGGTGTAATTATTGTATGGATGAGTTTGGGTACTTATTGGTAATTGTTTTTGTTTTGGCGCACACAGCGGTTTATCACCTTTTACTCGCTCTTTTTATTGCTTTACTCGGTTAGTTTTAAAGGGGGGAGATGACAGCCGGGATGGCTGTGTGCTACGGGGGGGGGGGGGGGGGGGGGGTGATGTAGTGAAATCGCAGATGACATTGTATGGTTCCAGCCCTAGAGGGGCAACGCATGCGATGTACTACATCACGTGCATGTCACCGAGTAATGCCGGCTCTAGCAAGGCACGGCATGCGATGCACCGCGGACACCCCGTAGGTGGGTGTAGTACCAGCCCTAGTGAGGGCTTGGTGAGCGCTGGGATAGCGCAGTGGCACCACGCATGGCGTGCAGTGCTGACTCCTACCGGAGGGAGTGGGAGAGTATCAGCCCAGGGACAGGGTTACCCTGGGCCATGGCACTCTGGTTAACCCCAACGGCACATGACCGGTAAAGTCTACAGGGGGCCCCCAGATGGGGGCTAAGGGGTGGTCCCGTGTCCGCGGGAAAGTTGTCTCGAGAAGAATCGAGAGAGAGCCGGAGCTCTCTCGAAGGTTGGCAGGGCCAAGGGCGGAGCCGGCCCCGACCCAGGAGCATATAAGCCAGGTCCCCGCAGGGATCGCGGTCGTCGTTGCTACCGTCATCTGAAGATCTACGTTCTACGTCAAGAAGAAGTCTCCAACACGTGGTCCGGGACCTGAGCTGGGGTCCGGTCCGTTGTAGCTAACTCCCAGTGTTTTAGTGTAGTTAGCCGGGTGGTCCAACACCCTAGGCTATTACCACTTTGTGTATTCGTGTTGGTGTAATAAATGTGTTGCCTCTAAGAAGTACGGCTGCGACTCAGTTGGGCACACTACGTATTTAAGAGCGGAAGCAGGTGGATTGCTTCACTATTCTGGCAAATCGCCCGATGATGCTGAATATAATTACAAGCAAAACGTCATTCCAAATTGGAAATGTTGTGGATTTACTCTCCAACACACCGGTGGGCTGAAGTAGTAACTAATTGGTGCGTTGTTTACGTGACAAACCTTACTGGCTGTGTCGGGTGGTGGAGGGATACGACACATTTATGCTTATGCGATTTAACCCAAAAACCTTTATTATGAAAGATGTCCGTCCCATCACATCAGTCACGGCTGAGTGGTTGTGGATATGCGCCTGTGGGTAAAATCACAATCTATTTAAGCAGTAATGGTTAAAGCTAGAATGACAACCCGATACGTTTTGGAAATGTCTATATGTATACGTATTTTGCATGGTACGTAACCAACCGTGATTATTGGAAGTTCTTAATCGCCTTGTCAGAGACAGCATCTTATAGCACAGCTGATTTCCTGCATTCTGGCTGCAAGCCATCGGGTGATAATCATCTCCGTTGGTGGCCGAGCCATTGGTGAAAATTCCACATAATATTACGTACCAATCTGCCGATAGTAAACCGATTCCTGAGTGTATATATAAATTGGGTTGGTGAATATCGACCGTTGAACCAGTTACCATTTTCACCATCGATATACAGTTCTTAAAGTCGAGAATCGGTGAACGTTTCAGGTGGAATTTTAGTGATTTTATTCCCTGCTTTGAAACAGCCCGGTGGACTAAGCCACCGGGCGGTTCATTGTTTGCTCCCGTTTCTCAGTTAAAAGGTACAGGCACAACCCTGCAATTGCTCGCTGATGCTACCGCTGTTGTAAGAAAACCTGCACCAGAGGGAACTGTAGAGGGGGGTATTTGGTCTACTCTTCTATGCTGGTCGAACGTCTTGGAAGAGGTGGGAGTACCTACTGATTGACGATCATGATGAACTGATGTATACTGCTTGCCGGGTGGACAACGGTAGAAGTGGGAGATTTAAGTAACGTGCCCCATCGTTTCAAACAGCCGCGCTGGGAGATAGGGTGTGGTAGTTTTGCCACTGCTTCGAACTACCGACGAAGATGTAATGCTGGCCATATTGATAAATTCGAGGAGCAACAATCTCTGGCGTTTTGAAATTATATTAACTAACGCCGACTTGCAATGAGGCATCGTTTTTGCTAGGTGAGTACGAATGAGCTGAGTTCCCCTTTAAAGAAGCGGTTTTAAGGAACATTAAGGTTCCACGATTTTGGCAGGAAAAGGGCCCGTTCTGCTGAATTAGCTATGCTTTAAGCAATTATTTATCAAAAATGGTCTCGGCTGATCATCATCATCCCTCTGAATCCGATCAAATGAGTAGCCCTCAGTAGAGATGTCAGCAGTGGTTGTCCTATAGACTCGCGCCTGTCATAGCAATGTGAAATATTCACCACGATGAGGACAGTAATCAGGAGATGAGCACCAATGCATCGATGCTTATTTGAGCAGATATCACTAAGCCTTTGAAACCGCGGTAATTACACCGCACTCCCTCACCACACAACTTTAAAAACGCACTCCCTCACCTCACACCGCACTCCCTCACCACACTCCCTCACCTCACACCGCACTCCCTCACCTCACACCGCACTCCCTCACCTCACACCGCACTCCCTCACCTCACCTCACACCGCACTCCCTCACCTCACACTCCCTCACCTCACCTCACACTCTCACCTCACACCGCAATCCCTCACCTCACACTCCCTCACCTCACACTCCCTCACCTCACACTCCCTCACCTCACACTCCCTCACCTCACCTCACACTCCCTCACCTCGCACTCCCTCCCCTCACACCGCAATCCCTCACCTCACACTCCCTCACCTCACACTCCCTCACCTCACCTCACACCGCACTCCCTCACACCGCACTCCCTCACCTCGCACTCCCTCACCTCGCACTCCCTCATCTCGCACTCCCTCACCTCGCACTCCCTCACCTCGCACTCCCTCACCTCGCACTCCCTCACCTCGCACTCCCTCACCTCACACCGCACTCCCTCACCTCACACCGCACTCCCTCACCTCACACCGCACTCCCTCACCTCACACCGCACTCCCTCACCTCACACCGCACTCCCTCACCTCACACCGCACTCCCTCACCTCACACCGCACTCCCTCACCTCACACCGCACTCCCTCACCTCACACCGCACTCCCTCACCTCACACCGCACTCCATCACCTCACACCGCACTCCCTCACCTCACACCGCACTCCCTCACCTCACACCGCACTCCCTCACCTCACACCGCACTCCCTCACCTCACACCGCACTCCCTCACCTCACACCGCACTCCCTCACCTCACACCGCACTCCCTCACCTCACACCGCACTCCCTCACCTCACACCGCACTCCCTCACCTCACACCGCACTCCCTCACCTCACACCGCACTCCCTCACCTCACACCGCACTCCCTCACCTCACACCGCACTCCATCACCTCACACCGCACTCCCTCACCTCACACCGCACTCCCTCACCTCACACCGCACTCCCTCACCTCACACCGCACTCCCTCACCTCACACCGCACTCCCTCACCTCACACCGCACTCCCTCACCTCACACCGCACTCCCTCACCTCACACCGCACTCCCTCACCTCACACCGCACTCCCTCACCTCACACCGCACTCCCTCACCTCACACCGCCCTCCCTCACCTCCACCAACACTCCCTCACCTCACACTCCCTCACCTCACCTCACACTCCCTCACCTCACACTCCCTCACCTCACCTCACACTCCCTCACCTCACACTCCCTCACCTCACACCGCACTCCCTCACCTCCACCAACACTCCCCCCACATCTGTGTGTGCGCGGCGCCTTATTAGACTCTGGGAGACGGCTCCGCTGAGCACCTCTAATCGGGTTGTGACCCTTGCCTCACGTGAATTCTATAACCGTAGACGAATGCCGACCCGGGACGACCTCCCGTGTTGCCACCGGGCGGAGAACTTGGTGTGGTTGAGACGCGCGGAGCTCGCCGACTCGGGAGTAGATCGCCCTTAGTTCGCTTCCTCGCTTAGGCGGAAACGTGAATGAGTGAAATGTGCTCGTTGTGCGTGTTACCGTGTGTGAGCAGCCCCCCAGCAACAATGGAGGGCAAAAGAGCGATGGCTCACAACAACGGGCGGAGGCGCCGAGTGGCTAAAACCACAGCAGGTTGGCACAGTAGGGAGGACAGCTGGTGCATCGGCCACTCATCTCAGTTAACCCGTGGCACCTGGGTCTGTCCCGTGTCCTGCCAGCAGGCATTCGACACTTCACGTGGCCTTAAAATGCACTTAGCCTGGGACAACCGCCGTGGTGACGTCACCGGCACTAAGTAATATTTAAATACACTTTTTTTTTAAAAACACGCTTTAATGAAATGTACCGTACTAGTAGTAATGGAACAACTCCACGACTCCATGAAGTGGCCCCGAAGCTTGCCACAACGTAAGGGACCGTGGTGATTTACAGCCAACGTGAGTTTACCGTGGACAATTAGACCCAAGCCCAAACATAACATAAAAAAATGTTTAAAAATATATATTTAGATTTTTAATGATAATATAGTATTGTCATCAGTATCACATACGTATACCAAGTTTGCAGTCGATACCACATTGGGAAGTGGGTAAAAAATGAGTTACAATATTTGAGGATGCAACTACTAATAAAAAGCGTGTACTAATAAAAATCGTCTAATAATTAAAATAGCTTCTTATCTCAATGGGCTTCACGAGAGAAATAAACGTCTCTTTCTGATGCTGCAATGAGTCCCTGATAGAGGTGTGTATCAACATTGCCCCTGGAGATGCAAAGTTGACCGGACGTGGTGCTGGCCGCCCACCCCCTCGTGTGCCGTGTTTTGCCTTTCATATGTGCTACTCGCTAACAAACAGCACTTGCCCCAACAGCCTTTATAGGCTATGTGGGGCATCTTTGTCCTTGTTGCGAGTCTCCTGTGCATCAGCTGCTACTATAGGATCTGGAATGGGGGGGCAGAGCGCTGGCGATGAGGTGCAGTTGTGTGGTGGTGGTTGCGAGTTTAGATGATTTAGATTATTTTGCTGCCTATAAATGTCCAAATGATGGGCCACTTTGTTAAGCTATCATTTGTAGCCAGGTCCCTACTGAAAAACAAGTTATACCTCCGTGGACTTTGCCTGGTAGATGAGGATGGTTCAGTTTCATTTCTACGTGTATGGGTGTTTTGATTACCTTGTACTTTGCACTCCTATCATGTGTTTGTGTTGTTTGTTGTTGTAACGTTCTTATCCGCCCCTACAGGACATAGTGAAAGAGAGCATTATAGCTCATCGGATTCCTCCTCCAGTATAAATACATATTCTGATTCTGCAGTGGTGGTGGTTGTGACGTGGCGAGTTTGATTATTCCAATAATTTTGCTGCTATACATTTCCACGTGATGATGATAAACCACTTCGTTGAGCTATCATTTTGGCCAGATCGCTTATAAAAAAGAGGCAAATGGCGAAGTGGGCTTTACCTAGTTAGATACAAAACATTGTTTAGTTTTATTTGTATATATTTTTAAGTGATTTGCTTACCTTTCATATACTTTGTACTTCTATCGTGTTTTCGTATTATTTGTTGTAACGTTCTGACCTGCCCCTACTGGACATCTTCCTCCAATATAAATAAATATGCTGATTCTGATCAATGGCTTTGGCCACGATGCTAATATTCACCTTGATCATTCAAACCTTGGAGCTGGGTGTATTTTGTATTGGATGTATCCACGTGCAGTGGACAAAGCTGAGAACTGTCCCTTTGTTTTGACAAGCCTGGTGGCTCAGCTGGTGCGAATGCTGAATGTTAACCACTGCTGCTGATCACCATTACAGGAGGCCATGTGGTCAATTAATGGCATGTGTAACAAAACAACTTAAATTAGTTGCATATACATGGGAAGACAACTACGTGAAGGTTGCATTGTTTATTTGGTTTGTTACATTTATGTACAGTATAGGATACACCATAAGGATTCATTATTATTTTGTATTTGTTAATGGATGAGCAAATTATTTTCTTTCAACCTATCTACGTGACTTTACCGAAAGACCCAAAGAATATGAATTCCTGCAGTCACGAAAGCTTTAAGTCAAGATTTGATGAGCAAGTTACTGTTGAAGGTCCTGCCATTAGGCATTCTTTGAGTCACCTGATGCTTTATTTATTCCACAAATTACTCTTAAGTATTATTTCTTGAGACCGCGTCTACAAAACCTGGAAAGGGAATTCAATTCAGGTTATAAAGCGTAGTGTTTTAACCACTGCACCACCACTCACCATCACGGCATGTCCATTATGAACCCCGAGATAGAGAACTACCTCGCCTTAAACACAGGTTCTCAGTAGTGCTTAGCTTAATTGTCTCTATGAATCTTATGAATCTTGTAAGTATATAAGGAGAGAGAAAACGACACACTTCCAAATGCTGTATTACTTCATTTGAAAATCATGAAAGTACAAAATTCCATCCCCAAGAAAGTGCAAGTGTTTTCGCTGTGAAATGAAGGCTTTATAATACATTGTGCTGTGGCGAATTTAGATTTATTCGTGAGCATATAAAGCCGTTTTATTTTTTGCATTTTTCTCGGAATTTTATTCGAAATGTGCTCCCGGCCTCGCGTCGGAGACTCCCATTTGGGGAATCTCTTATCAAGGCATGTGTCAATGAATGCTCCTGGAAGATGATATCGCAGAACTGCTTCTAAATTCCCTTAAATAATCTCGTATGCACACGCCAGATCAACATCAAGATGCTTACCCTCTGCCAGAACCCGCAACAGCTGCTGCTGAACAGTATAGACATGCAACCTCCGAGATCCGTTTTGACAGCTACCCACCATCTAATCATAGCCACAGACTCACGCAAAGAATCACACATAGACCCACAGACTTATACAGAGATCCATAGATCTTCCCTAACAGTATCCTACCATCTGGTCTTAGACTCATATAAAGACCCACAGGCTTACACGAAACCCAGAGATCTGCCCAATTGAACTCTGCTCTTCCGTCATATCTTCTCCCACTCAGTATGCACAGTAGGTGGCGGCGCATATTCTACACTCCAAGCGCGGAGTTAATTCTATAGCAGTCAGACTCTCATTGCTCATTCTGCAGGCTCGGGAACACAAAGAACGACGCTACAAACCACGTTTAGCATGATTGGGGCGCGTGTGTGTGTGCAATCATTAGCAAGGCTGGGAAATTTAGTCGCGGTTAATTTTCATGTTTCCTCGTGTTAATAAAACAGCAAATTCATTTGTCGGGTCACCGTGTTATCGACGAACGCGTTGAATTTACGGAGAGGGGGCAATGGAATGCAGCCACCCCCACCCCCCTTCGCCCCCCCCCCCCCTCAAGCTTCCCGATTTCCATGACCTCCAAACTGGAGGCTGAGTTCATTTGGTGGCCAAACTGAGACCACCAACTCACCACACTGCTGCTACTGCTGCTGCACTGCAGAGGGGACCGTCTTAATCAGACGTCGTCTGGTGATACTGTGTCGGCAGTGGTGCACAAATTTAAAAAAATCTGTGCATTTCTGACACTGCGGCCTTAAAAGGAAATGTACGTACATGACGGGCGACGTTCGGGAAACGGCACTTCTTCATAGCGCATTACATGTGATGGCTTAAGCACACTGGGCTTGCTTTACAGATACAAGTTTACGCAGCGTTCGTCAATGACGCTGTGACCTTAAACATACAAACAAATACGTGTGTATATGATATAGACGACGTTTCGTTCCATGGTACACTGCCCAAAATGTCACATGGTATGAATTATTCTTGCTAAGGCCGTAAAGTTGCTGACAAATGCTCTGTAATCGCAGACGGTTGCTGAATCCCAGAGTCAAACTCTTGGAAGGTGGCGGCTCAGTCAGTGCCTCCTCCTGAGCCCCCACCTGTTGTGGGTGTATTTATTTATTTGGTTGAGAAATCTATTCTGAAATGTTTGACTTCCCTCCGTGTTGCATAGCAGCTCACACTGCATCCTAGTTGAGTCAATCCCGTTGAATCTCAAATGAGACGATTATGCAAATTGCCCGACAGCCGGAGAAAAGCATATCCCATTGTATCTTGATTAAACATGCAGACGTAAACCTTTGCGAATTTCATTATATGCGTGTTAAATGCAAAGTGCTGTTGGGTTAATGTGTCTGTGGTTGCGTTCCTGCCCACGGCCACCAACAACAGTGACGATTGCCTGAACCGGTCCTGGGCCTCCACGAGGTCGACTCGGCCTCAAATTAGTACCTGGTGCTGTGTAAACATTGCCACTGGGGAGACAATGGCGGAGGGGCGTGGTGCTGGTCACATCACCCCCTCGTGTGCTGTCCCGGCCTTCATTAGGGGATCACTAACCGCACTTGCCCCAAAAGTCTGTAAAGGCTAGACGGGGATCTTTGTGTATGTGAAAGTGATTGTGTATGAGAGTGCCCCCGTATGTGTGTATGCGTGGGGAGCGATCGTGCAATGTTTAGCACACTGTGCTAGCAACCCGACAACTCGAGTTCGATTCCCACTCACGACCAACACAAGTGACGAATACCTGAATGTGTCCGGGGCCTCCCGTAGATTGACTCAGCCTCAAATGGTACAAATTGCATAAGTACATGTATTTTTCAACACCAAATGCAAGCTTGGGCAAGACAGTAAATAAATATATCCAGATCACACCGTCCTTCAATAAAATTGAAAATACACGATAGATATATGGGTAGGGATCAAAGTTACAAATCACATTGGCAAATATGGTTGTATCTAGCACTCATCTTCTGCTTCAGAATACGTTTTGAAGGAAGATTTATAATGTCAAGGGAGGAAACAAGGTTATTTCTAAAATGCTGCTGTAACGGAAAACGCTGTCACCTATTCAAATTCTTGCTCTTGGGATAGTTGAAAGGCAATTTGATGGACGTCTGAGGTTTATTGAGTTTGACAATCGAGTGAATAGGTGAGGGAGTGAGTTACATAGTGAGTGGGCGAGTGAGCCAAAGTGAGTGTGAGTCGGTGGGTGAGATAGTTACTGACTGAAAGGGTGAATGCGCGAGTGAGTTACAGAGTGAGTTGGAACGTGGTTTAGTGTTGTTCGTGGAAACATCTATATATATGTATTTTTTACTGCCATTGTTAGTACGAATGTAAAAAAAAGTTTAGTAAGCCTAAGAACAATATCCACTGTCAAAGACAACATTTAAACTATTTCAAGTCCAGAGTCACAAAACAGGGTCAAACAACACGTGCTTACATCACTCTTGTATCTCTCCTTCCCGTGAACTTTACTCGTTTATTCCTCCACCCACAACGTGTTGAGGAGTCGGTCTGCCAGACATCCACTGTTTTATCTCAACCACACCTCACTGTGTTCAACCACCTCACTGCAGGTCACTACAATACATTTGCTCACCCACTCAACCACCATGCACTCACTCACCTGATCGCTTACTCACACACTCACCACAATGCAAGACACAACGACACATTCACTCACTCACTGATTCACCCGTGTAGCCAGACTATGAAGGTTGGCATGGCGCATGAGGAGGGGGTGGGTGGCCAGAAACCACACGCGGCCGCCTTTGTCTCCCCATTGCTGATATTTACATACTGCTTCAGGTACTCATTTAAGGCTGAGTTAACCTAGGGGATGCCTCGGACCGATTTATATATTCACAACTTATGTTAAGCCGTGGACTGGAATCAAACCCGCACGTGCTAACCACTACGCCACCACTTTCTGCATTTACAAGCACACACGGAGAGAGACACGAACACGCGAAGACGCCTATCTCTTGTTGAGAGAGGGCTCATGAGGAAGCTGTCCATGAAGACCATGCATTGCTCCCCTGGCTTGCGTTTCTGGCATTGACACACGGGGTTCCCATTAACACGACGGCGGTGGTCACTCAGAGTGTCTGTGGACACCCAACTGCAAATCTCAGAATGGAGAAACCTTTTGTGGGCTTAATATTAAGTTGTTTGAGTTTCCTGTCTGGCATAAATTTGTCACCTTCACAGAACCAAAGGCAGAGGTATTTTTCATCCAGCCCGGGGTCTATCAGAACTGCGCAGTCGACTGAAATAAAGTTAAACTCAATTTCGGTACCAGATCTTGGTGTAAATCAACTCATTGCCACCTGAACACATATACCAATTCCTTGGACTGCCCGGGTCAAACCCCTGGGACAAAACCCACCACGAGTGGAAACCACAGGCAGACAAATCGATAGACTGGATGGCAGTCAGAGGACAGGGAATGAAAGCCACGTAATAGTGAGCAGACTGTCAGCGTGGTCCTTGAAAATTCTGTTTAAATTGCGCAACAGCTGAGTGACCTGGCAGAAAGAAGGAATTAACGTCAAGGTCTCGCAAGCCTTGTTTATTGCTATTGTAGTGTAATAGCGCCAGCTGGTGAACAGCAGCGGCAACTGTGGTGGACAGACAGTACACACGCCGGTGAGTGTGTGCACGGGTGTGTTGGCAGAACGGAGGAACTAGGGCAAGGGTCACGGAGGCCCCTGGAACCTGCTAGTGGGTTCGAGAAGGGAGGCGCGGTCAGGGCGGAGCCAGGCCGTACTGGTAGATTAAAAGGAGCCAAGAGCGGGAGCTCGAGGCTGCCGGTTCTGGGAGTGGACTCGTCTCGTCGTTGCTGTCGTCTCGTCGCCGTCGTCGCTGCCGTCTTCGCTAGATATTGTGTTGCAGGATAGTTGTTGGCTATCTCAGTCAATGCCGTCAATGTTAGACAGATAGTGGTGTGTCAAGGCTAGGCTAAGCCACTGTGGAGAGTGTGTGGATGAAACCGTGAATGTTGATAATAAAGAAGGTGCCTCCTACAAACCTTGTCTCCGAATCACTGATACAAACACTATTATGAATTCTATTAAAACTAAACAATTTTATTTTAACAGGTAAGGCCGATGAGCTGTATAGCTCTCTTTTGTCAGTAGAGACCTGACCACAATGAATAGTTAATGCTGTGGCTTATTATAAGGAAATGTATATCAGCCAAATACTCTAAATGCGTGTTTCTAAATGTGGAGGGAAAAATCCGGAGGACTCGGAGCAAAATCCACACGACCACGAGGAGAACATGCAAACTCCCAATATACAGCCATCAGGTTCTGGATCAAACCCATGTTCTCCTGCATACAAGGCGAGGTAGTTAACATCACTGTGGATTCACTCCACCAATCACATGTTGGCGCATTCCAGCCCTGACAATGAAAAGCGAATAGTTTTTTCAGACAATGCAAATTGCACTCTTCTTCTATGTGAGGCACGTTTATGATTCTGCTGGTTGGCCCTGAATAGCCTCACTGATTCTCATGACTCTCATTCAGGAGGGGGTCACTGTTGTTATTGTTTTCAGAATTGATTGCCCCCACTCTGAAAGTCAGGAGCCCGGTAAACAATTTTACAGACCATTGTGAGTAAGTGACTGCACTGATTAGCACGTGCGGATTTATAAACGGCACAGTGGCACAAGTCACTGAAGTGACCTCCGAAGTTAGAAATCAGAAGTTTTATCATTCCGGTAAAATACCCATTGAGCTATGTAGCTCTTTTTTCAAAGGTGGCTTCGGCCAGCAGACAGACAGCAGCAAGAGTTAATCAACAAGATACAAAATATAACAAATATAAATCATCTTCTTGGTTTTCGATTTAAAGCTTTCGTGACTGCAATGATTCATCTTCTTTGGTTCTTTCGGTAAAGTCACGTAGAATGAGAATAAAATAATAAATTGATAAAATAAAATAACACAATAATATTCTCACGACGTTTCGGCCATTCTCATTCTACGTGACTTTACCGAAAGAACCAAAGAAGATCTTCTTGGTTCTTTCGGTAAAGTCACGTAGAATGGAAATAAACTAATAAAAATAAAACAATAAAATTAAATTCTCACGACGTTTCGGCCACAACACAAGTAGCCTTCTTCAGGTGAAGAAACAGGACTGTCCAGAAGACAGCGCTTAAGTGAACACTGCCAAGCATGGACCGCATCTTTTAAGCTGTGTGGGCGGAATTAACATATGAATTAGCATGTTGCCCAGCCCCACTCCTCCGGAGCGGAGGAGGGGGGCTGGAAACACAGAAAAAGAAGAAAAACAGCCACGGTGCTCTGCTCTGTCCTGTGTTGCGTTATATCTATGCTATAAACTGGACTACTATACAATGCAATATTATACCTTCCAATCTAAACTACATGGTATAATATATCCATAGACAAATTCCACCTTTGAATTATATAATGCGTTACTATACACTACCCTATACTTTAGACTATAAAATATTAGACTTGTAATATTACACTGTCTTATTCTATCAACCTTACTGTATACCACACTGCTGTATATTCACTATACAATTATGATACTATATATTGCCTTATGAATTATGTTAAACCTTACAATGTATACTATTTATTATTATACCACATGCTATAAACCATACCATTGACCATCGTGTGAAAGGTATTAAGAGGCAGTTCCAGCTAATGGACTGCGGTCTGAAGGTCACCGTAAAATACAATCAATTAAGAACCAAAATGGTTTATATCATCTTTCCAATGGTTACTAAGCCAGAATCCATCTTCTCGGTTGAAATTGTCTCTGTGTTTGTATATGTGGATGGCCTCATGAATGATTCTCTCATGGTAGCCGGATGGCTTGCAGAGAACCTCCGTCTTGGAGAAGTCAATGTCATGTGAGCCCACTGAATTATAACAGTGATCTGCCACGGCTGAGGAGTTCGTCCTACCGTGTTTCAAGTCTGCTTTATGTTCACGGATGCGGTCCGAGATATGCCGTTTGGTCTCTCCAATGTAGCTGCTACCACAGAGGCAACTTAGTTTGTAAACGCCCGGGTACTTTATGTCTGGAACCAAATCTTTTACAGATGGAACCAGATCACGGATTTTATGTACTGTGTTGAATCGGACCTGGATCTTGTGTTTATTCAGGATTTTGGAGATATTTTCTGTGACCCCCACAATGTAGGGTAAGGTAATGGTTTTGGATGGCCCCTCAAGAGGATCCTTCTTCATGACTGGAATGATGGCTTTGCGGATTGTGTAGTCGGAGTAACCATTAGCCTTGAGAGCTTGGTGTACGTGCTTGAGTTCACTGGCAATGTGTTCCTGGTCGGAAATGCATTGGGCTCTATGGTATAGAACAGGGGTCACCAAACTACGGCCCACGGGCCGAATCCGGCCCGCAACGTCAGTCCATCAGGCCCGCCGAAGGTACTTGAATTTGGTTGATGAAATGTATGGAACACGAGACGTTGTGATACAATTTAAATTTAAATATTATGTTTAGAATTCTAGGAGATCTTCACGCGTGCGGAGACCTCCTGACTGCTATGCTCCTTAAATTTACAATTTTAAATTATTGTATCTAGATTTTCTTGTTTATTGTAATGTTTGCTTATTTCGTGCCATCCCAAGTACTTCCCCGGCTCGTGGTAGCTCGGCCTACGCTCTGACGTTACCATATTTTCCATGGCAATGTCATGGCAACACGTTACCATGGTTTCCATGGCAACACACACAAACACGCATCTTTCCCGCCCCCAGATTTTCCAGCTGTCAACACAGGTCCGACGCTCCAGAAATATGTATTTATTATGGGGCCTGCGCTCGTCATTCTTTCAGTTATCCGGCCCACTGTGAAAAAAGTTTGGTGACCCCTGGTATAGAGTCTTGATGAGGGAGTTCTTCTGGGATGGATGGTGGTGGGAATCCGGTTTTAAGTAAACATCCGTATGGGTAGCTTTCATGTAGACAGAGTGGCTCATTGAACCATCAGGTCTTCTTTTAATTAAGACATCTAAAAAGGGTAGCTTGCCATCTTTTTCGACTTCCATGGTAAATCTGATGGCTAGGTGTATGGAATTGATGTGGTCGAGGAATTGGTCTAGAGCAGGCCGGCCATGTGGCCAGATGACTGTCATCCACGTACCTCTTCCATAAGGTCGGGCGTAGAGGGGCAGTCTGGATGGCGTCAGTTTCAAATTTGTCCATGAACACGTTGGCGACAACCGGAGATAGGGGGGAGCCCATTGGGGTGCCCTCAGTTTGTTTGTAGAAAGTTCTATTCCAGGTGAAGTATGTGTTGGTTAAGCAGTGTCTCACCAGGAGGGGGTACATCAGTATGCAGTCCTTGATGAACCAAGTCTTCAATGATTGCGATGGTGTCAGGTACCGGAACTCTGGTGAATAAGGAAACCATGTCAAAACTGACAAGCAGGTCGTCTGGGGACAGGGAAATACCCGTGATTGTCGATACCAGGTGAGTAGAGTTTAGTACCGCAGAGGGGGTTTTTCCAGTAAAAGGTCGCAGGATATCAGACAGAAAACGAGCCAGTTTGTAGGTGGGGGAGTTGATAGTGGAGACGATGGGATGAGGGGGGTATCTTCTTTACGTATCTTTGGAAGGCCATATAATCTTGGTGGTCTGGCCGTAGAAGGTTTCAGTGAGAACTGTTTGGTTTGATCAATTAATGTTGTTGAATCAGAAATGATTTTGTTGGTTTTAGTAACCAGGCTGTTGGTGGGGTCTCTTCTTATTTTTGTATAGCTGCCATCGTTGAGTAGTTCCTGAATTTTGTTGTTATATTCTATTTTGTCCATGATGACAGTGGCATTGCCCTTGTCGGCTGAGAGGATGACAATGTCATCTCTCTTTTTTAATTAAGATAATTCAAAGCGCTCATCTTTGCTGATGTTGCGAGGTGGTATCTTAGCGTTTTTGAGGGTTGCAGCGATTTCAGATCTTGCTACGTCTGCAGCGATGTGACCCAGGCCCTTGAGTGCCACATCGACATGGGCAATGATATCATTAACTGGTATGTGTCTAGGTGTGACTGCAAAGTTTAGCCCTTTAGCTAAAATGGCTTTCAGACCATCAGAAATAGAACTGTTACTGCGATTAATTACGACTTTGTTAACGTCTAGCTTTTCGGTGTGTGGGTCCGATTTCTTGTTGGAAAGGCGGTTGAATTTGGAAATCAAATTGTCCTTACATTTGGTCGACAGTGGCAGCTGAAGAGGCAGTCATATTGTCTACATGTTCCCAATCCGATGTAGACATTGTTGCCATCAATGATAAGTGTGATTTGTAGAGTATCTTGTCTAACTGATCTAACGCAGCGCACCGTGGCTGTTTTTCTTCTTTTTCCGTGTTCCCAGCCCCCCTCCTCTGCTCCGGAGGTGGGGCTGGGCAACATGCTAATTCATATGTTAATTTCGCCCACACAGCTTAAAAGACGCGGTCCATGCTTGGCAGTGTTCACTCAAGCGCTGTCTTCTGGACAGTCCTGTTTCTTCACCTGAAGAAGGCTACTTGTGTTGCGGCCAAAACGTCGTGAGAATTTTATTTTATTATGTTTTCTTTTTATTATTTTATTTCCATCCTACGTGACTTTACCGAAAGAACCAAGAAGATGAATCCCTGCAGTCACGAAAGCTTTAAATCGAAATATAAATCAAGTAATTAAAAACCAAATGATCTTACAAAACGATTCCGTACATTCATATTTTGTATTATTTCGACCTCAATAATATCTGTTTAAAAGAATTACAGATATGGCAGAGTGGTAATCCCCAGGGAAAGACACCAGAGTTGGTTCCACAACTTTGGAGCAGCAGCACCTACATGGCACGCTTTTAAACCAAGTTGCGTACGAAATATAGGAATCGGGAAGAATCAATCAGACACGTATCACATATTTTTTGCGGATTGTGTAACGGTATTAATCAGTCTGATAAATAAAGTGCAGATCTTTGGGTAGATGCCTTATACATGAATATCGCCCAGTGACAACTTCTTCATGCTTCCAGGGACATTAGCCCAGCCATAGATTAGAGGTCGCAGTGATGCGTCCGATACGGAGCATCCACTGCAAATCGTAGTGCAGCATGGTAGTTCTGTAATGTTAATTTTATACTTCGGCTATAATGTAAATGTTTAACTATCATCCTCTACCACCCGACAGAGGCAATCAAATGAAGTTGTCACGCCATGGGCAAAATGTGCAAATTGTTGTGGTTTTTCCATAAATTGGGGGAGGAATGTTGAAAATCCCGAGCACAATGTTGTTAATTTTGGACTTTTCGCTGCACTTTACCCAAGAAGCGCAATGACGATGCTGGATGTTCATCTCTGGTGAAACGTCGTACAGCAAAATTGTCAACATTTTGCTCGCTTTTGACATTTGGTTTGCTGAACGAACCAAATCCATTGGCATTGTTTACCCACGTGACAACTTTCCATGATTGGCTCTGGCGAATTGTGGTTGGGTAATATTTTTTTTTAATGCACATGGGATACCTACACGACAATTTAACTCTAAATAATCTAATTACGAATCATAGTTCTGGAATGGGTTATCTTCGAGGGCTGTTCTCTGACAGCATTCCCTTCCCAGTAGAAACATCGTACACCTCACGACATAAAATATGACAACCAGTCTCAACGTGTTGCATGTTTCCATTAAGACGGACCCGCATGACATTTGCAACCGTTAAAGCCCTGTGAACTGGCAGTGAGCACCGTTTAATCACCGATGTATTAATTTATTTATTTTGTTGGTTGGGTGCGATATTCATCGTATAAATACACGTTCCATGTATGTGTAAGTTCACAACATCCATGCCCTTTTTGAACGAGATGTTTCCATCTCGAGGGATTTTCAAGGTGAAATATTGAAACAACAACCGCACGATACCGATCTGCTCAATTGGAGCCCAAAAAAGAAATAACGCCGAGCAAATTATTCTGCAAAAAGTCAACACGCCCCGCGGTCTGAACGCTGGTTACCACAGCGGTAGCGACATGGATTTGTGGATTGAATCGTGACTCCCAAATTGCAATGTGAATCGCGATTTATGGCGGGGGGGGTGAATTGTCAGGTTAACGCCAAGCACATCACTGCCACATTTGAATGCCGTCTTTATATTAATGGATTTAAAATTAATGCATTCGGCTCAATTGCCTCCTAAATGGGTATTAATCAACACTCGCCTGCCACGTGTCTCGGCGAGAAGAGGCATTTAATCGTATTAGGGATGGAATAATATGTGTTTTCAAGTGGAATAGTGGGGCCCGGATGGCTGGTTAGATGTGTGGGAGTAACTGCTTAAATAGGCAAATAAATATCACGTAAAAAATACAGACATACAAATAATGCCTCATAATGGAATTCCCCTCCTACCATCTTATTTCCACTATACATCTTGGGTGGGCCTCAATATGAATGACAAGCCACAGCATTGGGAATCTGTAAGCCCCAGGTTACTCTGGGCTCGCCTTCCCATCAACCAGAGGCGAAGAGTGGTGGTCGTGGTTACTTATGCCCACACCGAAGATCAACATCAGTGGAGGGATGCAGCCAAGGCCAATGAGTCAGATGCCTTATATGACTTCCTGTCAAAGGTGCTAGCTAAAGTGGCCCCTCGGGATAGAGTCATCCTGTTGGGTGACTTCAATCCCTGAGTTGGTCATGATGCTAGTACCTGGTCTGGAGTGATTGGAAGGCATGGGCCAGATCAGCTCAATAACAACGATAGGAGACTGCTAGAATTTTGTGCAGCCCATGGGCTTTTAATTACTAACACGCTGTTCCGGCATTAGTGCATCCACACAACATCATGGATGCATACGGGATCCAAGCAAGAACATCTGCTGGACTATACATATAGTGATGGAACAGCAGATGCGGGCCCATGTCTTTAACGCCAGGACCTACCATGGAGCTGATCTGCCCACTGACCATTGACTTGTCATCTGTAAGATGCGCCTGCCATTCTTCCACTTCGGTGGTAGGTGTACACCCAGGACCCATATCAAACCCATCGTGGCCTGGTCTCAACTAGCTGATGAAAGTTGCAAGCGAGAACTTCGTCATCGCTTCCAGCCGGGGTTTGCATCGTTCCCCACTCCTCTTGATGTCAAGGGGAAGTTTCTAACTGTGGCTCATGCAGGTCCAGACCTCCCCAAAGACCCTGGCTGACAAAGGAGGTGTTCCGACTGGCTGAAAAAAGCGACAGGCCTACTCTCATTATCTACAGCATCCTATGTCAGAGACTGAGGAGGCTTATCGTGGGTGGTGGTTGCGGGTTTCTAAGGAGATGGAGTCTGCCTCAGTGGCAGATTCCTCAATTACAAATCACTCTTTAATTCCATCAAAAAGTAACTTGTAGTGCCACACCTATTGCGATCATTAGGGGAAAGAACAGTGATCCAATCTCCAACCCCCAGGAGCAAGTTTGCAGATTTTCTGAGCATTTCTGTGAGGTCTTGTGGGAGGGGAAATCCCTCTGCCTGGAAAACATCATGGGGCAAAGTGGGGATGACGCTGCTGAGGCTGCCATGCCTCAAATATTGGAAGAAGTAGTCACCCCCTGTGAGTTGTTGGCTGAGGTGCCATCTGTTAAGGAAGTATTGAAGGCGATCCCAGAGTCTGAGAACAGGAAAGGCACCGGGCAGAGATGATCTCCCAAGTAAGATGCTGGGGGAGGGTGACGTTTGTGCACAGGCTGCCCTACATGACATCATAACAACAGTCTGGACCACTAGACGGGTTCCGCAGGATTGGAACGATGCCCTGGTGTTACCCCTCTTTAAGAAGGGGGACCGCACATACTGTAACAACTACAGGGGCATCTCACTCCTCAGCGTGCCAGGAAAGGCCCCGATTATTCAACATCGCCTTGCTAGGCACGCTGAGCAGAGGCTTGCGGAGCCCCAATGTGGTTTCAGGAAAGGGCAGTCCTGCACAGATTTTCTGTCTTTTTTTCTACAGTAGAAGTGTAGGGAATTCCAACAATACTTACATCTCTGCTTTATTGACCTGATAAAGGCCATGATACAACCAGTAGGCCTGGGCTCTGGGTTGTTCTCCGTGCTTTCGGAGCCCCTGATTCTATGTTCATGATCTTTAAGGACCTTCATGATAGATTTGAAGCTTTCGTGACTGCAGGAATTACTCTTTGGTTCTTTCGCTAAAGTCACATAGAAAATAAAATAATAATAGAATACGACGTTCCGATTGCAACTCAAACAACTTTCATCAGGTTAAGAAGGCATTAGAAAACCAAACATGCTAAACTTAGAAATATATTGCAATGCAACACAGAGAGTCGGCTAACACAAGTCAACACCCCACCTGGTTGATTCCGTTATTCCAAAGATTGCTAAATTTGAGAGAGAGATTAAACACAGACCCGGAGACACATAGACAGACACATGCAGAGAGAGACACACATAGACACACAGAGAGAGACAACGCCTCTTTGTCGAGGCCTTAAATAGAGGAGTTGGAGCAGAGAGAGAGGCAGGGGGGAGAGAAAGGTGAGAACGTTGTGTGGACCATTGGACCAAAGTGGCCGGAAGAGAGACAATGGACTTATAAACCAACCAGCACGGCAAGAACATAGGGAGTTGAGAAAGCAAATTTAGTAAAATTAGGAAGTGTAATGTAATACAACACAGAGAGTCGGTTAACACACAGTTAACGCATAGCCTGGTTTCTATAAATTCTTCGAAAGATTGCAGGGGATATAACAGATGTTCTAATTATATTGAAAAAAGTTAGTTTCAGTTTGGAGTTTATTTTGTATGTAACCAGGTGAGAGCTCAAGGCATCAGGATGGAGGAGTTTTATTGGCAAGAGTGAGCTGGGTCACCCAATATAATAAAAGCAACAACATAATATATAGGTACAGTACCACAATAAAGCACGTAGCAATCAGAGCAAAACATATGTAGATAGAGAATACATCGAAAGTAGTGCACACAAACATAATCGATGTTACAATTAATCAATGCCCAGTAACAAACGCATTTGGTCAAAACACGATTTTCAATGCACACAATTGTATTTGCACAATAAAGTACAAATACATTATTTTGACCCCAAAATAAATCACATTTGATGTCCTAATTAAAAGTGGGTGGCATCCTATCTAAATGTAAAATTTCTTAATGCAAGCCACCCGCTTTTATTCAGCACCTCAAATGTGATTATGGGGTCAAAATAATGCATTTTGTACTTTAGTGCAAATAAATGTATGTGCATTAAAAATCTAGCTTTTACCTATTTTTTCCATGATCCTATAGACATGACAATGATGGCGTGCCTATGTCAACCCTTGTCCATACAATAAGTGAAAGCATGCACATTGCTACACAACAGTCCACGTAATTAAAGGTTGATGAGCACTCATCACGGCTATTACAATTAGAATAACGATCATGCCTATTGCAAAGTCGTGAAATGGTATTTAGAACAACATGATGCGTATAAGGCATTGAATTGTTGTATTTGCGGTCATTAAGTACTGTACTGTATGAACGATGGTAGACAAATAGCCTGCAATGCAATAACAATGCGCGCATATGGACAACAATGCATATTGCGAGACCATATGATTAGAAAATGTTGTCCATCAAAATAGGGATAGCATTACGGTATTTAATTAAAAGAAAATCATGGTTACAGTTCTCACCTGCTCGCTCAACTTGAGCATAATCATATTGCCCTCAGCACGTCGGACCGGGCATGTGAATGCAAACGATAATGCTATTAATATATTAAGATTATAATAATTTCAGCAATAGTAGTAACTATTTTATTGTAATTGTTGGTCTCCTGCTGAGGGAACCACAGCGGCCGCTCCTGCACCATGACGAGCGGTGATGTTAGCGAGCGCCTCTCATTGGTCAGAGGCTCCTCAACAGGCGCTCTGATTGGACGAGATGTGTGCCCTCGCAGCTGGTCGCGACCATTCGAGATTTCAAAAAGAGGAGGGGGACTGAACGAGGATTGATTATTAAAATTAAGTAAAAAACACGAATTAGGCACAGGATCAGCCTGACCTGGACCGGTTTTGTATAATTAAATATTTAATTGTCACTTGAGGCGAGTCTGTGTGAAAAAAAAAGAATATAAACATACAACACGGCAAGTTGAATAAAAGTTAGTAATTATAAACGTGTGTAAAGAAAGTAAGCACATTTAAATAAATTAAGAAGTAGTTATGTGTTGTCCACTTCTTGTAGCCATTCTCTCTGACAAAGGTTTAGGTGCACTGCCATTGCACAGCCGTAGGGTGACCGGGCCGAGGACTTGCTGCACCATTGTATAACCCGTGGCTGTTTTGTTTTTTAAACAAACACTGATGGCTGAAACACCGATTTGAGCCCAAGAAGATCTCGGCGGTGCTGGCCCCAGTGTCGCTAACACAACACAACCTTCTTACACACTCTCCGAGACACCCCAGCCACACGTCGCAGAGGGCGATTTGCTGCAGCACAGATGTCAAACTGGGCATGGGAGGGGAGGGGGGGCTGATGTGGCGCGCACGCGTGTCATGAACACAAACGATCGCGTACGGGGGGGGGGGCAGCGTCTGAAGAACACGGTGCTTTTAATAATATTTTGAAGTCAAGGGAGCAAATATTTAAAAGCCTGGAGGGAAGTGAGGCGGCTTGGGGTTATGGGATAAGATGATTTTTTTGGCTTTTTGACGGGCAGGCAAATAGACAAATATAAAAGTGGAGAAAGCAAGAAGGTAGAAGGACTGACAAAGAGAGACAGGTACACACGAACAGGCATAGTAATCACACAGACAAGCATTGTCACACAGACAGACAGGCATGCCAAACACACAGACAGTAATACATACATACATATAGACACACAGACAATAATACAGACACACAGACAGTAATACAGACAGACACACAGGCAGTCATACATACAGATATACAGTCATACAGACAGACACACGGACAGTAATGCATATGTAGTGTGTTATATGGAGACACGCACTTGTTCTTGGAGGAAAGACGTTTATTACAACACCCCAACAGGGTTCCTACATAAACGTACACTGGTTCTACATCTAGGTGATAACTACACGGTTAACTAGACCACAACGTGGTAACTACATAACCGGGTCAGTCAGCAGCATACTGCCTAACCCACGATGCCGAGCGTAACATCGAAGACCGAAGATCGAGGATCGAAGAGACGTAGCACCGACAGCTTCCATTCCAACTGAGCCCAGAACCCTCTCTGGACTGCCCCTTTTTCCTGCTGAGCGTGGCCTGGCTCCACCCTCGGCCAAGCCCCCCTTCTAGATCCTACCAGAAGGCTCTGGCCCATATCACGTGTCTCTCGAGCCCCCTTTCGGGCCATCCTTGCTCCCCTGCCCCGGTCACGTGCCCTATCGGGTTCACACAGAGTATCACGTCCTCACTTGCTCTCTCTCTGACCCTCACCAGAACTATGCCCCGTAGGGCCCGCTTCCATGCCATATCTACTCTGGTGCCAGAGAGACTCAAGATGCACAGTTCCACTACTGTAACAGTAGCTGGCGCTAATCACCTTAGTTACTCCATATAAGTCACTACATTAACCCCCCCCCCCCCCCCCCCGGTATAAAACACAGCCATTCTGGCTGAGCACTATTCTTTAACCATAACAACAGCAACCAGAACCAACAACCAAAAAATTATGATTTAAAAAAAAATAACGTGTAACAATAACCAAAAACCTAATAACAACAAAGCAGCAACCTTCCCGCAGACAATATGTACATCCCCCAGATTTGAAAGGAAGAAAACCAGAAATGTGCAAGATCGCACCCAGCATTAGAGCAGCGAGTGGCACCTATGTGTGGAACAATCATTTACAAGCCAGTGTGCACTCGCCCGCCACCCGGATCCCGAAACCTTAATGTATATACAAAAACTCGTAAAAAAGAGGGAAGCATATAAAAGGAAAATAATTTTGAACAAACAGAAAAAGAGATTTGAAAGAAAATGCAATCAAATCCATGCGAGTGTGGATTCCCACAAGCGACAACAACGGCAATGAAGAATACAGCGAGCGGCGGAACACAAAGGGAGAGGTAGAAGGGGAACAAAGGCACGGAAAACGTGCCAACACGACCTCCAGGCAGCAGCACAACCCCATCCCCGCATGGTGAGTCCCACACGTGGCACGGGAGGGGCCCGGAGCAGCCAATGACCCCTCTGGCTCGCGTGTGAGGCCACAACAACCGGCATAGGGAAAATTGCTCGTCGACCAGGGTAATTTAAATCGTGCAGATTTAGAGCGTGTCCCTGACATCGGACCCCCAGAAGGAGTGAGTATGGGCTTGTTGGGGGTCCCAGGGACAGGTATAAGATGGCCTAACAGGTGCGGCTCCTCCCGGGAAGAAGAATAAAGTCGCGCAGGAGTAGAAGGAGAGGATGACAGCCATTCCACCCCTAGCAATCCACAACCTGGCGGTGCGATCAGCTGCTCCAAAAGCTCTAGGCGCAGGGGTCCTGTGGACGAAGAAGCAGAACTCCCCTGAGGAACAACCTCCGCGGACACATGCCCCAGCTCATCGGATGCACCCGACACACAGCCCTTGGGTAGTGGAGATGAAGGGATACCGCCCGGTGGACAGAATGGCTTAAGTCATGATGAATGCACAAACCAGCGCCTGCGACCGAACTGGATGCACACACTTTGCGGGCTCTTAACCTCTATAATTCCCACGGGGCCCCGCCAAGGATTGTACAATTTGGGGAACGTACTCGCTGGAACTTGGGGGCAGTGAAGCCAAGCCCTATCACCTGGTGACCAGTTGGTCCCAGATTCCCGGAGACCAACCAGCCGTTCATTCGCAGCTTGCCGCAAAACCCAATTTTCTTGCGAAGCTTCCCTAGCCTCCGACAAACACTTGAGGGTAAAGCGTACGGGGTTAGGCATTTTGCTATTCCCCAGCAACGGGTTCAATTGAACCTCAATAGGTGGATCCTCCCATACATAAGGAAGAACAGCGAAAAGCTGGTGGAAGCGTGAGGAGCTAATCTGTATGCCGCAAGAACACCCGGAACGTGCAGGTCCCAGTCAGACTGGTCCTCATTTACCTGGTGACACAGCATGGATGTCAGGGTCCTGTGCAGACATTCCACCATGCCGTCAGTCTGCGGGTGATAGGCCGAGGTGCGAACTTTTTTGGTGCTAAACAATCCGCATACCTCGTTGAGAAATTTTGAAGAAAATGTTTTGCCCTGGTCCGTGAGAAGACATTCCGGGGCTCCCTTATCCAAAAACGTAACCGTGGAGGAATGCATCAGTAATCATCGCAGGCAACTGGTCCAGCACCAGCCAGGCCATTGGCCACCGAGAAAGGTACTCAACACCCACCAATAAATATGTATTACCTCGAGGGGTGGTGAGAAATGGACTGAGCACATTGAGCGCAATGAGCTCATTCACACGGGACACACGCTGATCGATTTGAAAGGGGGACATGCCATTTTGGGCGGAGGTTTCCGACGAGCGCATTCCGTGCATCCATTCAAAACATTATGCCATGCCAGGCCAGAAAAAGTTAAGGCGGAGAGTAGACAAAGTCTTTTGGACACCAAGATGCATCACTCGTTCATGCGTTGCCCATATCAATTTGCCCGCAAGACGGTGGGAACAATGACATTATATTTCTGCAATTCCCCGTCCCATCTCATTAATAGACCCCCTCTGAGGATCACCGCGGACAAAGCTCGTCGCCCCCCACTGTGCTGGGAGTCCTTAACACGGCGTCTTATTTTAATTAAGGAGGCATCATCCACCTGGAGTTGCCCCCACTCAGCATTGGTGAGACCGAGTGTGTGATCCGGCATGTCAGCAGCGCCTGTGTGTGCAACGTCTGCTGCAGCTACAACCACACGAGGCAGTGACGATTCAGTGGTTTTGCATCGTCCTGCACCCGAAATGCACGCACACTGATCACTGGGTCGCAGTCGTGACACTGTGTCAGCATTTACATGGCGAACACCTTTCCTATAGGAAACTACAAACGAGTCCTGGAGGACTTCTAGCCATCGGGAGAGCTGGCCGGATGGCTGTTCGACTTGCAGCACATACTAGAGAGCCGCGTGGTTTGAGCATACCTCAAATTTCCTTCCATATACTGTAGGTACGGACGGTACTGCTGGACAAAGTGAACTATAGCCAGCAGCTCATGGCGCATCACAGAGTAGCGCTGCTCCACCGGCGATAGTACTCTACTCCCGTACACAACCACATGCTCCACTCCATTACTAACCTGGGATAAGACAGCGCTAATGACAGTGTTACTTGCGTCGGTATCCAGGATGAAAGGCAAGGAAAATCGGGGTAGCGAAGTGGAGACGCGTTGACCAGGCCATCTCGCAGCGAGGTAAACGCCGCCTCCTCCTCTGCCCCCAATCGAAATTTATGTCCCTTAGCAATGAGGGTGTGGAGTGGTTTCGTGATCATAGAGAAACCGGGTACAAAGCGTCGATAATAACTGCAAACCCTGATTTAAAGCTTTCGTGACTGCAGGTATTCATATTCTTCGTTCATTCTGTAAAGTCACGAAGAAGGGAAACTATAAAATAATAAAAATATGAAGCAATAAAATTCTCACGACGTTTCGACTGCAACACAAACAATCATCATCAGGTGTGAAAACCATAACAGAAAATTTGAAAAAAGTGGCGGATTTTTAACGTTAGCACCACGGAGAGCGATTTGACAATTTGTTCAGATGGACGAGTCCATCTATGTTCGAAAAAGAGGAGGGGGGAGACGAAAATAATGGATGCGGTCTGAAAGCCACCGTAAGCGTTAACAATCAATTAAGACCCGAAATGGTTTATCAAATCCTTCAAATGATTGCTAAGACAGAATCCATCTTCTCGGTTGAAATTGTCTCTGTGTTTGTATATGTGGATAGCCTCATAAACGAATCTTTCACGGTAGCCAGATGGCTTGCAAATTACCTCTGTCTTGGAGAAGTCAATATCATGTGAGCCTACTGAATTATAACAGTGATCTGCCACGGCCGAGGTGTTGGTCCTACCGTGTTTTAGGTCTGCTTTGTGTTCACGAATGCGGTGCGAGACATGAGGTTTGGTTTCTCCAATGTAACTACTACCACAGAGGCAACTTAGTTTGTAGATGCCAGGGTTCTGTATGACCGGAATCACAACTTTTACAGACGGAACTAGATCATGGATTTTATGTAAAGTGTTGAAACGGACCTGGATCTTGTGTTTATTCAAGAATTTGGAGATCTTTTTTGTGATCCCCGCAATGTAGGGTAAAGTGATGGTTTTGAAAGGCTCCTCAAGAGGGTCCTTCTTCATGGTTGGAGTGATAGCTTTGCGGATTGTGTAGTCGGTGTAACCATTAGCCTTAAGAGCTTGGTGTACGTGCTTGAATTCACTGGTTATGTGTTCCTGGTCGGATATGCATTGGGCTCTATGGTGCAGAGTCTTGATGAGGGAATTCTTCTGGAATGGATGGTGGTGGGAATCCGGTTTCAGGAAGCATCCATATGGGTAGCTTTCCTGTAGACAGAGTGGCTCATTGAACCATCAGGTCTCTTTTTTATTAGGACATCCAAAAAAGTTGGCTTGCCATCTTTTTCAATTTCCATGGTAAATCTGATGGTTGGGTGTATGGAATTGATGTGGTCGAAGAATTGTTCTTGAGCAAGCTGGCCATGTCGCCAGATGACAAAAGTGTCATCCACCTACCTCTTCCATAAGGTTGGGCGCAGAGTGGCAGTCTGGATGGCGTCAGTCTCAAATTTCTCAATGAAAATGTTGGCTACAACCGGAGATAGGGGGGAGCCCATTGGGGTGCCCTCAGTTTGTTTGTAGAAAGTTCCATTCCAAGTGAAGTATGCATTGATTAAGCAGTGTCTCACCAGGGGGAGTACCTCAGTGTGTAGTCCTTAATGAACCTAGTCTTCAATGATTGCGATGGTGTCAGGTACAGGAACTTTGGTGAATAAGGAAACTACATCAAAACTTACAAGCAGGTCGTCTGGGGACAGGGAAATACCCTTGATTTTCGATACCAGGTGAGTAGAATTTTGTACCGCAGAGGTGCCCTTGTCGGCTGAGAGGATGACAATGTCATCCCTATTTTTTTATTTATATAATTCAAAACGCTCATCTTTGAGGTTGCTAGCTGGCATCTTAGCGTTTTTGAGGGTTGCAGCGATTTCAGATCTTGCTACGTCTGCAGCGATGTGACCCAGGCCCTTGAGAGCCACGTCTACTTGGGCAATTATATCATTAACTGGTATGTGTTTAGGATGTCCTAATAAAAGAGACCTGATGGTTCAATGAGCCACTCTTTCTCCATGAAAGCTACCCATACGGATGCTTACCTGAAATCGGATTCCCACCACCATCCATCCCAGAACAATTCCCTCATCAAGACTCTGCACCATAGAGCCCAATGCATATCCGACCAGGAACCCATAGCCAGTGATTTCAAGCACGTACGTCAAGCTCTTAAGGCTAATGGTTACTCCGAATACACAATCCGCAAAGCTATCACTCCATCCATGAAGAAGGACCCTCTTGAGGAGCCTTTCAAAACCATCACTTTACCCTACATTGCAGGGATCACAAAAAAAGATCTCCAAAATCTTGAATAAACACAAGAACCAGGTCCGCTTCAACACGTTACATAAAATCCGTGATCTGGTTCCGTCTGTAAAAGATGTGATTCCGGACATACAGTACCCTTGTGTCTACAAACTAAGTTGCCTCTGTGGTAGTAGTTACATTGGAGAAACCAAACGACATGTCTCGGACTGCATTTGTGAACACAAAGCAGACCTTAAACACGGTAGGACCAACACCTTGGCCGTGGCAGATCACTGTTATAATTCAGTAGGCTCACATGAAATTGACTTCTCCAAGACAGAGGTTATTTGCAAGCCATCTGGCTACCATGAGAGATTCGTTCATGAGGCTATCCACATATACAAACACAGAGACAATTTCAACCGAGAAGATGGATTCTGGCTTAGCAATCATTGGAGGGCTTTGATAAACCATTTCGGGTCTTAATTGATTGTTCACGTTTACGGTGGCTTTCAGACTGCATCCATTATTCTCGTCTGCCCCCTCCTCTTTTTCGAACATAGATGGACTCGTCCATCTGAACAAACTGTCAAATCGCTCTCCGTGGTGCTAACGTTAAAAATCCACCACTTTTTTCAAATTTTCTTGCTGTGGTTTTCACACCTGATGATGATTGCTTGTGTTGCAGTCGAAACATCGTGAGAATTTTATTGATTTATATTTGTATTATTTTATTGTTTCCCTTCTACGTGACTTTACCGAAAAAAACCAAGAATAAAACTGCAAACCCAACAAAACTACGCACGGACGCAGTTTTCTCAGGGTCCGTCAATATCCCGGATTCGCTGACAATGTGCCCAAGGTACCGGACCGATTTTCACAGCAAATGGCACTTCTGTGGCTTAAATTGTAGCTTTACAGCCCGCATTTTGAGAAAAACTGCCAGCAGACTCCGCAGGTGCTCCTTCAACGTACATCCGAAAACAATGATGTCGTCGAGGTAAATTAGACACCCATCCTATTGAAGTCCCGCCAACACCAACTCCATTAACCTCTGGAATGTGGCAGGGGCCAAGTGAAGTCCCATCGGGAGCTGGTTAAACTCAAACAACCCTAGGGGTGTATGTAGCGCTTAGGTCTAGAGCTGGTGTCCAAAGGCAACTGCCAGAATCCAGATAGTAAATCAAGGGTGGAGAAGAAGCGCGCCCCCGACAAAGTGTATAACGATTCATCCATCCATGGGAGCGGGTACGCATCGGCCACGGAGACTTTGTTTAGTTTGCGGAAGTCAACACAAAACCTCAGACTCCCGTCCTGCTTTTTAACAAGCACAATGGGTGCCCCCCATGGACTGTTTGACGGGGAATTGATGTCAGCGGCCAACATCTCGTCGACCGCGTGACACAGATGGCCTTTCTCCTTGGAACTCAATCTGTATGGGTTTTGGCGAAAGGGGGCGGCGTCCTCCGTATTGATGTGGTGATGTAACAGCGGCGTGCAACCAATATCCTAATTAGATTTACTAAAAACGTCGGAAAATCCGTTCAAAAGAGCACGCAACTCGAGCCTCTGTGCCGCGGATAAATCCGGGCTTTCGGAGCAGAGTGCGTCAATCCATGACTCGTGACATTCTTCACCCAACCGCTGTAACTCTGCCAATCCCGCTGTTTTCCTCCTTGCAACACATGGCTGACGCGTGAGTGAAAACAGTAGCATCTTATATGACAAACGTTACCAAACCGCCGTTCAAAACCTGGATAAATGGCTCACGATCGTTTTGTCACCAAATTCCGCGCATACAATAAAGTTCTACCACGAGCAGCCTTGTTGGAGGGGACCAACAACATCCCTTCCGTGGTCGTTTCCCAGTCGAGTTGTTTTTTTAGGCACAAGGGGATGACCATCTGTGCACCAGGGGGAATTTTGACAGTTTGTTTGGCCAGTGCTAGGACCGAAGCATTAGCCATGCGGAATTGAGTAGGCGATGACAGAAACGCCATTCGGCGGCCCGACGGCAACTCAATGTAGCCCTGAACCACAAGGATCTTCAGCGGCATTTTCCCTAGAAAATCGGTCCCTAACAGGCAGGATACGGCTAGGGACGTTGAAACAACTACAGGACCCTTTAACCGAATGTCACCTATGCAAACTGTAGCCGATATCTGGCCAATAATCCCTAAGGACTGTCCATTCGCAGCAAAACATGGGATGTTAACGGGCCGAATGGTGCGCGATTTTGGTGGCAAACAAAAAATCATTTCTGAAATGATGGTTGTGGATGTACCGGTATCAACAAGCACCCGCACCTCCACACCCTTGATGGTCCTGATAACAGCGGACGATCCCACCGCCGCGGCAATAACACGGCGGCCATAGGTCAACAATTGAGCGGGACGCCGTGGCTAACCATTGCCTGCAACGACCCGACCAACACACGACACACCCCGACAAGAACGCATGACCTGCGACTCCAAACCCGATGTGTGAGGTGACTGCGAGGGCTATGTGTGTGGTGCGCCGCAACTCGCCTGAGGACCCAGCGGAGAGGACGGTCGACCATAGGATGGCGGCGACGGTTGGTCCCGGCCGCCTCAATGAATTGCGTCTGCCTTCCTTCCCTTTGCACGGGGAAGGGAAGCACAGACTTGAACATTTTCTCCATCCTGGGGTGCTCCATCGACCACGGAGGGTCCGGTGCGTCACTGGGTGTTGAAGTGCGCCTCCAGGCATCGCGCGACTTTGAGTGAAGACAGGTCGTGCTCCTCCGTGGCTTGCATCATAACTTGAAGCTCTTGAGCCAGCTGCAATATTCTTTTGAGGACCAGTGAGTCTCTCCCCACTTGGTCCATCCTAGGGTATGCAGATTTTGCCATTGCCAGAAGCACGCTGCGGAAGGCGAGAGGCTTCTTGGCCTCCCCCCGCCTTCGCGTGGCGAACTACTGGTGCTTGTTCGATGGAGGAGCAAAATTCGCCCCCATCTGAGCGAGAGCTTGGGACGGCATGCACTTGTTCTCATCCGGGATGGCGTCAAAAGCTGCCAAACCGTCGTCGTCCAGTGTGGTGGGAAGCGCCTACAGCGCCTCCTTTTCCCTCAACCCCGAGAGATCGCAGGCGGTGGCCAAGCGGCGTCGAAAGGCTTCCCAGTCGCCAACCGCAGCCGCAAACTCCCGGACGAATAGAAGCCTCTTCCTGAGAGCGCGGTCTTGAGACAGTGCTTTTGGTGGGAGGTCCAATTTGGCGGGAATCCTGTCCTGCCTGCTCGTCAAAATGGCAGCCGCTTGTGCGGGCCACATTTCTTCGGTTTCCTGGAGAGTTTTTGATACAACTCCGGCGTATCGTCATCGTTCTCCTCCCTCAGGACAGCAGCCAGAGCCGCCATGGCAGTCAGAAGGTTGCCGAGGCAGTCGTTCCTTGATCGACGCACCCTCCCTGGCGGCAGCGAAGCGGCGAGGTCCAGATTGGTCTGCTGCATCAGCAGCAGATTCTCCTTGTGCCCAATCTCTGGGGCTTGAGCACCCAGGGTCGTCAGTGGAATTACCCCGTCGTCGTCTTCCTCGTCCGAAGACGACTTTGTGAATAGTTTCCTCCTAGTTAATATCTCTACACGAGGCTATTACCTAACAATATTTCTTAACACTTCTGACTCCAGTTGTAGTGTGTTATACTGAGCCACACATTTGTTCTTGGAGGAAACACGTTTATTACAACACCCCAACAGGGTTCCTACATAAACGTACACTGGTTCTACATCTAGGTGATAACTACACGGTTAACGAGACCACAACAGGATAACTGCATAACCGGGTCAGTCATTAACACACTGCCTGACCCACGATGTCGAGCATAACATCGAAGACTGAAAATCGAGGTTCAAAGAGACGTAGCACTGATGGGTTCAATTCCGACTGAGCCCTGAACCCTCTCGGGACTGCCCCTTTATCCTGCTGAGCGTGGCCTGGCTCTGCCCTCAGCCACGCCCCCCTTCTAGATCCTACCAGAAGGCTCTGGCCCATATCACATGTCCCTCGAGCCCCCTTCCGTGCCCCCTTGCTCCCCTGCCCCAGTCACGTGACCTCTCGGGTTTACACAGAGTATCACATCCTCACTTGCTCTCTCTCTCTGACCCTCACCAGAACTATGCCCCCTAGGGCCCGCTTCCATGCCATATCCACACTGGTGTCAGTAGCTGGCGCTAACCACTCTAGTGACCCCATATAAGTCACTACACATATGTAGTGGCGTAAGGGTTTGCAAACAGCAGTTGCATTCATGTACGGGGTTGAAAACAGTGAGGTCAAGTCAGGACGAGCAGGTGCGAGCGTGGGGCCTGAGAAACAGCAGACAGAGAGACGCCAGCAATTAGGGAAAGAGGCAGTGATTGGCTGGCTGCAAATGCAAACTCGGGGTAGGCGCCAAGGAGGAGAGAGATAGAGGCGATAATGGGGAGAGCACGTGCATGAGACACAGAAAGGACGCCGGCTTAACGAGGGCCACCTGAGGGCACTTAATGAGGAGGGGGATATAAGAGGAACTGTGAAGCAACGGGGTTAAGTTGGTTGGAGATGAAGAAGTGAAGAGAATTTAAGACAAGTCTGGGACCTCGCCCTCCACACCTCGTTCTCCCCCGCGGTGTTGGCTGATCCCCCACTGGGGGCATGGGCGAGGTTGGAGGTGCGTGTGTCGACAGGCTAGGGGAGTAGAGGCGAGCGGAATCTTTAGTCTGAGTGTGATAGGCTAGCGGGGTGAGAAGCTCGCGGAGTCTACAGAGACAGAGAGTCCCTGACAGGTTAGGAAAGTGGGGAGTAACAGGCTAGCGGAGCGAGAGAGAGTAAGCCCGAAGTAGCAGGCTAGTTGAGGAAGAGAGGAAGGCTTTGCGACAGGGGTGCGTGGGGTTGAACGTGAGGAGAATCTGTGTGGGATGCTACGAATAAAGTGACACAGGAGAAAAAGACGAAGTTGTCCGCGTGAATAAACACCACACTAAACGTACATACAGACACACGTACAGACACATCAAACAGTAATACATACAGACACAAAGTAATGCATACACAGACACCAACGCTAACATCGTCACCATTAAGAAAATCTTGACCATAATCGGATGGCTCGCCAGTCAAGTGAACGGCTCGCAATTGGAAGGTTGTGATGTAACAAAAAGATAATCGTGGTCAAATAAAATGTAAAAATCACTCCGTGGGGATGTCAACAGTGGATCGTCCCGCCAAGGGCCTGTAGAATTTACGACTGGTTCAGAATGGTTTTGAATGTGAGACGACCACCAATGCCTCGATACTCACTTGAGCATGCAGACACTATGACGCTCTCATCTCGAGCTACAGTATGTCGATACCAGAGAAGTGCCCCTGGGAAGACTCCAGGGATTTGTGAGTGTGCGACGGGGGGGGGGGGGGGGGGGGGAGGTTGTACTGCGCCACTCCCTACCTCGGCGACCCGAGTTCGATTCCCGATAACGGTTGAACGTAAATAGCGAGCAGTGACGCACCACACAACTGGTCCTGGCATCTGCTAATAATTGAGCTACTCGGGAGAGACAAAGGCGACCGTGCACGGTGCTAAGCCACCCCCATCCTCTCGTAGCATCCACGCCGACCTGGGTGAATGCGACGCTGATACTACTTTGCCCCTCCTCTTGACACCACAATCGCAGATCATAAATGATTATCAAAACCGCTGCCATCATCAGCACGATCGTCGTCGTCATCGTCACAATCAATCACTAAAAGCGCGTGGGTTTGAGGTCGAAAAGAGCGGAGACCACATCAATCCAGCGCTTCCTGTCAAGGGCATACACAGGGAGGGAGGGCTCTTCCTCCCTGAGGCGCCGGGGATCGAGAGCTGCGCCGGTAGAGAAGACGTCTGCGCTTCACGCGTGTGTGTCTGTGTGCGTGTGTGTGCCTGCGTGTGTGCATCACTCACTGTCACAACAAAGGCAAAGGACTCCCGGCCGTGTAGCCTCAACAGACCGTTGGGGCAAGTCCTGTTATCGAGGCCGGCACGCGAGCACACCACTGGGTGGGTGGGTGGCCAGTACCACGGCCGCCTTTGTCTCCCGAGTGGCGATGTTTACACACCGCACCAGGTGCTTACTGTCACACACCCACGTGTGTGCGTACCAAAATAAAAGTGTGCACTCACATTGCACAGTCATACTACCTGTGTGCGTGATGCATACATATGTAGACGGGGGATCTTTGTGTGTATGAGTTTGTGGGTGGCCACATGAGTGTATATGCACGTGTCCGTGTCAGTCTGTAAGAGTGCGTGTATGTGTCCGTGCGTGGGGAGTGGTGGCGCAGTGGTTAGCGCTCTGTTCTATAACGAACGATCTAAGTTTGTATTTCTGCTCATGAACGCTAACAGCGGCAGGGAATATAAGAACTGTTCCTGGGCCTCCCCTAGGACGACTCAGCCTTAAATGAATACCGAGTATGGTGATTGAACATCAGCAGTGGGGAGATTAAGAAGGCCGGGTGTGGTTCTGGCCACACCCGCCCCCTCGTGTCCTCGCCTTAATAGGTGCTCGCTAACAGCCCTTGCCCCCACAGCCTGTTAATACTCTATGGGAGGGGGGGGGGGGTCTTTGTCTTTTGTGTATGTGCTTGTGTGCGTGTCTGTGCATGTGTCGTAAGCGTGGGACAGCGTGTATGTGACAGACATCAATCCAGTGTACACAGCGCACCGTGCTGTGTACACATCAGCTCCCAGGAGATAAATGCGGCGGATGGCGGTGATGGTTACATAACGCTGTGAGGCTCACAGAAGCTGAAGTGTTACGCAAATTCAAATCTGTAAATTATGAGAAGACCGATCTCTGTATCTCTGAATACACCCCTCTCCTTCTCCTCGCCACTCACTGTGCCACTGTGCAAACAGACACTGCTCCGTGCAGCTCACTCCCGCGTCTTCCTTCTCTCTTCTTCCTCTCTTCCCTACCCTCCCATCACCATCTGCCTCTCACCTCCGACATTTTGGCTCGGTCATTCCTTATCATCCTTCTCCTGTGTGGTTCTGGCCACACATGAACGACTGCCCAATCAGATCATTCAACGGCGATCTGAACCAAATCCACGCGGCTACTCCTGAAGCCATCGAATGGATATCAAATCTCGTCATCAATGTATAATCGTTGTGTCCGTATGCACAATGTACGAAAGCTGGCGTGCCTTTATGCGGCAAGCCCCGTTTCGTAAAAGCGGGCACGCTGGGATTAAGGAATTGTGATTTAATCGAGTTAATGGCAGAAAATGGAGTTTCGACCGAGTATCGATGACCGTTTTGTGAAGTGAATCCGGGCCAATTAACGCTCTGTTTAGCCCCAGGGGCGTGGGGGTGGTGGGGCTTGTGGAGGTGAGTGGAGCGGGTTAAAGATAAAAGTGGTGGTGGTGATAGTGGTGATAATGGTGTTGGTGGTATAGCTGGCTCCGTCTCCCATCACTTGCCTGCGTCCACCCCTACCAGCCCTATTCCATGTGTACCCTTACCAGACCTATCCCCTGTGTACCCCTATTACACCAGACCTATCCCCTCTATACCCCTACTACTCCAGCCCTATCCCCTGTGTACACCTACTCCACCAGTCCTATCCACTCCGTAAACCCTACAACACCAGCCCTATCCCCTCTGTAAACCCTACAACACCAGCCATATCTCCTCTCTAAACTCTACTACACCAGCCCTATCCCTCTGTAAACCCTACTACACCAGTCCTATCCCCTCTGTTAACCCGACTACACTAGCCCTACCCCCTCTGTACCCATACGACACCAGCCCTATCCTTTCTGTACCCCTACCACACCAGCCCTATCCCCGTTGTACTCATACTACACCAGCCCTATTCCCTCTGTACCCCTACAACACCAGCCCTATTCCCTCTGTACCCCGACAACACCAGCCCTACCCCCCATCTGTATACCCCGACCAAACCCTACCGGCAGATCTGCACCACTGCAGGACGCCCATGACATGGAACCTAACAGCTCAATGGGCCCTTCCTACAAAAACTAAATCTCATACATCTAAATAAGCATTTTAAACAATTAATTATACTCAATTTTATCATACCCACATAATTCATACTCACAACATTTGGTTTGTACGTAGTAACAACTTAATGTAATTTCACTACATTTGTCTTCATAATTGAACATTTACACTCAATAAACACTTTCTAATGTTTACTCCAAATTACTCTCACATCACTGACTGGCTTGAGTAAGTATTCTCTATATATTTATATTTACGCGATCTAACCCACAAACCTTTATTATTATGGCCCATACGGCTTTAGAATACTCCATGCATACACACAGAGCAGCACTGCTGAGCGACTCCGTGTGATCACCGCTACTGAGCACCCCCTATAGACACATGCGGGCACCCAGGGGTGCGCGTATCACATATCGGGCACCACAAGGGGTCCCCTACTTTGTAATAGGCCGATACATCACCACAAAATCACACAAAATGAGTCAGATCGTGAAAGATAAGTTGAGACGGATCTGGATTGTGCTTGGAAGGGTGACCACTCAGCATAATCAGTCAGAGAATATGTATTTATACTGGAGGAGGAATCTGATGAACTATTAAGCTCTTTTTCACAGATGTCCAGTAGGGGACGGGTCAGAACGTTACAACAAAAACAATACAAAACACGATAGGGGTGCAAAGTATACGAAAGGTAAGCAAATCACTTTAAACATATATACGAATAAAACTAAACTCTAGTTTTTATATCTTACCAGGTAAAGCCAACTGAGCTATTAGTTTATTTTTCAGAAGTGACCTGGCTACAAATGATAGCTCAACAAAGTGGCCCATCATGTGGCAATTTATAGCAGCCAAATAATCTGCGGTACCACAATGCGGGTATAAAATGGCAGTGCAGCAATTCATGTGTCTACGTTGAACTTGTTTCACGCCGTATACAATACGGATTATTAAACTAGATTATGTCCCCCTCTTTTACCAGCCCACATTGACCAAACGTGGTGAAGTATGGACAAATATCCAACCCTTAGGACACAGGGAGACTCTTATCCAGCAGCGGTTTGACAAAAAGGGCCGTACGTAGATGCGCGTGTGTGTATGTAATACATTCACTGGCTTTTACCTAACAGATTCATGCATGTTTAATGCACATGTGGCTGTTTCACAAGTGAAATATTGATCACGGTGAATTAGCCACGCAGAGAGAAATTTAGGTGGGATTATTGACTTGGAGGGGGCTTTTTGTTGAAGCCGTGACACTAAGGTTAATGCCCCTTTGCTCTTCATTAAAGGGCATCGCAGTTTGCAAAAAAGTGATAAATGGCATTTTGATAATCGATTCCGAAGTTTATCGTTGTCAGTGCCTGGGAATCGTTTGGGCGGTCGCGTGCTATTATATCCCCACGGAACATTCCGAGGGGGGAGCTGTGCGATGCGGGCAACATCACCACGTGGATGCCGTCGTTGTGGGAGAATGCAATTAAATACGTGAACAAATTCGCCTCCCTCCCACATCAGTCACTCCAGATACAAAGTACAGATATTTGTTTACGCATCCAGCGGCCACGTTGTCCCTTTAGAGAGGGCATTATTCTTAGGCAGCATTAATTCTACAAAAGCAAAACTCCTGACCGAATGTCTAGACACCCGGTGTCTCATCAGCAGTCAAGCCTCCTTACACGAGTGCTGGTTAACAGGCGTTCTAGTTTTATGTAAAACTGTATAATATACAACACCAAATGATGTTTTAGTGCCTTAACGTAAGTGCAGACATGACATGCCTGTGAATATAATAATAATAATATTTACATCATGAGACCTCCTTTGCCAGTAACAAGATATAGTAATAGGTTTTACCCTTTAAACTGGCACAAAAAGTGACACCTTTATTCAAGGCATCATGTTTGCAATAACCACAACACAAGCAGTCAAAATGCAAACAAAAGAGACAACTCTGATAATAATATGCACTGTCCTTGAATTTGATTGGTCCACACCCGAGACAGCTTTTCTTAGAGCCTAGTCTCCACTGGTGTTGGACCAGAAGACGCCAAAAGGCATACAACTCAAAAACAGCGCACTATCAGAGTATTGAGGGCTCGGGGTGAGCATTTACATTATGAGACCTCCTTTGCCAGTAACAAGATATAGTAATAGGTTTTACCCTTTTAACTGGCACAAAAACTGACACCTTTATTCAAGGCATCATGTTTGCAACAACCACAACACAAGCAGCCAAAATGCAAACAAAAGAGACAACTCTGATAATAATATGCACTGTCCTTGAATTTGATTGGTCCACACCCGAGACAGCTTTTCTTAGAGCCTAGTCTCCACTGGTGTTGGGCGTCTTCTGGTCCAACACCAGTGGAGACTAGGCTCTAAGAAAAGCTGTCTCGGGTGTGGACCAATCAAATTCAAGGACAGTGCATATTATTATCAGAGTTGTCTCTATCGTTTGAATTTTGACTGCTTGTGTTGTGGTTATGGCAAACATGATGCCTTGAATATGTCAGTTTTTGTGCCAGTTAAAAGGGTAAAACCTATTACTATATCTTGTTACTGGTGAAGGAAGTTTCATAATGTAAATGCTCACCCCGAGCCCTCAATACTCTGATAGTGCGCTGTTTTTGAGTTGTACGCCTTTTGGCGTCTTCTGGTCCAACACCAGTGGAGACTAGGCTCTAAGAAAAGCTGTCTCGGGTGTGGACCAATCAAATTCAAGGACAGTGCCTATTATTATCAGAGTTGTCTCTTTTGTTTGCATTTTGACTGCTTGTGTTGTGGTTATTGCAAACATGATGCCTTGAATATGTCAGTTTTTGTGCCAGTTAAAAGGGTAAAACCTATTACTATATCTTGTTACTGGCAAAGGAGGTCTCATAATGTAAATGCTCACCCCGAGCCCTCAATACTCTGATAGTGCGCTGTTTATGAGTTGTACGCCTTTTGGCGTCTTCTGGTCCAACACCAGTGGAGACTAGGTTCTAAGAAAAGCTGTCTCGGGTGTGGATCAATCAAATTCAAGGACAGTGCATATTATTATCAGAGTTTGCATTTTGACTGCTTGTGTTGTGGTTATTGCAAACATGATGCCTTGAATTAAGATGTCAGTTTTTGTGCCAGTTAAAAGGGTAAAACCTATTACTATTACAATAATAATTTACATTTGTAAGGCGTATTTGAGAATCTGACATTTGTGTTTATGATGGAGACATACAATGAGCTACGCGTTTTTTCATTGATGTCGAGTAGGGGCACGGGGTCATGACGTTACAACAACAACAAACATTACACAAACACGATAAGAGTGCAAAGTATTAGAACGGTAAGGAAATCACCAAAACATATGAACAAACATCCTATTGCTCTTTTACCAGGAAAAGGCCACTGAGCTATTAGCTTATTTCTCAGAAGCGACCAAATCATAATGGCTTAATGAAGTGGCTTATCTTTGTCGACACGTACAATAAGATCCCAATGCGCCGTGTATAGAAAGCAGGAAATGCAGATAACCAGAGTAAACAGCCAAATATATTGGGTAAAGGAGAGTTCAAATAGATGAGTTTTCAAGACAGACTTCAATAAATATAGAAATACTCTTGATTGTCTTATTAGCAAAGGCAAAGAGTTGCAAAGCTTGGGAGTGGCAGTGCAGGAACAGAGCCTGTACCTCGGAGTCCTTAGCAGAATGCGATCCGAAGATCTCAGGGACCTAGTGGGAAAGTTAACATAGAATCAGTTCCTACAAATATTGCGGGGCGGACCCGCTGAGGTCAATGGGTTATCCCCGCGTGACTAGAGCAACGTCACTCTCCATTAGGTGCGTGTCCTAATTCCTCGCAAAACTCTACATTATCTAACAGAACATAATAGCCTGGTAAGAATTACTTTATTACTTTTTCTCTACAAAGGCTCTCATGATTATTTTGTGTTTAAAGTATTAGGTCTTATATTTAAATTTAAGTGACACTACAGATTCTAACCTATTAATTAATCCGGTATCACCAGGAATCCACAACGCTTGATACAATTGTAGTGGGTATTGTTAGCGTAATAAGCCGTCACCACTTCTCACCTGGTGTAGCGCCAGCCATGGGTCAACAGAGGGAAACAGCGAGTCTGGCCTATATCAAGTAACGCCGTTAGGCCAGGCAACCCAGAGGGTGGTTGGGAACCGGAGGTACACACCCCAGGTCCCCAGTAGGGACTGGGGGATTACGCAATAATCCAGGTACCTCCAGAAGGTTCTAGAGAGTAGGCGTGGCCAGGGACGGAATGACCCTGGGCACCATATATAAGTCAGACCTCTGAACGGGTTTGCCAGTCGTCAAGCAGAAGACCGAAGAGCCAGCCCAGAATAGGACCCTGGGAACCCCTGGACCCGAAGTCCTTGTCATGGCCCGGACTGAGTGGGCCAGTGGTCGGGACCCGAGGACCTTGGCTGGGTTGGGTTAGGCTAGCCCCGAAGTAGGACACTGGGAATCCCCGGACCCGAAGTCCTTGTCAGGGCTGGGACCGAGTGGACCAGTGATCGGGACCCGACGACTTTGGCTGGGTCGGGTCAGGCTAGCCTCCCCTAGGTCCCCCCTACCCGGAGGGCTGTGATATAGAGAGTGGTACCAATGATTAGGGCACACTAGCCCAGAGGCTATACCACCCCAGGGTATCGGGTGAAGGGGGCTGTTACCCCCTTGTGTTAGGGACCGTGTGTTACCGTTATTATTGTTATAAATAAACGTGTTGCCTCCTGAGAAGACTGAGTCTCTATCTGTACCCACTACAACTGACTTCAGAAGTGGCTGAAGACTTAACTAAATATGGAGACAAGAAGACGAACACGTACCTGGGCTCCGGACGACGATGCTACAATTGCTCCAGGGGCAACGACACCACCAACCGATGGAGAATCTGCCTCAATGGCCAACATGCAGCCTGCATAGGCGCCCGTGAGCTCACTGCCTATGGGGAGAGAGCTCCGTGCGGTGGACTCCCGCCTCGCCGACCTCCTGCACGCCATGGCTTCAATCCTCGAAAAAATACACCGAGGGGAGCCGATGGCGGAGGAGGGGGGAGCGGACCTACAAGCGGCGGCCATTCCCGTCGCCGGCTCTTCGACTCCCGCCCAAAATTTTGAAATTCCCGCCCAAGACAGCAGCGCTCCGGCCGGAAGCCAAAGGCATCACGGGAACGACGTTACTTCCGCCCTCGGCCTGCACCAATCGGACGTCGCACGTCATCAGCAACACTACCAGCATTGGAAAACAACATTGTGGACAGTGACGGTGCTGCGGATCCCACAAAAGCCAACGCGATACGAATGTCTGCGGGATGTGTGCCTTCTCTCCAGCAGCGCTTGCCTGAGCTCAAGGCATTCTCCGCTGCAGGTGGTGATTGGGCAGCGTTTGAACGAAGATTCATCTCCAACTGTGACATGGCGGGATGGACGGAAGAAGAGGGACTCCGAGCTCTTCCAGCCGCCCTCATCACGATCCCGCGGGGGGATCGTGCAACGTTGCAGCAGGTGCTGAAACCCATGGCTGCTATCTATGGACCTCCTTCAGATATGAGACACCGTTTTGCTGCCCTGGCGTTCCGCAGTGCAAGTCTTAGAAGCGAGCTGTGAAAACGTTGTCGCTGGGCCGTGTCAACGCCCTGGTCAAACCTTCTCTGGCGTCGTGCTAGACTCTTTAAACAGGCAATGGACAGAGGCAATGGAGGTTTGTTGAAGCAGGTGAGAACTCGGGAGAGATGGACACGAGCCTACATTTTGTGGGTGACCCAGCGTCAAAATGACAAAAGCAAAACAAACAAATATAGTACGGCATGGAAACCAATGTACATCAGCGCAAGGGCAACCAAATAGAAATCAGAGTCAAACCGAAATGCGTTGCAAAGCGAACGCCGAGTTGATTGTGTTTATCCTGGTTTTAAGGGGTTGCTGTGTGGGTGAGAGGTTAAACGTGGGGAGGAAACATTGAACGATATTGATGTTGTTTTAAAAAATCGAAGGGGATGAATTTATGACAAGTTGTCAGCCACTGGTAATGCCACGTTTTACCACTAATTGCCTCACAGAATTGATTTCATTTCCTGTAAATATCAAGTTATCGAAGGTTGTAATTGAAGGCCGGAATTTTTCAGTGTTTGATTTATGCATTTCTAATTAAATCTTTAGTCGTTGAGTTGCAGTGTGTCACTGAATTTAATTGGATCCGTACATCAGGGTGTGCCATGCTGCCCTTACTTGGGGCGCCGCGGTGCCTAAAAGATGTTAACTACCTCGCCTAGTATGCAGGAGGTCGCGGGTTCGATCCTGACCCTAACGACTGCTGTGTATTTGGAGTGTGCGTGTCTCTCTCCTCGTGGTCGTGTGGATTTTTCTCCAGATCCCCCGGTTTTTCCCTCCACATGTAGAATCAACATCATGCTTTTATAGTATTTGGCAGCTATACATTCCACGTGATAAGCCACTTGGTTGCGCTTTAATTTGTATAACCAAGTCACTTCTGAAAGTGAGCTATGTAGCTTCGGGGGCCTTAGCTGGTAAAATATTTACGCGATCTAATAAAAAAAACCCTCTATTATGGATAATATTGGTCGCCAAAGCCTATGTGTTTAACTAAGTCGACTCAGTTGCAAATGAATACCTGGCTATCAGCAAAGATTTGTTCATGAAGCCATCAAAATACATAAACACCGACACAATTTCAAACGAGAAGATGGGTACAAACTGAGCAATCATTGGAAGGACGTTATTAATAAGTTTAAGTCATAACTGGATGTGATGTTTCCATCCTACCTGCCGATTATAGCAGTTATTTTCGACTCTCGGAGTTACATTAGCAGGTTAAATGTTTTTTACATTAACAGGCTAAATGTCTCACTAACACAGCCACCGTTGCTCGTTTTCCTCGATGTGGCAGTGGTTTTCGTGTTGTTAGTTTTTCTTACATTGACATGCTAATCTCTCACAATACAATGGCCACCTCCACAGCTTCGTCGTCGTGGAGGTAGACCAGCTCTCCGACCTTATATTTACATGTAAATTTCAACTCTAGCCCCGCCCACTTCGCTTATGACCTTTGGGCTACACCCATCCCAAACCTTTGTAGTGGGTTCCCAGGACACGGAGACGGCAGAGTAGAGGCAGCATTATTCATTGAACAAGGGGTCACACTGGAAGGGGTAGCGGCCCCTTCACCCGTATATACTCAGGAATGACCCCAGGCTATCTAGCCTAAGCCCTAGGCTCTCGATTCCTCCGAATATAGGCCCTAGGGGAGGCTATCTGATCTGGCCCTGGTCAGACACAGATCTCGGCACCCCACCCACCAGACCGGCCCTTAAAAGGACTCCCGCTCTGGGGCTCTGGGGCCGCACCCCTGGCTTGCCGTGCAAGGCCCTGAAAAGGACAGCGGTCACAGGAGTCCCAGGGTCTATCCTAGCCGGCCTTCCTTCTTCACTGGCTCTTCAGTCTTGGCCCCAACACACTGCCCCGAGATCTCTGGCTCCCCGCCCTTTTTACCCACTGAGGGTGGAGCCATAGCGGATGTGGTTGTAGCCACCAAGGTGTGGTTGTGCCTCACCTTCCCACACCATGTGTTTCTTCCCCATAGCACCCCTACACCTTTATATTTTTTCACCTGATGATAATTGCTTGTGTTGCAATCGAAACGTCGTGATATTTTTTCTTATTTTTCTATCTACATGGCTTTCCCAAAAGACCCAAAGAATATGAATTCCTGCAGTCACGGAAGCTTTAAATCAAGATTCATGATTTATGTCAGAAGTTTGGACGTTTGGAGAAAGTCATGTTTCTCTGGATTTTCAGATATTCCCCTTCATGAAATGTTGTAACCTTTCTGCAATAAATAAATTATATTCTTTGGGTCTTTCGGTTAAAAAAACCTCACATTTTTTCATAATTTTTAGTATTATTCACACAGTGGTATCTCAAAACTCTCTACGGCATGCAGTGGTCCTTTTTTACATCAAATATAGGGGCCCAAAATATCTCAATATAAATTAACCTCACGAAGAATGGCATAGACAGATGACCAAAATGAGAGATTCTACAAGATGACAACAAGGTTTAGAGTGTGGACCAGATCACGCTACCAGCTCCTACTCACACGAAGCCAAGATATATGTATGAGTGTGTTTAGTTTATTGTCCTTCCCCCACACCTCTTATTAGCACAATTGACTATACATAGGGTGCGAAAGAAATTCAACATACATATATACCTACAGTGAGGGAAAAAAGTATTTGATCCCCTGCTGATTTTGTACGTTTGCCCACTGACAAAGAAATTATCAGTCTATAATTTTAATGGTAGGTGTATTTGAACAGCGAGGGACAGAATAACAACAACAAAATCCATTAAAACGCATGTCAAAAATGTCATAAATTGATTTGCATTTTAATGAGGGAAATAAGTATTTGAACCCCTCTCAATCAGAAAGCTTTCTGGCTCTCAGGTGTCTTTTATACAGGTAACGAGCTGAGATTAGGAGCACACTCTTAAAGGGAGTGTTCCTAATCTCAGCTTGTTACCTGTATAAAAGACACCTATCCACAGAAGCAATCAATCAATCATATTCCAAACTCTCCACCATGGCCAAGACCAAAGAGCTCTCCAAGGATGTCAGGGACAAGATTGTAGACCTACACAAGGCCGGAATGGGCTACAAGACCATTGAAATGCAGCTTGGTGAGAAGGTGACAGCAGTTGGTGCGATTGTTCGCAAATGGAAGAAACACAAAAGAACTATCAATCTCCCTCGGTGGGGGCTCCATGCAAGATCTCACCTCGTGGAGTTGCATTGATCATGAGAACGGTGAGGAATTAGCCCAGAACTACACGGGAAGATCTTGTCAATGATCTCAAGGCAGCTGGGACCATAGTCACCAATAAAAAATTGGTAACACACTATGCTATGAAGGACTGAAATCCTGCAGCGCCCGCAAGGTGCCCCTGCTCAAGAAAACACATATACATGCCCGTCTGAAGTTTGCCAATGAACATCTGAATGATTCAGAGGACAACTGGGTGAAAGTGTTGTGGTCAGATGAGACCAAAATGGAGCTCTATGGCATCAACTCAACTCTCCGTGTTTGGAGGAGGAGGATTGCTGTCTATGACCCCTAGAACACCATCCCCACCGTCAAACATGGAGGTCGAAACATTCTGCTTTGGGGGTGTTTTTCTGCTAAGGGGACAGGACAACTTCACCGCATCAAAGGGACGATGGACAGGGCCATGTACCGTCAAATATTGGGTGAGAACCTCCTTCCCTCAGCCAGGGCATTTGAAATGGGTCGTGGATGGGTATTCCAGCATGACAATGACCCAAAACACACGGGCGAGGCAACAAAGGAGTGGCTCAAGAAGAAGCACATTAAGGTCCTGGAGTGGCCTAGCCAGTCTCCAGACCTTAATCCCATAGAAAATCTGTGGTGGGAGCTGAAGGTTCGAGTTGCCAAACGTCAGCCTCGAAACCTTAATGACTTGGAGAAGATCTGCAAAGAGGAGTGGGACAAAATCCCTCCTGAGATGTGTGCAAACATGGTGGCCAACTACAAGAAACGTCTTACCTCTGTGATTGCCAACAAGGGTTTTGCCATCAAGTACTAAGTCATGTTTTGCAGAGGGGTCAAATACTTATTTCCCTCATTAAAATGCAAATCAATTCATAACATTTTTGACATGCGTTTTTCTGGATTTTTTTGTTGTTATTCTGTCTCTCACTGTTCAAATAAACCTACCATTTAAATTATAGACTGATCATTTCTTTGTCAGTGGGCAAAGGTACAAAATCAGCAGGGGATCAAATACTTCAAGGCCTTCACGGCCCATTAGCATGGGGGTGGATGGACACCACCATGCCCTGCCGCCTTTGTCTCCCAAATAGCAGTGTTTACTCATTTGAGGCTGATTGGACATAGGGGAGTCCCAGTAATGGTGATCGGGAATCGAAGTCGTGTCGCACTACAGCTCCCAACACATGGACACACACACAAACATAGAAACATTTGAGCAAATTGTGACTGTAATATTTCATCCATGATTTGTCATTAAGCAGAAATATGTGAAGAGCAGTTTGCTGGAAGAGTTGCCCATCATTGCTAAGGGCAATTAAATGGAGATTACATCCATTTGAATGCTTTACGGCCAGCCACGAGAGAGAGAGAGAGATGCAGTCTTATGATAATAAATCCGGAGTAATTAACGCACGGCCAGTCATACGCGCGCGGCTGCCTGTGCGTGAGTGCCTGCGCATGAAATTGTGCGTGTATGTGCGTGTTATTTTTTCGTGATTTTATGTCATTTTAAGCGCTAATGACGGACAAACAAATTAACACGGTGATGTAACCCGCGCATTTGCGTCTGCTGCAGAGATTCGCGCTTCCATGCCGCAGGTGTTGGCGCCTGGAAAGCTCTCTCCACGCCGTGCATGCTTCACAGCGGACACGTTCGAGGTCGCGTGAGATCACCCTGAACCAGTATGCGGAGTTGGGATTGTAAGGGGTCCGGGCAACTTGATGGCTGCCAGGTTGGGCAGACAACAGGTTTCCCTCCGAAACGGCCGTTGTGGGCAGCTGGAGCGACTTCATTCCTGCGGCACCTGAGGGTCGAACGACATGGCTGGGCTGAGGGTTAGACTCCACAGTTGCACGACCAGGCTCGTCAGACACATCGCGCTCTCAGCCCTTGTGTAGTGTAGGAGGAGTGTGTGGAGGATTGAAGGGTTTCAGGCGCGATGGGTGGACGTACCAACAGCGTCTACTGTACTGAATTTTGACGTACTGGGGCCGGACAACGCGGATGATCTCTACCGGGCCCTTCCAGGGCTTAAGCAGCTTTGGCGACATTGCCAAGGGTACTTGGGGGCAGTGGAGCCAAGCTCGGTCCCCTTCAACATAGGCATGGCGAGACGTGTGAAGGTTCCGCAGGCGTTCATTAGCCAGCTGATGCGCTTCCGAGTTGTGTTTTATAGCCTCCCGGGCATCCACCAAGTGACGAACATTAGTGCGGATATGGTTGGCAATTTTAGACCTGGGTGCGGACTACTTAATGCGCAACTGGACGTCCACCAGGGGGCAGACTTCCCTGCCATACATTAAGTATAATGGTGAAAACCCCGTTGCCGCATGGGGTGCCATTTTATACGCGGCCAGGACGCCGGGGATATGGAGGTCCAAATCAGTCTGCGACTCGCATACCTGGTGGCTCAACATAGAGGTGAGCGTTCAGTGGAGGCGCTCGACCATACCATCCGTCTGACGATGATATGGCGAGGTGTGAATCTTGTGTGTGCTCAGCAAGTTGCACCCGTCCCGCAACAAGGTGGACAAAAAAAATGTTCCCTTGATCGGTCAGCAGCCATTCGGGAGCACCTTTATCGAGGACGTAACCCTAGAGAAAGGCCTCCGTAATGGCTGCTGCCGATTGGTTGGAGAGTGGCCAGGCCATGGCCCATTGGGTGAAGTATTCCACCCCAACCAACAGGTACTTATTACCCCAAGGAGTAGCAGGAAATGGCCCCAAAATATACAACGCGACAATTTTGTTCACCCGGGAGACGCGAATGGATTGCAGAGGCAGGCAGGACGGTCTCGCGGAAGGTTTCTGCCGTGCACACTCGGTGCAGCCCTGGAGAAGGTCAGCCATGTCCCTTGCCATGCCCGGCAAAAAAAACTCCAGCTGGAGTGTAGCAAGTATTTTGTGGACACCTAATTGTAGGAGGCGTTCGTGTGTAGCCCACACAGCTTTGCCCCGCAGGGCGTTTGGCACTACCAATTTATATGCCTGCGAGCCACCATCCCATTTCATGAGGATGCCGTCATGTGTGATGAACGAAACAGGGCCCCCACGGCCTTTATCCCCATGTGACTCCCTAGCGCGGCGGGATAAGTTAAGGAGGGAGACATCTTCCATTTGGAGACGTCCCCACTCTTCCAAACTTAGGTCCAGCAGTGCGTCCTGAGTGACTGGCATGTGGGACGCCTCGTGCACCTCAACCTCAGCCCCTGCTGTGGCGGCGAGGGATGGAGGCGGTCCCCCATCGGGTTGATTACAATGCCCCGAGCCAAGGAAGCATGCGCACTTCCCGGCGGTTGGTAACCGTGACAACCCGTCAGCATTACCATGTCGGATACCCTTCCGATAGACAACCATGAAAGTGTAATATTGTAAGACCTCGAGCCAGCGCTATAGATGGCCAGACGGCTGGTCGACCCTTAACGCATATTGAAGTGCTGCGTGGTCCGAACGCACGGTGAAGTACCTACTGTACAGGTATGGCCTGTAATGTTGGATGAAAAAGACAATTGCGAGTAGTTCGCGTTGGATTACGCAGTAGTGCTGCTCCGTGTGGGACAGTACTCTGCTGCCATAGGCGACAACATGCTCAATGCCGTTCACGACCTGCGATAACACCCCCCCCCTATGCCAGTGTTGTTGGGGTCCGTGTCTAGGATGAATGGCACAGAGAAGTCCGGATAACGCAAGGGAGGGACATCGATCAGGACGGTACGAATGGTGTCAAACGCGGCCTGTTCCCCCTCCCCCCAGTGTAATTTCGTACCCTTCGCTGTCAGCGCATGGAGGGGCTTTGGTATGGACGCGAACCCTGCTACGAACTGCCGATAATAAGAGGTAAAACCCACGAAACTTCGCACATCCCCAACTGAGGTGGGGATCGGCCATGAGTGGATGCAGTTAGTTTTTTAGGGTCCGTAGCAATGCTGGAGCGGCTGACAATGTGGCCCAGATAGCGAATGGAATCTCGTAGTAGATGGCATTTCTGAAGTTTAAATTTCAAATTTGCCGCCCGCATTTTGAGAAAAACCGCCCTCAGCCGGTCAAGATGTTAATCGAAGGTTTGGCTGAAAGCGATAACATCGTCGAGGTAAATCAGGCAGGAGTCCCACTGGAGCCCAGCGAGGACCAGCTCCATCAGGCGCTGGAACGACCAACACCAATGACAATCTTCTGAACCAGGCCCAGGCCACCCCTAGGTCGACTAAGCCTCAAATAAGTACCTGCTATGAGGCAGCCGGACGTGTTGCTGCCCATCCACCCCTCGTGTGCCGTGCTGGCCTTCGCTAGCAGCACTTGCCCCAACAGTCTCTTAAGGCTTTAGGGGGGATCTTTGTGTATGAGTACCTGAGTATCTTTGTATGTGTAGAAGATTAGTTCCGGACATGAAGTTGGTCTCGCTTCCAGGTGCGATGACGTCATGCGCGCCTGCCGGCGGGATGATGTCATGTCTCTGGAGATATAAAAGCGGGAGCCCGTGATGTCAATGGGGTCGTTGTGGGAGACAAGGGACGAAGAAGGGTAGAAGTTAGGGCCAGGGGTAAGGGGATAGGAGTCTGTAGAGAGGCCAGCGTAAGAGCTAGGTGTGGCTGCGCTTCTCGGTCGGCCAATGCTGAATGAACCCTCGGCCGGTGCAGAGGAGGCAGCCCAGGCAGCCCGCTGTGCTAGGGAACAGACAGGGCCAGGGTCCGAGTGTAGGACCGAGCCTAGGACCCCCTACCCTGTGTTATTGGCGTAAGCCCTTAAATAAACACCAGTGAAAGCCCTTACCTTTACATCCATCTTCGAGTCGTCAAGAGCTTCTCAACATATGTATGCCTGTGTCAGAGCAATTCCCTATTCACCTTGGGGTTGCGGCAGGCATGTCATGTGGCTCCTATATTATTTCACATATTTTTGAAGATATTCTAGAAGTTTTCCATGACTGTACCAAAGGAATTTCCATCAGGTAGACACAATGGGAAGCTGATTGGTGCCCGAGTGTGGTAAAGGGATGGCTCCTTATTGCTAAACCATGTTATGTATGCGGATGACCTGGTAATTGCTGCTCACTGTAAGGAGCTGAATGCTGCTGCTGAACCTTGAGCGTGCCACTTATAGATGGGGCCTTACCATCAGCCCCACCAAATCTAAGCATCTACGTGGGTATTTATTGTCATCGAATTCTCCCCTCCCTCCACTCCACATGAGTGATGGGGAAGTTGTGGAGAGAGTGGATAGATTTCCGTACTTGGGCCATTCGTTTAAACCAGCACTGGTTTGGCAGCAGAGGTCTCCCAATCAGTCGAACAGCATTATCTTTTCATCAGCTGCGTAATGCTGTGTGGAAGCTACATAGCCAGTCGCTCCACGCGAAGCTTCGGGTCTTCTCGGCCACAGTTATGCCCTCCCTTTTATATAGCTGTGAAACTTAGACTCCTTTAAAGGAACATTCAGGTCAAGCCTATACGTAAGATCAATACTAGGAGTAACCAGACTGGATTTTGTGAGGAGCTCACATGTCCTTAAAATTTTTTAACACAGTCCAATTCGTGAGCTCCCCTGGCAGGCGAAGCTGTTTTGACTGGGTTATTTAGCCTGCATGTCCTGCCACCCGCATACCTAATCAGCCTTTGTTTCGCCGAATAGAGGGAGGCTAGAGACGAGATGGAACTGATGTGATCCAGAAGGATGTGCAGTTGAGTAGATTTGCCGATGACTTGTACCAGCGCGGTCAAGATCGTTCTCTGTGGAGGAGGCTTGTGAATGACGCTACTGGACAGTTGGAGGTAATCGCCCTCGAACAACAGCAGAGGGCAGAGGAGCGACACTCACAGCGAGCGGAGCGCCGGGTGGCGAAAAGACTGGCATCTACCAGTCATCTTAGTCAGTCAATACATGGCACCTGGGTCTATTCAGTGACCTTTTAGCGAGCCTTCTACACTACACATGGCCCCAAGGTCCACCAGGCCTGGTACAAGAGCCATAGTGACGGCAAACGGCGGTTGTTGTTATGGGGAGCACAGGTGGTATCTGCCTGTCATCTCAGTCAACCCATAACACCTGGATCCGCCCTGTGACATCCTGCAATGAGCCTTTCACGCTTTACCTGATAGCCTCAGATTGCACCCTTCGGGCGACCGAGTTCGATTCACACTCATGGCCAACATCAGTGACGAATATATGAAGCGGGTCTGGGCCACCCTTACGTCGACTCAGCTTTCAATTAGTACTTGGAGCTGTGTGTATTCATCACAACTAGGAATACAAAGGCGGCCGGGCGCGCTATTAACCACACCACTATCTTTTGTGCCGTGCCGGCCTTCATATGTCCTCGCTAACCACTTGCGCCAACAGTCTGTGAAAGGCTATACGGGGGGGGGGGGGTATCTTTGTCTTTGTTTGTGTGAGTAATTTAGTGGCTGGCGCCAAGCAGCATTAATTACAGATAGCAAAGAGTAAGGGGGAGGGGCAGATATGGCAACATCACTTGAGTGGGTGTGTGACCATGTGTGTGTGATGGTGTACGTGTGTGCTAGCCTTCGTATGCCGTGCTCGCTCACAGCACTTGCCCCAAAAGTCTGTCGAGGCTATGCAAGGGATTTTGTCTCTGTCTTGTAGGCTTGCAGTTATGCTGTTCTATCACAAGCGCATCCGAATAACATCCTTGGGTGCATGCCAGGTCCAATTAATTACATCTAATGGACTACACAGTGGCTGAGCAGAACATCCAAGCCTTTGTCCTTGAAAATAGGACTTGCCATGAAGCTGATCTGTCCCCTGGCCATTGGTTTGTCGTCAGTGAGATTTGCCTGGCGTTGTTCCACCGTGACAGTAGGATCCACCCCCGAATCCCATTCTAAACTGCAATGGTCTGGTTTCACAGATATTGAACCATTGCAAATGAGACGATAGATGTCCAGGTGTAGTCAACCACGGTATGTATGCCGGTGACCTGGTCTGACAAGTTGAGGAATCTGCTGCTGAACGTTTTACCAGACCAAAGGTGGAGCCTTACAATCAGCTGTACCAAAATAAAACACCTGGCTTTGTGGCCTGAGTCACTTGACCCGCTGAAGTCATGATTTAAGAGGTGGTTGCAGACACTATCGTTCTCATACCTGGCAATGTGCTCATGACCAGCTCAACTTTGGCAGCCGAGATCTTACATCACGTCATTTATTGCCTCTGTCAGTAACGCTGTATGGAAGCTGCCTGGCCTGAATCTCCACAGGAAAGCTCCGGCTCTGCTCAGTCACAGTTATGCCCTTGCCTTATGCTTGTGAAACGTGAATTTATTCCGTAGGAATGCCTTTGCCAGCTTAAAACATTCAAGCTGGGCTGTTTATGATCCGTCCTGGGTTTAATCAGGCTGGATTCCAGTGTGAGGAGCTGACAAAATTTTTTAAAGACCTGGACACAGTCCCAACAGTGAGCTCCTTCGTATAGCAGGCGAGCCTGCATTGGCTAGGTCACCTAGCCTGCATGTCCAAGCAGATTCTGTTTGTCCAGATAGAGAGGGATAACTTGCGGTACATAGTAGAGATGATGCGGGCGGATTTGTTATGATTATAATTATGGTTCATTGATGATGGTGATGGACAGAGTCTGTCCCAGACTGGGATTGAAGTTTTGACCTGTTCACAGCGAGTGCAGTATGCTGAGCACTGCACCACCAAGACTGATTTGTTATCATTTGCACACCTTTTTAGTAGCTCACTGGTTACATTCCTCTTGGGTTACAGGGGTGGTTACTCCACACGTTAATTAGGTTTAATGACCTCGAGTGGACAGTTTCAACTGGAAATTAGAGCGAGGGATGGCATGATACAGCTTTTTGGCTGTAATTCACGCGTGTGTGTGAGAGTCTATCTGTTGTTTGGAGCTGTATTGTAGCGGTTGACGTACTGCGCTGTGAACCCCATGTAGCAAGTTTTATTCTGGGTCATTATTATTACCAGTGACGATTATTTGAACCAGTCCTGGGTCTCCCAAAGGTCGATTGAGCCTCAAATGTGTACTTGGTCTGATGTGTAAACATCGCCACAGGGAGACAAAGGCGGCCGGGCATGGTGTTGGTCACCCACCCCCTCGTGTGCCATACCGGCCTCCATAGGTGCTCACTAACAGCCCATGCCCTAACAGCCTATGTAGGCTAGATTGGGGAATCTTCGTCTTTTTAATGTTTGTGGAATATTAGGTTTTGCATTCTCACTGGCTACAGAAACCCACGCCTAAAAATTGGGAGGCTATTATTATTATGAATGTAGCCTTCCCTCGGAGTTTTGGAGATATATTAAGTGCTGCAAGGATGGTTGCTGGCTGCTGATTACAAAAATAACCATCTTGAACACTAACGAAAAGCCACATCCAGCACCGCCACTATTATCGTCATTAAGGGTAAGAAAGACATTCTGATCTCTGACCTCCAGGATCAGGCCTACAGATTCGCTGATCAACACGAGCAGTGGGAGTCATTCCTCAAGCGATAGTGTAGTGGTTCGTGATTTGCTCACTGCACCACTAACTCAATGACCTGAGTTTGGTCTGTGCCTTTCCAGGTAAACTCAGCCTAAAAATAAAGACGTAAATTGTCTGCTCCCAAAGTGAGCATAAGTGCATTGGAGACAATAATAGCGGGCTGTGTCTCTGAACACCCCACCTGCTTGCCTACACTCAGGCTAGCACATTCCAGAGAGGCTGCAATGGGACTCAGGTTGAGCTGACACGCCCTCCATCGAAGTCCCGCCTACTTCTGCGTAACCACGCCTACTCAGGCCCCACCCACTCCCCTGCTAACCCCTGTCGTACGATTCACGTAGCCCCACCCTTTGCTAATATCATGAGTTGAGCATAAGGCCAGAAACTTTAACATTTTGACAAAATCATGATTGTAACAAATGCTTCGGGACTCCTGGACATAATTTCTGAAACCATTAGGACTGTCCCGGATAAACCGAGACTTTTGGTAGCCTTAGACTCAGGTGTAAGTCAGACATTAAGATAATTGGTATCTGCCATCTGTGCGCGAGTGGCAGGAATTTATTTGTAACAAGGATCTTGTACCAGTATTGCGTTGCACTTCATTGCCGAATACCACGCAGTGTTGATGATATACCTCGTGCTGACTGAGAAACAAGTCCAGGTGTGGCCTGTGGAAAAGATGGTAAACCCTCCAATAGTCAACGTGCCAGATGAGATCCCTCTAAGGACCCGTAGCCCTGACACCCCTACAGATATCAGGACTGGGACAAACGGCCTCCCTTATACCCCTCTTTCTATGGCCCTGCAGTCATCTGCACCTCCGATTAGCACGGTTGGCTATGTACGGTGCAAAAGAAGTTCAACATACATAGACTCACATATTCACTCACCCACTCACAGTCACTCACCCACACACTAACCCATTCTCCAATTATAATCATTGACTACATAGAGAAGTTCAACATACATACATAGACTCACAGTCACTCACCTACTCACATAGTCACTCACGAAATAACTTACTCACACATGGTTGGCTACGTACGGTGCAAGATAAGTTAAACATAATACATGTGTAGTGTCTTGTAAAATCACTCAGACTGACACGTTGTAACAGATCACCTGCTTACACTTTATTAGCCTATTCTTGCACGAGTTGTAGGCACTCCTATCACTGTCTATACGGTCACTTCTGTTAACCAATTCCCACTCTTATCTACGTTAGACCTTGCTAACCTGCACACAGCAGCTCTCGTTCTCGGCAGCTCTGCACTCAAGGCTTCACACACAACAGCTCTCACCCAGACGCTTGCACACAGCGGCGCGCAACGGTACTGCGTCACCCTTCGAGAGTTGTTGGCTATTGTTTTTTTCATACAGCAGTATAGACCATACCTGTACGGTAATTATTTAACTGTCTGCTCCGACCATGCGGCTCTCCAGTACGCTCTCCGGGTTTATCAGCCGTCAGGACAACTCTCCCGTGGTTAGAGGTCCTCCAGGACTATTCGTTTACCGTTGTTTACCATAAAGGGGTCCAACACGGAAACGCCGATGCGCTGTCGCGGTTGCATGGTTCGGGCAGGTGTGCTTGTTTCCTGGGGTCGGGCTGCTGCAAGCAGCCCGTCGATGGCGCGCCTCCCTCTCTCGCCCCCAACGGCCAGCGTCCACTGTGGCCGATACACAGGATGCCTTGTTGGGCCTCAGCTCGGATGAGTGGGGCCGCCTCCAAGTGCAGGATGGTTCCCTCCTTAGCATGTGCCGTTAGAGCTAGTGATGCTCACAAGCGAACTGGTCCTGAGGGCCTTGTCTCTCTTGTCACAAGGGACGGCCTGCTTATGAGATGGGATGGCAGCAACCAAAAATACAAGCTTGTCGTGCCCACGTCCCTGCGTGGGAAAGTTGTGTGGGCCACTCACGAGCGACTTTTACATTTGGGCGTACAGAAAACCCTTGCCACGCTCTGGCTGGATTTTTTCTGGCCGGGCATGGCAGGCGACGTTGCTAACTTACTGAATGGTTGCCCCCAGTGCGCTCAACGAAAACCGCCTTCTATGCCGTCATGTCCGCCTCTTCAGTCCATTCATATGTCCCACGTGAACGATCTGGTAGCGCTTGATATCTTGGGCCCTTTCCCTGTCACTCCACGGGGTAATAAGTACCTTTAGGTTGGGGTGGAGTACTTCACCCATTGCCCGATGGCCTGGCCTCTCCCCAACCAATCGGCAGTGGCCGTCACGGAGGCCTTTCTCCAGGGCTACGTTCTGCATAAGGGTGCTCTGGAGCGGCTGCTGGCCAATCCAGGGAATAATTTTTCATCTACCTTGCTACGAGAGGTGTGCGACTTGTTGTGCACCCATAAAATTCGCACATCGCCATACCACCCACAAACTGACGATATGGTTGAGCGGCTCCACAGAACGCTTACCTCTATGTTAAGCCACCAAGTGTGCGAATTGCAGGTCAATTGGGACCTTCACATCCCCGGTGTTTTGGCCGCCTACAGAATAGCACCCCATGCGGCCACCGGGTTTTCCCCGTTCTATTTAATGTATGGCAGAGAAGTTAACCCCTCCATGGACGTTCAGTTGTGCCCTAAGCAGCCCTCCCCTAGGTCCAAGCTCTCTGCACATATTTAATCTAATGTTTAGAGGCTGGTCGAGGTGCAGGAGGCTGCGAACCATAACTCTGAGGCTCGCCAGTTGGCTAACGAGCGACTGCGAGGCCTCCGCGTATGCAGCCATAAATGGGCTGAGGGTGACAGGGCTTAGCTCCATTGCCCCCAGGTGCCATTGGCTACATCACCCAAATTGCTCAAGCCCTAGAGGAGCCCGGTGGATATCGTGTGCATCATACGGCCCCAATGTGTAAAAGTACAGCATGGTAAGCAGTGCTGGTACGTGCACCCATCGCGTCTCAAACCCTTCTTCCCTCCTCACATTTCACCCACTCCACGCAGGGGCCGAGAGCGTGACGTGTCCGACGAGCCGAGTCGTACGATTGCCGAGCCTAATCTTCAGCCCAGCCATGCTGTTGCTCCCTCAGGTGCCTCGGGAGTAGCGCGCGCTGCACGGACCCCTATGGACACATCTCGCTCTTGTGCCACGCTGCTGCAGGACTTCCATCCTCCGCCCCCTGCAGACCCGCAGCCACATCTTCCCCTGCTGCTTATGATGGTCCATCGACGAGAACTCGCTCAAAATCTAAACCTTTTTCGTGAACTCTCATCCGGCCTCCGCAGCTTGTTACCACTTCTGGCCGATTCATGGGGGTTGCGTCATATAATGGGGGGGGTGCGCCGTTTTGTGGTTGCTCGTGTATATAGTGTAAATTTGTACAGGTGGGTTGGGATATTTAATTGGGGGTGTTCGTTTTTTTCTTGTTGTTCTTGTTAATGTTTCTTGTTGAGGCACACAGACTCGTTTTCATTCTCACCGGTTTTTATTGTTATTTAGCAGTCGAGACGGCTGTGTGCTACAAGGGGGGGGGGGGGGGGTTATGTAGCGTCAGAAATACATCGCACACACCGCCCCTGTGTATACTTACCTGTAGTTGCAGGCACGGGCCTATAGAGGGTGCCACCCTGAGTTAGAGAGAGACAGAGGGAGCCGGACCATTGAGAGGTTGAGTTCCCTCCCCCCGACCCCAGATGAGGGGTTGGGGGGTTCTTCCCGAGCCCCCTGGAAGGTTCCAGAAAGGGGGCGGTACCGGGGGCGGAGAGTCCCCGAGAGGTGTATAAAAGACGGACCTCAGGACGGCTCGGGGCAGTGCTCTGAAGACGAAGATATAAGACCAGCTAGGCTAGGACCCTGGGACCCCGGGACCCGACGTCCTTCTAAGGGCTGGGGCTGAGCGCGAACCAGTGGTCAGGACCCGCACCTTGGCTGGATCGGGTCAGCATAGCCTCCCTAGCTAGGACCCGGGGACCTCTGGACCTGACGTCCTTTTAAGGGCCGTGGCCGAGTACGGACCAGTGGTCAGGACCCGCACCTTGGCTGGGTCGGGTCAGTTGAACCTCCCTTAGGGCACCCTTAGCCGGAGGACTAAGAATCGGTAGCCCCAGTGTTAAGGCACGTTAGCCCGGAGGCCATACCTCCCCAGGTAGTGGCTTTCTGTTAAGAGTTACAATAAACCATGTTGCCTCTAAAGACAACGTCTCCAGTCTCCGTGGAACCCACTACACATCTGTAGTGACTGTGCTTGTCACTGTATGGTGCCGGGGCTTGTGAAGCCACGGCCAGTAATGTATTGTCATTACAGGCAGCCAGGGTTACGGGATGTAGTACCAGCCCTAGCGGGGCTTGGGTGAGCGCTGGTTAGCGCGAAGGCACCACGAACAGTGTGCGGTGCGGGCTCCCGGTGAGGGAGCGGGAGGGACCATCAGCCAACTCGGGTTACCTTGGGGAATGATACGCTGGTTGACCTGCTGTCACGTGACCCGACGATATTGGAGGGGGGCCATCGGTGGACCGGGGCCGTGGGGCGGTCACGTGGCCCAAAGGAGCTCTCGGGAACCTTTGAGAAGGAGCTCGAAAGACCTGGAAGGTGGGCAGGGCGAAGGGCGGAGCCAGCCCCAGCCCGGGGGCATATAACAAGGGCCCCGTGAGGAGCTCGAGGTTCTTCGTGTGCTGGTGTTGCGAATTTCCATGTTGGGGAGAAGAAGCCTCTAGCCACGCTGTGCGGGACCCTGTTTGTGGTCCGGACCGGGATAGTGAACCGTGTCTAGTTCTGCCATAGTGTGGTTAGATGGGCATTCAAGACCCGAGTGTAGATCATGTTGTGTTACGTGTTAATGCGGAATAAATAGTGTTGCTCCCAAGATAACATCTGCGACTCAGTTGGACTCACTACACATCCATATATACAGTATAAAAAGTCAAAAATTGTCTGTTTGTGGGTTTGTTTGTGGGATTGTGTCTGTTTGCGCGCTTGGGAACGATTTGCCTCTCCAACAGTGGGGTTTACGCAAAAAAAATAGCCAGGTACCAAGCTGTAAGCCCTGCGGTGAGCAAGCGCTATTCCTTTTTCACATCCGTCTACTTTAAAATTGTTTAATTAGCGATTTAGTGCGATTTTATTTTATTTATGACGCGTGCACGACCATACCAACTCATGCGCCTTTGGTGGGGGGGACGGCCCATGCCAAGTCGCATGCCTTCGGTGGGAGTGAGGGGGACATTTTCTTTCGCGTTAAAAATGCTTGAAATATACACTAAACGCTGACATTAATTCTTCACTGCGAGTGATGTCCCCCCCACCCCGATGCGTGCAGTTACTACTACAAAACAGTCGCTAGATGCTACCACTATAGGCCGTAGATATTACTGCAGAGCGGCCGGGAAGATCGTGGCTGGGGTCAGGGGTAGCAGCCCAGCCTCAGCCTGCCAAGGTGCCACCTCGGCCGCCTGGACAATCTAGGCGAGGCCAGAGGCTCTGCACGGGACTAGGCCTCACCATGCCACTCTGTCAGGTGAGTACTTTGTGCTATAGAGTCGATAAATACTGCTATACAGTCAGCATGTACTACTGTAGTGATAGCAGGTGCCACCACAGTCGGTATGCACTGCTATGATAGCAGGTACCACCGCAGTCAGTATGCACTGTTGTAATCATAGCAGGTACCACCACAGTCAGTACGCACTGCTGTTACATTTTTAAGAGTATTTTTTTTTTATTTGGCCCGGGCAGCGTCGAGTATATAAGCTAGTCCTCAATAAAATACATCTGTTGTCTGTTTTGCCATTATTTTATTTTATTTTACAGTTGCTGAGCAATTGTCCACAGGCCCAAATCATCAAACAAACAGAAACAAACAGCACGAATCAAAGTTGTAGATAAAGTTACTGTAATGTCTTTCTTGAACGGAGCAAGGTTGTTTTAAAGATTTTGGGAAAACAGACGGTAGGAGGGAAATCCAGGTTGGGGCAGTGCGATATTGCCGGACCAAATATCGTAAATGTTATTCCCTCTTGATTTGAAGCTTTTGTGACTGCAGGAATCCATACTCTTTGGTTCTTTCGGTAAAGTCACGTAGGTATAAAATAAAATAAATCATGACGTTTCGATCGTAACACAAGCGGTCGTCCTCTCTGTGAGGTTGACTGCTAATTTACTCCATTTTCCTGTGGAGAAAGCAATTGTGGACAATCACAGATAATGGGAGTAATTCGCCACGTGACTTCTCTTATTCACGGAAAAAAATACGGTTAATTGGACACCATTTTGTGTTGAGTTTTGCATAAGTCGTGGATGATGGCGGATATTGGAATTAATGGGGCCGCTGCTATTTCGAGCTTTTGGGGAGCATACTATAGCTCCCACGGATAACAGAAGCCACGCATGGTCACAAGCGGCCGTGAGCTTGGCTTGTGAAGAGTGCGTTGGAGAGTTAAAGTGCAGTATAAAGGATGAGAGAGACGAGGGATCTTTGCGCGCTATGATCATTCCTCAGTATAGATTTCCCATTAGAGGGCTCACACACACACAGAGACATAGGGGTTTCATGCGAGCTTTTGAGTGCAACAAGTGTAATATGAATAATGTATGTCATTATTTTGTGTGTTTGTTTATTATGCCTGTGTGTATGTGTACTGTGTGTGTGGAGAGTGGTAGTGTAGCGGTTAGCGCGCTGCGCTACAAACTGGGCAACACCGGTGACAATTATCTGAACTGGTACTGGGCCTCCCCTAGGTTGACTCAGCCTCAAATGAGTACCTGGTGCGGTGTGTAACCATTTCCCAATATACTGTTCAGGCATTACGAGTGATCTTTGTCTTTTTGTGTGTGTGTGATGAATGTGTGTATGTGTGCGGAGTGGTAGTGCAGTGGTCAGCGCACTGCAACTACAAACCCAGCGCACTGCGCTACAACAACGTAAACATTTTAATCAGTCCTGGGCCTCCCCAAGGTCGACACGGCCTTAAATAAGTACCTAGTGTGGGGTACAAACATCAGCACTAGGAAGACAAAGGTGACCAGGCATCGTGCTGGCCACACCATCCACTCCTACATCCAGTCGGATTCCAATTGGAGTTTGCTTACTGCTCCAACAATCTACAATTGCTATACAGGGGAACATTTTTTGTATGGGGGATTTATTACATGTGTGTACTGATGTGTATGTATATGTGCGTATTGAGAACTTTGTATCTATACATTTGTGTGTATATATTAAATATACAGTGTATGTATTTGCATGTAGGTATGTGTATACTGTATTGACATTCTGGATACGTGCAAGTGAGTGGTTCCACCACGTGGGACTATCCAGGTGAAACATTTGGGTCTATGTGTATAGATAGTGTGTGGATTTGCGGTCACAAGCGGTAATTGCAGGTGTGAAGACAATATAAAAGGCTAGCGGTCACAAGCGGTAATCACAGGCGAGGTGACAGAGAAGGGAACGATCTGGAATCTCCAGCAGAGTTCGAGAAGTAAGGGCGTGGCAAGGGGCGGGGGGATGGCCACGCCGGGGATAAAAATAGGCGATGAGCGAGTTTCGAAGCTGCTATGGAAGTCGGGGTCGTCGCTGTCCGGAAGCGCTGTCTTCACATCGTCGCTATCTTCACATCGTCGCTATCTTTACATCGTCCTTGTCTTCGCATCGTCACTGTCTTCGTGTCGTCGCTGTCTTCACGTTGTCGCTGTCTTGAAGTCGTCGCTGTGAAGCGACCAAGTTTCAATAAAGAAACCCTCTACAGTCCGTGTCTCCAACAAACATCACATATGTATATATCACTATGAGTCTGTTTGCATTTGGGTGTAGATGTGAGACTGTGTATTAGTATATTGTTGTGTGTCTATGAATGTATCTACATATGATAATATTTAAGTGTCTACTGATTAAAATGACTCCCAAGTGGTCCACTTTATCCATTTTCGTGGGACGGAATGTAATAAAATGTGCACCTGACTCAACCGCTTGGCCCACTTCCCTCCACTTGTGTGGGGTAGAAAAGGCAACCACCACCATGATTTGCATCCTGTTAATTGGGAAGGGGACACGCAACTGCCTGGAACTCACAGCCTCCCAGACCTCATTGCCAAGCTCCCACATCTGTATTCAGAGGAGTTCACTCGTTGTGTGTTGAACTTCTTTTGTACCGTATGTAGCCAACTGTACTAATCGTGCTATCTCCAAACAATTATTACCACTATATGTAGCTGGCGATTAAGTTACAGGGAAGCCCACACCAGCTTACTGTATATAATCTGCAATGCCGTTGTATTCCTGAGGTGGAGGCATCCAGTGAAATCCCCCAACTCAACAAAATGGCCTTTATCCAGGAGACAATGCAAGCATATCCCTTTGAGGCATCCGGCACGTTTATATAACTGATGCCACAGTCTATGTCTGTCTCTTCCAGCAGAGGACTCTCAACATGACCTATCGTTCTGCTTTATTGGCCTGGTCAAGGCCTACGATGTCATCAAGAGGCTGAACGTATTGGTTTGTTCCTATTGCTTTTCAGGGGAATACGCCCCTCTTCTCACAATCATTATGAACCTTTACGATAGTGGGCAGGCACGGGTACAGTTACATGAGGTGGATGTCCCCTGGGTTCCTTCATTACTTAGTATTTTGACCAGGCTGCTGGAGAGCTTGGCCATGGCTGGTGCTCGAGGAGTTTCCATCTGTTAAAGGTACAATGTGAAGCTGATCGGTGCCTGGGTGCATCCATGGGATGGCACCCTACTGATCAACGATGTTACCTATACTGATGGTAATTGCTGCTCACTCTCTGTAAACGAGATGCTGCTGAACGTGGTGTGTCATCACCCCAACAAAACAAAGCAACTGCCCGGGTATTTTATTTTATGTCATAAAATATACCATCCCTTCAACTGCCCATGAGCAATGGGGCAGTTGTGGAGAGAGTCTGAAACTTATTATACCTGAGGAGTGTGCTCGTAGCCAGCTCCGGGTGAGAAGTGAAGGTCTCACCCCAAATTAATTGAGAATACTTGTTTTTATTTAATTGGCTACGTAATAAAATGTGAAAGTTGCCTGGGTATGTCATTCCACATGAAACTTCAGGTATTCTCGAACACCGTAATTTCCTCACTTCATTATGCTTGTAAAATATGTATCTCTTTCCAAGAACACCTGTGAGAGCTTGAAATATTCAGGCTGGCCTATGATCCATCCTTGTTTTAACTATTCTAGAATACGTGAGGAGTTGACAGATGCCTGAATGATCTGAACAAAGTCCCATTTGTGTACTTCAGGTGATGATGCATTGGCTGGTTTACGTGTAGCTGAAATGCCCAGCCACCGCATGCCCAAGCAGCCAATACAGAGGGATAAACAGGCAAGGCATGGGCTAGAGAAGAGATGAGCTGATATGGTAGAGAATAATTGTAGCCGAATGGACCTGCTGAAAACGCTCCCAATTGTGTCAAGATCGACATTGGTGAAGGATTATCATGAGATGCTCCTGGGCCATTGGCAGCAGCTACGCTTCCAGAATCAAACAAACGGCGTAATGGTTATGACAAGCAGCAGAGCTCTTGGCGGCTGAAACACGGCAAGCTGGCAACAGTGCGGGACGCAGGTGGCACATTTTGCCATTCATTTCAGGCAGATAATGCATAACACTGAGATCTGTCCCGTGACCTTTCTGGGAGTCAGCCATCGGGCACGAGGTCCCCACACCATACACGGAGATGAAGAGTGCTGTTGTGCCGTCACTGCTACTGAGCTCGTGGATCACGGCTACTGCTGTTGTTGTCCAATGTTGGATGGCGACATGGCCGACCGCTTGCACATCTGCGGTCTGTTGCAGGGTTTCATGGTTCGAGTCATGTGGCTGCCCCTGGTTAACACACCAGTGGGCTGAAGTAGGAACTAATTGGCCCGTGTTGTTTACGTAACAAACACTACTGGTTAACTGTGTCGGGTAGTGGCAGGTTAACAACACATTTACACGTACGCGATCTAAAAAAAAACCTTTATTTTGAACAGTGAGTGCATTTAGCAGAAGATAAGCAGAAATACAGTCTTCTTCACAGTAGACGAGGTTAACATCCGGTGACATTGAAAAATGAGTAGGCCACGTGTGCTGTCGTAAAATTTTACAAAAAATGCACTCGCACATTACCTAATTGGATAAAGCCACATTGCAACGTCGCCCCCTGCTGTGAAACGACCGCAGACTACAATCCCCTTTTCTTCGTGAAGCTGTGCACTCATTGAATGATGAAATGCCAACAACATGGTGCAAATCCCAATTATTTGTATTCGCTGGAAGTGTGCGTTGTGTGGATGTGTGGCTTTGTGAGTGTACCTGTTATGTATAGGTAGACCTCGCTGAGTGCTTATGTGTTCCTGGAGAAGTGAGCACTAAAAGGGATTATACCATCATATATATGGGGGTGCCTTCTTTCGTACCAGCGTTATTCCTTTCGTACCAGCGATAAATGAGGGCTTGATTGGGGTATTGGATAATAGCACTACTTAATACTGATGTAGTGACATAGAATTGGTCAATAAGTAGCATAGCGCTGGCTGCTGGCAGGGAAGGGGATCTGCAGCTTGTAGCAGCCCTGGCAGCAGGCTATGTGACAGACCCGGTAGGGATCGAGGGTAAACGTTACGGAAGGGACACGTCGAGAACCCGCTAGTGGGTTCCAGAAGGGGGGTGTGGCCGGGGCGGAGTGAGGCCACGCTAACAGGATAAAAGGGGACCCCGAGCGGGAGCTTAGGGCTGTGGTTTGGAGTGGGATCCCTTTCGTGGTCATCGTTGTTACTGAAGATCATCGCCATCGCCGCTGTCGTCTCTTGCCTTCTTCGCTGTCGTTTCCACTTGATAATTGTGCTGATAGACGTAGTTGACTATCTCGGTTCAGCGCCGTCAGTGTCAGACGGCTAGTGTAGTGTATAGGCTAGCAACCAGTGTAGAGTTGCGTATAAGCGAGAGACAATGAGTGTGTAACATTGTAGGGTGTGTATTTTCTAAAGTGTACAAAGTGTGCTCGGTGTTTCATTAAATAATTGCCTCCAAGAAGTTACGTCTCCAAGTCAGTCACTACACAGATGATAAACATTATTTCACAATTACAAATAATTATTAAAATAACATCAGTATTATGTACGTACTCATGAGTGCATTCTACTGTACTCCTACATGGCAGGTGGGAGGCGAGGTTGGAGTGGCTATGCTTCCAATCCGGATCTGAGAGCTGTCTTCAGTCTAAATGTCTCTGGTGAGGTTTAAAAAACTATAAACTATTTTTTATATTACCAGGTAAGGCTCACTGAGCTATACAGCTCTTTTTCATAAGCGACCTGGCCGCAAATGATAACTCAACGAAGTGGCTGATCATGTGGAAATTTATAGCAGCCAAATACTTTAAACGCATGTTTAAAAATGTGGAGGGAAACACCGGAGGACCCAGAAAAAAATCCACGCGAACACAGGGAGAGAGAGAAAGAAACGCAAACTCCAAATATGTAGCAGGTGTCAGTGTCGGGATGGAACCCACAATCTCCTGCATACCAGGTGAGGTATAATACAGGTTTTTTTGGGGTTAGATCACGAAAATGTGTCATTAAACCCGTCTCCAACCGACACAGCCAATTAGCAAGTTAAGTCACATAAACAGAACATGCAAATTCGTTACTAGTACAGCACACTCGGTTTGTTGGAGAGCAAAGCCACAAAATTTACAATCTGAGTACGACGTTTCGCCAGTAATTACAACTAGCTTCATCAGGCGACAAGCCAGATTTGTGGAGAAATCCTCCTGTTTCGTTCCTTGAATAGAGGGGTAAATGTGATGGCATCACTTGTGAGCTCATCTTGAGCGAAGTGGGAGGAGGGGACTAATGAATGCATATAAATGACAATAGGTATCCACTGCCGGTTGGGGTTATTAATATAGTAATCAACGTACATTCTGCATGCAAATTATGCAAGCCAATTGTTCTCGTACCTCCTGTCGATTGTGTGCACTAAAATATCTGTACCTGTTATTGTTCAACGGTAATCCCTATTGAAGTTTGGTGACCTGTATAGGCATGCATTTAAACAATGTATTATTTGATGATTCGCTTCGAAGCAGCACTAAGTCTGTAGCTATCTGAAAGGTACAAAAAATTGCTCTCAATTTCGATAGATTATCTAATTAGTCTTGGCCAGTAGGAACTAGTTTTGCAGAGAACTTCAATATTTCGATTTAAAGCTTTCGTGACTGCAGGGATTCATCTTCTTGGTTCTTTCGGTAAAGCACGTAGAATGGAAAAAAAATAAAACATAAAAAAAAAAATTTTCACGACGTTTTCGCCACAACACAAGTAGCCTTCTTCAGGTGAAGGAACAGAACTGTCAGGACGACAGCGCTTCAATGAACACTGCTAAGCTTGGCAGCGTCTTTTAAGCTGGGTGGGAGGAGCAGAGTGCCTTGACAAAGGAGGGTACATATCAACAGAAGAATTTAGCATTGAAGTAACTGTGTTAATGTGTTGGATTAGCAGAGTGTTAAAGTCAGAAATGAGCATGTAACTGGGAGATTAGCATGATGTTAGTGTGAGGGATTAGCATGTAACTGGTCACGGAAGTAGCTATGTTAAAGTCAGAGTTTACATATCAACAGAGGCATTTAGTATATTGATGCTAAATATCTGCAACTACCCAACTATCATACAATAAGCCGATGTGAAAGAACTAAGTATAAACAAAGTATAAACTACATAAATATAATAAATGTACTCAACTGGTCACGGAAGTAGCTATGTTAAAGTCAGAGTTTACATATCAACAGAGGCATTTAGTATATTGATGCTAAATATCTGCAACTACCCAACTATCATACAATAAGCCGATGTGAAAGAACTAAGTATAAACAAAGTATAAACTACATAAATATAATAAATGTACTCAATATATTCTTCAATAAGTTGAGCTATTAACATAAAGTAACTGGGTATACACTATATAATGAATACCACATAGTAAACTGATAAAAAACTAAAATATAAACTACATCAATATTATCAATAAACTCAATATACTCTCCAATCAGCTGAGCTACTAACAATAAGTCGTTATACATTACAATTCTATGTCGAAAAAATTGGTGGCTTCTTTTTTCTTTTCAACATTAGCACCACGGAAAGCGACGAGCTTTATTCAGACGGACGATTCCATCTATGCTCGGAACGGAGGAGGGGGGAGAGAGAGAAACAGCCACGATGCGCTGCTGTCCTGTGTTGCGTTACAACTATGCTATAAACTAGACTACTATACATTACAATGTTATACCTTACAATCTAAACTACATTGTATAATATCGTATACACAGCCCAATGTAAGCTCTAACATTATGCATTATATTGATATGTCTCAAACTAAACTTTTTTCTACATTACACTATACACCGCAATATATACTGCCATAGACAAACCCCACCCTTGAATTATACAATGCGTTACTATACACTACCCTATACTTTAGACTATCAAATGTTAGACTTGTAATATTACACTATGTATTATTCTACCAACCCTACTATATACCACACTGCTGTATATTCGCTATACAATTACGATACTATATGCTGTATTGCCTTATGAATTATGTTAAACATTGCACTGTTATACTATTTATTATTATACAACAAACTCCGGGATAAGAAGGCTCAGCTAATCGAGTCTCTCACCTTTCTAAAGAGATGCCGCGACTCTAAGGTAATACCAACCGCATTTACACTAACCTCTGCTGCTGTAACTTCTTCTAATGCAAAACGAATTCTATCAAGAACCAGCTTAGCTCTTATCTCAGAAAAAATCAGACGTACGCGCACCGAACTAGATCAGTTAGACAAGACACTCTACAAATCACACATCATTGACGGCAACAATGTTCACATCGGATTGGGAACATGTAGACAATATGACTTCAGCTGCCACTATGTCGACCAAATGTAAGGACAATTTGATTTCCAAATTAAACCACCTCTCCAACAAGAAATCGGACCCACACACCGAAAAGCTAGACGTTAACAAAGTAATAATTAATCGCAGTAACAGTTCTATTTCTGATAGTCTGAAAACCGTTTTAGCTAAAGGGCTAAACTTTGCAGTCACACCTAGACACATACCAGTTAATAGTATCATTGCCCATGTCGACGTGGCACTCAAGGGCCTGGGTCACATCGCTGCAGACGTAGCAAGATCTGAAATCGCTGCAACCCTCACAAACGCTAAGCTGCCAGCTAGCAACATCAGCAAAGATGAGCGCTTTGAATTGTCTCAATTAATAAAGAGGGATGACATTGTCATCCTCTCAGCCGACAAGGGCAATGTCACTGACATCATGGACAAAATATAATATAACAACAAAATTCAGGAACTACTCAATGATGAAAGCTATACAAAAATAAGAAGAGACTCCACCAACAGCCTCGTTACTAAAACCAACAAAATAATTTCTGATTCAACAGCATTAATTGATCAAACCAAACAGTTCTCGTTGAAACCTTCTGCGGCCAGGCCACCAAGATAATATGGCCTTCCAAAAATACATAAAGAAGATACACCCCTTCGTACCATCGTCTCTATCAACTCCCCCACCTACAAACTGGCTCATTTTCTATCTGAAATCCTGCGGTCTCTTACTGGAAAAACCACCTCTGTGGTACTAAACTCTACTCACCTAGTATCGACAATAAAGGGTATTTCCCTGTCCCCAGACGACCTGCTTGTCAGTTTTGATGTGGTTTCCTTATTCACCAAATTTCCTGTACCTGACACCATCGCAATCATTGAAGACTTGGTTAATCAAGGACTGCATACTGATGTACCCCCCATGGTAAGACACTGCTTAACCAACACATACTTCACCTGGAATGGAACTTTCTACAAACAAACTGAGGGCACCCCAATGGGTTCCCCCCTATCTCCAGTTGTAACCAACGTTTTCATGGAGAAATTTGAGACTGACGCCATCCAGACTGCCACTCTATGCCCGACCTTATGGAAGAGGTACATGAATGGCACTTTTGTCATCTGGCCACATGGCCGGCCTGCTCTAGACCAATTCCTCGACCACATCAATTCCAAACACCCAGCCATCAGATTTACCATGGAAGTAGAAAAAGATGGCAAGCTACCCTTTTTGGATGTCCTAATTAAAAGGAGACCTGGTGGTTCAATGAGCCACTCTGTCTACAGGAAAGCTACCCATATGGATATTATCTGAAACCGGATTCCCACCACCATCCATCACAGAAGAATTCTCTCATCAAGACTCTGTATCATAGAGCCCAATGCATATCCGACCAGGAACACATAGGCAGTGAACTCAAGCACGTACACCAAGCTCTTAAGGCTAATGGTTACTCCAACTCTACAATCCGCAAAGCTATCACTCAAACCATGAAGAAGGACCCTCTTGAGGAGCCTTTCAAAACCATCACTTTACCCTACATTACGGGGATCACTAAAAAAGATCTCCAAAATCTTTAATAAACACAAGATCCAGGTCCGTTTCAACACATTACATAAAATCCGTGATCTGGTTCTGTCTGTAAAAGATGTGATTCCGGACATACAGTACCCTGGTGTCTACAAACTAAGTTGCCTCTGTGGTAGTAGTTACATTGGAGAAACCAAACGCCATGTCTCGGACCGCATTCGTGAACACAAAGCAGACCTTAAACACGGTAGGACCAACACCTCGGCCGTGGCAGATCATTGTTATAATTCAGTAGGCTCACATGACATTGACTTTTCCAAGACAGAGGTTTTTTGTAAGCCATCTGGCTACCATGAGAGATTCGTTCATGAGGCTATCCACATATACAAGCACAGAGACAATTTCAACCGAGAAGATGGATTCTGGCTTAGCAATCATTGGAAAGATTTGATTAACCATTTCAGGTCTTAATTGATTGTTCACGCTTACAGTGGCTTTCAGACAGCACACATTAATTTTTCGTCTCCCCCCTCCTCTTTTCAGAACATAGATGGACTAGCCTCCCTGCGACAGAGAGTAATGTTCGTTAAATATTTCGACAAACCAATATTTTTAATTCTCAGGGCCAGAACTTTGCCCACTTGAGGACCCAGTTTAATATTTTTTTCACTCTCAGAGCGAGAATAATTCATAGAGAGAATGATTTGTGTGTGCGGGTAACCAGAGGCAAGCGGGAAGGCAGCCAGAACCGACGTCAACAATTGACCGAGCGCTGTTGGCCCTATTTTGAGATGTTTGACCAACACCATGAATGTGCAACAGGAAAAACGGAGCACCCAGACAAAACCCACCCATTCGCGGGAGTAATACTACTACTAACAATAACTATATTTTATGAAGCGCCTTTCATATTGAAGTATCTCAAAGCGTGGTACATTAAAAAACTACACTCACCAAGTATAGATAAAATATAAGCGAAATATGAAGCCGATAATAATGTAATGAGAGCGCCATCTCCTGTATTATGTGGGGCGTTACTTTTTATGCAATTATGGTTTATCTATGGTGGGCTTTATATCTGGAGCAAAGGTGGGGAGGCGGATCCACCCGGGAAGCCTCTGGAGTGTTCCCAAAAGTTCCAGGAGGGGCGTGGCCAGAGGCGGGGCTTAGCCGCCGGGAGGCGCATATAAGCAGGGGCCGGGAGCAAGGTGCAGCGTCGGTGTTGAAGATCAAGAGGAGCTCCCCGTCGCTGCTGCCCTGCCATCTCCGTCGGCCACGTGGCGGCTCGACCTCCAGCCGCTCAACCGCTCCCTAGCGCGCCGTCAGCCAGCAGCGTATTAGCGAGCGGGTGAGCCCCATGTGGCGCGGGGCAGCGAAGCCGCCTGGGCGACGTAACATCCATAGTGAGAGTGAGAGAGATAGACAACCAAGCTGAACCAATGATTTATTAATAAACAATGGAAAGTTCTTACCGTTTTGGAGCCACTTATTACAATAACAATATCAATGACTACACTCGAAATTCCAATAAATTGAAGAACTATGATAAAAGCGAATAATAATAATTACTTAGTAAATTATATTATTTTATTGTTTCCCTTCTACGTTACTTTACCGAAAGAACCAAGAATATGAATCCCTGCAGTCACGAAAGCTTTAAATCAAAAAATAAATAGTAATCTAATCGGTACATATGGAATAGATGAAGATTAACCGAGTTGCTTTAATCAGAATCAGAATCAGAAAGGGTTTTATTCGCCATGTAAGTTCACACCGACACGGAATTTACTTTGGCAGGATGGTGCATACATTCAACATATAGGAATCTAAAATCTTAAATAAGTTTTAAACAAGTCTTACTATAATAAGGGTTAAAAGTCTAACACTAAGGGGCTGAAGTATATAAAATTAAATAAATATCGAATATAAAATAGCTTTAAGATATAATTTAAAAATACAAATAGGGAAACATAGTTAATATCAGCAACGTGTCGTTATGTAGATCAAATGTTAAAAACAGTGTTAGCCCTTGGCCTTGTTTAACAGGCCAGCAGCAGATGGGAAGAAACTGTTTTTATGGCGTGAGGTTTTGGTCCTGATGGACCGAAGCCTTCTGCCGGAGGGGAGTAGCTGAAACAGAGAGTGTCCAGGGTGGGAGAAATCGGCCATAATCTTCCTCGCTCGCCTCATAGACCTTGTCGTGTGCAGGTCCTCGAGGGTCGGTAGATTGCAGGCAATTACCTTCTCAGCAGTGTGGATGATACGCTGCAGTCTGCTCTTGTCCTTGGCAGTGGCAGCAGTGTACCAGACGGTTATGGAGGAGGTGAGGATGGATTCAATGATCGCTGTATAGAATTGCACCATCATTGTCTTTGGCAGGTTGAATTTCTTCAGCTGCCGTAGAAAGTACATCCTCTGTTGAGCTTTCTTGGTGAGGGAGCTGATGTTCAATTCCCACTTGAGGTCCCGGGAGAGAATAGTGCCCAGGAAGCGGAAGGACTCTACAATTTTTACTGGGGAGTCTAACAGGGTGATGGGGGTGAGTGGTGCTGTATTCTTCCTGAAGTCCACAACCATCTCAACTGTCTTTAGAGCATTTAGCTCTAAGTTGTTCTGGCTACACCAGGTCACCAGATTGTCAGCTTCCCACCAGTCAGACTCATCCCCACCAGAGATCAGCCCAATGAGGGTGGTGTCATCCGCAAACTTCAATAGTTTGACGGACAGATGATTGGAGGTGCAGCTGTTGGTATACAGGGAGAAGAGCAGAGGGGAAAGGACGCAGCCCTGAGGAGTTCCGGTGCTGATGGACCTGGAGCCAGAGACTTGTGTTCCCAGCTTAACGCACTGCTTCCTGTCAGACAGGAAGTCTGTGATCCATTTACAGGTGGTGTATGGCACGTTCAGCTGGAAGAGCTTGTCCTGAAGCAGGGCAGGGATGATGGTGTTGAAGGCAGAGCTGAAGTCCACAAACAGGATCCTGGCGTAGGATGCTGGGGCGTCCAGATGCTGTAGGGTGAAGTGGAGGGCCATGTTAACTGCATCGTCCACAGACCTGTTGGCTCTGTAGGCAAACTGAAGGGGGTCCAGGAGAGGGTCTGTGATGGCTTTGAGGTGTGCCAGGACCAGGCGCTCAAAAGACTTCATTACCACAGATGTAAGGGCGACCGGTCTGTAATCATTTAGTCCTGTTGGCCTTAGCTTTTTGGGCACAGGGATGATGGTGGAGGACTTGAGACAGGCTGGTACATGGCATGTCTCCAGGGAGGTGTTAAAGATGTTGGTGAACACCGGAGACAGCTGGTCAGCGCAGTGCCTGAGGGTGGCTGGAGAGACAGAGTCCGGCCCGGCTGCTTTGCGTGGATTCTGCCTCTTGAAAAGTCTATTAACTTCTCCCTCCTGAAAGGAGATAGTCGTCTCTGTAGTATTGGTGGGGGATGGGGCCTCTTGGGTTGGAAGGGGTGGTTCAGGACAGTCCAATTGTCTTTCAAATCTACAGTAGAACTCGTTCAGGTCGTTGGCTAGGCGGGAGTCGTTAGTGGTGTGGGGGGCTCTGGGTTTGTAGTTGGTGATCTGCCTGAGCCCTCTCCAGACAGAAGCAGCGTCGTTTGTAGAGAACTGGTGTTTTAGTCTCTCTGAGTACAGTCGTTTAGCCTCTCTCACCGCTTTGCTAAACCTGTTCTTCGACTCCTTGAATCTGTCTCTATCTCCACTCCTAAACGCTTCCTCCTTCTCCAACCTCAACCTTCTGAGCTTTGCTGAGAACCAGGGCTTATTGTTGTTAAAGTTCACCCTGGTACGTGTTGGGATACAGCAGTCCTCACAGAAGCTGATGTAGGACGTCACAGCCTCTGTGAGTTCATCCAGACTATTGGTAGCAGTCGTGAACATATCCCAGTCAGTACAGTCTAAGCACGCCCGCAAATCTTCCACAGCCTCACTGGTCCACTGTTTAGATGTCCTCACAGCAGGTTTACAGAGTTTTAGTTTCTGCCTGTATGTAGGAATCAGGTGGACCATGGCATGGTCAGAGTGTCCTAGTGCTGCTCGGGGGACGGCGTGGTAGGCTCTACTGACTGTAGTGTAGCAGTGATCCAGAGTGTTCCCTTCTCTGGTTGGGCATTTAATGAATTGTATGTATTTGGGGAGTTCGTGACTGAGATTACCTTTGTTAAAGTCGCCAAGTACGATAACCAACGAATCTGGATTTGCTCGCTCCACACTCAGAATCTGATCGGCGAGCATGCGTTGGGCCTCTTTAACCTGAGGACAAGGCGGCAAATAAACTCCGACCAAAATGAGCGACGCGAACTCGCGAGGCGAGTAAAACGGTTTACAGGTTATAAAAATTGATTCAAGGAGTGGAGAACAATGTTGCAGAATCACTGTGACATCTACACACCAGCCACTGTTAATGTAAAAACAAATACCACCGCCTTTCGTCTTGCCGGAGAGTGCTATGTCACGATCCGATCTTACAAGATGGAATCCTGCTAGTTGTAGCGAAGTGTCCGGAATCAAATCACACAGCCATGTTTCCGTGAAGCACAATGCAGAAGCTGAAAGAAAGTCTTTGTTTTTTACCATCAGTAGCTGAAGTTCATCCATTTTGTTGTACAGTGAACGTACGTTGGAGAGGAAAAAGCTCGGAAGCACTGTTCGGATCCCGCGTCTGCGTAGCCGTACTAGAGCCCCCGACCGTTTACCCCTTGGGCGGCGTTTCGTTGCTTGAGCAAAGCCTAGCGCGGCATTGACTAGAATGCCTACTAATTCTGCCGCTGGAAGCAGAAAAGTAGGAATTAAATCCACAGGAGTTGTTTCCCTGATATTTAAAAGTTCGTCTCTTGTTAGAGAACTCCGAAAATCTTGGCAAAACACTGAATTGACAGACAAAACAAGACAAAACAGGGCGCACCGACCGGCTGAGGCTACCATCATCAGCGCCATCTTCGCACCAGCACGGGTGTGCTGAACAGCAGGACTCTCTCACCAGCACTGGTGTGTTGAACAGTAGGCCCCTCTCACCAGCATGGGAGTGGTGAACAGCAGGCCCCTCTCACCAACACGGGTGTGATGAACAGTAGGCCTCTCTCACCAGCATGGCAGTGAACAGCAGGCCCCTCTCACCAACACGGGGGTGATGAACAGCACGCCCCTCACACCAGCACGGGTGTGATGAATAGTAGGCCTCTCTCACCAGCACGGGTGTGATGAACAGCAGGCCCCTCTCACCAGCACGGGTGTGTTGAACAGCAGGCCCCTCTCACCAGCACGGGTGTGTTGAACAGCAGGCCCCTCTCACCAGCACGGGTGTGTTGAACAGCAGGCCCCTCTCACCAGCACGGGTGTGCTGAACAGTAGGCCCCTCAACACGGGTGTGCTGAACAGCAGGCCTCTCTCACCAACACGGGTGTGCTGAACAGTAGGCCCCTCAACAGCAGGCCCCTCTCACCAGCACGGGTGTGCTGAACAGCAGGCCCCTCAACACGGGTGTGCTGAACAGCAGGCCTCTCTCACCAGCACCGGTGTGCTGAACAGCAGGCCCCTCTCACCAACACGGATGTGATCAACAGCAGGCCCCTCTCACCAGCATGGGTGTGCTGAACAGCAGGCCTCTCTCACCAGCACGGGTGTGATGAACAGCAGGCCCCTCTCACCAGCACGGGTGTGTTGAACAGCAGGCCCCTCTCACCAGCACGGGTGTGTTGAACAGCAGGCCCCTCTCACCAGCAAGGGTGTGCTGAACAGCAGGCCCCTCAACACGGGTGTACTGAACAGCAGGCCTCTCTCACCAGCACGGGTGTGATGAACAGCAGGCCCCAAAACAGCAGGCCTCTCTCACCAGCACGGGTGTGATGAACAGCAGGCCTCTCTCACCAGCACGAGTGTGTTGAACAGCAAGCCCCTCTCAAGACAAAACAAGACAAAACTGGACAAAACAGGGCGCACCAACCGGCCGAGGCTGCCATCATCGGCGCCATCTTGACCATGTAATGCCATCATACCCGAGCCATAAGCCAGGACATGGCAAACATAACGCCCACGAGTAGGGAGTTTTTTCAAGAGTGACTGAGTGATCCACTAACCCTCGCTGCCTCCACACTGCCGAGTTAAAGGCCACGTGCAGCAGAGCCACCAGGGCCCCGTTTAACCACGGGCAGCTGCGTGGATCTGAACGCAGGATCTCAGCTTTGCCAGCTCAGCGCCCCGACTTCCGGGGCCACACGGCCACCTGCTTTGACTGTGATTTGAAAGAAAGAAAAATATTCTCTCTTTAGATACATTTGAGACCCGTGCGAGACGACAGCTCAGCGCACAGGCAGGGTGTGTAGCTAAGAGATAGCAGCTGCTCCTTCATGTCGCTGCATCTCCCTTTCATGTCTCCCTTCTCTGTTTGATCTTCTCTCTGCCCCTCACGGCTTCTCTCTCCTTCCGCTCCCTTATCCCCTCTCCCTACGCGGCTCGATAATTAACCGCCACGCTCCCCTGTCTCCCAAGGCCTTCGTACGTCTTCTCCTTTCTCTCCACCCCGACTACTCTCTCTGTCAGCTCTTATATTCTTCCTCCTGTATGTCTGCATGTCTGCTTGTATGTCTCATCAGCCTCTGTGTTCAAACTTATACGTGCGTGTTGTGTGTCCATTTGTACGCTTGTCTGTTTGCGTCCATCATCAGTCTGTTTCTACCATCACCTGTCTGCCTGCGTCTTTCTGCCTGTCACCATCATCATTATCATTTGTTTGTATTCATAATTTTGTCTCTCTGTCTTATAATTTGTCTCAATGATTTCATGTTCCATTATTCTGTGTATTATGCTGTGTTTAGCTCTATACTTATGTGTATATCTCTATCATGTTCTGTATATCGGTATAATACTACGTATCTCTGTTATTCTGCGTCGATGTGTTTCTTCCTGTCTATATTTTCTCTCTCCTCCTTCCCTCTCGCCCTTCTGCTCCCGTCCCAACCTCTCCTCTCCCGCGTCCTCAAATCTCCCTCTACTGCACGCCTCTATACTCGCACTCTTGCTCACGAATAAATCTTCGTGGGTACATTGAGCGGCATCGCTCACACACATCCCTAGCTTGTCGACAGAATTAAGCTGGCCGAGATTAAATCGCGTTCTTAAGTCTAACGACATTCATGGTCTCGGTGCAGTCATTAATGACTACACATACAAAAAACACAATATTAAATGTAGTTTTTCACTTCATTGGACGCGCACGAGCTGTGCGAGTTGAGTGTTCCATGCGCATTACCCTCCTTACAGGGGATATATAACACGTGGGCGCTTGGTGCACATCACAACTCACCCACTCGCTCACGCACTCAACTTCTCACCCACCCACTCGCTCATCCACTCACCCACCCACCCATTCACACACTCGCTCACTTACCCACTCGCTCACTCACCCACCCACCTACTCACACTCGCTTACTTACCCACCCACTCATCCACTCACCCGCTCACTCACCCACCTACGCACCCACTCGCTCATCCACTCACCCACGCATCCACTCGCTCACCCACTCGTTCACTCGCCCAATCACTCATTTGTTTACTCACTCACCCACTCATTCACAAAATCACTCACCCACTTGCTCACTCCCCCATTTGCTCACTCACCACACTGCAGATAACCTCACTTCCCTGTTTGCTTCCACCCTCGCACGGCTCGACGTTGGAATTATCTCCCCCAATCATCATCATCGTCGTTACTTTCCATAAAGCTCTTACAACAAACAACCTTGCTCTGTTCAAGAAGACGCGTGAACTCTAAATCTATTAAAACTCTAAGTGCCGTTTGTTTCCGATTGCTCAACATTGGTGTTGCTACCTGAGGCCTGTGCTCAGCAACTGCGCTTAAAGTAAATGAATTGGACTTTAACATGACTTCGGCGATGACATATTCTACAAAGGACCATAATTATTTTTGCACCTGATAAAAAATTATGCTAAACATGTTTGTAATTAATGATGGTGGCATACATTTAAGGAGTGTGTGTATATATAGCGAGATGAGCATGAGCGATAAAATAATTTATATTTAATGAAGTCTTGGTGTTGCCAACCACCTCCCTTCATGGTGACTTCAAGGAGCTTAAAACACTTTCATTACCTCCCATCTCAAATATTCTCACTTAGAGTCCGCGTTTGTTTATGCATTTCCAATTAATGAAATAAGAGACTTTAATGGGAACATGTTTTACACAGAAATACTGCCAGTGGCAGTTTTATATATAATCGGGGAGGTGATGAAAAGTGTGTGGCCCGCTAAGTGGTGGGGCAGCCACACAGAGTAAATGTTTAATTAAAATGTAAACTTCTATATTTAAAGGATCACCAAACCTTCAGGGCAATATATTAGCTCAGATTTGGTTTTCCTACATAGTTTCGTGCGTTAATGGAAAGAAAAAAAGCATATATCTATAGAGAAATCTGAAAAACAATTAGGAATAAAATTGAATTATGGAGAAAGAAAATCTGAATGACAAAAACAATTAAATGCGGATTGTAACCATCTGCAGCCGTGAGGAGCCCACACTGTCGCATTGTGATCACTCCCTTGCAGGCAGGGCATTGCCACAAGTGGGCACCCAGGTGATGATGCATGTTTATCACTGCAGGTGTATTACACGGGCAATAACTACGTTCCTTCTTCACAGTGGACACGCTAAAGATCCAGTGAGGTAATTTGCAAGAGTACGGGACGTGTGCCAAAGTCACGATCCAAATGCGGCAAAAATCCGAAAAATACCACCGCGAGTCTCTCAATCTGATTATAGCACAGCAACATCGTTCCCTGCTGGCAGCAGACTTGCACAGAGACAGCTGCCACCGGGGGTGCCCTAGGTTAGACCACACAGCAGCATTCATCGCCCCCTACTGTGAAACTCAAGCAGATTTCCTGTGAAGAAGCACAGCAGCTCCTTGCACTGTAAGGATGGCACAAATATAAAATGTACTAAATTATTCATTATTATTCATTAAGGCATTTCAGAAGTGATTCTGTGAAATTTCCCCTGCAGTTGTGATGCTAAGCTGCTCCCTGTGAGTCCCCAATGGAAGCTGGTTCTTTGTTTCCAATCAATAATTGCAATATAATTGGGAGAGAGGAGCTTTTTCTCCATTCAAAATAAGGCTTATTGGAGGCATAAGAATGAAAAGTAGTCGGTGTTGCATTTTGTGGCCCTATTCATTAATTATTCACACGTCAAGTCCTGAGAATCCGGCATTAAATTTTAATTATGAGTTTCAAAGTAAAATTAACAACTTGAAGGCAAAAAGGGTTCAACTTCAAAGCCTATTTTTATTATCTCCTGTCCTTCTATCTCACACTCTCTAAGTTATAAGCCCCATTATGAAAGTTCACTGTGACCATCACTTAATAGAACAGGCTGACAAATATAGTGGCTTAGAACTTGTTTTAAAAGGCTTCAAACTTTTCCAGGCATTGATAAAAAAATATCCACTACCACCCCTCGTACTTCCCACGTAACGACACATTGTTTCAAAAATAAGAATACGTTTTACCCTTTCAGGTAATAAAACAGGTGGGATTAAGATGTTAAAACACCAAATCGATACATTTTTGCAAGGCATCAAGTCTGCATTAACACCACATACTTGTGGCAAAACATGCAGCTAAACATACTCTGATAATTATAATGTATTGTCTTTGAAACTGACAGCCTTCTTTATGGCCGTGTCTCTGAACCAGTGTAGACATAACGTTGACAAGTTGGCATACAGAATGAAGCCACTGCACACACAACTGTTGGACAGTCTATGCCTGTGTCTACAAGTTTCAATGTACAGTAGTCCCTCGGTTAATGTTTTTAATTCGTTCCACGAAAATTACTGTACACTAAAATAACTGTTCATCGAATTCGCTTATAAGTTGAAAAATAAGTTTGCCAGAAAGAGCTGTTTCCACGGCTAAAAACAGAAAATGTATCATGTGTGAACAAATCAGTCGAGGTCTGATTGGTTGAGGACGCTCGGATTGGGCGAAATTGGTGCCACCACGTGCATGATGTAAACGTTACCGTGAGTCAACACGTTAACGTGAGTCGACATGTTAACGTTATTGTCGAAACCATGGGGTCATATGGGAGGCGAAACGTTTATAATACTGTCGTGACTGTGAAAGTCACTGTGGTGCCGAGGCCACGGCGGAAAATGTTGTCATGTGCAGCCCGGTTACTGGGTGTAGTACCAGCCCTAGCGGGGCTTGGGTGAGTGCTGGTTAGCGCAGAGGTACCACGTACAGTGTGCGGTGCGGGTTCCCGGTGAGGGAGCAAGAGTCAGCCAGTTCGGGTTACGTTGGGGCATGATACGCTGGTTGACCTGCCGACACGTGACCGGATGATATTGGACAGGGGCCACCGGTGGACGGGGGCCCCTGGTAGAAAAGAGCTCTCGGGAGCCTTTGGGAAAGGGCCAGAGAGATCGAGAAGGTGGGCGGGTCGAGAGGTGGAGCCAGCCCCAGCCCGGGCCAATATAACGGGGGCCCCGTGTGGGGCTTGGGGTTTTTTACTGTTGGTGAGTGAAGATCCACGTCGGGTTAAAGAAGCCTCTAGCCACGCAGTCCGGGACCCAGCTCGTGGTCCGGACCGGGATAGCGGGACCGTGTCTAGTTCTGCCGTAGTGTGGTTAGATGGACATTGAACACCCGAGTTTAGGTTACGTTACAGTGAGGGAAAAAAGTATTTGATCCCCTGCTGATTTTGTACGTTTGCCCACTGACAAAGAAATGATCAGTATATAATTTTAATGTTAGGTTAATTTGAACAGAGACAAAATAACAACAACAAAATCCAGAAAAACGCATGTAAAAAATGTTATAAATTGATTTGCATTTTGAGGGAAATAAGTATGTGATCCCTCTGCAAAAATGACTTAGTACTTGATGGCAAAACCCTTGTTGGCAATCACAGAGGTCAGACGTTTTTTTTGTAGTTGGCTACCAGGTTTGCACACATCTCAGGAGGGATTTTGTCCCACTCCTCTTTGCAGATCTTCTCCAAGTCATTAAGGTTTCGAGGCTGACGTTTGGCAACTAGAATCTTCAGCTCACTCCACAGATTTTCTATGGGATTAATGTCTGGAGACTGGCTAGGCCACTCCAGGACCTTAATGCGCTTCTTCTTGAGCCACTCCTTTGTTGCCTTGGCCGTGTGTTTTGGGTCATTGTCATGCTGGAATACCCATCCACGACCCATTTTCAATTCCCTGGCTGAGGGAAGGAGGTAATCACCCAAGATTTGAAGGTACATGGCCCCGTCCATCGTCCCTTTGATGCGGTGAAGTTGTCCTGTCCCCTTGCAGAAAAACACCCCCAAAGCATAATGTTTCCACCTACATGTTTGACGGTGGGGATGGTGTTCTTGGGGTCATAGGCAGCGTTCCTCCTCCTCCAAACAGGGCGAGTTGAGTTGATGCCAAAGAGGTCCATTTTTGTCTCATCTGACCACAACAATTTCACCCAGTTGTCCTCTGCATCATTCAGATGTTCATTGGCAAACTTCAGACGGGCATGTATATGTGCTTTCTTGAGCAGGGGTACCTTGCGGGCGCTGCAGGATTTCAGTCCTTCACGGCGTAGTGTGTTACCAATTGTTTTCTTGGTGACTATGGTCCTAGCTGCCTTGAGATCATTGACAAAATCCTCCCGTGTAGTTCTGGGCTGATTCCTCACCGTTCTCATGATCATTGCAACTCCACGAGGTGAGATCTTGCATGGAGCCCCCGCCGAGGGAGATTGATAGTTCTTTTGTGTTTCTTCCATTTGCGAACAATCGCACCAACTGCTGTCACCTTCTCACCAAGTTGCATTTCAATGGTCTTGTAGCCCATTCCGGCCTTGTGTAGGTCTACAATCTTGTCCCTGACATCCTTGGAGAGCTCTGTGGTCTTGGCCAGGGTGGAGAGTTTGGAAGCTGATTGATTGATTGCTTCTGTGGACAGGTGTCTTTTATACAGGTAACAAGCTGAGATTAGGAGCACTCCCTTTAAGAGTGTGCTCCTAATCTCAGCTCGTTACCTGTGTTGAGGAGTTCCCGACGACGACTCGGAGACGGCTTTCGCCAAAGGTTTATTATAGTATATTACAATTACACAAAGGGTGTGACAACTCCCAGGGGTTAGGGGTCCTACACTAAGTCTTGGTCCAGCCCGGCTAGCTCCGGTCTCTCTCCCTCGAGGTGGATGGGGGAATTTGCCAACCCCACCGACCGGGAAGAGCAGCACCTCCTACGGCTACCACCGGCTTCACTCCAGACTCTTCACTCGATCCCTCTCTACCCCTGGTTCCCTCTCCACCCTTCTCACTTTACCCGTTCCCATAGTGACCCCGCTTTCGGCACGGGGTCCCCCCTAAATACTAGAGGAGAGATGACGTCATCGAGCCGCCAAGCGCGCATGACGCCACGTTCCGTGATGTCATCGCACTGGACGGCACACATGACGTCACGCCCCCATTTTACTCCTCTACATTACCCCCCCCCTGTGAAAAAAAAATCAGCCGACTTGGCTGTAAAGAATATAAAAGTAGAGGAGTGCCGGAACCCAACAACCACATTTACAACAACTGACAACCCCATGGAAGTGGCTACGAAGACGGACCGCCCCCAGAACCAAACACAACACCAGGGCAGCCCGACAACAATAAAGTCACATTTCCGAAGCCCACATCACTTGGTAACGACAATTTGGCAGCCCAGACATAACACAATAAAATGACACTTGGGCAGCCCTGACAACACATAAAACGACAATTTGGCGATGAGGGCTGGAGGCCGACGGCAGCGGTCCATCTGGTCATCACAGAGTGCCTCACCCAAGCGCACACGCGCTGCGGGGCCGCCTCCCCATGAGGCATCAACCACCAGGCCAGGCACCGCGCCAGCTAGTGACAGCCCCGGGAGAACTGCAGCAGTCCAGCGCTCCCCCCTCCAGGCCAGGGTAGGCCACTCGTGGCAGCACCAGCAGTGAGCTGTGGAGGGCGAGTGGAGGCTCTCCCCCCTCCCGCCTCCGCAGACAAACCCCCAGGTGCGCGCCGGCCCGAGCGGCGGCTCCTGCTGCCCACCTCGCGGCGAGATGCGGAGCCGCGGCGTCGGCATGGCAATGCGAGGTGTGGAGCTGCCGCAGCGTCGGCAGCCCACCCCCCAGGCGCGGCTAGAAGAGGGGCCGCGGCGTAGCCGGCGGCCCACCCCGCGACCGCGGCGACATGTGGAGCCGCGGCGGCGGGCACGGCAAAACCCGCAGGCACAGCGAGGTGCGGAGCCGCGGCATGACCCTCGGCCCACTCCGGAGCCGCGGTGACGCCGGCGGCAACCCACGCGGCGCGGCGAAGTGCGGAGCTGCGGCGGCGATGCCCGGAGCCGCGGCAACACCCACGGTCACCCCCGCAGGCGCGGCGGGGTGCGGAGCCCCGGCCGTACCTGGGGCTCCCCCGGCGGGCGCAGCGTGGTGCGGAGCTGCGGCATCGCTGACAGCAGACCCAGCATGCGCGGCAGCACCCACGGTGGAGAGCGGCGTCGCGGCGCCCGTGGCGCCCACATGCGGCGTCGCATGAACAATGGCGGTCGCTTGTGGCGTCGCAGCCAAAATGGTGGCCACCTGCGGCGCCCAAACCAACATGGTCGCCTCCAGTGGCGTCGCAGCCGAAATGGCGGCCACCTGTGGCGCCCCCGTCGGAAACATGGCGCCAATTTCAAAATTTGCGGGAAGTGGGTTGGAGGGAATCCGCTGCTCCCATCCAAAATGCGTGCCAAGCGCGCGCACCCTTGCCTCCACCACGTTGACTTGGGCGCAGAGCTGCTCCATCGCCCATGTGAACGGCTCCAGCAGTTCCGCGAACGCGCTCCCCGCCCCCGGCGGCGGCGCGCTGGCACCCCCGGACACCTTCTCCTCCCGCTCCGTCCCATTCTTCTTCTCGGGTGCCGTCACCGAGGCCCCAGACTCCGGGGTCACTGCTGAAGCCTCCTCCATGCCATCTTCATCCTCCGATCGTCCCGTCGGTGGGTTCTTGCGCACCGCTCCCGATGTTGACATGGTGGCGGCAGCGCAGACACTCTGACACCAGTTGTTGAGGAGTGCCCGACGACGACTTGGAGACGGTTTGAAGGTAAGGGCTTTCGCCAAAGGTTTATTATAGTATATTACAATTACACAAAGGGTGTGACAACTCTGAGGGGTTAGGGGTCCAACACTAAGTCTTGGTCCAGCCCGGCTAGCTCCGGTCTCTCTCCCTCGAGGTGGATGGGGGAATTTGCCAACCCCACCGACCGGGAAGAGCAGCACCTCCTACGGCTACCACCGGCTTCACTTTAGACTCTTCACTCGATCCCTCTCTACCCCTGGTTCCCTCTCCACCCTTCTCACTCTGCCCGTTCCCATAGTCACCCCGCTTTCGTCACGGGGTCCCCCCTAAATACTAGAGGAGACATGACATCATCGAGCCGCCCAGCGCGCCTGACGCCACGTTACGTGACATCATCGCACTGGATAGCACACATGACGTCACGTCCCCATTTTACTCCTCTACACCTGTATAAAAGACACCTGGGAGCCAGAAGTCTTTCTGATTGAGAGGGGGTCAAATACTTATTTCCCTCATTAAAATGCAAATCAATTTATAACATTTTTGACATGCGTTTTTCGGGATTTTGTTGTTATACTGTCTTTCACTGTTCAAATAAACCTACCATTAAAATTATAGACTAATAATTTCTTTGTCAGTGGGCAAATGTACAAAATCAGCAGGGGATCAAATCCTTTTTTCCCTCACTGTATGTTGTGTTGAATTGATGTAATAAATAGTGTTGCTCCCAAGACGTCTGCGACTCAGTTGGACTCACTACAACTGGTGTCAGAAGTGGCCAACTTGCTAAGCTGTAGCTAGCATTAGACAAGTCGTGTCTACACATCGCAAAGTTCGTGTATGGGTGTCGGATGACGAAGACGACGAGGAGCTGATTCCGCCCACGGCCGTCGAAGAAGGAGCGGAGGCGCTGCCAGCGGAGCAGAGCGCAGTCGGGGCGCGCGGCGCCTCACCTTCGTTGGAGGCGCTCATCAGGGATGCGCACAGTGGTCTTGCTGACCTCCTTCAAGCAGCGTCCTCGATCCTCGCCAAGATGCATTCCCTGTCCTCGACGGCGAAGGAGGGAGCGGCGGAGTTGTCCGGACGGGGCGACTCGGCCGCCATTTTACTGAAGGTGGGAACGCCATCGACGCCGTCGGCGTTTAAGCGGCGATTTCTCACCAGTGCCGACTTTGCGGGATGAACGGAGGCAGACGCGCAGAAAGCGCTGCCCGCCACCCTCGATGACGACACCTTGGCGGCGTTCCTCACCAACCCGCCATCCGAAAGGTTCACCCTCACGCAGGCGTTTGACCAGATGCCCACTGTTTTCAAGCCTCCACTGAACACCTGCCAGAAGTTCGCCGTAAGACGTAAAGGGGATGGTGAGTCGGCTCTCGCCTACCGAAGTGCACTATTGGCGCTGGCGAAGGCCGTGTTCCAAAAAATGGACGACGGTCTTGACGCCTTGGTCCTCGAGAAGATGTTGGGAGTCATGAAGGACCTTCATACTGTGCTCCCCACCGAGGACGGTGAGGTGTCTTCACTCAAGATCGCCAGGTGTATACAGGCGCAGCAGACGCTGCAGCGTGACAGGGTGTTGGTGGCGTGCTCCGCGTCTTCCACAGAGCATAGGGCCCACACGGATGAGGAGCCTGCTCCTGCATGCTCGCTGCTCCAGCGGAGTGGCATTCGTCGGGGTGACGGCGATCAGCGGCGGGACGACCGGCGGCGGGCGAGGTCTGCATCATCCCAGTCCAGCAGTGGACGGGTTGCCTGCTACAACTGCGGCCTGCCAGGGCACGTCCAATCAGGCTGCCGGGTTCCTCGGCGGTGGCCCCCGGGATGTCCGCCTTCCTACAACTCCCTGCTTCCTAAGGCACTGCGCGATTGATGCCTCACACGCGGCCGCTCGTGTCGGCCTTGCGTGCTCTGGACATGAAGGACCCGACGACCCGGCCTACTGCTCTTCATGAGGAGCCGGCTTCGACAGGTCTATTTCTTGTTCCCGCCGGGCCTTCCAGGGCGGACGAGCCCAACCCGCCTGGAGGCCCGGCATCACGGACTCGCTCAAAGACTCGATTCGCATGATCCCCGCACATTGCACACTTCCACGCCGTCATGGGTTGCCGCGCTGGCATGCGTCGTGGCGAGTATTTGGCTGATCCTGCTCGCCATCGAGCTCACGGGCGTTGTTACACGTTGTGGGTAGGAGATGTTGACTGCGGGAACCTTGAACGACGTGCTTGTTGGGTTGTTATTTGTTCGCTGTTGTGCCTAGTGAGGGCGGTGGGGTGGACATCAGGCCTCACACTTTCATGCACGTGAAATTCTCAACAGAGAAATGGCGGAAGAAGCACTGTATGTAATCCGCACCACAGTTTACTTGTGGTGCATTGTTCATATGTTGCGAAGGGTCCTGACAAAGTCCAGACAACATTTCAGCATGGGTGCGAAAGAGTGACATCTTCCGAGAAGCCTTGGAGGAGCTTCAAATGTTTAGACTGCCGAATGACGTCACTACAGGATGATGATTTTCTTGCGACTGTGCTGTATCATGCAGCAGCGTGCATAATATGCCTGGATGATTTTGATCAATATTCCCCTCCCACCTCTCTCAATCGACACTTGCTTCACCCTCTGATGGTTCAATAAATTCCTCTGACCAGCCCCAGAAGACATATCAGGCCCCAAAAACAATGCTAGACGCAAAGAGGCACCAGATAAGCGTAATAAACATCATGGTTTATCTGGGTATATGCATGATTTACTAGCATATATCCTGCTAACATTTCAGAACTTAAAATTTATTCCACAGCCTTTGTGCATATATGAAGAATTCGACCATTGACTTTCATTTGCAAATTACAATTAATTGCTTCGTTTGTTTATCATAAAATGTGACCGTAGTATTATTTAAATTTGTATTGCTGTTTGAAAATTATGCTTACATCTCTTTTGTTGTATCTCACACTGGTGCTGTGAGGTCTATCTTTTTTGCTGTTGGATTTGGGGAAGGGTCAGATCATCAATAAATAGCATACAGATGTAGTGACATATACTGTCACTATACTGTAGCGCCAGGTACTGGAGGGACACGTGACCAGGGGCCAAGAGCCCTGCCTTCATACAGTAGGGGGCAGGGCCGAGGGCGTGGTGAAGTCACGGCCAGGGGAATAAAGGGGAAGCCCCGACAGGGATTGCGGCTTGTTCTGTGGGGATCAACTGGAAGCTCTTCGCTCCTCATTCGCCATGCAGTCTGGACTAGGATTCGTGGGTCAAGCAGCATGTGTGCTGCTGACCCGTTCATTTAGTTTAACTCACACGCACATAGCGATAGATAGCCACACCTAGCTAGCGGACTCAGAGTGTTCATAGTTTGTTTATTAAATGTGTTGCTTTCAACTTATAGTATGTGCACCTCCATACAAGTTACACACTACACTGGTGCCAGAAGTGATTATTAAGTTAGGTGTAGCTAGGTGAGCGATTGTAAATGTTAACAAGACGTAAGGCTCTCACCCAGTCGTCTTTGATGAAAAAACAGACGACGGGGTAATCCCACAGACGGCCCCGAGTGCTGGAGCTCCAGTGGTGGAGTGTGGGGAGATCTTGGCACCGGCGCAGCAGCGAGACCCAGAGCTGGCTTCGTCACCTCCGCCAGGGATGCAGCACCGCTCCAAGAAATACGGTCTCGGCGACCTCCTCGCCGCCGTCGCCGCTCTGGCTGTTGTACTAGAGCAGAAAGACGCCGAGAAAACGCCGATGCGGCATCTGCGGACTTCCGTCGATGTTTTCCAGATGCGGGAAACGACAGAGGCTCGCGCCGCACGGGAACCCATCAAAATTGAAAATGCGCAGGACTCGTCTCCCGCCAAAACCAACCTCCTGACAACAGTGCTGCAAGCGGACCACGGGTTGCGAAGACGTCTTCCCTTCGTTTGGAAGTTCGCCGCTGCGGGCGGCGATTGGGAGGCTTTCCACCGTCGCTTCTCCGCCGCCTGCAAACTGGCGGGGTGGACGGAGGAGGCGCTCGATGAAGATGCGCTGGCGGCGTTTAACGCTATCCCCGATGAAGACAAGGCGACGCTTACCCAAGCACTCACGCAGATAGGGGCGATTTTTGCCCCTCCATCAAGGAAATACCACAAATTTTCTACGCGTAGGCAAGGGTTTCAGTTTCATTTATTTTGGTATAGCCCTGTGAGCCATTCGGCTCTTGAATCGGGTGCAACCGCAACAAAAACATGAACAAGAAAACATCTTAAAGTGACTATGTGACTGTGCAAACAGAAAATCCAGGAAAAAACAGCAAAATATTCCAGAAAAAGCACCGTACACCAATGCTGTGTGCAAAAATCCTAGTGGGATGCAAGTCAAACAACAACAACCACAAGACAACTTAGATTAAGACCATCAGTCTAACTCCGTACTACAACAAACAAACATGGCCACACCAAAAAACTTTTCGAAATCACCACAATAAAGCCATAAAACCAATGTAATAGTGATCATAGGAACTGTGACCAAATTTTCACAATAAACAACATGTACCACCAAACCCTGCAGCCATAGCTGGCTGCATGAGTCACTCAACAACAATAGGAGTATCAGTCGGAGTGTAGTGGTTGACTTCACGCGGACAACTTTATTGTTTTTTCCGACACCACTTTTATTACAACTCTCCACATTACGTCTGTGACTTCATCATTCCTCTTAGCCGCAGCTCGCTCGCCGTGCTCCGCTCGCCGCGCTCCGCCCGTCTCGCTCACTCCGCTTTCTCCCCTATCTCCCACTGTCCCTCCGCATCATCCCTGTCTCTCTTCGTCACTCGCTGTCTCTCTCTCCATTGCTCGCTGTATCTGTCTCTCTCTGTCGCTCGCTGTCTGTCTCTCTGCGTCGCTCAATGTCTCTGTCTCTCTCCGTCGCTTGCTGTCTCTGTCTCTCTCTCGCCGTCTCTGTATCTCGCTCGCGCTCTGTCCCTGTCTCACTGTCTCTGTCCCACTCTCTCTGTCCCACGCTGTATCTCTGTCTTGCTCCTTGTCTCTCCTTGTCTCTGCTCGTCTCTATCGCTCTCAGTCGCTGCTTGTCTCTGCTTGTCTCTGCTCGTCGCTATCGCTCTCAGTCGCTCCTCGTCTCTGCTTGTCTCTGCTCGCCTGTTCTGTCTCCTATGTCTTCTCGTTTGTTCCCGACCTGCTGCGTCCCAGTCCCAACCACAACTCCCTCTGCTCTCTCCGTCTCCCAAATATATTCCTGTTCTCATCAACAACCAATTAATTAGGCCGCGTGCCTACAACACCACGCGGCCCCGCACCTGTCTTCGCCCCCCTCTATCTCCAGACACTCCGGCGCCACTTTGCCGCTGACAACCCCGGCCAATCACAGCCATATATCACGTACCAACTTAATTGGGCCGTTTCTATTCCCCGGTTCCCCGCTGCCGCACCTGGCCGGCCCGACGTGACCCCTGTCCATAACTCGCGCGTCTTTACCATCCACCCTGTATGCGTGTATGAATCCACTACATCAGTATCACATTTTTCAATGCACCTTTAAGATCAGCACACTAAATCAAAATACAGATATACTTTGCAGCGGTCATCCAGAGCGAAACATTTTATTTTATTTTAGGCCACTGAATAGCAGTGGCAGCTAGGGGTGTACAACTCCTCTAGAGCAGTTTTGAGTGAAGATCTCACAGGTAATGATTCAAGTTGCAGTCTATTGGCAATAGCATTCCAGACCCTGGGGGCATCAATAGCAAAGGCCCTTCCTCCAGTATTTGTACGGCAATAGGGAATGTGAAGCTGGTAAATGAGCGAAGACCTTAGGTCAAATTTGTTCTTTGAAACAGAGAGGAGATCCAGCAGGTTGTTGTATATGGCCCTTTTTCCACAATTAATATCGATAATAATATTTGCCAATATTTTTTTTAATAGTAACCGAAATAATAAATGAAAACACAAACCCAGACTCACAGCAAACAGCAGATGGAGATTGTAAAAAGGCCAATTAAAATAAATAAATAAATAGAACTCCGGGCTAAGGAAGGTTAGCGGTTATCTGTGAAATCTCCAGATGAACAAACCTGTTTGATGTAACACAGAGCCCGGGGTCACCAAGAGGGGAGGGGGAATTCCAAGCTTGTGAGTTCGCCCCCCTCCGTCAGTGCAGACCACCGACGCATACAAGCGAGTTAAACAGTTTTCCTCTTTTTTTATTAAAACAACGGTTAAAGTAAAAAATTCAACAACAAAAATAAGCTAACATTATCGATCCTCACACTCACTCCAATTAAAAACCAGGTCACAATCTACATCAGTGAATCATTACCCATTATTAATTTGATACTAAATGTTATTTTCACCCTTAATACTTTAACAATGTTAAAGCACAAATCTTGGGGAGCATAAGCAAATGATAATGGTGCAGTGTTGAATCAAGGGTTGTCCAGAGGAGGTGAGGCAAACGGGTCAAGCTTGCGAGGCCAGGATGAACTATGTTCAAGAGAGCCTCCCGGCCACCTTTGTCTTCCCGCAGCACGAGAAAGGCATGTAACACCAGAGCAGGGAAATTACGCTGTTGTTGCAAGGGGGAGCCATCTGTATCCCACGGATGAAGGGATGGCTTGAGGAGGGGACGGTGATCAATGTAATAAAATGACACACACACGGACACACGCACACACCGACACACCCCCACCAACGCAGAGCAGAGATTTTCAAATATAACAGCAGCACGACACACTTTCAGTTTTATTAGCTCAGGAGCTACAGAAGAGGGCGGCGAGCGGCAGGCCCGGGGTGGCCCCGCGATCAACCAAGAATGGCGAGGCTTGCTGAGTAGTGATGTATCAACCAGACAGAGTCCAGAGCTGAAAGACGAAGTATCGCTCAAAGACTTTTATTTCTACATCGAGTGCCAGCTTCCAGCTGCAGCATGACCAGTGCCACCAAGCAAGAGCGTCTGTTGCCAGCGGCCAAGTGTGTGCCGACTTGGCTCATCCAGCAGCGGAAAGAGCCTGACCAGCCGCCCATGAGCAAAAGTCAGTGAACCCGCGAAGAGAGCATCGAGCATCTCCACAGAGAGAACGCGTACGGCAGCTACTACAGCAGCAGAGAGAGCGCCAACGGCGAGCGCCTTCGCCAACAGCTGCAGACGAGCTGTAGGCGCCATCTACCGATGGATCATCGTGTCTACAGCACCATGCCAACTCGTCAACCAGCATGGGCCGAACCGACTGCCGTGAAAGAAGAAATCTACAATACATATGCACTCTGCCCCACACTGCCACCACATCACCTGGCGTCTGCTCGACACAAAGAATTGATTCCGAACTCTGGCCTACTCAACCCAATCCATATCACTGAAAACATACACGGATCATTAACAAGAAGTCTAATCCTCAAGTACGTGAACAATCAGTGGCCGTGAAGGCATCGCGGCAGACCGAGTGATAACAATCCGTCGTTTATAAGTACAGTAATAATATTTTTTTTTTCCTTCTTAATTCTTTTGTTTTGGGTTGTACTTCTAATCGCATAGAAAGGGTGTCCGCCACACCAATGCTGACGCATTGTCACGTTTACCACCCGGTGACAAGTGCGCGTGCATTTTGGGTGTGGGACGGTGCAGCTCCACCCCGTATGGTTGTCACTGTAGCCGATGTCGGGCACACGGACGCAGCTGACATGTGTGACCACACGCTCAGTCTCACCAACACCGAGTGGGGGCGACTCCAGGCGGAGGATGCCTCCTTGCTCACCATTAAGCACCGTGTTTGTGACTCCGCGGAGGGCGAGAGCCGACGCGTGTTATCCATAGTGATCCTGTGAGGGAGCCTCCTGATGCGATGGGGGAAAGTTGATTTAGGGCAATGCACGAACACGTTATTTATTTGGAGGTCAAAAAGACCCTATCCACTCTTCGCCTCAACTTCTTCTGGCCCGGCATGGCTGCTGACGTTCAGAATGTGTTGCGGGGGTGCACTGCATGTGCCCGCCAAAAACCTCCACCAAAATTGGCACTCGATATGCTTGGTCCCTGCCCAACCACCCTGTGGGGAAACAAGTATTTTCTGGTGGGTGTAGAGCACCTTTCTCGGTGGCCAATGGCCTGGCTGGTGCCGGACCAGTCGGCTGTGACGATTATGGACGCCTTTCTCCACGGGTACGTTTTGGATAAGGGAGCCCCGGAACGCCTTCTCACGGATCAGGGCAGAAATTTTTCATCTAAGCTGCTCATAGGTGTGTGACCTGTTGGGCACCAAAAAGATCCGCACCTCGCCCTATCAACCGCAGACGGCATGGTGGAGTGCCTACATAGCACCCTGACATGCACGCTATATCAGCAGGTTAATGAGGAACAAACCGACTGGGACCTGCATGTTCTGGGTGTTCTTGCCGCTTATAGATTGTTCCCTCATGCGTCCACTGGTTCCAGTTCATCTCAGTCTGAAGAGGCAGGTTTGCGTGCTCCCGCGTGCATGTACACCCATCATCATCACAATTCATCTTCACCACCCATCATGATTACCATTCATCACCAACACCATCACCCATCATCAACACTCCGGTAATCAATAAATGTTCTCATGGAACATTCTTAATCTATAAGTCAATTAAACGTAATTGAGGTTTCAGGTTTTGCCTAGAAACAAGGTTAGTAGGCCTCAAGCCTTAGGCCTAACGGTTTAAACTTTAATTTGGTTACACAATTAAGGTGTTTAATAACAGAGATCGTTAGATGGCAGATCTTCAGTCACCCCTACACCTGTTAGTGCATTTTTTACTAATTTGAGGATTAATTCCCACTCCGCAAGCTTCGTCTAATAACAGGTTAGTTGGCCTCAGGCCTAAAGATTTAAACTTTAATTTAGTTCCCCATATAAGGTATTTAATAACTTATTTTTTTTTACAGAGGTCCTTCGATGGGAAATTATCAGTCACCTCTTAATCTATAAGTAATTTTGTTAAATGTAATTTGGGGATTAATTATCTGTCATGTTATCGTGGTTCTAGCTGTTCATAAATGTTGCAGAGGTAAAGGTGCAGTCCTGCAACTGTTGGCTCATGCCGCCATGAGAGGAAGCTCTCGAAAGCCTGATGAGATCTTCCTCAAATCACTACTGTGTTGGTGTATAGCACATATGATCTCGGCCTTCATGGGGTAAACCAACAAGGTAACATGATTACACTCAACTTGGATATGAAGGACCAAGACATTATGACTCTTCAATAACAGCTCATAAGATCTGTGGCTGTCACATGCAGTATTTTTATAGAGCGTCATTTGTGGTACCACCAAGGCGGAGCAGCTCCGTCGGGGGCCGTATTCACCACCGTGACACCGCCACCGGGGAGTGACGACGCCGACGCGGCGTGCCCCTCGCTCCCCCCCCCCCCCCCACATGTACACACACACCCCACATAGGGCCGGGAGGGAAGGTCACCTGGCCGACGGGTTTTTATCCAGAAGTCCCTAATGGGATCAAGCTTCATGGTTTCCCGCAGCCGGGAAATTGGGCGATCTACCCCAGAGGCTGACACGCATCGCGGCACCGTGACCTGACATTAAAGTTGCGTGGTCACGGTGGAGGACGTTGCGCCACCGCGAGCGAAACCGCACACACACGGCACGGGGTGTGGGAACCGCGAGATGCCTGTGGTTATAGATGGAATTAGGAACTGAATGCCTGTTGTTATAGATGGAATTAGGAACTGAATGCCTGTTGTTATAGATGGAATTAGGAACTGAATGCCCTTGATTATTGGTGAGCTCCTGAGTCCAAATAACAACTGGATAGGAGCATTCAGGCCTCTGCATAGACAGGGCGGCGCGGGGCGGAAGCATCTGAATGTCTTTTGTTCTAGAAAAGGTCACGGATCAGCATGTGAAAAAGGATGAAAATAACTCAGCCTCTGAATGGAGAGGGCGGTACGGAGCGTGGGAACCACGGTACGCCTTTGTCATAAGTAATATTACAGATCTGAATATGAAGGAGCACGGGTGGGCAGGCGCCAGAGCAACGGAATGCCTTTAGGGTGTATAAAATACGGAGGCTGAGCGTAGCAAGAGACAGTCTTCTTCAAAAATCATCGCGGTCCGCGCAGGAGGGGAGTTAGCCATTCAAGACGTCCGCGTGATGAGCTCCAACGCAGCCAGGCTCCACTCTCGATGAGGCCGACCTACCATCTCCTCCTTCTACAACGTTCAGCGCAGCGGAGGGGAAGTAAGCGTGTGTGAAAGAAGTGAGTCCAGAGTGAGTTAATCGAGAGTAGAGAGCGGAGCGATAGGCAGAGTAGGTTCAGCCTAGAATCCAGGATAGGCTGGCAGCCACTGACGCACACACTTACGCGTAGTTTAAATGGGTTGCTCAGGTAAATAAAAGTCGCTAGTGGGGGGATAAAACTGTGTTGTGTGGTCTTTTGGGAGCGTGAAGCGGAGGGTAGAGTGTGCTGGATGTCTATGTATATGCGCGGCTGTTCACCACGAGATGGAGTGTTTGGTGTTCGCGTACCGGTACGAGTGTGTACAGTACTGTTTTGCACTCGTGCGCATACAGGGCTGTTTGCGGCAGATACGAGGGTAAAGAGTGCTTGGTGGTCACGCGCACGCACGGTTGTTTACATCGAGGTGGAGCGCTTAGCGTGCGCGTGCCTACGCGGCTGTTTAAGGGTGTGCTGTTCAGGGTGCGCGTGCCTAAGCGACTGTTTTCGGTGGTGTTTAGCGTTCGTGTGCCTGTGCGACGGTGTTGTGGTCGCATGCCTGCGCAATTGCTAATCGCGAAGTAGTGAGCTAAAGCGCCGAGCGCGCGCGTATTCGCGCAACTGTTTGAACGGGCACTTTAACTCAGAGCTGAGCGACCCTCCCCAATCAGCGGCGCGCGCATGGCAAACGTCCCACCCGACCATTCCTCGGCCCCAACCCCCCTCGCGTGCGATTGGTGTACAGGGCTGGGCAGAGGGTAGAGGCATGTTTGTTATTACCGGAGCACGTGGAGCGTGGGTGGGAGGGAGACACGCGCCGCACCTGTTTGTTTACGGGCGGGACGGAGTTTTTACTGGCGAGCGCGCTCACCGTGGCTCGCCGCCTCCCAACCATGCAGCGCGTCACGAGCGTAAAGCGCCGCGCCCTACCCATCGGTCGAAACATGCTGATGCGGTCAGCAGCACAGGAGGGCGAGGCAGGGGAGGTCGCTAGCCCGAACCCCACAGAGCAGCCGGGGGATGGCGGTATGAATGGAACGGGCGAGTCGGTGGGCAACGGCCCCGACAATTCAGTGATGGCGGGGGACGTTCGCCCCCACACATTCATGTTCACGAGTTCGCGTCGCTCATTTTGGTCGAAGTTTATTTGCCGCCTTGTCCTCAGGTTAAAGAGGCCCAACGCATGCTCGCCGAACAGATTCTGAGTGTGGAGCGAGCAAATCCAGATTCGTTGGTTATCGTACTTGGCGACTTTAACAAAGGTAATCTCAGCCACGAACTCCCCAAATACATACAATTCATTAAATGCCCAACCAGAGAAGGGAACACTCTGGATCACTGCTACACTACAGTCAGTAGAGCCTACCACGCCGTCCCCCGAGCAGCACTAGGACACTCTGACCATGCCATGGTCCACCTGATTCCTGCATACAGGCAGAAACTTAAACTCTGTAAACCTGCTGTGAGGACATCTAAACAGTGGACCAGTGAGGCTGTGGAAGATTTGCGGGCGTGCTTAGACTGTACTGACTGGGATATGTTCACGACTGCTACCAATAGTCTGGATGAACTCACAGAGGCTGTGACGTCCTACATCAGCTTCTGTGAGGACTGCTGTATCCCAACACGTACCAGGGTGAACTTTAACAATAATAAGCCCTGGTTCTCAGCAAAGCTCAGAAGGTTGAGGTTGGAGAAGGAGGAAGCGTTTAGGAGTGGGGATAGAGACAGATTCAAGGAGTCGAAGAACAGGTTTAGTAAAGCGGTGAGAGAGGCTAAACGACTGTACTCAGAGAGACTAAAACACCAGTTCTCTACTAACGATGCTGCTTCTGTCTGGAGAGGGCTCAGGCAGATCACCAACTACAAACCCAGAGCCCCCCACACCACTAACGACTCCCGCCTAGCCAACGACCTGAACGAGTTCTACTGTAGATTTGAAAGACAATTGGACTGTCCTGAACCACCCCTTCCCACCCAAGAGGCCCCACCCCCCCACCCATACTACAGAGACGATTCTCTCCTTTCAGGAGGGAGAAGTTAATAGACTTTTCAAGAGGCAGAATCCACGCAAAGCAGCCGGGTCGGACTCTGTCTCTCCAGCCACCCTCAGGCACTGCGCTGACCGCCACCACAAACTCAGGCACACGGGCGAGAAGCCGTACATGTGCGACGAGTGGGGCAAGACATTACTCGCGCTCGGCCTATCTGTACGTTTTCACTTGTGTTTAACTGTTGTGGATCTTTGTTATTTTAAAAATGACAGTTCTGCTGTGAATTCTACTGCTGTCCCTCCCGGCCATATCTAGTGCCAAACACAACTCCATCACTGGTAGCCTTCGTTATTTCTCGTCCATACTTGATGCTCCATTTGCCACTACACCTGCTAGTGAAACAGCTTATAGCCACTTCTACACTCCATCATTGTATCCTTTTAAACCCTATCTCTGTCCTATTACTTCACCAGCACTCCTTCCTAACTTCATTCTGCTCTTAAAAATGTCGCCATATGTGAAAACTATGAATTCTACTTTTCTTATTTCTGGGAGGTATTGAGCTTCACCCTGGCCCAAATGTAAATTATTCATTTAATTCTTTAGATTTTTATGGCAGAAAAGGTGTTAAATTAAGTCAACTTAAACTAGAAGTGGCAAATCGGGACACGAACATTTTCTGCCTTACAGAAACATTTCTCACTCTGACCGTCAATTGACTTGCAGATTACGATTGACAACTTCAAACTTTTTCGACTTGATCGAGGGTCTAAAGGAGGTGGAATTGCCATATATGTTCGTAGTACTATTGCATGTTCACAAGCTCATTCCTTGTTAAATAAATATTGCTTTGCAGGTCTGGTTCTCAGAATCACTCTCCCTAAAAATCAACAGATATTGGTAGTGTGCTGCTATAGACCACCTAGTGGTAAGAATGTTGAAGCTGGGAACGCACTGAGGGAGCTTCTTGGAGGCTTCCCTAAAGGTGAAATCATTTTAATGGGTGATCTGAATTGGAATTGGCTAAACCCGCCGGCTGTGGCCACAAATTTTGCAGATGACCCAACCTAAAAAATCCGGGACAGTCATCTCTGCTTGACGTCCTATTGACAAATGCCCCTCACAATTTCGCACTGACTTGTGTTCGGGTAATAACCTTAGTGATCACTCCTTCATATTTGGGGTGAGATCATCAGCCAAACCCAAAGCCCCCCCTAAATTGGTTGAGAAGCACTCCATGAGACACTTCAGCATTCAGGCATTTACTAATGAAGTGTTTCACTCGGATATTGACAAGGTCTGTGATATCCCCAACCTGACTACAGCTTGGGAGACCTTCAGGTACACGTTCCTCCAAATTCTTAACAAACATGGGAGGGGCTGCGCCCATTGGGCCACTGTCAACCCGGCCCGGGATCCTCCGAGAAGGCCTCCCTCACCCCATCCGGGGGCCCAGTGACGAGGACCCACTCAAAAACTGCGCAGTTCAAGTGACTCGTCTTCAGCATGGGATACCATCCCGTACCATCTGCAGCGTTGCGGGTGGTTCGTGTGGGCGCGTTCGGTGCCCCATGGGTTGTGCCTGGTTCCCTCCCCCCCCCAACATATTTGCGTTGCCGTTGATATCGCTGTTATTTATTACGTGCGGGGAATTTCGTTATTGACGAGCCAACTGAAATGTTTGGTAGTTGGCGCTCTCGTCGTGCCTTATGCTGGTTGGTGCGCTCGCAGTGCCTGCTTGTCACCACTTTGACGTTCTGGTTGGCAACGCCACAATAAGCATTTGGTGCTTTTAGAGTGCCGGATTTTACAGCCCCCACCACCACCTTCACAGCTGGGCATGTTCAGCCGGGTTGGCTGTGCGCAAATGTTGAGGAGTTTTTTTTTGTAAATTTTTCTTCTCTCTCTCTTCCCTTCTAAATTCGGGGGTTTGACAGCCGAGCCGGCTGGATTTTATAAAGGGGTGGGGGGGGGGGGTGTAGTGACATATACTGTCACTAAACTGTAGCGCCGGGTACTGGAGGGACACGTGAAGGAGGCCGAGAGCCCTGCCTTCATACAGTAGGGGGCGGAGCCGAGGATGTGGCGAAGTCATGGCCAGGGAAATAAAGGGGAAGCCCCGACAGGGATTGGGGCACATTCTGCGAGGAAGAACTGGAAGTTCTTCACTCTTCGTTCTTCGCTCCTCGTTTATCGTGCAGTCTGTACTGGGATTCATGGGTCAAGCAGCATGTGTGCTGTTGACCCGTTCATTTAGTTTAACTCACACGCACATAGCGATAGATAGCCACATCAAGCTAGCGGACTGAGTTCATAGTTTGTTTGTTGAACGTGTTGCCTCCAACTCATGGTGTGTGCGCCTCCATGTTTGTTACACACTACACAGATATTAAACTCACAAACAAGTTAATCCCCAAATAATGCGTCAAACATGCAGTATGGTGTGAAAAACAGTCTGAAAGGGAACAATTCAAACACGAAAGCACAGAACATTTATGCAAACTTCATAGGGACATTTTAGTCAATACGCAAAGTCTATACAAGGAGCTCCTGCAGACGGTACTCATTGAAATATGGAATGTCACAGTTGACTACATATTGATATGAAAATTAGGGCTACCCCACAGTCTCCATAATGTTTTTACGTTGGGCACATTGTACTTTGCATTAACCTTGGCTGTGTATTTTGCATACAAATGCATCGGAGTATGCCCCATTGTTCAGAAAAGTTTGCACATGATCTCAGATTGCATTCTGTTTGCCAGCTTACGTTTTCAGTTATGTTCAAGTCAGCTTTGTATTCATCCCTGATCTGCTTTGCTAATCCGGAAGCTTGTCAAGCTGTGCATTGGTGCAAGGCAAAGCAAGATTAGGGAGTCATCTGACTGAAATCCATCAGCAACCCGCCTTGTCCCGCAGTAGTCGTTATTAGGGATGCCATTTGATGTATACAGCTGCCATGGGTCTTACCAAGTGCACCTGCAGCCGTGCGATATGTGCAGCATCGGTGATCACCATTACTTTGGCAGGTTCAATGACAACAGCTTCTGAAACACGGCAGCGATTGACCAAAATGCAAAAAAGCATTTTCAAGACGACTTGGTCTTGACGGTCGTTCATTGAATATCTGAGATTCTTCTTACAACTCGGTTCTGGGGTACGGTTTCATAAGGTAATCTCGAAGTCCAGAAGCTTTATCGGTCACAATTACGTGCAGAACGCTTGCTTCCCGTCCAAGTACATGGTTTCAGGCAAGAGCAGTGTTTATCTCACACTGCCCTATAATGTACCCTGCAATTCGTGCCAATGTTAACATAAATACATTTTAAATTGGCATCCACAAGTTCCAGCAAAAGCACTCAGTGTGCACATTTGTATTAAAATGCAATTATAATGAAATACTCTTATCAACATTTTGCAGGACTTTATAGCATTCTTATGGACACAGCTCAATTCATTTTTAAATATGAATTGATGAGTACTCACTTAAGAGTACTGGACAACTCAGTAAACATTGGTTAATACGACTATCCTTCCCATGACTGTCTCATCTAATTTCTGCCGCATAACAAGTAAAGTGGTTGAGTTGATGCATTAAGCAATAGAAAGAAGGGAATATGGCAAAAATCTAAAGTGTGCGTAAAGCATGCCCACTAGACCATAAGCTATACCACTTACTACAAAATACATTGTTTAATCCATTTAACAGGAATGTAGCTAACAAAATAATATTAACGTATTACATTAAGACTAGCAAATATATCTATATATGTGGTGGTTCAACGCACGCATATTCGAGAACGGCTGCATGTCCGCGCTCGGCAGCCAGAAGAGGCGGTTGGTGAGCATCATAGTGGGAATGTCAAGAGCAGCCAGGGTCAGGATGACTGTTGGGGTAAACAAGGGGGGAGGTGGACCGGAATTAAAAAGACCGGTATCTGCCAATAATAGAGGGATCTTCTGGAGAATGTCCTGGAAGGGGTCGCGAGGTGATATATAAGACGGGCAAAACGAGCCCGAGGGGCGGTATGATGAAGACAGAAGACGAGAGAAGCTGAAGGTGGACCCGCCAAGCTTGTTAGAGTAGTCTTGGGCGAGAGTATTCCTGTGTGGACCTGGGTAGGCTAGGATAGGGTCGCTAGGGGCAAGTGCAGTCCGTACGTCGGCACGCTTAACACCGTGGCTACCGTGGTCTCAACCCACTGAGACAGCGAGACACGGCAGCCAAGAGGGGTGAGGAAAGGAGAGTAGAAAATAGGATAGGAACGTGGTGAGTGAGGGAGCGAACGAGCGACGGACGGCGGATCCTCGGCATAACTAAAACAAGTGTTATACAAACAGACTGTAATAAAGTGGCCCGGGAAGAATACAAGAAGTCGTCTGCCTTTATTTACAACACTACATATATAACAGGGAAATATATATTAAAGGGAAATTTGTGAAAGTGTCCATCCCAACATGCAACAAACTTGAAATTTGGCATGTGGGTAGCTTCCAGATTGTACACAATGCAAAAAAGTATAAAAATCGACTTTTGTATTTTGGGTGGGGGGGGGGGGGGTCGCAAAAATGTGTATATTTTGCACGGCAAGTGAGCGTTGACATCACATCTGTGACGTCACATCTGTGATGTCACCCGCATGCGGCAGCATTACGCAGTGTGCCCACAGACGTCACGCATCCTCCTCCCCACCCTCCGCATAGGCCATGTATTAATCCAAGGCAAGAATCCAAGTCTCGGGTCGAAGCCGGGTAGTAAAGCTAGTCTATATATATGGCATACTTCCCAACATGCAACAAACTTGACATTAGGCGTGTGGGTAGCTACTAGACTGTACAAAATGCAAAAATTCAAAAAAGACTTTGGTATTTTTTTTGCGGGGGGGGGGCGTAATAATGCATGTAATAGATTGCACGGCAAGTGAGCGGTGACGTCACATCTGTGATGTCACCCGCATGTGGCAGCGTTATGCAGTGTGCCTGCTGACGTCACGCATCCCCCCCACCCTCTGCGTAGACCCTGTAATCCCGCACATATGCGCAGCATAGCTGTCTAGATTTTCTAAGTCAACGCAACTATTTTCAGCTCTAAAATTTCGATTTAAAGCTTTCGTGACTGCAATGATTCATCTTCTTTGGTTCTTTCGGTAAAGTCACGTAGAATGAGAATAAAATAATAAATTGATAAAATAAAATAACAATAATATTCTCACGACGTTTCGGCCACAACACAAGCGGCCTTCATCAGGTGAAGGGAGCGAGACTGTCTGGTAGGACAGCACTCCAGCGCTGTCCTACCAGACAGTCTCGCTCCCTTCACCTGATGAAGGCCGCTTGTGTTGTGGCCGAAACGTCGTGAGAATATTATTGTTATTTTATTTTATCAATTTATTATTTTATTCTCATTCTACGTGACTTTACCGAAAGAACCAAAGAAGATATTTTCAGCTCTCTTAAATATAAAGCAGAAAATAGATCTGTTTGCGTGAAGCAGCAAACACTCTCGAACGCTGACCTGTGACGTCATGAAATTTGCACAGCTTATGCTGTCTGGAATTTCTAAGGGAACGTGACTATTTTCAGCTCACCACGTCATTCCCTTCCCGAGTTGCCTAAATCGATTTCCTTCAGTGAAATCATCCGATTTAAGTTTGATTTGTTTCGGATTTTTTCTTTCTTGCAAGCATCAATTTTTTTCAGGGTTTTCCAGTGACATATAAGGGAATATGAAATTCATCCAAGACAAGAATCCAAGTCCCGGACGAAGCTGGGTAGTAAAGCTAGTCTATATATGTAGTGGTTGATTTCACTCGGACAACTTTTGTCTTTCTTCCAACACCACTTTATTTACAGTTCTCCACATGTCCTCAATGCTTCACAGTTCCCTTTCTTGCCACGGCTCGCTCGCCGCGCCTCACTCGACTCGCTCGCCGCCTTTGTCTCTCCAATCTCTACTTCTCCATCAGCTCCGATGTCACTGTGCTTTCCCCACTGCTGGCTGCTTCGTCTCTGCTCTCCGCTCTCCGCTAACACTGTGCTCTTTCCACTGCTGGCTGCTTTGTTTCCGCTCTCCGCTATCACTGTGCTCTCTCCACTGCTGGCTGCTTCGTCTCCGCTCTCTGCTATCACTGTGCTCTCTCCACTGCTGGCTGCTTCTCTCTGCTCTCCGCTATCACTGTGCTCTCTCCACTGCTGGCTGCTTCTCTCTGCTCTCCGCTATCACTGTGCTCTCTCCACTGCTGGCTGCTTCTCTCTGCTCTCCGATCTCCGCTATCACTGTGCTTTCTCCACTGCTGGCTGCTTCTCTCTGCTCTCCGCTATCACTGTGCTCTCTCCACTGCTGGCTGCCTTCACTTCAGCTCTGCTCCACGTCCTGCTTCATCCAGCCCCGAATCCAACTCTCCTTTCTCCTCGCGACTCCCCAATTTATCCCCGCTCTCATTATTCTCCAATTAATTAACCCGCGTCCCAACGTGCCCGTGCACCTGTTACTTCTCCAGACTTTCAGACGCCACTTCAGCCCTGACAACAACACCAGCCAATCACAGCCGTCTCTGGCTCCCTAGCTTAATTGGACTAATCATTACCTCATTGTCCCAACCGTCGCACCTGGCTGTCCCAATATGACCCATACTGTCCTGCCCCCGCGCGATCACACCATTTACCCCCATACGCCTATTTATTCCACTACATCACCCCCCCCCCCCCCCCGATGAAAAAATCTAGCCGTCCCGGCTACGACCATAATTCGACTTCTGGGTAGTGGAGCACAACAATGACATAACAACAACAATGCATCACAGAAACTTTGTACAACAGCCGTACGAGACGTAGAGTTAACGGAAGGTTCTTCCTTGGGAGCGAGTTCCAGCTGCCGGCCCATTTCCCCTGAACGGGACACTGTGGGGCAAGCACGGGGAATGCTCCCCTGTTAATTCAGGGCTGCGTCCGTTCCTCGACGCATGCCCGTCCCTGTCACGGCAACCATCCACCGGCGGGACCGCCCACCGCCCCTGTGCGTTCCGGATAGTATCCTGAGGTTGCGGCTGGTCAGCCGGCTTCCGGCCAGTAAATCTGCCAGAACCCTCTCTCCAAGTCAATAAGGATGGTCCTGCAGGCACACGGGAGGCAGACTTCTGAGGTGCGTTCACATGCGACCGTACCACAGGTTCGTCGGACACATCCAATACAGGCCACTCTGGGATGGGAGATGACGCGTCGTAGGGCGATATCAATTTCTTAAGGCGCGACGGATGAACATACCATGTGCGACGACCAAACCGAATCCATACACTCTGGTCTCGGAGAGCCTCTACAATCTCTACGGGACCCTGCCAGGGCCGATGGAACTTCGGAGACGTTCCCACCGGTACCATGGGGCAGTGCAATCAAGCCCTGTCTCCCACACGCCAAGGCTCTCGAGGAGGCTGCGTACCATGCAATCGTTCGTTGGCGGCTTGCCGCCGTACTGTGTTACCTAACGAGGCCTTCCGGGCCTCCTTCAGACGGTCCAATGCCACCTGCATGGGAGCAGGCACCGTCGACGACTTCCCTTGTGTTCGCACACCCAAATTTACCAAGGCCGGCGCCTCTGGTTCGCGACCATACATCAAACAGAAAGGTGAGTACCCCGTCGAGGCATGCGGGGCCAGTCTATAAGCGGCCAGGGTCGCCGGAATGTGTAGGTCCCAATCATCCTGCGAGGAGTTAACCTGGTGGCATAGCATAGGCGTTCGACCATCCCATCGGTTTGTGTGTGGTACGGAGACGTTCGAATCTTTTTAGTCCCCAACGAATCACACGCTTCTTTAAGCAATCAGGACGAGAAATTCCTGCCTTGATCGGTGAGCAAGTGCTAGAGGGCACCCTTATCGAGAACATATCCTTGTAGGAAAGCTGCGATCGACCCCGCAGATTGGTCCACTAGCGGCCATGCCATAGGCCAGCGAGTAAGGTACTCTAAACCCACGAGTAAATACTTGTACCCCCGGGGGGTGACGGGAAACGGACCCAATATATCCAGGGCGACAATTTCGTTGACGCGTGAAACCCGTTGGGGTTGCGCCGGCGCCTTCCGCCGTGCGCATTCGTGGCATGCCTTAACATCTCGTTGTACATCGTTATGCATTCCCGGCCAGTAAAACTCTTTCCCCAAGGTCAGCGTGGTCTTTTTCTCCCATAAGTGCATCAGTTTGTCATGGGTATCGCGAATGAGCTTCCCGCGCAACACCATCGGAACAACAATACAGAATCTTTGCGCTTTGACATCCCAGCGAACGAGGAGACCGTCAACGACTCGCAGAAAGGGGCAATCTTCTGATCCCCTTGAACGAGCGGCCCGAAGCCACATTCTGGCTAGGGAGGAATCCTCCGCCTGTAAGCGTTTCCACTGGGCCAGCGTCAACCCCAATAAACCCAATCCCACAGCGGGAATCGCTTCCGCTCGAATTGAATCCGCTGCAGCGACCATAGCCGGAACGCCCTGCAGCGGCGGACCGCAACGCGGCGAGCCCTCCGCACACCGACACGAACCCATCGGTTGCGGCAATCGCGACAAAGCGTCGGCGTTGACATGACGCGTCCCCTTCCTATGCTGGATCGTGAAGGAATACTCCTGCAGGATCTCGAGCCAATGGGCCATCTGGCCCGACGGCTGGTCAACCCGCAACGAGTATTGTAGCACTGCATGATCAGTGTGACGCTCCCTGCGCATCACACAATATTTTTGCTCAGCCGGAGACAACACACGGCTGCCATACGCCACAACTTTCTCAATACCATCAACATTTTGCGACAAGACTGCGCCTATGCCCGTGGCACTGGCATCCGTGTCAAGAATAAACATTTTCGTGAACTCAGGATATCCAAGCAGCGGCGCGTCCACCAAAGCGGCCCGCAGTGCCTCGAACGAACGTTGTTCTTCGTCCCCCCACCGAAAACTTCATGCCCTTACCAGGTAGCGTGTGCAGCGGCCGCGCAATCGTGGCAAAATCTTTAACGAACCGTCGATAATACGACGCGAAGCCCACGAAGTTATGCACTTCAGCTACCATCTTTGGTACTGGCCACGTTCGCACGCAGCTCGTATTTTCCGGATCGGTGGCAACCCCTGATGCGCTAACAACGTGACCCAAATATTTAACAGACGTCCTCAGCAAAAGGCACTTTTGGGGCTTAAATTTTAAGTTAGCGCGTTGCACTCGGCCAAAGACGGCACGCAACCGCTGCAAATGTTCGTCAAAATCCTTACTGAAAGCTTTGTCGTCAAGATATATTAAGCACGATTCCCACTGCAGTCCGGACAACACGAGTTCCATTAATCGTTGGAAGGTGGCCGGCGCAGAGTGGAGCCCCATCGGGAGTATGTTGAATTGGAACAACCCTTGTGGTGTTCGAAAAGCAGTCTTTGGCTTAGACTCCTCGTCCAGGGGCAATTGCCAAAAGCCCGACAACAGATCGAGGGTCAAAAACATTTTTGCGCCGGACAGGGCGTCTAGTGAATCATCGATGCATGGGAGCAGGTATGCCTTCGCAACGGAAACCTTATTGAGTTTCCGATAGTCAACACAAAATCACATGGCCCCGTCGCGCTTCTTAATGAGTACAATGGGAGCTCCCCACGGGTTGGAGGAAGGAGAAATTATCTCCTGTTCTAACATCTCATCAACGGCTCACCGAATACAATCCTTCTTCAGCGGACTCACGCGATGGGTATTTAAGCGAATCGGGGGTGCATCCCCAGTATCAATGTGATGCTGCAACAAAGACGTACGACCAACATCATATTTGCCGGAACTAAAAACATCCTTAAACTCCACGAGCAGCCCATGGAGACGTGACCGCATATATAGATCTCGCAACCAGTCCGGATCATCTCCGTCCGATGGCAATGTATCATCTTGTCCCATTGCCAAACACTCCTCCCCCTCCGGAATCGGCGCTGCCGTCGCATGCGCTAGCGTGGTACCCTCCTGAACGACAACAGGCTCGTGCCCCGCATTTACAATTTGTATGAAGGGGTCGCAATTCGCTGGTACGATAGTTAAAGCCCCGACCAAAGCGGGCATGCACGATACCGCATTGGAGGGCGTCAGCAATATGCCCCCCCTTTGATCGTCCAAAGGCAAACGTTTTTTAAAGCGCAGTGGCACGAGCATCTGCGTGGCAGGTGGAACGCGAACGGTGCGGCTAACCACGGCCTGCACCACGGCGTTCGCCACCACGAATTTAGACGGAGTACCCAAGAAATTAATACATTTTCCAGATGGCAATTCCAAACACCCCTTTTCTATGGAAATTTTAAGCGACATCCTCTGTAAAAAATCTGTTCCCAGCAAACACGGCACCGCCAAGGCCGTGGAAACCAAAACATTTCCCGTTACGCACACCTCTCCAATCTGAATTGTCGCGACCATACGGCCCAAAATCCCGAGACTACCCCCATTTCCTGCTATGCACAGCCCGTCAACTGGTTCTAGGGCCTTGGGCGAAGTTGGCAACGAAGCCCCGGTATCGACAATGACCCTGACCATCACCCCTTGAATAAGCGCCATCACGTCCAACAAGCCCAGCGCAGCGCCCAAAACACGATGTACCAATGCGCCCCACACGTCCTGACTGTGCGAAATATACGAATGAGAGGTTATTGGGTGAGATGACGCAGATGGGTGATGTGGAAAAAGCAGCCATGTATTGAATGCATCGTGAGTTACCCAGACACCTCGGTTCGGGGGAAATCCTCGGTTGTAGCTGGTCGGTGCCCTTGGAAGGCCGCTCCTGCGCCGCCCGCAGTCGGGGGTGAGGTGTCCTCTCCATCCGCACTCGTAGCACGTCCGCTGCGTGCCACCTCCGTGCACTGCGGGACGACGTAGCATGTCCGCGTGTGGCAATCCGGCTGCCGCTGCAGACGGCGGCGTCTCCTCCACCTCCACCGTGCTCCCGGACGCGGTGGCGCTCATCATCAGAGGCTGTGCACCCGCCACCGCTGGCTCGTCGCGGAGATCCAGGTTGACTTGGATGTTCCTGGCGATCTGTAGAGACGATATATCGTCGTCGTTGCTGTCGGGTAGCGAAAGGACGACACGTAGCTCCTTCGCCAACTGTAAAAGCTTCTCCTGTAGCAAGGAGTCCAGGGCCTCCTAGTCCATCGCCGGGTATGCTGCCTGTGCGAGGGCCAACAGCGCACTGCAGAACGCGAGGGGGGATTCCATACCCTCCCGCTTCCTTTGTTGGAATCTACGTTTGGCGACCGACCGCGGCTCGTACACCTTCCGCATCGCCGCGAACGCCCCGTCCAGCGTCGATCGGACAGCGGCAGGAATTCCATTAAACGTCGCCAGCGAGTAGTCGTCGAGGGCAGTCGGCAGTGCCTGCAGCGCGTCGCTCTCAGTCCATTCGAGTGATTGATATGCCGCTCATAACCATCTCGTAAACGCTGTCAAATCGCCAACTTTGGCCTCAAAGCGCTGGACGTGAAGTCGCCGTCCCGCTGTCGATGGTGGTGCTCCATCGTCGTCCGATTCAGCTGGCCGTTCCCCGGAGGGTGCGGGTCCGTCGTCGGCGCATTCCAATGCCGCGGGAACAGCTGCAGGACGACTTTACACCGTCCATAGCACCCGCTCCGTCGTCATAAAGTGGTCAAATGACTCCGTTAATCTCACCAGCCTGGCCTCCCACTGGGCCATGAGGACTCTCCATTCATCCGTCGGCCCCGGGGTCTCGGCCCCGCTAGAGCCGCCATCCCGCTCTGCAGACACTTGCTCGACCAGGTCCTCCGGAGGAGTAACAGCCACTTGGCCGGACACGGGAATCGCGTCCACGTCGTTGCTGTCGTCGGACGAGTCCATCGGCACGTTCTTCCTCTTGGCCGATTTCTTCGACATGTCGGCGTGGTTTTGTAGTCACCTCTGACACCAAATTAGTGGTTGATTTCACTCGGACAACTTTTGTCTTTCTTCCAACACCACTTTATTTACAGTTCTCCACATGTCCTCAATGCTTCACAGTTCCCTTTCTTGCCACGGCTCGCTCGCCACGCCTCACTCGACTCGCCTTTGTCTCTCCAATCTCTACTTCTCCATCAGCTCCGATGTCACAGTGCTTTCCCCACTGCTGGCTGCTTCGTCTCTGCTCTCCGCTATCACTGTGCTCTCTCCACTGCTGGCTGCTTCGTTTCCACTCTCCGCTATCACTGTGCTCTCTCCACTGCTGGCTGCTTCGTCTCCGCTCTCTGCTATCACTGTGCTCTCTCCACTGCTGGCTGCTTCTCTCTGCTCTCCACTATCACTGTGCTCTCTCCACTGCTGGCTGCTTCGTCTCCGCACTCCGCTATCACTGTGCTCTCTCCACTGCTGGCTGTTTCTCTCTGCTCTCCGCTGTCCGCTATCACTGTGCTCTCTCCACTGCTGGCTGCTTCTCTCTGCTCTCCGCTATCACTGTGCTCTCTCCACTGCTGGCTGCTTCTCTCTGCTCTCCGCTATCACTGTGCTCTCTCTACTGCTGGCTGTCTTCACTTCAGCTCTTGCTTTCCTCTCTCGATTCGTGGCTGCCTTCACTTCAGCTCTGCTCCACGTCCTGCTTTGTCCAGCCCCTGAATCCAACTCCCTTCTCCTCGCGTCTCCCCAATTTATCCCCGCTCTCATTATTCTCCAATTAATTAACCCGCGTCCCAACGACGCTCCGCGTGCCCGTGCACCCATTACTTCTCCAGACTTTCCGACGCCACTTCAGCCCTGACAACACCAGCCAATCACAGCCGTCTCTGGCTCCCTAGCTTAATTTGCCTAATCATTACCTCATCGTCCCAACCATCGCACCTGGCTGTCCCAATATGACCCATACTGTCCTGCCCCCGTGCGATCTCACCATTTACCCCCATGCGCCTATTTATTCCACTACATATATAAGGGAAATTTGTGAATGTGTGTCTGTTCGAATTCTTCTTGGGTCTTTCAGTAAAGTCACGTAGAATGGAAATAAAATAAAACGTAATAAAATAAAATTCTCACGATCTTTCGGCCACAACACAAGAAGCCTTCTTCAGTTGAAGGAACAAAACTGTTGGGATGACAGCGCTTCAATGAACACTGCTAAGCTTGGCAGCGTCTTTTAAGCTGGGTAGGAGGAGCAGAGTGCCTTGACAAAGGAGTTTACACATCAACAGAAGAATTTAGCATTGAAGTAGCTGTGTTAATGTGTTGGATTAGCAGGGTGTTAAAGTCAGAAATTAGCATCTAACTGGGAGATTAGCATGATGTTAGTGTGAGGGATTAGCATGTAACTGGTCACGGAAGTAGCTATGTTAAAGTCAGAGTTTACATATCAACAGAGGCATTTAGTATATTGATGCTAAAGAACTGCAACTACCCAACTATCATACAATAAGCCGATTTGAAAGAACTAAGTATAAACTACATCAATATAATAAATGTACTCAATATATTCCTCAATAACTTGAGCTATTAACATAAAGTAACTCGGTATACACTACACTATATAATGAATACCATATAGTATACTGATAAAAAAACTCAAATATAAACTACATCAATGTTATCAATAAACTCAATATACTCTCCAATCATTCGAACAGAATTTCGATTTAAAGCTCCAATCATTGGAGACCCTGGCTGCTCTTGACATTCCCACGATGATGCTCACCAACCGCCTCTTCTGGCTGCCGAGCGCGGACATGCAGCCGTTCTCGAATATGCGTGCGTTGAACCACCACATATATAGATATATTTGCTAGTCTTAATGTAATACGTTAATATTATTTTGTTAGCTACATTCCTGTTAAATTGATTAAACAATGTATTTTGTAGTAAGTGGTATAGCTTATGGTCTAGTGGGCATGCTTTATGCCATATTCACTCCTTTCTATTGCTTAATGCATCAACTCAACCACTCTACTTGTTACGCGGCAGAAATGAGATGAGACAGTCATGGGAAGGATAGTCGTATTAACCAATGTGTACTGAGTTGTCCAGTACTCTTAAGTGAGTGCTCATCAATTCATATTTAAAAATGGATTGAGCTATGTCCATAAGAATGCTATAAAGTCCTGCAAAATGTTGATAAGAGTATTTCATTATAATTGCATTTTGATACAAAGGTGCACACTGAGTGCTTTTGCTGGAACTTGTGGATGCCAATTTAAAATGTATTTACGTTAACATTGGCACGAATTGCAGGGTACATTATAGGGCAGTGTGAGATAAACACTGCTCTTGCCTGAAACCACGTACTTGGACGGGAAGCAAGCGTTCTGCACGTAATTGTGACCGATAAAGCTTCTGGCCTTCGAGATTACCTTATGAAACCGTACATACCCCAGAACCGAGTTGTAAGAAGAATCGCAGATATTCAATGAACGACCGTCAAGACCAAGACGTCTTGAAAATGCTTTTTTGCATTTTGGTCAATCGCTGCCGTGTGTTTCAGAAGCTGTTATTGAACCTGCCAAAGTAATGGTGATCACCGAAGCTGCACATATCGCACGGCTGCAGGTGCACTCGGTAAGACCCATGGCAACTGTATACATCAAATGGCATCACTAATAACGACTACCATGGGACAAGGCGGGTTGCTGATGGATTTCGGTCAGATGACTCTGTGGTGCCACGACAACGAAGCCGCTCTGCCGAGGCCAGGGCCGCCGCTGTGCTGACGGTGCTGCTGCAGCGGGGAAGTCACCCAGCTCCCGTCACAGCGCTCTCCCCACCACCCCCCACATAAACACACGGACTGGCAGGCAGGTGGGGAGCGGGGCGGCGCAGGTTAACGGCCCTACCCACAATGCACCGCGAGTTTAACGGCCCTACCCATAATGCACCGCGAGTTTAACGGCCCTACCGATAATGCACCGCGAGTTTAACGGCTATATCCATAATGCACCGCAGTAGTAATCGGATTAGCCAGAGGTGAGCGGGGGGCGGCGGGTAAGCGTTCAAACCTGGGGATAAAAAGGGACGGGATGGGGAAGTAAGGGGCCTTTTTGCTTGGAACTTGGAGGAGGACGGAGGGCGATCATGCTGTTTCTCGACCGTCCGTGTGACGGGTTGCAGAACAGCCAGACTCCAGCCCCAGCCAAAGCTTGGTACAGCCGCGTCTCTCTCCAACCTTTCACACATCTGGGCCGAACCGTAAGTGAGAGAGGTAAGGCAAAGGGGGAGGTTCTAAGAGAGAGAGGGAGTGAATAGAGAGGGGACAAACCACTTGAGGATTAGACCGTAGAGAGATAGATTAGATCTGCCTGCTGGTCCGCACTGACACACGCAGTTTAGTTTGTTTATTCGTAGGTAATAAATCGTCAGTACAGTATAAACCGTGTCGTGTTGTCTCTGTGAGTGCGGAGAGGAGGGCGAGGTGTTGTGAGGCGGATCGCCGGGGTGCATTGTATCTACCTTCAGCTGTTCGGTGGAGTGCTCTTTTGTTTGAGCACGGGTGAGTAATTTTACCCACGTGTTTGCGCTCACATGGGCGGGTTCACTCGGGGCTCGACGCGAATGCCTGGGTAGCAGTAACGTGCTATCACCCTGGGAATTAAGGTACGGGTCCTTCGATCATTAAATTCACTAGTGCGGGGTGTGGTAAGCCTATGCATCGTGGTGCTGGTTGTAGTTCGCCCGCGCCAGTACGGGGGCGTGCAGGAGCAGCAGCACTCCCGGCACGCGCCGCACGTCTAGCGCGTAGAGATAAATTGGTGAGCGGGTATTCCGCAGCCTAATTAGTTGATTCCGAATGGCTGCGATGGTAAATAAAACAAGATTAAGCAATTCAAGCACGTGATGCTGCTGGCGGTGGTTACCGCATGTGTAGAGCTACGCCGTGAGGTACACGGGTACCCACGTGCATAATCATACAACGGTTGTTGTGGTAGTGGTAGATGTGGCTATCGTGGTGGTGGGCATTGTTGTTGGTGGCACGACTAGTGGTGCTCGTGCCGCGCCGCGGTCGCGCATCTTTACACGGCTAATTATAGCGCGAATCGTAGCGGACGAAGGGAGCGACGCGCGGGCAGCTGCCGCGCTATTTTTAGCTTGGGCACGTGGTGGCCAATAGGCACGGGTAACCGCGCGTGGCCGATTGTGGGCAGCGGCGTACCTGGGTACGCGTAGGGGAAATGCACGCGGGGAGTGTGTGTGAATAACCCGAGGTGGCCGAGAGCCAGCCAAGAGACGTGTCTCATAGGAGCCGAGCGGAGGCAGCGAGCTTGGAGCTGCGAACGGTAGCAACGAGGAGGGAAGAAGTGGAGGAGGAAGGGGGAGAGGAGATGAGGGGCAGCAGCCCCTACAACTCCCTAATCTTGCTTTGCCTTGCACCAATGCACAGCTTGACATGCTTCCGGATTAGCAAAGCAGATCAGGGATGAATACAAAGCTGACTTGAACATAACTGAAAACGTAAGCTGGCAAACAGAATGCAATCTGAGATCATGTGCAAACTTTTCTGAACAATGGGGCATACTCCGATGCATTTGTATGCAAAATACACAGCCAAGGTTCATGCAAAGTACAATGTGCCCAACGTAAAATATTATGGAGACTGTGGCGTAGCCCTAATTTTCATATCAAAATGTAGTCAACTGTGACATTCCATATTTCAATGAGTACCGTCTGCAGGAGCTCCTTGTATAGACTTTGTGTATTAACTAAAATGTCCCTATGAAGTTTGCATTAATGGTATGTGCTTTCGTGTTTGAATTGTTCCCTTTCAGACTGTTTTTCACACCATACTGCATGTTTGACACATTATTTGGGGATTAAATTTGTTTGTGAGTTTAATATCTGTGTAGTGTGTAACATACATGGAGGCGCACACACTATGAGTTGGAGGCAACACGTTCAATAAACAAACTATGAACACTCAGTCCGCTAGCTAGATGTGGCTATCTATCGCTATGTGCGTGTGAGTTAAACTAAATGAACGGGTCAACAGCACACATGCTACTCATTGGTTTTTTCGGTAAAGTCACGTATGTAGGAATACCATAAAATTATATTAAAATAAATCAATCACGACGTTTCGACCGCAACACAAGCGATTTTCATCAGGTGTAAGAAACAAATCACGGAGGTAAATACAACAAGAAGATGAGAGACAAGAATTCAACACACCCAAGAAAAAATATGTGATGCACAACCACAGGTCAACAACACAGTTAGACACCTGGCGGACCACAAATTTCAGAAGAGTGTTAAATTTCGTGTTTAACCTCTGGATTGAACATACCAGCATAGACAGAGTGAACAAATACGAGGTACAAGTCAGAAATACACATACAGAGACACCAAGAGGCAAGGACGGACAGAGAGGTAAGGTCAGATGAAACGGAAGCCTTAAATAAGAAGTGGTGGGGGGAGGGGCCAGAGAGAAAGGGCGGAGCAGGAGGAAGCACGGGCTGCTACGCAGCAGAGGCGGGGGGGAGGGGGGGCAGGAGCAAGTAAGGGGCACGCCACGTTTAGGACAGAATTGCAAAGGTAACTTCTACGTGATTTGTTTCTTACACCTGATGAAGATCGCTTGTGTTGCCGTCGAAACGTCGTGATTGATTTGTTTTAATATAATTTTATGGTATTCCTACATACGTGACTTTACCTAAAAAACCGAGTAATTTATGCAGTCACGAAAGCTTTAATTCTTTATTAGCACACATGCTGCTTGACCCACGAATCCCAGTCCAGACTGCACGATGAACGAGGAGCGAAGAACGAAGAGTGAAGAACTTCCAGTTCTTCCTCGCAGAATGTGCCCCAATCCCTGTCGGGGCTTCCCCTTTATTCCCCTGGCCATGACTTCGCCACATCCTCGGCCCTGAAGGCAGGGCTCTCGGCCTCCGTCACGTGTCCCTCCAGTACCCGGCGCTACAGTTTAGTGACAGTATATGTCACTACACCCCCCCCCCCACCCCTTTATAAAATCCAGCCGGCCTGGCTGTCAAACCCCCGAATTTAGAAGGGAAGAGAGAGAGAAGAAAAATTTACAACAAAAAAAACTCGTCAATAATTCTAGATTTAAAGCTTTCATGACTGCAAAGATCCATACTCTTTGGTTCTATTCAGTAAAGTCACGTAGGTAAAAAATAAAACAAAAATCACGACGTTTCAGCCACAACACAAGCGGCCGACTTAGCATGATGAAAGGTGTAGAGGTGGTGTACATGCGGGTGAACATGCCGGTTGGTGCGGGGGGGAGGGGGAGTTTACCTATTGGTGGTGTGAAAAGGGATTTTTTAAGAGCTGCGAAAGTTTGGGGTACCACTACTTGAAAAATATACTGTACCATTGAAAATTATTTTAATGTTTGGTTCGATTTAGAACATTTTTCCAATGGTTGCTTAATTTGAAACCATCTTCTTGGTTGAAATTGTGTCTGTGTATGTAGATCTGAATTGCCTCGTGAACAAATCTCTGATAAAAACCCGTGGGTTTGCAAAAAACCTTGGTATCAGAGAAAATGATATCGTGATCACCCACAGCGTTGTAACAGTGATCAGCTACGGCAGAAGAATTCGTTCTGCCGTGTTTCAAATCTGATATATGCTCGCGAATTCGGTCAGAGACATGTCGCTTTGTCTCCCCGATATAGCAATCACCGCAGGTACAACTCAATTTGTAAACCCCGGGGTAGTCAGGAATGACATACTTTATGGATGGGATCAGATCACGAATTTTGTGTACTGTATTGAACCGGACCTGGATCTTGTGTTTGTTTAGAATTTTGGAAATCTTTTTAGTAACGCCTGCTATATATGGTAGTGTGATGGTTTTGACCGGAGTATCAAGTGGTTGTTTCTGTATGGAGGGAGAAACAGCTTGGCGGATGGTACGGTCAGAGTATCCATTCCTTTTGAGGGCCAGGTGTACATGTTTTAATTCACTGGTCAGGTGGTGTTGGTCCGAAATGCAATGAGCCCTATGGAATAAAGTTTTGATGAGATAATTATTTTGGGCTGGGAGGTGGTGGGAATCAGGTTTCAAGTAGGAATCTGTGTGGGTGTGTTTCCTGTAGACAGAATGCCCCAATGAGCCATCAGGTCTCCTCTCAAACAGAACATCTAAGAATGGTAGCTTGCCATCTTTCTCCACTTCCATGGTGAATTTGATGGCGGGATGTCTGGAATTGATGTGGTGTAGGAACAGGTTCAGAGCTGGGAGGCCATGTGGCCAAATGACGAAAGTGTCATCCACATATCTCTTCCACAGGGAAGGTCTGAGGGTGGAAGTCTGGATGGCGTCTGATTCAAATTTCTCCATGAAAATATTGGCTATCACTGGTGACAAGGGGGATCCCATGGGGGTATCCTCATTTTGATGTAGAAGGATCCATTCCAAGTAAAGTAGGTATTGTTGAGGCAGTGCCTAACCAGTGCAGGTGTATCGGGGTCTAGGCCATGTTGGACCAAATTTTCAATTATTTCAATGGTATCAGGTACTGGGACCTTGGTGAACAAAGAGACCACATCGAAGCTAAGGATATCGTCAGGGGACAGTACAACGTCTTTGACCATAGAGACCAATTGGGCTGAGTTAAGTACTGCTGAGGCGGTCTTGCCAGTGAAAGGCAGCAAGGTATCTGACAGAAAACGGGCTAGTCTATAGGTAGGGGAGTTGATCGTGGATACGATGGGTCGTAGTGGGGTGCCTTCTTTATGAATCTTGGGAAGACCATAGAATCTAGGGGGTCTTGCAGCAGAAGGTTTTAGGGAGGGACGTTTAGTTGGGTCGATTAGGGAGGTCGAACTTGTGATGATCTTGTTGGTTTTTATCGCTAGGCTATTGGTAGGGTCATTTTTAATTTTTGAGTAACTTCCATCTTTCGATTTAAAGCTTCCGTGACTGCAATGATTCATCTTCTTTGGTTCTTTCGGTAAAGTCACGTAGAATGAGAATAAAATAATTAATTGATAAAATAACATAACACAATAATATTCTCACGAAGTTTCGGCCACAACACAAGCGGCCTTCATCAGGTGAAGGGACGAGACTGTCTGGTAGCACAGCGCTGGAGTGAAAGAGCCACGTTCAGATCACGGCCTTTAAGCTGTGTGAGAGGAACAAAGCGCCTTGACAAAGGAATTAGCATATAATTTAGCATTGAAATGGATGAATGATTAGCTTGTGACTGGTCACAGAAATAGCTATGTTAAAAGTTAAAGCATACACATCCGCAGAGGCACCCCTTGATAAAGGAATTAGCATAGAATTTAGCACTGAAATAGCTAAGTTAAAGCATACACATCCGCAGAGGCACCCCTTGACAAAGGAATTAGCATAGAATTTAGCATTGAAATAGCTGAGTGATTAGCTTGTAACTGGTCACAGAAATAGCTACGTTAAAGTCAGAGCATACACATTCACCGAGGCACTTAGTACAAATCAAACAGGAGAATTTAGCATTGAAATAACTAGGCAAATTTAGCATTGAAATAACTGAGTGATTAGCTAGTGACTGGTCACAGAAATGACTATGTTGAAGTCAAGGCCTACACATCTGAGCTATTCACAGTACTATATAGTGAACCAATAAAAAACTAAAATATAAATTACCTTAATGTTATCAATAAACTCTATATTCTCCAATCAGCTAAGCTACCAACAATAAGTCGTTATATATCACAATGCTATATGGCGAAAAAATGGGTGGATTCTTACCCTCAACTTTAGCACCACGGATAGCTACGGGCCCCGTTCAGACGGACGAGTTCATCCATGGTCGGAACAGAGGAGGGGGAGAGAGACAGCTGCGAGGCGCTATTATACTCCATGTTGTAAACCATACCATTAACCGTGGTGTGAGAGGTATTAAGAGTCAATGCTGGCGAAAGAGCTGCGGTCTGAAGGTCATCGTAAAAATACAATTAATTAAGAACAGAAATGGTTTAAAACATCTTTCCAGTGATTCATAGTCTTAGTTTTTTCGGTAAAGTCACGTTGAAGAGAAACAACAAAATAATAATATATATAAAACAATAAAAAATTCTCACGACGTTTCGACCATAACTCAAACGGTCATCTTCAGGTGTGTTGGTTCGCATGAATTTATTTAATTGCCCAAGTAGACGTTGCTCTCAGGGGCCTGGGTCACATCGCTGCAGACGTAGCAAGATCTGAAATCGCTGCAACCCTCAAAAACGCTAAGATGCCAGCTAGCAACCTCAGCAAAGATGAGCGTTTTGAATTATATAAATAAAAAAAGGAATGATACTGTAGTCCTCTCAGCTGACAAAGGCAATGCTACTGTCATCATGGATAAAATAGAATACAACAAAATTAAAGAATTACTCGACGATGGTAGTTATACAAAAATAAAAAGAGATCCCACCAACAGCCTCGTCACACAAACCAACAAAATAATTTCTGATTCAACCGCATTAATTGATCAATCTAAACAGTTTTCGTTGAAACCTGCTGCCAGGCCACCAAGATTATACGGCTTACCAAAAATACATAAAGTAGATACACCCCTTCGTCCCATAGTCTCTACTATCGGCTCCCCCACCTACAAACTAGCTCGTTTTTTGTCTGAAATCCTGCGTCCTTTCACTGGAAAGACCACCTCTGCGGTACAAAATTCTACTCACCTGGTATCGACAATCAAGGGTATTTCCCTGTCCCCAGACGACCTGCTTGTCAGTTTTGATGTAGTTTCCTTATTCACCAAGGTTCCTGTACCTGACACCATTGCAATCATTGAAGACTTGGTTCATCAAGGACTAAACACTGAGGTACCCCCCCTGGTGAGACACTGTTTAACCAATACATACTTCACTTGGAATGGAACTTTCTACAAACAAACTGAGGGCACCCCAATGGGCTCCCCCCTTTCTCCAGTTATAGCTAACATTTTCATGGAGAAATTTGAGACTGACGCCATCCAGACTGCCACTCTGCGCCCAACCTTATGGAAGAGGTACGTGGATGACACTTTTGTCATCTGGCCACATGGCCGGCCTGCTCTAGACCAATTCTTCGACCACATCAATTCCATACACCCAGCCATCAGATTTACCATGGAAGTCGAAATAGATGGCAAGATACCTTTTTTGGATGTCCTAATTAAAAAGAGACCTGATGGTTCAATGAGCCACTCTGTCTACAGGAAAGCTACCCATACGGATGCTTATCTGAAACCGGATTCCCACCACCATCCATCACAGAAGAATTCTCTCATCAAGACTCTGTATCATAGAGCCCAATGCATATCCGACCAGGAACACATAAGCAGTGAACTCAAGCACATACACTAAGCTCTTAGGGCTAATGGTTACTCCGACTATACAATCCGCAAAGCTATCACTCAAACCATGAAGAAGAACCCTCTTGAGGAGCCTTTCAAAACCATCACTTTACCCTACATTGCTGGGATCACAAAAAAGATCTCCAAAATCTTGAATAAACACAAGATCCAGGTCCGTTTCAACACATTACATAAAATCCGTGATCTGGTTCCATCTGTAAAAGATGTGATTCCGGACATACAATACCCTGGTGTCTACAAACTAAGTTGCCTCTGTGGTAGTAGTTACATTGGAGAAACCAAACGCCATGTCTCGGACCGCATTCGTGAACACAAAGCAGACCTTAAACACGGTAGGACCAACACCTCGGCCGTGGCAGATCATTGTTCTAATTCAGTAGGCTCACATGCCATTGACTTTTCCAAGACAGAGGTTCTTTGTAAGCCATCTGGCTTCCATGAGAGATTCGTTCATGAGGCTATCCACATATACAAGCACAGAGACAATTTCAACCGAGAAGATGGATTCTATCTTAGCAATCATTGGAAAGATTTGATAAACCATTTCAGGTCTTAATTGATTGTTCACGCTTACAGTGGCTTTCAGACAGCATACATTATAAAAAAATTTCGTCTCCCCCCTCCTCTTTTCAGAATATAGATGGACTAGTCCTGGGTAAACTGCCAAATCGTTGCACGTGGCGCTAACGTTTTTTATAAATAAATAAATGCGCCGTTTAAAAATAAATTTACGCGAACCAACACACCTGAAGACGACCGTTTGAGTTATGGTCGAAACGTGAGAATTTTTTATTGTTTTATATATTTTATTATTTTGTTGTTTCTCTTCAACGTGACTTTACCGAAAAAACTAAGAATATGAATTACTGCAGTCACGAAAGCTTTAAATCAAAATCTTTCCAGTGGTTACTAAGCCAGAATCCATCTTCTCGGTTGAAATTGTCTCTGTGCTTGTATATGTGAATGGCCTCATGAACGAATCTCTCATGGTAGCCGGTTGGTTTGCAAAGAACCTCCGTCTTGGAGAAGTCAATGTCATGTGAGCCCACTGAATTATGACAGTGATCTGCCACGGCAGAGGAGTTTGTCCTACCGTGTTTCAAGTCTGCTTTATGTTCGCGGATGCGGTCCGAGATATGTCGTTTGGTTTCTCCAATGTAGCTACTACCACAGAGGCACTTTAGTTTGTAAACGCCCGGGTACTGTATGTCTGGACCAGCATATTTTACAGATGGAACTAAATCACGAATTTTATGTACTGTGTTGAATCGGACCTGGATCTTGTGTTTATTCAGGATTTTGGAGATATTTTTAGTGACCCCTGCAATGTAGGGTAAGGTGATGGTTTTGAGTGACTCCACAAGAGGATCCTTCTTCATGACTGGAGTGATGGCTTTGCGGATTGTGTAGTCGGAGTAACCATTAGCCCTGAGAGCCTGGTGTACGTGCTTGAGTTCACTGGTAATGTGTTCCTGGTCGGAAATGCATTGGGCTCTATGGTATAGAGTCTTGATGAGGGAGTTCTTCTGGGATGGATGGTGGTGAGAATCCGGTTTCAAGTAAGCATCTGTATGGGTAGCTTTCCTGTAGACAGAGTGGCTCATTGAACCATCATGTCTCCTTTTAATTAAGACATCTCACACAGCTTAAAGGCCGTGATCTGAAAGTGGCTCTTTCACTCCAGCGCTGTCCTACCAGACAGTCTCGTCCCTTCACCTGATGAAGGCCGCTTGTGTTGTGGCCGAAACGTCGTGAGAATATTATTGTGTTATGTTATTTTATTTTATCAATTTATTATTTTATTCTCATTCTACGTGACTTTACCGAAAGAACCAAAGAAGAGGTAACTTCCATCGTTGAGCATATTCTGGATTTTGTTGTTGTATGAATCTGTATCCATAATTACAGTAGCGTTGCCTTTATCGGCTGAGAGGATGACTATATCACTTCTGGTTTCAAATTAAGCAACCATTGGAAAGATGTTCTAAATCGAACCAAACATTAAACTAATTTTCAATGGTACAGTATATTTTTTAAGTAGTGGTACCACAAACTTTCGCAGCTCTTAAAAATTCCCTTTTCACACCATCAATAGGTAAACTCCCCCTCCCCCCCGCACCAATCGGCATGTTCACCCGCATGTACACCACCTCTACACCTTTCATCATGCTAAGTCGGCCAATCAAATGCTATTTTTTATGCTAATTCCTTTGTCAAGGCACCTTGTTTCCTCGCACACAGCTTAAAGGTCGCGGTCTGAGCGTGGCTGTGTTTCACTCCAGCGCTGTCCTCGAGACAGCCTGTGTTGTGGCCGAAACGTCGTGATTTTTGTTGTTTATTTTTTACCTACGTGACTTTACCGAATAGAACCAAAGAGTATAAACTCCTCAACATTTGCGCACAGCCAACACGGCTGAACATGCCAGCTGTGAAGGGGGTGGTGGGGGCTCTAAAACCCAGCACTCTAAAAGCACCAAATGCTTATTGTGGCGTTGCCAACCAGAACGTCAAAGTGGTGACAAGCAGGCACTGCGAGCGCGCCAACCAACATAAGGCACGACGAGAGCGCCAACTACCAAATATTTCAGTTGGCTCGTCGATAGCGAAATCCCCCGTATGTAATATATATAGCATACTTCCCAACAAGCAACAAACTTGACATTTGGCATGTGGGTAGCTTCTAGACTGTACACAATGCAAAAGTTATACAAATAGACTTTGGGTTTTTTTTTTGGGGGGGGGGGGCGTAATAATACATGTAATATATTGCACGGCAAGTGAGCGGTGACATCACATCTGTGATGTCACCCGCATGCGGCAGCGTTATGCAGTGTGCCTGCTGACGTCACGCATCTCCCCCCACCCTCCGTGTAGGCCCTGTAATCCCGCACATATGCGCAGTATAGCTGTCTAGATTTTCTAAGTCAACGCAACTATTTACAGCTCTCTTAAATATAAAGCAGAAAATACATCTGTTTGCGTGAAGCAGCAAACACTCTCGAACGCTGACCTCTGACGTCATGAAATTTGCACAGCTTATGCTGACTGGATTTCTAAGGAAATACGACTATTTTCAGCTCACCACGTCATTCCCTTCCCGAGTTGCCTAAATCGGCCTTACGTATAAGTGGGTTAAGGTTGAATTTCCTTCAGTGAAATCATCCGATTTAAGTTTGATTTGTTTTGGATTTTTTCTTTCTTGCAAGCATCAATTTTTTTCAGGGTTATCCAGTGACATATTAGGGAATATGAAATTCATCCAAGACAAGAATCCAAGTCCCGGGCAAAACCGGGTAGTAAAGCTAGTCTATATATATATAAAAAAGGGAAATTTGTGCCTGTGTTTCTGTTCGAATTCTTCTTGGTTCTTTCGGTAAAGTCACGTAGAATGGAAATAAAATAATAAAAATAAAACATAATAAAATAAAATTATCACGATGTTTCAGCCACAACACAAGTAACCTTCTTCAGGTGAAGGAACAGAACTGTTGGGACGACAGCGCTTCAATGAACACTGCTAAGCTTGGCAGCGTCTTTTAAGCTGGGTGGGAGGAGCAGTGCGCCTTGACAAAGGAGTTTACATATCAACAGAAGAATTTAGCATTGAAGTAGCTGTGTTAATGTGTTGGATTAGCAGGGTGTTAAAGTCAGAAATTAGCATCTAACTGGGAGATTAGCATGATGTTAGTGTGCGGGATTAGCATGTAACTGGTCACGGAAGTAGCTATGTTAAAGTCAGAGTTTACATATCAACAGAGGCATTTAGTATATTGACGCTAAAGAACTGCAACTACCCAACTATCATACAATAAGCCGATGTGAAAGAACTAAGTATAAACAACATCAATATAATACATGTACTCAATATATTCTTCAATAAGTTGAGCTAAAGTAACTGGGTATACACTACACTACATAATGAATGCCATATAGTAAACTGATAAAAAAACTAAAATATAAACTACATCAATGTTATCAATAAACTCACTATACTCTCCAATGATTGGAGCTTTAAATCGAAATTCTGTTCGAATGATTGGAGAGTATATTGAGTTTTTTTTTGGTAACATTGATGTAGTTTATATTTTAGTTTTTTTTATTAGTTTACTATATGGTATTCATTATATAGTGTAGTGTATACCCAGTAACTTTATGTTAATAGCTCAACTTATTGAATAATATATTGAGTACATTTATTATATTCATATAGTTTATACTTACAGTGAGGTAAAAAAGTATTTGATCCCCCGCTGATTTTGTACGTTGGCCCACTGACAAAGAAATGATCAGTCTATAATTTTAATGGTAGGTTTATTTGAACAGTGAGATACAGAATAACAACAAAAAAATCCAGAAAAACGCATGTCAAAAATGTTATTTGACCCCCTCACAATCAGAAAGATTTCTGGCTCCCAGGTGTCTTTTATACAGGTAACGAGCTGAGATTAGGCGCACATTCTTAAAGGGAGTGCTCCTAATCTCAGCTTGTTACCTGTGTAGTGGATAATTTCACTCGGACAACTTTTGTCTTTCTTCCAACACCACTTTATTTATAGTTCTCCACAGGTCCTCAATGCTTCAGTTCCCTTGCTTGACAGGACTCGCTCGCCGCCTTTGTCTCTCTAATCTCTACTTCTCTGTCAGCTCCGATGTCACAGTGCTTTCCCCACTGCTGGCTGCTTCGTTTCCACTCTCTGCTATCACTGTGCTCTCTCCACTGCTGGCTGCTTCGTTTCCACTCTGTGCTATCACTGTGCTCTCTTCACTGCAGGCTGCTTCGTCTCCGCTCTCACTGTGCTCTCCCCACTGCTGGCTGCTTCGTCTCCGCTCTCCGCTATCACTGTGCTCTCTCCACTGCTGGCTACTTCTCTCTGCTCTCCGCTCTCCCTGTGCTCTCTCCACTGCTGGCTGCTTCATCTCTGCTCTCCGCTATCACTGTGCTCTCTCCACTGCTGGCTGCTTCGTCTCTGCTCTCCGCTCTCACTGTGCTCTCTCCACTGCTGGCTGCTTCCACTTCAGCTCCTACTTTCCTCTCTCCACTGCTGGCTGCCTTCACTTCACCTCCTGCTTTCCTCTCTCCACTGCTGGCTGCCTTCACTTCAGCTCTGCTCCACGTCCTGCTTCGTCCAGCCCCCGAATCCAACTCCCCTTTCTCCTCGTGTCTCCCCAATTTATCCCCGCTCTCATTACTCTACAATTAATTAACCCGCGTCCCAACGACGCTCCGCGTGCCAGTGCACCTGTTACTTCTCCAGACTTTAAGACGCCACTTCAGCCCTGACAACAACACCAGCCAATCACAGCCGTCTCTGGCTCCCTAGCTTAATTGGCCTAATTATTACCTCATAGTCCCAACCATGGCACCTCGCTGTCCCAATATGACCCATGCTGTCTTGCCCCCACGCGCCTATTTATTCCACTACATCTGTATAGAAGGCACCTGTCCACAGAAGCACTCAATCAATCAGATGCCAAACTCTCCACTATGACCAAGACCAAAGAGCTCTCCAAGGATGTCAGGGACAAGATTGTAGACCTACACAAGGCTGGAATGGGCTACAAGATCATTGCAAAACAGCTTGGTGAGAAGGTGACAACAGTTGGTGCGATTATTCACAAATGGAAGAAACACAAAAGAACTGTCAATCTCCCTCGGCCTGGGGCTCCATGCAATATCTCACCTTGTGGAGTTGAAAATGATCATGAGAACGGTGAGGTAACAGCCCAGAACTACACGGGAGGATCTTGTCAATGATCTCAAGGCAGCTGGGACCATAGTCACCAAGAAAACAATTGGTAACACACTACGCCATGAAGGACTGAAATCCTGCAGCGCCCGCAAGGTCCCCCTGCTCAAGAAAGCACATATACATGCCTGTCTGAAGTTTGCCAATGAACATCTGAATGATTCAGAGGACAACTGGGTGAAAGTGTTGTGGTCAGATGAAACCAAAATGGAGCTCTTTGGCATCAACTCAACTCGCCGTGTTTGGAGCAGGAGGAATGCTGCCTATGACCCCAAGAACACCATCCCCACTGTCAAACATGGAGGTGGAAACATTATGCTTTGGGGGTGTTTTTCTGTTAAGGGGACAGGACAACTTCACCGCATCAAAGGGACGATGGACGGGGCCATGTACCATGAAATCTTGGGTGATAACCTCCTTCCCTCAGCCAGGGCATTGAAAATGTGTCGTGGATGGGTATTCCAGCATGACAATGACCCAAAACACATGGCCAAGGCAACAAAGGAGTGGCTCAAGAAGAAGCACATTAAGGTCCTGGAGTGGCCTAGCCAGTCTCCAGACCTTAATCCCATATAAATCTGTGGAGTGAGCTGAAGGTTCGAGTTGCCAAACGTCAGCCTCGAAACCTTAATGACTTGGAGAAGATTTGCAAAGAGGAGTGAGACAAAATCCCTCCTGAGATGTGTGCAAACCTGGTGGCCAACTACAAGAAGTGTCTGACCTCTGTGATTGCCAACAAGGGTTTTGCCACCAAGTAGTAAGTCATGTTTTGCAGAGGGGTCAAATACTTATTTCCCTCATTAAAATGCAAATCAATTTATAACATTTTTTACATGCGTTTTTCTGGATTTTTTTGTTGTTATTCTGTCTCTGACTGTTCAAATAAACCTACCATTAAAATTATAGACTGATCATTTCTTGGTCAGTGGGCAAACGTACAAAATCAGCAGGGGATCAAATACTTTTTTCCCTCACTGTACACCTTCCTAGTGTAGGGTGATGATAGTAATAACACTAATTTATCAGTGTTGATATTTAACTGTCAATTTGCAAGCTAGCTGCTGTGAAGAATGTAACTGCTGCATACTTCCAAACGGTGGCAATGAAATCAGTGTTCAGGGCAGGTTGCTGATGGATCTAGGTGAAATGATTCCCAAATCTTGCTTTGCCTTGCACAGCTTGACATGCTTCCACATTTGCAAAGCAGACCAGTGATAAATACAAAGCCGACTTAAACATAACTGAAAAAGTGAGCTGGTAAACAGAATACAATCTGAGATCACATGCAGACTGTTGTGAACAATGGAACATACTCCAAAGCATTTGTATGCAAAATACATACCGAAGCATGTTGCGCCAGACAGTCAGGACTCATTTCATACTGGGGAAACAAATAATCCGACCAGCGAACCGAATTATTAGAACTTATATTTAAAGAATGCCAGTGCCATCGCTACCGACGACCACCCAAAGGGCAACCCAGCAGCTGCTAGGTTTTAGCAGTCCAGGTGGGGGCATGTTGCTATGTGTAATCCTAATCGAGTAATTTGGAGGTGATTTTTATGGATTGGGGATGTTTGGTCGATACCAGTTGGGTTGCCTCAGTCGAGAATAGAACCCAGGCCGTTCTTGCTGTGAGGCACGAGTGTTAACCACTCTGCCACCAACTCTGTCGCCCGATTCTGTGTTGTCTATTACGGAGTTTTTGCTTTGAACTTTGACCCATATCTAACAGAGAGGTGTCCTTGCCAATGTAAGCTTGTTCCCGGACACACTGAAGTTAGGTGTGGACACGGGGTGACAGCCAATATTAATCAATAAAGGCAGTGAAAATAAAAACGCAGGCAGGAGAATGGAGAAGACCTGAAGGGATCTTTGTGCAGGGAAAAAAGGAAGGGCTGAGTTGAACTTTGGAAGTTCCAAAGACTTTCATGCTGGCCTTTATAGGTGCTCGCTCACAGCACTTATCCCACGAGTCTAATAATATTATACGGGGGAGCTTTGTGTGTTTGTGGTGACTTAAATCCCGACCAGAGGACTGTGTCGTGTGTACTGTCAACTACAAACATCTTCCAGTTCAGCATTGGTTCAAGCGGGCCAGACTGCTGATGAGGCACTGCATGTTGAAACCGCTCTAAAATGTTTGTGTTCAACCAATTCTGCTGAAACTATGCGCTACTAGAAGTTTGTACAACTGACGGCATGTGCAAAAAATTGTTTTAGTTTTACGTGAAGGGACAGATATGTGGCAGGGCAGTCTTGTGGAGGTATATACAGTATTCTGCTTGGTTTTAAAGTAAGGTTCGGAAAATTAAAACGTTTGAAAGTCCCTGTGACCTCTAACACTTCTGAAGAGCCCGTATGACTATTGTAATGATTACGGACGCCGAGGAGAGAGTCACGGAGCAGGCAAAGCTGGTGGTTAGGTAAGAGACTACCGTATCCTCTCGTTTCATGAGACTGGCTCTACGAAAACCTTTTTAATGATTTACCTTAAATAAATACGTAAATAAGCTACTACATACGTTAAAATTATATCATAGCTTTATCTCATCACATTACCTCATCACTTTATCTCTCATCACTTTCTCTCTCGTGTACAGTTCCAGATGCGATTCGCGGATAACGAGGGAATTCTGCACAACGTGACTCGGTTGCCCACAATTCAATGTGATATCAACATTTGGGGCTGTCCATAAATGACGTCACGCGATTTTTGACCCCCCCCCTTCGTCACAAAAAGTCAGACCCCCCTCAAATATGACGTCACAGCTCTTCCCCCCCCCCAAAAAAAAATGCTGCAAATCGCTTTAAATATTGCCATTGTAGTGCGTATTTAATGTGGCGCTGCACTCTGATGTTGTAGGAGAAAACATTTATTAAAACGTCTATTTAATTAAGTATAAAGTGTTGTTTATATTTATTTAAAGTTGCGCATTTTGATGCGACGTCACATTTCTCAACCCCCCCTCGTCACAAACGTCTGACCCCCATCCCCCCCAGGTGCGTCACGTCATTTATGGACGGCACCTTTTACAGTTTTACTTTCACTATAACTGAGCTTATTTAGCAGTAATACGTTTTGATTGTTGTAGGGTTTGCAAATTAAAAAGAAACTGGTCATGATGAAACATTTTAAGAATGTAATTCTCATTAAGTCCCCATCTTGTAAACAAGTTCAGTCTCCACCTCTTATCCATCTCCCTGGCCTACGTGCTATGAAGGGCCATTGCCCGAAACGTCGCCTATTATTTAGTTTTCTCATTACCACTGTTATTAAACGTATTTTAATTATATACAGTACATGTTTTACAAATGACCACGGTCGGAACCAAACTCTCGTAACTTCGGAACCTTTGTGAGTCAGCAGCGCGTTTCCAGGGGGGGATGGGTGGCGGCACATTTGCAGCAGTGTAACCACGTATTTTGCGTCCGCGGTCAAAGTTCACGGGCTTCTCCCTCCGGGTGGAAGCCGAGAGCGGAACACGTGGGTAGGGGGAGGGTCACACAGCTCCACGCACCCCGCCACACGGGCTGGACTCTCACACGACGACCTCGCCAATCTCGTCAAGGAGCGTAAACTATCACGCGAACTCTGCTCATCCTCGCAGGAGCAGCGTATTTTGGCGAACCATCGAACAATGACGGATACCGCATCGCGCGTTTTCAGATGCGCTGCTGGGGCTGTCTGGAACGCTCTTCCGATATTATGAAGCCACTGGGAGCTATGCACTTTTAACCCATCTAGATTGACAACTCATTTCTTGAGAACTGCTTTTTGTGTTTAGCTGTCCTTCCCCCGCACCTCCGATTAGCAAGGTTGGCGACGTACGATGAGAAAGAAGTTCAACATCTTGCCAGTCCGTCTCAGTATTCGATCACTACTATCACGGTTACTCTACCAGTAAATTTAATTCGTAGATTCCTCCACCCGTGTTAAAGAATCGATCTCTACCACACTTTTCTCTCATCCACACTGCGTTCAGTCCCTTTAAGGCAACAGCAACATACGTACTCACCCCACTAATCACACTACAGGTCACAACAATTCACCCACTTACCACACTGGAGGTCACAACTTGCCCGCTCACCACGCTGCAGGGCACCTCATTACTCTTTCTGCTTCTTCCCTAGCATTGCTCCACTCTGGAATTCCCTCCCATCTTTTCCCAAGCGCTTAAAAAAAACACTTCTCAATTCAAGAAAGTATTACACATTTATATATTGCAACGTTATTGCTGTTGGTTTATGACCGCTTGAGGTTTTGAGCCTTTCAGCCTGTACTCAGCAACTGCGTTAAAAATATACTTTTGTTACACTAATGATTGTACTCTCACATGACTAGATATACACTTCGGGATCAGCTACTCAGGCAGACGTCAGACAGACCCTGCACACGCGCAGTCACTATCCACACAGACAGCAGTAGGGGTACGTTCTGTTAGCGAGTACCGATTAAGGCTCCCCGCCACACGCAGGCATGATTCGCCGCGCCCCGTGGGCTCGACTCCTGGCCGCCTGCACGAGGTCTCGGGGTGAATCCTTTGGCAGACACGTCAAACTGTTGAGACCCAACCCAGGACCCATTCACGCGATTTGTCAATTGCCAGGCTGGCGTGGACTTGCTAGGGGACCTCATAGTGGTGGTGGTGGTGGTCATGGTCGTGATGCTGGTGGAGGTGATGTTGACGCGGAGGAGTGTGAGGAGGAGCCGATGTGGGAGGAGCTAGAGAAAGATGTCGAAGCGTTCTTCGTGGCGGGAGAGCGCCGCGAGATGGACGTGATGATCGTTCACCCCGTGGTGCGAGAGCGAGGAGTCAGCCCTCACGAGGGTGAGTACCCAAACAACAGCGCCCTGTGGCGGCAGGACCTTCGAGCACGATGCCTCTTGAGACTTTGATTGTGGGCGTCGTTTCAGTGTGCATCAATCCTCCAGCGAGTTGGTAGGGCACCCAAGTGGATTTTAAATCCAACTGGTGGAGCTCTGCGTGGCATCGCCCCGTGGTGTGGATAGAGAGAGATTTGTATTCTCCTTCGCCCTCCACTTGAATCCAAAATGTGGAAATTGTCCAAACATTCTGATGCATATTCTTAGTTTTTTCGGTAAAGTCACGTTGAAGAGAAACAACAAAATAAATATAAAACAATAAAAAATTCTCACGACGTTTCGACCATAACTCAAACGGTCGAAACGTCGTGAGAATTTTTTATTGTTTTATATATATTTTGTTATTTTGTTGTTTCTCTTCAACGTGACTTTACCGAAAAAACTAAGAATATGAATTACTGCAGTCACGAAAGCTTTAAATCAAAATTCTGATGCATGTTTCGAGAATACGGATCTTGTGGATAAACGGAATTAATAAACATTTAAGTTCATAAAGGTTTTTAGGTTTAATTGCGTAAGTATAAATGTGTCGTAACCCTTCACCCAACACAGCCAGTAAGGTTTGTCACGTAAACAACTCGCCAATTAGTTACTACTTTAGCCCACATTGAAGTGTCTCCCTATTCAAACTAGCGCCTTGGAAATTCCACGTGCCTATGGTAGGAACAGGTTCTCCCCATGAGCTACTGGCCATGGAGATTTAACCATCACGCTTGTTAGTGGGGGAGGACCCAGGACTGCTAGCACCCATATCTAGCAGGGTCCTTGCTTATAAATATCTGGAAGTTCAGCATTGGTTCAAGCAAGCCCGACTGCTGATGAGATACTGAACGTCAATACCGGTGCAAAGAGTACTTGTATTAAGCATTTCCAGGAGGCCATGTGGCCAATAGGGTGCGTAAAAAATATTTTGGATTTGTATGGGGGAAGGACAGATATGGGAAGGGGGCACGTTGCCTGGTTATTTTTTTTTTTACCCAAATGCGTGCCGTGTCCTGAATTCCCCTGTTCCCTGTTTTCCATCTCCCTGATTGCCCCGTGCAGCTGAGGTCCTGGTGAGCGAGGCGATGGCTCTGGTGGGGACTCTGCCGGGCTGGGCGGTGCGCGACTGCGTGCTCCTGCGCTCGCGAAACCCGGGCTCCAAATTCGTGTTTGGCAAAGGCAACTTTAAAACCCTCACTGGTGAGTGGAGGGTCCCAATTCACGCACGCTGACACGGCACAAAGCCGCATCCTCTATCCGGTGCCAAAACCCGAGGGGTCCCATCCGGCAAAGGCCTCCCCCGTGAGTTCCCTTCCCATGCCCAAGTCTCGACAGGAACTATTGAAGGCAAAGTACAGAAAAACGCAGTGTGTGCAATTGCGGCATTGTGCATGCTACATGTATCCTCCCTTAGGCGAGCGCACACACATGCGCAAAATCACCTCATTTTCGAATAACAAAATAAATACCAACTCAAACCTTGACTCATGTTGTCTGCAGAAAGCACATTTATTAAGATTAATTTGCCACTCACCTATTAAGAAAACTGAAAAGTTAGAGTGATTGCCAATTATTTGTCTATTATGTGGGTTTAATCTGAGGTTTTTTTCCTCTTACAGTGTCGGCTAATTTCTGGTTAAGAGGGAGATCTGATGGAAGGGTAATGGGATGATTTGTGGATGAGCCTGGCCACCTCAGTGGTTTAAGCAGCATGCGGCCAATTACAAACCCTTTCTCCCCGTACAGGTTGTCAAAGCTAGCATTAAATAAAAAAACAACAATCCCACAAAATAATTTACAGAGCGGTATCATTAGATTTGGAAATTGGTATGCAGTAAAAGTTATTACAAATGAGTGGCCTGCTGTATGTGTTTGGCAAGCGGGCATTGGGTGTACGTCAGAAAAGTTGGATGGAACCCATGCTGAGGTGTGACCAGTGTGGAAGAGTAGGACAAATTTGCTCTTGAGGCGTTCTCTAGAGCTCTATTGGAGGCCATTCTGCCAGCAGTTTCGTGAGCAATACATTGCATGGCTGCACCTTTGCCTTCTGTACATCTTGAGGTGTGATGGCATTTTGACGCTGTATACATCCACGTTACGGTTGTGAATGATTTGTTTGATAGACCTATTGTTCTTAACTCCAGGGCATCTTTCAGAGCCCTTTACACGCGATGAGCGACTTATATCTGAACACATCTCAAAGGTTACCCCTAGTGGCAGATGTCCCTGTGTGGCACAAGGTGACTGCGTGGCACGAGGTGACCTTCACCTTCCAGCAGGCAGTGATTGCTGCTGTGTGTAATTCTAGTTGAGTGATCATACTGTTTGTGTGTGTGTGAGAGAGAGTGTGTGTGCTGTTAGGCAAGAAGCGTTGGCGTAGCGATTAGTACGCTGCGCCATGAACCCGGCAAACCGGGTTCGATTCCTGCTCACGGTCAACACCAGTGATGATTATCTGAACCGTTCCTGGGCCTTCCCTAGGTCAATTCAAATGAGTACCTGGTGTGGTGTGCAAACATCGCCACTAGAGAGACAAAGGCGGCCGGGCGTGGTGCTGGCCACCCACCCCCTCGTGTGCCATTCTGACCTTAGGTGCAATGTAACAGCACTTGCCCCGACGGTCTGTTATAGGCTATCGGGGGGGATATTTGTCTTTGTGTGCCACTAGACAAGGTGCGAGCATCTCCTCGCCTCTCGGCCGTCTTCGTGAACATGGAGCGACTCACTGTGGCGCAGGAGGTGAGCGGTGGAGTGTGAAGGTTGACCGCGGTGCACACGAGTCGCCCCCTGGGCGTAACCCGACGCGTGAGCTGGTGACCGTGCGTTGAGCCGTGTAGAGCTGGCCGATCTTCGTGGTCGCGACCCAAGGGATCCGAGGGATTGCGAGGCTGGTTAAGACCATGGGGCCGATTTTACCTTGGATCGTGACCGTGAGGTCTCCCATGATCTTCTTTGAGACCACAAGGGTGGGCGGAGCTGGGGAGGCGGGGGGGGGCCTTGCCACAGCTGCCCCCCAAAATGGCCTCGCAGCCCTGGCTAATGATGGGAATTTCTGGGCCATAACATAAACACAAATGACATACCCTCTAATGTTCTCCTAACCTCCCAGACCGCACCCCTAACCGATCTGGCTCTCACGGTGGTGTGCGCCTTTTCCTCCTGCTTATGGTGCAGCGAACTGCACCCCCTTGTGTGCCGGACTGGCCTTCATAGATGCTGCTGCTGACGAACAGCACTTGCCCCAACAGTCTGTTAAGGATCTAGATTTGAAGTTTTCGTGACTGCAGGGATGCATACTCTTTGGTTCTTTCGGTAAAGTCACGTAGGTATAAAATAAAATAACTTAAATCACGACGTTTCGGGAGCAACACAAGCGTCCGTCATCAGGTGGGACAACCACAATTACCCACTTCAGCAATTGTTTCTTGCTGTGGTTGTCCCACCTGATGATGGACGCTTGTGTTGCGCCCGAAACATCGTGATTTAATTTATTTTATTTTATACCTACGTGACTTTACTGAAAAAAAACAAAGAGTCTGTTAAGGCTATACAGGGGATCTTTGTCTTTGTGTGCTGTTAGGTGGGGAGCAGTGACGTAGCGGATAGCGTGTTGCGCTATGAACGCGGCAACCCGGGTTCGATTCCCCGCTCACGGTCAACACAGGTGACGATTATCTGAACATGGGGGACTATTGTCATTGTTTGCTCACAGATATGCCTGGAGGAGGCATGGGGCCTGCCTGTGCTGGACCGCTACTCGCTTGTACTCCGCATCTTCCAACTGCACGCGCGGACACGCGAGGCCAAACTACAGATCGCCCTGGCCAGCATCCCCCTCATGCGGCAAGCAGAACCATTAGCAACATTGTGATCGTAATTACGAGGGTTAACCATAATTAATTATTAATATGTACATATTTATACTTACGTCGTGTCTTTCGTATTTACATAATAGAGATGTTTTGGGTTAGATCGCGCAAATATATAAATGTGTCGTTAAAACCCGCCACTACACGACACAGCCAACTATTGGCATGCTCTTTGTAAACAGAACATGCCAATTTGTCACTTGTACAACACACCGGTGTGTTGGAGAGCCAAGCCACAACATTTACGTGTTAAATAATTCGTAATTGTTGTCATGTCTCGGGTGGAGCATCCAGTTCTTCCCTTGCCGTACCTGATACAGTTCAGAGTGAAGCACCGTCAGGGTGACTCACAATCCAGAACTCACCAATGGAAACCTCATTTGCCAGTAACAAAATGTGATAATTGTTTTTTTACCCTTTTATCTGGCAACAAAACTGACACCTTTTTTACAAGGAGTCATGTTTACATTGACCACAATACCTGCGGTCGGAACGCAAACAAAAAACAACAACTCTGATAATGTATGCACTGTCCTTTAAATTGATTGGTCCACACCCGAGACAGCTTTGTTCAGAGCCTCGTCTCACATGGTGTTGGACCAGAAGACGCCAAAAGGTGCACAACTCAAAGGCAATGCACCATCAGAGTATGAGAGCTCGGGTTAAGCATTTACACCATTGGAAACCTCATTTGCCAGCTCTCATACTCTGATGGTGCATTGCCTTTGAGTTGTGCGCCTTTTGGCGTCTTCTGGTCCAACACCATGTGAGACGAGGCTCTAAAGAAAGCTGTCTCGGGTGTAGACCAATCAATTTAAAGGACAGTGCATACATTATCAGAGTTGTTTTTTGTTTGCGTTCCGACCACAGGTATTGTGGTCAATGTAAACATGACTCCTTGTTAAAAAGGTGTCAGTTTTGTTGCCAGATAAAAGGGTAAAAAAACAATTATCATATTTTGTTACTGGCAAATGAGGTTTCCATTGGTGTAAATGCTTACCCCGAGCTCTCATACTCTGATGGTGCATTGCCTTTGAGTTGTGCGCCTTTTGGCGTCTTCTGGTCAAACACCATGTGAGACGAGGCTCTAAAGAAGCTGTCTCGGGTGTGGACCAATCAATTTAAAGGACAGTGCATACATTATCAGAGTTGTTTTTTGTTTGCGTTCCGACCGCAGGTATTGTGGTCAATGTAAACATGACTCCTTGTAAAAAAGGTGTCAGTTTTGTTGCCAGATAAAATGGTAAAAAAACAAATATCAGATCCAGAACTCGCCAACTCACTCCAGTTGCTCGCTGGCGGTCAGTCGTCTCCGTATCGTGCTTCTATCGTTACTACTGTGGTTACCTGCTCCTGCAAACTTCACTGGTTTATTTCATGCTGAGGAGATGGTCTGCCGGACTGACTGCTTCATCTCATCCACACCGTGTTCTACCACCACACTGCAGGTCATCACAACACGCGCACACTCATCTCACCCACTCACTCAAATACCCACCTGCTCACCCATTCACTGTATCCACTCACCTGTTTACTCACCACACTGCAGGTCAAAACAACACACACACACTCACCCGCTCACTGGCTTGCTCATGCATTGAATTATCCACTCACATACCCACCTGCTCACCCATTAACAGCATCCACTCACCCATTAACTCACCACACTGCAGGTCATAGCAACACATGCACACTCATCTACTCACTAGCTCGTTCACACATTGAATTACTCACCCACTCATGAACCCACCTGCTCACCCATACATTACGTGCACTCACCCAGTTATTCACCACACTGCAGGTCACAACAACGCACACACACACTCATCCACTCACTGGCTCGCTCAAGCATTTACTCACTCACTAACGTACCCACCTGCTCACCCATTCACTGCATCCACTCACCGATTCACTCACCAAATTGCTGGTCACAACAACACATGCACACTTATCCACTCACTCATCAACTCACCCACACCACACTGCAGACCACAACACTTCTCTTTCTGCTTCTTGCCTCGCACTGCTGCAGATTGGAATTCTCTCTTTGCCATCTCACCTTTCACCCAAGTTCTTATAGAAAATAACCTTGCTCAGTTAATGAAACCTGTTTCACTCTTATCTATTATTACCTTAAATAACATTGTTTGTTGCTGGCTACTAGACGCTTTTGGCTTTTGGGCCTGTGCTAAGCAACTGGGTAAAAACTAATTTTTATTTTTCATTTGACTTGTAGATCTCGTATGCGAAAGGAGCATAAACATCTAGACCAGCAAGGAGGAGGATCGCGGTATTTGAAAGGCCCAGGTGAGAACCGCGACGCATACCTCCCTCACATGTGCTTTGCTGCTTGTCAGCACGGTATTAGATTCATACCCATTGGGTGGATTCGTGGCGCAGTGGTTTTGGACCGTCACAACAAGGTAACGAGTTTTGGGAGCTTGGCAGTGAGGGTTTAGAGACTGTGAGTTCCAGGCAGTCGTCGGTCCCCTCCCCTGTCACCAGGAGGCCTTACCTGGTAGGATAAAAATAGTTTAGTTTTTTTTGTATATATATTTTTTGAAAAGTTATTTATTTACCTTTCCTATAGTTTGAACTCCTATCGTGTTTTTGTATTTGTTGTAATGTTGTGAAGCCCGTGCCCCTAACTGGATATCTGTGAAAAAGAGCTTTATAGCTCATGGGATTCCTCCTCATGATCGTGAGGATGACGATTGCTATATCCCAGCCAACAGCTTGCGGCTGAGAGAGAGCTCAGCGGCACTCCCCGTGTTTTTGACGCGTCCGGGCGTGCATCTGCGTCTGCGCTGCCAGGGGAGACGGCGCTGGAAACGCAGCGCCGCGTGCTGGAGCAGCGTGAGCAGCGGCTGCGGCGTGCGCTCGGCACTGTAGCACGCAAGCGCAGCCTTCTGCGCAGCCAGCGCAGCCGGGCAGAGCTGCCCGTCGTGGCGCTGGTCGGCTACACCAACTCTGGTGAGTCTACTGCTCGCCCATTTCGGTCAGTCCACCGCTCGCCCACTCCAGTGAGTCCACTGTACAGTGGCTTTTGGCTAACCATCGAACAAAGACGGTCACCGCATCGCACGCTTTCAGATGCGCTTCTGCGGCCGTCTGGAATGCTTTTCCTTCCAATATTAGTAAGACATTGGAGCTATTAACTCTTAAATCATCTAGGTTGAGCATTTATTTCCTCATAACTGCTTTTTGTGTATAGTTGTCCTGCACCTCCGATTAACACGGTTGGCTACATACGGTCTCACAAGACTCCCATTCACTCTCCTGCACTCCCCTGCAACTCGCTCCCCTCGTGCCTGTGCCCCTACCGTCTGTGATCCCAGGCAAGACGACGTTGGCACGTGCCCTGACACACGACCTATCGCTGGAGCCACACGACGCAGTGTTCGCGACGCTGGATGTGACAGCACACGCGGGTCTCCTGCCGGGCCGCACCACGGCTCTCTACGTGGACACCGTGGGCTTCCTCTCGCGCCTGCCCCATGGCCTCGTCCACGCATTCTCCGCCACCCTCGAGGACGTCCTGCACTCGGTGCGCGGGCGGGTGGGTGGGTGAGTGAGGGGGTGGGTAGGTGGGTGGATGGGTGGGTGAGGGGGTGAGTGGATGGGTGAGGGGGTGGGTGGATGGGTGAGGGTGTGGGTGGATCGGTGAGGGGGTGGGTGGATGGGTGAGGGGGTGGGTGGGTGGGTCGGCGTGCACGCGGGTGGGTGAGTGGGTGAGTAGGTGGGTGGGTGAGTGGGAGGGTGGGTGGGTGAGTGAGTGAGGGGGTGGGTGGGTGAGGGGGTGGATGGGTGGGTGGGTGGGTCGGCGTGCATGCGGGTGGGCCGGCGTGCATGCGGGTGGGCCGGCGTGCGTGCGGGTGGGTGGATGAGTGGGTGGGTGAGTTCATGGGTGAGTTCGTGGGTAAGTGGATTTGTGTGGGAGCGGTAGTGTAGCGGTTAGCGTGCTACGAACCCAGCGACCCGAGTTCGATTCGCTTTCACGGCCATCATCGGTGATGAAATATCTGAATCCGTCCTTGAACTCCCCAAAATAAACTCAGCCTCATATGAGTAGCTGGGGCAGTGTGTAAATATCAGCATTGGGAAGACAAAGGTGGTCAGGTGTGGTGTTGAACCGTTACATCCCTCATAGATGCTTGCGAATAGAACTTGCTTCAACAATCTGTTTAAGTCTTTTACAGGGGTTCTTTCTCAGTGGATAAATGGGTGTATGGATGAGCGGGTGTGTGGTCTCCTGTTTGGGTAGTATGGTGGATAGGTGAATGTGTGAATTATATTGATGGTAAGTTAATTGGTTGGGTGGGTTTGTGGATGGATGATGGCTATTGGATGGTTGGGTTGGTCAGTGGTCGGGTCGGTGTGTGTATGTTTGTGATAGTGGAGAAGTTTCTGTACCTTACCAGTGTGCATAATTGGTAGCCGAGATCTCACTCTGAATCAGTCAAGCGGCATCATCTTTTCTTCAACTGCATAACAATATGTGTGGAAGCTACCTGGCCTATCGCTCCAGTTTATGCACCCTATTTTCTATGACTACGAAGCGTGGAGCCCTTTAAAGGAACATCTACACACAGGATGGTCTGTCTGTGATCCATCCTGTGTGTAACCAGACTGGATTGTGGGAAGAGCTCGCAGATCCTTGAAATATCTGGACACAGTCCTGCCAGTGAACTCCTGCAGGCTAAGCTGCGTTGGGTGAGTCATGTAGCCAGCATTCCCAGCCACCTCATGTCCTTGCAGCTTCTGTTTGGCCTGATAGAGGGGCTTAAACAGGTGTGGCATGGGCTAGATCTGGTCCAGGAGTATATGAAGCTGATTAGTCTCGCTAATTTACTGGTACCAGCTGTGTCAATATCGGCCTCTGTGAAGGATGCTTCTAGGCAATTGGAGGCAGTCGCCCTCCAACAACGGAGGGCAGAGGAGCGACGCTCACAACAACGAGCAGAGCGCCGGGTTGTTAAAGCACAGCAAGTTGGCACAGTAGGGAGCACAGGTGGTGCATCAGCCAGTCATCTCAGTCAGTTGACCCGTGGCACCTGGGTCTGCCCCGTGACCACCTGCCATCAGGCGTTCAACACTTCACGTGGCACAAGGTGCATATAGCCTGGCACAAGCGTTGTGGTGACGTCACCGCCACTTAGCGGCGAATGGCGGTTGTTGTTGTGAGACAGGCGGCCGGGCATGGTACTGGCCACCCACCCCCTCGTGTGCCATGCCGGCCTTTATAGGTACTCGTGAACAACACTTTCCCCAACAGTCTGTTAAGGCTATTCGGGGGGTATTTGTATTTTGTGACTTTGAGATGGAGCGGTGGCACAGTGGTTAGCACACAGCGCTGCGGAGCCTGGCGACCTCCTCAAGACCAACAACTGACAATTAATTGAATTAGTCCTGTACCTACCCTAGGTCATCTCAGCCATACATGACTACCTGCTGTGGTGTGGAAACATTGGCACTCGGGAGGCAAAGGTGGCCGGGCACGGTTTTGTCCAACGACCCATTCATGTGCCGTGCCGGCCTTCATATGTGCTTGCTTACAGCGCACTTTCCCTCAGCAGTCTATAGGGTGATCTTTGTTGTGTGTGTATGTATGTACGTTGAACTTCTTTTGCACCGTACGTAGCCAACCATTCTATTCGAAGTTGCGGGGGAAAGGACAACTAGCTAAGCACAGTTCAAATTAAATGAGTTTTCAAACTGGAGCATTCCAGATGGCCGCAGACGCACATTAGAAAGCGCGCGATGCAGTGACCGTCTTTGTTCGACGGCCACTGTGAAGATGACCAGAGTTTGCGTGGTGTTCATTGATGAGATCAGCAAGGTATTGTGGTTCATTGGTGGCAAGCATTTTGTGTGTGATGAGTGTAACCTAATGATGTATTTGTTCAGCAAACTGAAGCCATTACAGCTTGGCGAGCACTGGACGAACATGGTCAGATCTTGCAGTACCAAAGAATGTTGTACACGTTGCAGCTAGCGAATGTTTTTTGCCAGACGTCCCGTAGTGAGTTTCAATAATCGAGCCTTGTCCATACTATGCTACGTGCCATCGTCTCGGCTATGTCACGACTCAAGAGTGGTTGAATGTGTCGTAGAGCCCTGATATGAAAATTGCAGGACTTGACTATATATTGTGATTAAACAACATTTTCTCTTCGAGTATGGTGACAATGAGCAGAAAACGGAATCCTGGAGTCTGCAACCGCCACACCTGTGTGTGTGTGTGCAGGACGTGATCGTGCATGTGCGAGACATCAGCAACACGGACACGGAGAGGCAGAGGGACACGGTGCTCCATGTGCTCGCCCAACTTGGCCTCTCGGAGGCCGCGCGCTCTCGCATCCTCGAGGTTCACAACAAAATCGACCTCATGCCGCAGTGAGGGTCCAGCAGTGCATGTACACAAGTACCTCGTGTATGTGCGATGTGTGTGTGTGTGGAGCGGTTTGAAAAATCTGTACACATTCCCATTCGGGAGTTACTCCGGCAGGCAAGGCACATAGCCTAAATGCACAGCCACCGCATGCCCAAGCAGCTTTTGTTTGGCCGGATAGAGGGGGCTAAATGGGCACGACACAGGCTGGAGAAGAGAAAGACTTTTGCGGAACGGGAGGATGTGGAGCTACGTGGTCTTGCTGAAGACTGGTACCAGCGGTGTCAAGATCGACCTCTATGGAAGAGGCTCGTGACGGACGCTACTGGGCAGTTCGAGGCAGTCGCCCTACAAAAATAGCTGAGGGCAGACGAGTGATGCTCACAGAAATGAGCTACATAGCTCAGTGGACCTTACCTGGTTAATTAGAAATAGTTTAGTACTCTTTGGTTCTTTCGGTAAAGTCACGTAGAAAATAAAATCAAATAATAACAGAATACGACACCCCACCTGGCTGACCACGCTCAGCCAGGTAGGGTGTTGGCTGTTGTGTTGTCCGGCTCTCTGTCTTGTGTTGCATTGTGTTTCTAAGTTTACTATGTTTTTTATCTCATTCATTCTTACCTGATGACGGTTGCTTGTGTTGCAATCGAAAGGTCGTATTCTATTATTATTTGATTTGATTTTCTATGTGACTTTACTGAACGAACCAAAGAGAAATTTCTGCAGTCACGAAAGCTTTGAATTTAATAGGTTAGTAGTTTAGCTTTTCCCCAACATGTTGGGTTACAAGCCACGTGCAACAGGGTCACAAGCACCTGGCGTTGGGGGAGGAGTGGTATCAGGTGCAATGGCCTTTTTACATTAACTCTGTCCCCTACGATCTCCCCCCACCCGTGTACCCCCTGTGACCCCAGAAGGGAGCTGTCTGCTGGGGTTGGGGTTCAGGTGTCCGCGCTGCACGAATGGGGTCTGGAGGAGCTCAAGGAGCGAGTACAGGAGGCTGTGCTCATTGCAACAAATAAGGCCGTCATGGAACTCAGCATTCCACTGGAAGGGGAGCATCTGGCGTGAGTGTGTGTGGTGTGTATCTTTGGGGTGCAGTCGTGTAGTGATTAGCACACTGCGCTACGAACCCGGTGGCCCGAGTTCGATTTACACTCACGGTCTCCACCAGTGACGATTATCTAAACTGGTCCTGGCCCTCCCCTAGGTCGACTCAGCCTAAATTGAGTACCTGGTGCGGTGTGTAAACATCACTACCAGGGAGACAAAGGCGGCCAGGTGTGGTGCTGGCCACCCACCCTCGCAAACAGCACTTGCCCCAACAGTCTGTTAAGGCTATATGGGGGATCTTTGTCTTTATTTCTGGTGTGCATCGTGTGGTGTCTATCGTTCACCGCTTTTTGCAGAGGTTCGCAGTTCGAACCCGGCAGCTGGGGCCTAAGTGCAGAAAATGCTTGTAAACCTCCAGAACGCTGCAGCTGTAGTAGCCTCTGAAGACATGCTGGATTCAAAATAAATAAGGACTTGGTACGACGGACCCGAAGTACAGTTGTGATACTTATCGATGAATGGACTTCAAGCTCATTCCGGTAACCACAGTCGCAGTCGATGAGCAGCCGTCTTCACTTGCCTGTAGGAGTCGTGCCACACAATTCTCACTGATCAATGTTAACAGTGAGGTGCTACAGCGACACAGCCACACTCCAGCAGCCGGCGGCTTGACGAACAATGGTCCCCGTCACGGTGATGAGGCAGTCATGTTCCGTTAATGACGACATAGCAGCAATGGCGGCGCTGTCAGCGCTGAACTCTGTTGAAGTGCAGCAACGATCTCCTCATGGATGTAGACTGCGCAGCACTCGCTCTCCATGTTGGGTGACAGCTTCACATATATATTCACTGTGATGAGAGTCCACAGACTTGCAATTATGAAGTCGCTATTTAGCTTGTGCTGATTACGGCTTGTGACGTGATTCGCAAAGTTCAGTGAAATTGGGTATCCTCTCTTTGTGGATCTTCTCCTTGAGGCATACTTATCTCCACTCATTCTCAAACACTTTCTTTATGTTCTTGTCTCACCCGTGTCAGACCAGAGAACGCCAAAAGAACCATGCATATATTATCAGAGCATGTTTGTTTGCATGTTTTGCCACGAGTACGTGTGGTTAATGCAGACTTGATTCCTTGCACCTCCTGTATTATTACCAGAAAGGGTAAAACTTGTTCTTGTTTTGCATACTTCGATACTGGCAAAAAGGTCACATAGACTCTTTACACATCGAGGCTTCAGCAATGGCAGATCTTCAAATCTCCTTCTAAACAACGCCACAGCTGTATTAGTTCAGCTTCTCAACTCCTGAAGCTCATCGAAAGCTCACTGCTATTAACTTACGACACCTTTGTTACAGCTTATCTGTCTTCTGCTTATCCACTGCCTTCCACTAGCACATCCAGTGGGGTGGCTCTTTGTCTTTGTGATGGCATAAGGGCCACGTATCATGATTGGGGTGGCTGTCCAATCTTCTTTCGTGTGGCATTTTTGGGGCTTGCAACATATTACAAATTGATGTCGAGATTTGATATACATTCAACTGCTACAGGAGTAGCCGCGTGGATTTGTATCAGAACTCCATTGAATGATTTGATTGGGCAGTTGTTCACGATATATTGCACGGCCTTAGATGTCGCACCACCACAGTCGCAAACTGGACTCTCGTGAATTTTCCATTATGGAGAAAGTATCCACTTCCATCGAGTGTCTGGATCCAATTCAAAGAGGACCAGGATCTTCCTCGATAGGTTAGATCCTGGTTGGAGGATTGTGGGGTCCCTGACGATGGATTTCTGCAGCAGGTTGGTGTTTTTTGCCCCAGGCTTCCCTCCATCATGCTTCAGTGGTCTTGTTATCATGGAGGTTCTTTGCATATTGCCAGAAAGGTTTTCTGGATTTGAGCCACCTCTGCGTTAGTTGCAAGGAGATGTCCTCGTTTCATTGAGGAATTGGTCCAACAAGGATTGAATGCTGATGTACTTGCCCTGGTGAGACACTGCCTCACCAATACATGCTTCATCAGGAATGGAAGATTTTACAAACAAACTGAAGGCACCCTAATGGGTTCTCCCTTATCTCCGGTTATAGACAATATTTTTATGGAAAAATTTGAGGAAGCCATCCAGGCATCCACTCTACGCCCGTCCTTGTGGAAGAGGTACAGGGATGACACGTTTATCATCTGGGCACATGGCCGACCGGCTCTGAACCAATTCCTCAATCACATCAATTCCATACACCCAGCCATCACATTCACCATGGAGGTAAAAAAGGATGGCATGCTACCTTTCTTGGATATCCTAATCAAAAAGAGACCTGATGGCTCAATGAGTCATTATGTCTACAGGAAAGTAACCCATACTGACGCCTACCTAAAACCTGATTTCCACCACCACCCATCCCAGAATAATTCCCTTATAAAAACGCTACACCATAGAGCTCAATGTATCTCCGATCATGAACATCTAACCAGTGAACTCAAACACGTACACCAAGCTCTCAAGGCGAATGGATACTCTTGACTACACAATCCGCAAAGCCATCACCCCAACTGTGAGAAAGGAGCCATCTGAGGATCCAATCAAAACCATCACCTTGCAATACATAGCAGGGGTAACCAAAAAGATTTCCAAAATCATGAACAAACACAAGTTCCAGGTCCGATTTAACACAGTACGTAAAATTCGTGATCTCATCCCATCTTTTTAAGGACAAGATTCCTGACATGCAATGTCCCGGCATCTACAAACTAAGCTGTATCTGCGGCAGCAGTTACATTGGGGAAATTAAGCGACATGTCTCGGACCGTGTTCGTGAGCATGAGGCAGATTTGAAACACGGTAGGACCAATACTTCTGCCGTGGCTGATCATTATTTTAATGCAGCTGGCTCACACGAAATGTATTTCTTTAAGATGGTGGTACTTTGCAAGCCTACTGGCTATCAACAAAGACTAGTTCATGAAGCCATCCATATTTATAGACACAGACACAATTTCAACCGAGGGGATGGTTATAAGCTCAGCAATCATTGGAAAGATGTCATAACCACTTTGGGTCATGACTTGATTTGTGTTTTCTTATCAACCTCCATCATCAACAGTGTGGGTGTATGGAGCGAGGTGCAATGCTTTGATTGGTGTAGACCTACTGCCGGTGTCGGAGCTTTCTCCTACATTAACATTAGCTGCCCCGCCCATCTCTAAACCTTTGTAATGACAGAGCGACATCTACTGGTTGGAAAAGGGAAGCACGGGTACAGCCACCACTATAAACATCCAATCCCAAAGGGAGAGGTATCTGGGCCAAAGGTAAAGGGCGGGGCTGGCTGAGATACTCCGGCAACTGGCTAGAAGGTTCCACAAGAGGGCATGGCCGGAGGCGAAGCCTAGCCACGCCTGCGGCAATATAAGCGGAGGCGGAGGAGGACTCGTGGTCGGTGTGGGGAGCCTTAGGTCCAGACTGCGTTGCTGCTCACCGTCATCTCTCTCCGTCGTCGGCCACGTGGCAGATCTCCTGCGAAGTCCCATCACCCTCAAGGGTACGCCGTCAACCAGCGGCGAGGCCGGGAGTGGGCAGACGGAACCACGCTGTGGGACCAACCACGTGTAAATTGTAGGGATGCTAATATCTACGTGTGTACTCGGAGAACAATGAGGATAAGGTTGGCCTGTGGTGTGCCCGAATGTGAATAAAGAGGAGAGTATCCTCTACAAGACGTCGCGGAAGTCGCTCATTACACCTTATAAACAGCTTGCCGTCAGAGGCCAACCTCCCTGTTCCTGATGACGACCACTGACTTCATTGAAAGAACCATAGAGTATGAATTCCTGCATTCACGAAAGTCTTAAGTAAAAAATGTCCTTGTTATAAGGTTTGGATTTCTGATGGCCTCACGGTACTCCCACACACCCGCGGCATCGCGGCGGAGCTGCGGAGGAGTGATGTTTGGGAGGACCGGAAGTCATGGCAGCGGTGTGCTCTTTAGCGTCCCTGAGATGATCCTCATGTTTGCATTTAGTTGTGTATCCACCAGCTTCGTGTGCACGGTTTTGCTCAAGGCTGCGGTGCGATATTCTGCTGCAGAGAAGACTAGTGCTGTGTTGGCCGTCTGGAGCATTTGCTTGACATGTTGTTCTAGCCAGTTTATGTACAAGATTAACTCGTGATTTTGTTTGTTCAATGACTGTCCAATGACACGAGCTATCACACTCGGCCGACGTGAATCTCCACGCGGTGCCGTAGCCACCGCTGGTCCGCCCACACTTTAATGGTGGCATGCGTGTATATTCTAACATCATGAATTGACCACTGTATACGGATTATGTATTTACATTCTGATCTTTTCCATGAGTAATAGAAATCCCCTCTAGTTTTGTGAGATAATGGAGAGAGAGATACTTTACCAATGTAATTGGACCTCCACAGCTTGGACATCAACCTGTTCTCCTTCAGAGACGAGGGTAGTTTATGTTTTGCCTCGTGTGCCACTGCGCGTGCGGAGCAGCTGATCAGTAAAATTAGCACCTGGAGGAGGGAGGGAATCTCTCCAGCACATTGAGCCAACCTCAAGGCCTTTTTACAGGGTTCTCATTATGAGACCTCCTTTGCCAGTAACAAGATATAGAAATAGGTTTTACCTTTTTAACTGGCACAAAAACTGACACCTTTATTCAAGGCATCATGTTTACAATAACCACAACACAAGCAGTCAAAATGCAAACAAAAGAGACAACTCTGATAATAATATTGTTCAATAGCTGTCAAGTCAAGTTTAACTCCTGTCTGTAGTGCCAAATTCATTTCGATTAATATATTTGCTAAACAAACACCACAGCAATGAACGCATTATTATACTCGACTAACGTGTTCAATGGTATGCCCACGACACCCCTGGTCATTACTGCTGCGTTGTGTATTAACCGTGACGTTCTGTGCGCCGTCGGCCTGAATGGGCACGTTAAAGATCCCGCGATGGAATTCGCCATTGTGTGCTGGCGTCATTGTCCAAATTTGAAAAATGACATCCCAAATTACTCAATGGGAATTACACGTAGCAACATCGCCCCCTACTGTGAAACTACTGCAGACTATGTATGTGAAATATGTCACCTTCGTGATGATGTCCGTGCATTACAAGAATGATAGTGCCAAATGCCAAATGTACTAAAGTATTGTCAATTATTGTGTGCTGTGTGTATAGGGATCGGGAGTGCAGCGGTTAGTACGCTACGCTAAGAACCCGATGACTAGAATTAATTTCCTGCTCACGGCCAACACCAGTGACGATTATCTGAACCAGTCCTGGGCCTCCCCTAGGTCGACTCAACCTCAAACGAGTACCTGGTGCGGTGTGTAAGCATTGTTACGAGGGAGACAAAGGTGACGGGGCATGGTGCTGGCCACCCACCCCCTCGTGTGCCATGCTGACTTTCATCGGTGCCTGATAACAGCACTTGCTCCAACAGTCTGTCAAAGACCATATGGGGGATCTTTGTTTGTGCGTGAGTGGTTGAGTGGGTGAACATGCAAACTGTGTTAGTCGGATCGATCCCACGACCTGTATACCAGGCGAGGCAGTGAACATCACGCCACCGGGCGCCTTTATAGTCCTCACCAACAGCCCTTACCTCAGCAGCCTGAAAAGGCTACATGGGGGATCTCTGTCTTTCTGTGCGTGCGTGAGCAGCTGGCTGTACCGCGAGGCCGCGGTTCAGGATGTGCGAGTGATCCCCGAGTCATCCACCGCCCACGTCTCTGTCATCATCAGCCAGGCGGCCCTCGGAAAGTTCTACAAACGCTTTGGTCGCTCATCGTGACAATTCAACCCCAGCGTGACCGTCCAGTCCCCCAACAAACAGGTCAACAGGTTACCAGGTTACAGTGATCACCTGCTCAAATGAGCATTGAGGTGGTTGGTCATCCCTCACTGAGCCAGTGGTGAAATGCCACTTTCTTATGGCAGGGGGCAAGTATATCCAAGATCAATGCTATGAGAGAACGTACATGGAAAGTTCATGAATATAAATTTATTTCAAATTCTTGAAATTTGGGGACTTCTGCTCCCCCTTGGGACGTTTCTATATCCGGCTCTGGGGTGTGTTTTCTCTATAGGACGATCACTGCTGACTTTACCATGAAGTAACAATTTTTTTCGACCCTGGAGTGATGATGGGTTTGTGACACGATGCAGTCAGGCTTTTTTTATTTTATCAGGAGATGAACTAAACCCATTGAGATGCTCGAAACATCATTGCTTCTTTAGCACGATGACCTTGTGCCAATATGTAATACAAATTGCAAAACAACTGGAAAAAAAACAATAGAAACTGGATAAAACAAACAATATCAAGGCGATTAACAAAGTAGCCAGAAAAAACTGGTTTCCAGAATGTAAAGTAACCAACATGAAAGTTTCACAATATGATTTTCACTGATGGTAACAAAAACAAGCGAGTGATGTCTACTCCAATGAGCATCGAGGCATTGGTGCTCATCTCTTGTAATTAGCACTGAGCCAGTATTAGAAATTACACATTACCATAGCGGGGGCGAGTCTCTCCATAGGAAAATCACTGCTGACTTAACCATGAAGGGGTACTCATTTTGACGACCGCTCTCTATAATTTAGAGCCGCTCTCTATAATTGAGTCTCCGGTGCTACAGCGGACGTCACTGCACCTATGAGACCAGGTCACGCGCATGCGTGTGTACCAACCTCAGTGTACCGACCTTGGATTTAAAGTATATTTGTTTAACCAGATATCTCAACGACACCAGGATACATCATTTTTAAGAGTGATCTGGGTCATCAAAAGGACAAAAGTAATGCAATTCAAACAAGGTGCAGCAAGAAATCAAACAAATCGGAGCAGAAAAAAAGAAATCAGCAAAAACAGCATTACAGAATTGTAAATTAAGCATAGAAACATTCAACAACATTACCCGTGCTGAGATGTAATCCCACAGCAAGACATCAACATCACTTATCAGTAATCGGCGTCATTGTGGAGTACAAAGATAACGATCCACCGTACAACCTTAGGGGCCGTCCATAAATGACGTCACGCGATTTTTGACGATTTTGACCCCCCCCCCCTTCGTCACACTGCGTCACAAAAATCAGACCCCCCCTCAAATATGACGTCACAAAACTCTGCCCCCCTCAAATATGACGTCACAAAGCTCTGCCCCCCCCATTTTTTTACATGCTTCAAATCGCTTTAAACTATTGTCATTGTAGTGCGTATTTAATGTGGCGCTGCACTTTGATGTTGGAGAAAACATTTATTAAAAAGTCTTTAAGTAGAACGTGTCTATATTTATTTAAAGTTGCGCATTTTGATGTGACGTCTCATTTCTCAACCCCCCCTCCCGTCACACATCGTCACAAATGTCTGACCCCCCCCAGGTGCGTGACGTCATTTATGGACGGCCCCTTAACAGACCGTTCAGGCAAGTGCTGTTAGCACCTATGAAGCCCGGTACGGCACACGAGGGGGTGGGTGGCCAGCACCACGCCCGACCGCCTTTGTCTCCCTCATGGCGATGTTTACAAGCCAGGTCCTCATTTGAGGCTGAGTCAACCTAGAGGAGGCTCAGGACTGGTTCAGATATTCGTCACTGGTGTTGGCCGTCAGTGGGAGCTAAACTCGGGTTGCCAGGTTTGTAGCGAGGCTCGCTAACCACAAGCAACAATACAAGCGGAGACAATTTTCTCCCGATATCTGTTCCACAAAGTGTATTTTTACACATCCCATCAATCACACAGCCTTCTGGGATTGCATCTTAGCAACATTGGTGCAACATTCATTGGCTCATCAGCAGAGAGCCAGGCTTGCTTAAACACAATATGAGTTTATGTATCGAGTTGACACATTGGCTTGCAGAATAAAATTGAACGGTGACCTGAGATCTTTGGCAATAAAATGAAAAAAATATACTGTATTTCATGTTGATCATTCTGGGGTCTTTCTGAGCTTGGAGGGCCTCCGTCATTGGGGTAAAACTGGATGTCACCGCTGCAGTGCCAGTGATATGCGCGTGAGACTTCACCCAGAAAACAGATCGCTCTGGGCACTTTCTCAATCTATAAAAGGTTTTTGTACACGCATCCTATCAGCCACACATGCTTCCTGGAGTGCATCATTTCAGCTGCGTTGGTTCAACACAAGCAAACCCGATTTCGACATTCAGTGCCTCAACACCAGTCAGGGTTGCTTGAATCAAGGATGTGGGTCCTCGTTCGTTGCAAAAATATAAAAATAATGTCATGGTAGTTTCATGAAATAGCATTGCAGGGGCGGCGTGATATGAACTACCTCGCCTGGTATGCAGGAGGTCGTGGATTCGATCCCGACCCTGACGCCTGCTGTATATATGGAGTTTTCTCTCCCAATGGTCGCGTGGATTTTTTTCCGAATCCTCCGGGTTTTCCCTCCAAATTTAGAATCAACATCACGCGTTTAGAGTATTTGGTTGATATACATTTCCACGCGATAAGTCACTACGTTGAGCTATCATTTGTGATAGCCAGGTCGCTTGTGAAAAAGAGCTAGATAGCTCGGTGGGGCCTTATCTGGTCAACTAAAAACAGTAGTTAATGTTTTATAGTTTCTGAATGTATCATCCAGCAGTGGATTATCACAACACGTGACGTCACCAGCCGCGTGGCATTCCCGGCGGGTGACGTCACGAGTCTCTACGTCACACCCGGAACCCGGGGGTAGGCTGCGCGGATTCCTGGTTCGACTCTCGCCGCGCTCCGCGCTGTCTCAGCGCTGTCTCCGCAGGGCTCCTAGAAGCGCCGGCATGGAGGTGAGCTGCAGATTTATCACCTCACGCCGCCTCACCACCACCAACCTTCACCGCCCGGGCTCGCTTCTCCACGCACCTTGTGAACGCAAGGGCCTAGGGATTCCTGGATAGCCTCGACGTTTCCTAGATTCGCGGCCGAGATAGAGGGCGCGGTGGTCGGGCGGGATGAGGGCGGGGGGGCGTAAGTCCCGCAGTTTGTTTTGAGGGTTTTTGTTCAAATGTGCTTGGATTGATATCATAAAGTGCCGTCGTTTGAACACAAGCAAACTCTATTCGCTGTTTCGACATCCAGCGTCTCGGCAGAGTGGGGCTTATATTCTTGGTTCTTTCGGTAAAGTCACGTTGAAGGGAAACAATAAAATAATAAAATATATATAAAACAATAAAATTCTCACGACGTTTCGACTGCAACACAAGCAGTCATCATCAGGTGTGAAAACCAACGGCAAGAACATTTGAAAGAAGTTGCGGTTTGTATTTATTTATTTTTAAGCGTTAGCACCACGGAGAGCGATTTCACAGTTTAGAAGGACGAGTCCGTCTATGTTCGTAAATGAGGAGGGGGGAGACGAAAAATAATGTATGCTGTCTGAAAGACACCGTAAGCGTGAACAATCAATTAAGACCTGAAATGGTTTATCAAATCCTTCCAATAATTGCTAAGCCAGAATCCATCTTCTCGGTTGAAATTGTCTCTGTGTTTGTATCTCTCATGGTAGCCAGATGGCTTCCAAAGAACCTCTGTTTTGGAGAAATCAATGTCATGTGAACCTACTGAATTATAACAGTGATCTGCAACGGCCGAGGTGTTGGTCCTACCGTGTTTAAGGTCTGCTTTGTGTTCACGAATGCGGTCCGAGACATGTCGTTTGATTTATTTCTCCAATGTAACTACTACCACAGAGGCAACTTAGTTTGTAGACACCAGGGTACTGTATGTCCGGAATCACATCTTTTACAGACGGAACCAGATCACGGATTTTATGTTATGTGTTGAAACGGACCTAGATCTTGTGTTTATTCAAGATTTTGGAGATATTTTTTGTGATCCCCGCAATGTAGGGTAAAGTGATAGTTTTGAAAGGCTCCTCAAGAGGGTCCTTCTTCATGGTTTGAGTGATAGCTTTGTGGATTGTATAGTCGGAGTAACCATTAGCCTTAAGAGCTTGGTGTACGTGCTCGAGTTCACTACCTATGTGTTCCTGGTCGGATATGCATTGGGCTCTATGGTGCAGAGTTTTGATGAGAGAATTCTTCTGTGATGGATGGTGGTGGGAATCCGGTTTCAGATAAGCATCCGTATGGGTAGCTTTCCTGTAGACAGAGTGGCTCATTGAACCATCACGTCTCTTTTTTATTAGGACATCCAAAAAAGGTAGCTTGCTACTGTTTCGACTTCCATGGTAAATCTGATGGCTGGGTGTATGGAATTGATGTGGTCGAAGAATTGGTCTAGAGCAGGCCGGCCATGTGGCCAGATGACAAAAGTGTCATCCACGTACCTCTTCCATAAGGTTGGGTGCAGAGTGGCAGTCTGAATGGCGTCAGTCTCAAATTTCTCCATGAAAATGTTGGCTATAACCGGAGATGGGGGGAGCCCATTGGGGTGCCCTCAGTTTGTTTGTAGAAAGTTCCATTCCAAGTGAAGTATGTATTGGTTAAGCAGTGTCTCACCAGGGGGGGGGTACCTCAGTGTTTAGTCCTTGATGAACCAAGTCTTCAATGATTGCGATGGTGTCAGGCACAGGAACTTTGGTGAATAAGGAAACTACATCAAAACTGACAAGCAGGTCGTCTGGGGACAGGGAAATACACTTGATTGTCGATACCAGGTGAGTAGAATTTTGTACCGCAGAGGTGGTTTTCCAGTGAAAGGCCGCAGGATTTCAGACAGAAAACGAGCCAGTTTGTAGGTGGGGGAGTTGATAGTAGAGACGATGGGACGAAGGGGTGTATCTACTTTATGTATTTTTGGTAAGCCGTATAATCTTGGTGGCCTGGCAGTAGAAGGTTTCAACGAAAACTGTTTAGTTTGATCAATTAATGCGGTTGAATCAGAAATTATTTTGTTGGTTTGTGTGAAGAGGCTGTTGGTGGGATCTCTTTTTATTTTTGTATAGCTGCCATTGTAGAGTAATTCTTTAATTTTGTTGTTATGTTCTATTTTACACAAGATCCAGGTCCGTTTCAACACATTACATAAAATCCGTGATTTGGTTCTGTCTGTAAAAGATGTGATTCCAGACATACAGTACCCTGGTGTCTACAAACTAAGTTGCCTCTGTGGTAGTAGTTACATTGGAGAAAGCAAACGACATGTCTCGAACCACATTCGTGAGCACAAAGCAGACCTTAAACACCGTAGGACCAACACCTCGGCCGTTGCAGATCACTGTTATAATTCAGTAGGCTCACATGACATTGATTTCTCCTAGACAGAGGTTCTTTGCAAGCCATCTGGCTACCATGAGAGATTCGTTCATGAGGCTATCCACATATACAAACACAGAGACAATTTTAACCGAGAAGATGGATTCTGGCTTAGCAATCATTGGAAGGATTTGATAAACCATTTCGGGTCTTAATTGATTGTTCACGCTTATGGTGGCTTTCAGACAGCATACATTACTTTTTCGTCTCACCCCTCTTCCGAACATAGATTGACTCGTCCATCTAAACAAACTGTCAAATCGCTATCCGTGGCGCTAACGCTTAAAAATAAATAAATACAAACTGCCACTTATTCAAATGTTCTTGCCGTTGTTTTTCACACCTGATGATGACTGCTTGTGTTGCAGTCGAAACGTCGTGAGAATTTTATTATATGTATTTTATTATTTTATTGTTTCCCTTCAACGTTACTTTACCGAAAGAACCAATAATATGAATCACTGCAGTCACGAAAGCTTTAAATCAGAGTGGGGCTTGTTTGAAGCAATGCTGTTGAACTGCCAGACGTTTGTTGGCTAAGACCCAATTTAGTTGACTGCTGATGAGACATTGAAGGTCGAAACCGGTTTGTTTGTGTTGAACAAATGCTGCACTTCCACAAGGCAATGTGGATGATGGGTTGTGTAAACGTGTCTACCGGGCACATCTGTGAAGAAGGGCTTTATAGCCCATCGGATTTCTCCTTGATAAATACAGATTCTGCATTTGTTTTATTATTGTTTACATGGAGATACAGTTATGTGAAGGAGGCATATACCCGCATCAAGACTCTATACCATGAGCCCAATGCATTTCCGACCAGGAACACATTGCTAGTGAACTCAAGAACGTACACCAAGCTCTCAAGGCTAATGGTTACTCCACTACACAATCCGCAAAGCCATCACTCCAACCATAAAGAAGGATCCTCTTGAGGAGCCATTCAAAACCATCACCTTACCCTACATTGCGGGGTTCACAAAAAAGATCTCCAAAATCCTGAATAAACACAAGATCCGGGTCCGATTCAACACATAACATAAAATCCATGATCTGGTTCCATCTGTAAAAGATGTGGTTCCATACATACAGTACCCGGGCGTCTACAAACTAAGTTGCCTCTGTGGTAGCAGCTACATTGGAGAAGCCAAACGACATATCTCGGACCGCATCCGTGAACATGAAGCAGACTTGAAACACGGTAGGATGAACACCTCAGCCGTGGCAGATCACTGTTATAATTCAGTGGGCTCACGTGACATTGACTTCTCCAAGACGGAGGTTCTCTGCAAGCCATCCGGCTACCATGAGAGATTCGTTCATGAGGCTATCCACATATACAAACACAGAGACAATTTCAACCGAGAAGATGGATTCCGGCTTAGTAACCATTAGAAAGACGTTATAAACCATTTCAGTTCTTGATTGATTGTATTTTACGGTGACTTTCAGACCGCAGTCCATTCGCTGGTACTGCCTCTTAGTACCTTTCACACGACGGTCAATAGTATAGTTTATAGCATTTTGTATAATAATAAATAGTATAACAGTATAATGTTTAACATTATTCATAAGGCAATAGATAGTACCGTAATTGTATATATACAGCAGTGTGGTATACAGTAGGGTTAGTAGAATAATACATAGTGTAATACTACAAGTCTAATATTTTATAGTCTAAAGTATAGGGTAGTGTATAGTAACGCATTGTATAATTCAAGGGTGGGGTTTGTCTATGGATACGATATTATACAATGTAGTTTAGACTCGAAGGTATAATATTGTAATGTATAGTAGTCTAGTTTATAGCATAGTTATAACGCAGCATAGGACAGAGCAGCGCACCGTGGCCGTTTCCTCCTCTTCCCCCCCCCCCTCCTCCGTTCCGAACATAGATGGACTCGTCTGTCTGAACAAAGCTCGTCGCTGTCCGTGGTGTTAATCCCTCATACTAACATCATGCTAATCCCCCAGTTACATGCTAATTTACTGTTGATATGTAAACTCCTCTCCCCCCTCCTCCGTCCCGTACATAGATGACTCGTCCGTTTGAACAAAGCTCGTCGCTCTCTGTGGTGCTAATCCCTCACACCAACATCATGCTAATCCCCCAGTTACATGCTAATTTATATGTAAACTCCTCTCCCCCCTCCTCCGGTCCGAGCTCGTCGCTCTCCGCGTGCTCATCCCTCACACCAACATCATGCTAATCCCCCAGTTACATGCTAATTTATATGTAAACTCCTCTCCCCCCTCCTCCGGTCCGAGCTCGTCACTCTCCATGGTGCTCATCCCTCACACCAACAACATGCTAATCCCCCAGTTACATGCTAATTTATATGTAAACTCCTCTCCCCCCTCTTCCGGTCCGAGCTCGTCGCTCTCCGTGGTGCTCATCCCTCACACCAACATCATGCTAATCCCTCAGTTACATGCTAATTTATATGTAAACTCCTCTCCCCCCTCCTCCGGTCCGAGCTCGTCGCTTTCCGTGGTGCTCATCCCTCACACCAACATCATGCTAATCCCCCAGTTACATGCTAATTTATATGTAAACTCCTCTCCCCCCTCCTCTTTTGTCAAGGCGCTCTGTTCCTCCCACACAGCTTAAAAGACGCTGTCAAGCTTGGCAGGGTTCACTCAAGCGCTGTCTTCCGGACAGTCCCGTTTCTTCACCTGTGGAAGGCTACTTGTGTTGTGGCCAAAACGTCGTGAGAATTTTATTCTGTTATTATTACTATATTATTTTATCTCCATTCTACGTGACTTCATGGGTGATTTGTTTACCTTTCTTGTACTTTGCACTCCTATCATGTTTGTGTATTGTTTGTTGTTGTAACGTTCGTACCCACCCCTACTCGACATCTGTGAAAAAGAGTTTTATAGCTCATCGGATTCCTCCTGCAGTATAAATACATATTCTGATTCTGAATTTTTAAAAATATTAATCCTCTTGGGACTTCTGGACCAGTAGTTTTTCCAGCAGTATATGTTTTAGCAGCAAAACTATGGTGCAGTTCTAACTTCAGATTCTCATCGTCGGCCAGATTTCAGTGCTAGAGCGAGCGAGTGGCTCGCAATCGGGAAGGTTTGCAAGCTCAAATCATGTTTGGAGGGGTTGATCTAGCCCAGGGCTCAGCTACTTTTCATTGCGTCATTTATTCATCTTGTCACAAGACAAATATTCACTGAGGAACTCAAAAGTGGAATGGGCCTCAGAAGATGACTTTGCACTTTTGTTCAGTAACTTCATGCCTCTTTATCCACAATAGGAAGCACGTCTTTTATATGCCTCACAAGATGTATCGCGTCGCATTTAAACCCTCAACTCTCGCTTCAACAGAAGTAAAGTGTCAGAGTGATTTTGTGCTCTAGTGAGCACACCGAATTGCCAATGCTTTCTCCTGTCTGCCAGATCCCACTATTCTGCCTAGTAGACATGGAGCGACCTTTGATATCTGCCCCGACAGTCTCCCACCATCTGCTCTTACTGTTACACTAAAATATAGCACTTGCACATAACGTTTTATCCACGGTGGTAAGTTAAATCCATGGTGGCGAGATGTTAACTACCTCGCCTGGTATACAGGAAGTCGTGGAATTGATCCCGACTCTGACGCCTGTATAGTTGTAGTTTGCATGTTCTCCCTGTCTTCATATGGATTTTTCCCTGGGTCCTCCGGTTTTTCCGTCCACAATTATAAAAACATGTGTGAGGCCCTCAGATGTATAGCTATTTTCAGAAGCAACCTGGCCACATGATTGCTCAACGATGTGGCTTATCATGTGAAAATGTATAGCAGCCAAATACTCCAAACACATGTTTTTGAATGTGGAGGGAAAAACCGGAGGACCCGGAGAAAAATCCACGCGACCACGGGAAGAAAATGCAAATTCCAAATTTCTAGGCGCCGTGGTCAGGATCGAACCCACGAACCTCTTGCACACCAGGCGGGGGATTTAACATCTCGCCACACGCCACAGAAAACTAGCTTAACAGCACCATCCATGTAACATATTATATAAACTTAAGCTTAGATTTCGATTTAAAGCTTTCGTGACTGCAATGATTCATCTTCTTTGGTTCTTTCGGTAAAGTCACGTAGAATGAGAATAAAATAATAAATTGATAAAATAAAATAACACAATAATATTGTGTTATTTTATTGACTTTACTGAAAGAACCAAAGAAGATTGAGCTTAGATCTTCTCTTCCCCTTGGTCGGTGGACTCTCGGCAATAATCTCGCCAATCGGGATTCCCCTTGTCCTGCACCCATTTAAATGCCCCTGTTCTCCGGATTTCTGCTCTGCTTTGTCCTGTTTTGAGTTGGAATATAAGCTAAATGACATAACAAATTGGTCGCCAAGCAGAGGACCCTTCACTTTCTACATTTCAGATTCCAGTTTGATCGCCGGCATAGAGAGCCCAGCACTCAGCAATGTCGGCTCGGTGTCTCTGACATGGCGATTATGAACTTTGCTAAACCACTCGGGCGCTTCTTCTGCGTGTGATTTATAATGCAGTAATGTAATGTCTTAATCGCACGTCTGACGTATTCGCTTGTATAATAAATACTGGCCACGGGGATTTACTGGTGCAATATTTACTCAGTATTTATGAAATCCTGAAATAACCCAAGTTGGCAGGCAGGGAAATTTGTAAAAAAAAAATATCGCACTATTAAGTCAAACCAAAGTGCATGAAAGGCAGCACATTTTAGAAGGGATACATTGAAATATATTAATGGTAATTATACATTGTTTTGGCAGGGTGTATATTTCAGCCTTTTGTCAATTCACTGCTGGTTGAGGGCCTCTCCACACAACATAACCGATATTGCTGCTAAGCTACCCATGGAAAAAATGATGGCTGCCTCAGAAGGTTGCAGTTGGTGGTTGTATTATCCTTTGTTCAATGATTGGTTTTAAAGTAGGTATTTGTAATGCAGGAGAGGTTGAAAACTACTTTTTTCGAACTGCTTGTGTTTTTATATTCTTAGTTTTTTCGGTAAAGTCACGTTGAAGAGAAACAACAAAATAACAAAATATATATAAAACAATAAAAAATTCTCACGACGTTTCGACCACAACTCAAACGGTCATCATCAGGTGTGTCGGTTTGCATAAATTTATTTTGAAAACGGCATATTTATTTATATATATAAAAATAACGTTTGCGTCACGCGCAACGATGGCAGTTTGCCAGGACTAGTCCATCTATTTTTTGAAAAGAGGAGGGGGGAGACGAAATTTGTTTTTATGTATGCTGTCTGAAAGGCACTGTAAGCGTGAACAATCAATCAAGAACTGAAATGATTTATCAAATCTTTCCAATGATTGCTAAGATAGAATCCATCTTCTCGGTTGAAATTGTCTCTGTGTTTGTATATGTGGATAGCCTCATGAACGAATCTCTCATGGAAGCCAGATGGCTTACAAAGAACCTCCGTCTTGGAAAAGTCAATGGCATGTGAGCCTACTGAATTAGAACAATGATCTGCTACGGCCGAGGTGTTGGTCCTACCGTGTTTAAGGTCTGCTTTATGTTCACGAATGCGGTCCGAGATATGGCGTTTGGTTTCTCCAATGTAACTACTACCACAGAGGCAACTTAGTTTGTAGACACCAGGGTATTGTATGTCCGGAATCACATCTTTTACAGACGGAACCAGATCACGGATTTTATGTAATGTGTTGAAACGGACCTGGATCTTGTGTTTATTCAAGATTTTGGAGATCTTTTTTGTGATCCCAGCAATGTAGGGTAAAGTGATGGTTTTGAAAGGCTCCTCAAGAGGGTTCTTCTTCATGGTTTGAGTGATAGCTTTGCGGATTGTATAGTCGGAGTAACCATTAGCCCTAAGAGCTTGGTGTACGTGCTTGAGTTCACTGCTTATGTGTTCCTGGTCGGATATGCATTGGGCTCTATGATACAGAGTCTTGATGAGAGAATTCTTCTGTGATGGATGGTGGTGGGAATCCGGTTTCAGATAAGCATCCGTATGGGTAGCTTTCCTGTAGACAGAGTGGCTCATTGAACCATCAGGTCTCTTTTTAATTAGGACATCCAAAAAAGGTATCTTGCCATCTATTTCGACTTCCATGGTAAATCTGATGGCTGGGTGTATGGAATTGATGTGGTCGAAGAATTTGTCTAGAGCAGGCCGGCCATGTGGCCAGATGACAAAAGTGTCATCCACGTACCTCTTCCATAAGGTTGGGCGCAGAGTGGCAGTCTGGATGGCGTCAGTCTCAAATTTCTCCATGAAAATGTTAGCTATAACTGGAGAAAGGGGGGAGCCCATTGGGGTGCCCTCAGTTTGTTTGTAGAAAGTTCCATTCCAAGTGAAGTATGTATTGGTTAAACAGTGTCTCACCAGGGGGGGTACCTCAGTGTTTAGTCCTTGATGAACCAAGTCTTCAATGATTGCAATGGTGTCAGGTACAGGAACCTTGGTGAATAAGGAAACTACATCAAAACTGACAAGCAGGTCGTCTGGGGACAGGGAAATACCCTTGATTGTTGATACCAGGTGAGTAGAATTTTGTACCGCAGAGGTGGTCTTTCCAGTGAAAGGACGCAGGATTTCAGACAAAAAACGAGCTAGTTTGTAGGTGGGGGAGCTGATAGTAGAGACTATGGGACGAAGAGGTGTATCAACTTTATGTATTTTTGGTAAGCCGTATAATCTTGGTGGCCTGGCAGCAGAAGGTTTCAACGAAAACTGTTTAGATTGATCAATTAATGCGGTTGAATCAGAAATTATTTTGTTGGTTTGTGTGACGAGGCTGTTGGTGGGATCTCTTTTTATTTTTGTATAACTACCATCGTCGAGTAATTCTTTAATTTTGTTGTTGTATTCTATTTTATCCATGATAACAGTAGCATTGCCTTTGTCAGCTGAGAGAACTACAATATCATTCCTCTTTTTTAATTTATATAATTCAAAACGCTCATCTTTGCTGAGGTTGCTAGCTGGCATCTTAGCGTTTTTGAGGGTTGCAGCGATTTCAGATCTTGCTACGTCTGCAGCGATGTGACCCAGGCCCCTGAGAGCAACGTCTACTTGGGCAATTATATCATTAACTGGTATGTGTTTAGGTGTGACTGCAAAGTTTAGACCTTTAGCTAAAACGGATTTCAGACCATCGGAAATAGAACTGTTACTGCGATTAATTACGACTTTATTAACGTCTAACTTTTTGGTGTGTGGGTCCGGTCTTTTGTTTAAGAGGAGGTTAAATTTGGAAATCAGGTTTTCCTTACATTTGGTCGACATAGTAGCAGCTGAAGAGGCAGTCATATTGTCTACATGTTCCCAATCCGATGTGGACATTATTGCCGTCAATGATAAGTGTGATTTGTAGAGTGTCTTGTCTAACTGATCTAGTTCTGTGCGTATAAGTCTGATTTTTTCTGAGATAAGAGCTAAGCTAGTTTTGAAAAGAATTCGTTTCGCATTAGAAGAAGTTACAGTAGCAGAGGTGAGTGTAAATGCGATTGGTATTACCCCAGAGTCGCGGCATCTCTTCAGGAAGGTGAGAGACTCGATCAGCTGAGCTTTCTTATCCCGGAGTTTGTTGAAAGATCTTAAAGTTATGTGAAAACCCTGCTTGTGTTTTGTTTGTTGTCCTTCCGCCACACCTCGGATTAGCACAGTTGGCTATATACGGTATGAAATAAGTTCAAAATACAGTATATACATAATCTAAACTGTAGGTTTTCGTAGCCAGTACAATAACCAATATTTGTGCTTGGTAATGTCACGTCGGGCACTGCACTGTCTTTTTTAGATCTGCGTGTGTTTATGCCCCAATAAGACGAAAATATAGCGCTTACTTGCACGTAACTTTTTTTTCTGGTTCCTCTTGTCCTCGCATTATGTTTGCACAATTTTATATATGTGTTTCATGTAGGCTGTTAAATACAGTTGATCATTGATTATCCGGGAGGCGATTATCAGGCTTCCAACATCCGGCGGTTCCGGGCCGATCCGGCAAAACCGCTCTAAAGGCCAGTCCGGCGATCGGCACCGTGTGCGTGACAAAAAAAGTCACTATGCTTGATTTCAGTTTTAAATATTATATATAATGTACATTACACACTACATACAACTTCAACAATGAAAATACAGCACGTATATACATCACCCTATGCAGTCTTCGAGATTGAAGTGTTAAGTACAGTAAATAGGGTACATTTTTAAAGTAGGATATTTATTTTTGTATATTTGTATGTTTATTTATGTCAATTTCACATAGTAAACAAATTTCAAAGACAAAAATATATAACATCTCCAACAAACAATGTCATGCAAAAATAAGCTATTTTAAATTATGATTAGTGATTATCCAGTGTTTTCGAAAATCCGGCGCGCCTTCCCCCCTCCGAATAATCGATCATCTACTGTACCTTGTTAGTTGCGCAATATTCGTTACGGACCCTGTCCTGGTTTTTCTGCTGTGTTGATGTTTTTGGCATTTGTTTTTTTGCTGCTGTGGTCATGCACCATGGATCTCCCTTCTAACATACCCAGGAAACTGGCTAAACAGGATAATGTTAATAACAAGAGAAATAAACTCAAACTATGTCTATGCTTCCCATATTCACCAACCTGAACTGACCAACGTGGTTAAGTATGGTCAAATAACCCACGTGACCCATGTTTAGTTTGGGCAAGGCCATATAGTAGTTTTATGTAAAATTTCTTGTCATCAACCCTCCACCACCTGACGGAACTGTCACGATCACTCATGTTATTCAAACGTGCCAATGTATTGATCATATTTTGACCAATACAGCTCCTCACCGGTGGCTTGAGACTTTTAAAGACTGAATTTAACACCAAACATATAACAACATTTCACTTAGACGTCATCAAGTCGTGAACTTGGGAATCGAGCGCGCTGCTTCTCTTAACTGTCAACATGTGATAATAATAACCTCTATTTTATAAAGTGCCTTTCATAGTGAAGTATCTCAAAGCACTGTAACATAAAAATATAACTACACTCACATATATAGATAAAATCTAAGAGAAATGGAAAGCTGATAATAACAATATGAAAGACAACTCTCGATGTTTCAATAAAAAGAACTGATGAATACCAATAATAATTCCAGAGTAATCCAATCAGACAGCAGAATCGTTTTTATAAAATCTTAAGTTACAGGGAAAGCCTGCAAGTACAAATAGGTGAGTTTTAAGACTGATTTTAAAAGTAACAGACTCAGAATCAATCCCTAATGGTCCGAGGAAGGGGATTCTACAATCGCGGAGCCTGGCTGCAGACGGCTCCGTCTCCCATGGAACATCATCACAGTCTTGTCTTTGGAATGATAAATAGTGTTTATAATATTTGAGCAGATTGGCGAGATAAGGAGGAGCCCAGCTCATTCAAAGCCTTATACGTGAGAAGCAGAATCTTGAAGTCGACTCTGTACTTTACAGGGAGCCAGTGCAGGGATAAAAGAATTGGAGTAATACGGTCATACGATTTGGATCTGGTTAAAACCTGGGCAGCTGATTTTTGAATATATTGTCATCTGTTTAAACACATGTGAGAGCAAGAGGTGTCAGAAAAACCTAGCTACAGGTGCAGGTAAGGTCTGCGTTTTACCCTCCCCCCCCCCCTTTACGGAGGCATAAAGGGGGGGGGGGGGGTTGGGAGTGAAGGGAAGAAACCAAGGTGTAGATGAGTTGCAAGGGATATTCCAGAAACGTGGAGCAGCAACACCGAAGGATATTTTACCAAACAAGGAGGCACTTCTGAGGCAATTGGAGGGAGTGAAAGCAACCAAGGGGTACTTAAGGTCATTGCCAGTTTCTCTTTAAGAGGACCTTTAGGATGAAGACAGCCCAGCAATGGTCGCTACAGATATCCAGGGGGACACATTCGAATTAATATTTAGGTTGCAAGGAGAAGTTCTGTAAGGGAAAAATGCAGAGCGGAGCGGTGTAATGGAAGGAGACATAGGAGTATGTAAGTACAGTATGACAGTGGCTTATGAGGAAAATAAATGCAGTGAGGGAAAAAAGTATTTGATCCCCTGCTGATTTTGTACGTTTGCCCACTAATAAAGAAATGATCAGTCTATAATTTTAATGGTAGGTTTATTTGAACAGTGAGAGACAGAATAACAACAAAAAAATCCAGAAAAACGCATGTCAAAAATGTTATAAATTGATTTGCATTTTAATGAGGGAAATAAGTATTTGAACCCTCTGCAAAACATGACTTAGTACTTGGTGGCAAAACCCTTGTTGACAATCACAGAGGTCAGACATTTTTTGTAGTTGGCCACCAAGTTTGCACACATCTCAAGAGGGATTTTGTCCCACTCCTCTTTGCAGATCTTCTGCAAATCATTAAGGTTTCGAGGCTGACGTTTGGCAACTCGAACCTTCAGCTCCCTCCACAGATTTTCTTTGGGATTAAGGTCTGGAGACTGGCTAAGCCACTCCAGGACCTTAATGTGCTTCTTCTTGAGCCACTCCTTTGTTGCCTTGGCCGTGTGTTTTGGGTCATTCATGCTGGAATACCCATCCACAACTCATTTTCAATGCCCTGGCTGAGGGAAGGAGGTTCTCACCCAAGATTTGACGCTACATGGCCCCGTCCATCGTCCCTTTGATGCGGTGAAGTTGTCCTGTCCCCTTAGCAGAAAAACACCCCCAAAGCATAATGTTTCCACCTCCATGTTTGACGGTGGGGATGGTGTTCTTGGTCATAGACAGCAATTCTCCTCCTCCAAACACGGCGAGTTGAGTTGATGCCAAAGAGCTCCATTTTGGTCTCATCTGACCACAACACTTTCACCCAGTTGTCCTCTGAATCATTCAGATGTTCATTGGCAAACTTCAGACGGGCATGTATATGTGCTTTCTTGAGCAGGGGGACCTTGCGGGCGCTGCAGGATTTCAGTCCTTCACGGAGTAGTGTGTTACCAATTGTTTTCTTGGTGAATGGTTCCAGCTGCCTTGAGATAATTGACAATATCCTCCCGTGTAGTTCTGGGCTGATTCCTCACCGTTCTCATGATCATTGCAACTCCACGAGGTGAGATCTTGCATGGAGCCCCAGGCCGAGGGAGATTGACAGTTCTTATGTGTTTCTTCCATTTGCGAATAATCGCGCCACCTGTTGTCACCTTCTCACCAAGCTGCTGGGCAATGGTCTTGTAGCCCATTCCAGCCTTGTGTAGGTCTACAATCTTGTCCCTGACATCTTTGGAGAGCTCTTTGGTCTTGGCCTTGGTGGAGAGTTTGGAATCTGATTGATTGATTGCTTCTGTGGACAGGTGTCTTTTATACAGGTAACACGCTGAGATTAGGAGCACTCCCTTTAAGAGTGTGCTCCTAATCTCAGCTCCTTACCTGTATAAAAGACACCTGGGAGCCAGAAATCTTTCTGATTGAGAGGGGGTCAAATACTTATTTCCCTCATTAAAATGCAAATCAATTTATAACATTTTGACATGCATTTTTCTGGATTTTGTTGTTGTTATTCTGTCTCTCGCTGTTCAAATAAACCTACCATTAAAATTATAGACTGATCATTTCTTTGTCAGTGGGCAAACGTACAAAATCAGCAGGGGATCAAATGCTTTTTTCCCTCACTGTATATCTAGGTTTTCTTTTAAATGCAGAGCTATTGATCTGTGTAAGTTTGTTGTTGTTTTGGCTTGTTCACCACTGCCAAAGGAGCATTAAAAACATTATGAAGTAATTGATTTCGTACAGCATTTGATGTTTCTGAATTGCCTACCATGTAGCCCCTCAAGCATATAGCACCTGTTTTTTATGCATAGTGTTTATCCATATGTAGTGTAGTGAAATAAGCGGTGCACACAGTTAACCGAGGGCAACTGAGGGCAAACAGCCGCGCGAGGTTTGCACGGGTAAACCTGCAGTTGTAAGGGGCGAAGCAGGTGCAAACGTGGTCGACTGGTTGCGCACGCTGACACAGGAGGTATTGCCAGGGAGACGGGAGATAAGGGTTGATTGATGGGCCGACAGGCGCCAGCCTGGCGAGAGCTTAAAGAGACACACGAGAGGTCTCGGATAATTAGCAGAGGAATATAAGGTCGTGTTCGTGAGCGGAGCGGGGAGCTGTTGCCGGGGACCAAGTGTGAAGACATCTCGCCGCTGCTGCTCCATCTGTCAACGCAACCTCAACCCTCACGCCGTCGTTGGGCGGGTGATGGCTGATCCCCCCGCCCGGGACAGACGGGTGAGCGGGTCTGAGGGAGCGTAGGTGAGGGCAGTGGTGGAGGTGTAGAGTTGCTGTGTACGAAGATGCTTTTCGCGGAGACACTGTATGCGGAGTTACTGTGTGCGGTGACACTGTGTGCGAAGCTGCTGTGTGTGAAGACGCTGTTTGCGAAGTCGCTGAGAGCAGAGCTGCTGAGTGCAGGATAAGGGAGGTGAAAGGTAGATGAAAGTGGGGAGAGGTTAAACATAAGTGACTGTATAGATAGTTATAGGAGTGCCTACAACTGGTGCAAGAATAGGTGAATAAAGTGCAAGCAGGTGACTTGTTACAACCTGTCGGTGTGTGTAATTTTTAAGACACTACACATACAAGCACTATTTAGGCTCAATTTTGCTTAGTATCAAAAATGTGATTAAGTCGGATGCATGTTTGATGATTTGGTCATTGTGTTGAGATGATCACTGTTGTCAAATTCTCCTGGCATGTGAAGTGATTAAGTACTGCCTCTGTGGAGTTTTAGCAGTTCTCATGTGGGAAAACCTGCTTTTGTCCAGTGTAATGTGGAATTCACACTGCTGAGCCACAGGTGAAATCTGAGCCATTCCCCATTGGAGCGGGGATAATCATGTTCTTTGGCAATGTTGGACCATTTCGATTTAAAGCTTTCGTGACTGCAAGGATTCATCTTCTTTGGTTCTTTCGGTAACGTCACGTAGAATGCGAGTAAAATAATAAATTGATAAAATAAAATAACACAATACAATTCTCACGACGTTTCGGCCACAACACAAGCAGCCTTCATCAGGTGAAGGGACGAGACTGTCTGGAGGACAGCGCTGAAAACTGAAGACCCAGGGGAAGACGTAGCACAGAGGACTCCATTCCAGCAGACAGCCCTGACCCAGCCTCGGGACCTTCCTTTTATGCCCCCCAGCGTGGCCTGGCTCCGCCCTCGGCCACGCCCCCGGCCACGCCCCCTTCTGGAACCAACAAGAAAGTTCTGGGCCATTCCCCACGTGTCCCTTCTGTCACCTTTGGCCCACATCCTTACCCTGGCCTATTACGTGCCCTTGCCAGCCAATTGGGCTGCTACGTCCTTGGATGCCCCCTCTCTGTCAGCCACCAGCACTTCGCCCCCTATGGACTTGTTCCATGACTTTGCATGCCCTACTGGCAGAGAGGGCTACTACACTCCCAGTTCCCCTCTCTTATTAGTAACTGGCGCTTGGCGCCGTAGTGACCCATTCTATGTCACTACACTTGTACAGTAATCCCTCGCTATATATGTAAGGAATGCATTCCTGGGAAACGATACTTAACTCAACATTTCTTAAAGTTAACCCTTATTTTCAATAGACAATGTTAAAATCAGGGGTTGCGTTCCTGGCCGACATTTATGTAAAAAAGAAAGCTGAACAAAATGGCATGCACTCTACAAAAATGCATATGATTATTTTATTGTATCTCTGGTAAGTTGTATTTAATTATTACTATATGTTTGACCAATTTCGGGTCTTAATTGGTTGTTCACGCTTACGGTGGATTTCAGACCGCATCCACTATTTTCGTCTCCCCCCCCCCCCCTCCTCTTTTCCGAACATAGATGGACTCGTCCATCTGAATAACTGCCAAATCGCTCTCCGTGGTGCTAACGTTAAAATAAAAACCGCCACTTTTTTCATATTTTCTTGCTGTGGTTTTCACACCTGATGATGCTTGCTTGTGTTGCAGTCGAAATGTTGTGAGAATTTTATTGTTTTATATTTTTATTATTTTATTGTTTCCCTTCTACGTGACTTTACTGAAAGAAGCAAGAATATGAATCCCTGCAGTCATGAAAGCTTTAAATCAAAATTTTACCAGAGATAGTTGAAGAACTTGCTTATTGAGGCATCTTGGGTTAAGCATTGGTGGAGTTATGTAGACAAATCGGTTTCCTCTCCATCTACAATGACACTGGAGCCATTGTAATGTTCACCAGAGGAATGTGGCTCTCTTCGGCCTCTTCTCCATACATTCTGGGTTTATTACAGAACATTTGAAAAATATTTCCAAAGACAGCGAGACAACATTTTTCTTCTTCTGCTGGAACAGTTCGTAGCAATGAATACCACTGGTTAATGTGCTGTTAGCGCTACAGCCGTGTTCTCTGTTTGAATCATCATCTCTGCAGATTTCTGTCGCTAACTCCCAATGAATCAAAGCATCTGAAAATATTTTTTAAGTGAATACCGTGTAGACAAACCTTGCTTTACACTTGAGATGCATTCCTGGAGAAGTGAGTGCTCATGGGGTCATTATACCATCATTGTATACTTAGGCATGCGTTCCCGACAGCGTTATTTCTTTCTTATGAGCAATATATGAAGGTTTCATTGGGGGTATCGGTAATAGCGCTGACAAAGCAGATGGTAAACATTTAAACATTTAAAATAATCAGAATCTTTATTTAGACTGGAGGAATCCGATGAGCTATCACGCTCTTTTTCACAGATGTCCAGTAAGGGCGGATCAGAACGTTACAACAAACAATATAGAAACACGATAGGGGTGCAAATTATATCCAAGGTAAACGAATCACTTAAACATATATGCAATTAAAACTAAACCTTTTTTTAGCTTACTAGGTAATGTCCACTGACTAGTAATAACATCAGTAAGTAGTATGGACTGGACCCATGAGTGAATTATACTCTACTAATCCTTACAAGGCAGTGGTGGGAGACGAGGTTGGAGGAGCTGCTGCTGCACTGCCAATCTGGGGTCACTCTCAAAGAGCTCCAGGACCTGTCCATGATGGCCTTAGCGATGCCCTCAGTCTGAATTTATGTGGTGAGGTTTCTTTTTAGGTAGAGCCTGAGACTCTATCCTGGTCTCGTGAGATCTCACCGGGCTAAACAAAAAAATCGCCTTCTTTTGTCATCGTATCTTCAACACTGGTTCCCCACCATGCCTCGCCACACTACTCTCGCCTTGCACTGAAGCTCACGGTAGAACCCTGTGCAACAGCATCACTCAAAACCTGCTTTGGACACCATGGGGGTCTCTAACTATTACAGCCCCATGTCACTATACACTCCACTACACACTACGATAAACTACACTACTATACACTATACTACTATACACTACACTACTAAGTACTACTATATAGTATACACTACACTATACTCCTGCAGCCTCAAGTCGGTTCTTTGCTGTCGCCCCCTTGGTGTGGAACTCTCTAATCCCGTTGAACATCCGCAACATCAAATGCACTCTGACTTTCAAGAAATATCTAAAGGCCTCTCTATCTGTCTGGGTCAGGATTTCAAGCAGCCCTGAGCTTAGCTCCACGCCTCTGAGTTGTTGACTTGTGTGCAACATCTGGCGCATTATGAATGTCATTATTAATGTAATAACATTGAAAAAAGAATGAAAAAAATATCATCGTTACTGAATGATGATAATGGAATTGCGGGGGTTTGGGTTTGGTTGGCTCAGAGTCGTGTGTCGCTCTTATTGGCTGAGCAAATGATGGGGGCGGCTACGTTTTCTCGGTCAGCGTTTCATGTTCTCATAAGCTCTCTTTCGATTTTCTTATATTTTTTTATATAATAATCAGTGTTCCACAGTGTCGCGCTAAGCGAGGTCTGCCTGTATCCGTGGTGGTGGTAACTGGTATCGTTTCATTGGCCTCTTCAGCTCGTTGTTTCGGCTGCATCAGATGCTCATTTAACTCCTTGTCGAGTCCAGCTTCCCTCTGCCATGTGGAGGAATATGCTTCCATGTAACAGACGAAGACCCACCATATAGCCTTAACAGACTGTTGTAGCAATTGCTGTTAGCGAGCACCTATGAAGGCCGGCACGTCACACTAGGGGGTAGGTGGCCAACACAACGCCCAGCCGCCTTTGTCACCCAAGTGGCGATATTTACACATCGCACAGTTACTCATTTGAGGCTGAGTCGACCTAGGGGAGGCCCAGGACCGGTTCAAATATTCGTCACTTGTGTTGGCCATGAGCAGGAATTGAAATCGGGTCGCTGGGTTCATATTGTAGCGAGCTAATCGCTACACTACAGCTCCTTTCTAAGTGAGGGTGTATGTGAGGTGTGTCTGTGGCAGACACAGACACATAGACCCTCACTTCGAAACACTGCAATCTTTTAACACACCGGTTTGTCTACTTATGTAACAATAGCCTTATCATATTGTTGGGACAAGTATGCTTCGCAATTACTTTGTCAAGGCCGACAAGACTCACGGAAGTGTGGTGTGGCCAGAACCAAGTCTGGCCGCCTTTGTCTCACTCGCGTTAATTTTTAAACCAATTCTCATTTAATGATTATTCGATCTAGAGTGGGGCAAGAAATGGTTCGGTTAACACTCGCCATTATGTTAGCCATGGCCGAGAATCGAACTTGGGGAGTCAGGATTAATAGTGCAGTGCGCTCACCACTGCACCACTGCTCCCTTTGACATCGCGGAGGGATTTTTCTCTGGTACGCTCTATGCACGTACCGTACGGTATTACAAAGCAAAATAGTGCGTTTTTACCACATGCGTTCCTCGTTAAAAAATTGCACAAACATTGTGTCGTGCAGTTTTTATAGAACGCATTTTGCGAAACATTACACTTTTAAGGACATTTCTTCCATAATTTATCGACAATGTATATGTGAAATAACGCATAATGTGGCAACTTATAATGGGGGATTCCTGTATAGCGAGTACCTAATTTTGCTGTTCTTACCCCAAAACTACCTCCTCTGTCTCTCTGTCTGTCTCTATCCGTGCACCTACCCTCGCCCAGGACCCTCAGCAGGAGGCTGGGGCTGTCAGCATCCCAAGGACAGAAGGCCGCTCAAAGGTACAAAACGCTCCTCTGCCTTTCATTGTTCATGTATTTGGAGTTTTTGAGGTACATATATTTAATTATCAGTCAGCATTTACAATGGAATACAATTTAAATGTATTTGTTAAACATTTTTACTTGGCATCCCCCCCCCCCACGCAATGTTATCCCGATTGTGCTATTGGCATTACATCACGAGGTGATGCATCTTTTCAGAACTCTTGCAGAGGAGCGAAACTCCCATGTCATAGGGAACAGCCTATAGATGTGGATGTCACAGAGCTACTTCTGAGATAATCTTTTGAGATCCTCATTTGGTAGGTCCTCACCACAGGACTCGAACAACTCCTCAAATCAGTCGTTTATTATTTTGGATTAGGTCAATTGAGCCATGTCAATGGCAACCCGGCCAAAATGGCAAGCATATTGCATGGGAAGGGAGGGTTTACAGGGGCTGCAGAAGAATCGTGAAGCTATAGAAAGATAATTTCTGAGCAATAGGGAGAATTGCTTAAGTGTAGAGAGACGCAGAGCTGTGGAGATCATTTTAGAGATATTGTTAGGATCGTGCAGATATCGGGAAGATCGTGGAGATGGAGAGATAAAGGTGAAATGCGGTGGATTCTAAATGCATCCCGGAGTGTAAACCGCAATGCGTAAAAGTCAGATGGGCTACCATGCATCTGCATGGTAGCCCATGTGGGGGTAAGGTTTTTGTATTTATTTTGCAATGTGCTGATGTGAATTATTTGAGAGAGGAAGTGAATAAATAATGCAAAAAACCTCCTTAACATACACCCAGCACTAAAATTAATTAACAGTCTGGCTCATATTACAAAGAAGCCTGTAACTCCTTTGCAATAGCTTTAAAAATGTGTCAAGAATTTGTAATAAGAATTTCTGATAACATTACAAATTCTGGCAGTACCGGAAGAAATCAGAAAGCCATGATTTTTTTTCATGGATTTCGGGGGTAAACATGAATCTCTGCTAATCGGTGAGTTACATAAATTATTGGAACGTGGATTTTTTTTTATTCCTGATGGTCGACTTAATTCCCTCTTGCGGAGTCACCTCATGCCCTACAGTGGCAGCTACCGGTGAGGATGCCCTATCAAATGGGTGCCGCGGTGGCAAGATGTTAACTCCCATGTCTGGTATGCAGGAGGTCATCGGTTCAATCCTGACCCTGACACCAGTATATGTGGAGTCTGCATGTCTCTTTCCGTGGTGGTGTGGATGTTCTCTGGGTCCTCCGGTTTTTGCCTTCACATTTAGAATCAACATGTATTTATAGTATGTGGCCGCTTTAAATTTCCATGTGATAAGCCACTTCGTTGTGGCCAGGCCACTTCTGAAAAAGAGCTGTATAGCTCAGTAGTCCTTACCTGGTAAAATAAAAATAACTTTTAGTTTTTAGTAAAAAAAATACGTTAAGATGAGATATGAGATGTAAGTTTCTTATTGCATGTAAAGCACTCTTGAGATACCCCAGAGAAAAAGAGGTCAATCAATAACAACTCATTATAACTAATTATTATAGTATTGATTTAAAGCTTTCGTGACTGCAGGAATCCATACTTTTTGGTTCTTTTGGTAAAGTCACGTAGGTAGAAAAATAAAATAAAACAAAAAAATACATATTACGACGTTTCGATCGCAACACAAGCGGTCGTCCTCAGGCGGAAAAAAAAATCCAGCAGTGGAACTGCTGAACCAGCGAGAGAGCTGTTACTAGAAGAGGTTATTTATGTGGCGATGGCTGTTATCTCTGACTCTCGGAGTTGCATTGCCCGGTTAGGTCCATCTGCATTAACGGGCTGGGGTCTCACTAACATGGCCACCTCTGCTCCCTTAGCCTCGATGTATTGATGGTTCTGGCTCTGTGATGGGCTGTGTGTCTCACTGGCGCGACCACCATTGCGGTGGGTCTCTTGCGTGGACGCGCTTGCCTCACAGCGCAGTTGGCAGCGCCGCAGCTTGTGTTACACACAGACATGACATTAACTTGCTAACCCCCCTAATCTCCCTGCCCAATCTCTCCTATCAACATAGTGCTAATCTCCCATTAACACTGCTGTTGTGCGCATATGCGGGACGATGCTCTTATGCGTGACGGAAGCTCATTTCATGCTAATCTCTCTCCCTAATCTCCCCCATTAACACAACTAACGCGCTTGCGTCCGGGGATGGAATTCCTTTCCAGCACAGACCTCGCTTGCTTGCCCATCGCCACGTAAATAACCTCTTGTTGTAACAGCTCTTTCGCTGGTTCAGCATTTCCACTGCTCGATTATTTTTTCCGTCTGAGGACGACAGCTTGTGTTGCAATCAAAACGTTATTATATATTATTTATTGTTTTATTTTATTTTTCTACCTACGTGACTTTACCGAAAGAACCAGAGTATTATTATAGTATTCGCGCGTCTTCCTGAACCTTCTTGTCCTTCCCCGCACCTCCGATTAGCACCTTTGGCTACGTACGCCCATTTCTTCTTGGCGTCAATATCTCACTTGGCACATTTACATGCATACTCCTAAACATTACGCGGTGTGTGTGACTTACAGCTTGACTCCCTCTCAAAGGAAGACCTCGTCAAGTTCACAAAGAAGCAGATGATTCTGTTGCAGAAAACGCGCGCGCGATGCGATGGTTCGTACATCTCCCCGCGCTCTCTGTCCACACTTTCTGCTTCTCTCCTTCCACCCACTCTCCTTCTCACTCTCCCTGCTCTCTGTTGGAGTGCTGATTTCACGGCGAGGTGCAGAAACCATCCCTTTTGGAACGCCTCTCTGTACGTCATTGTGTCGTTCGGAAAATGTCTCCAGTATACAAAGTGTGCGTATGGGTAAAGAACAAAGCAATCTGGAATATCTATTCCGAGAAACAGAGCAGTTCACCAGCATTAGCTTAAAATAGCCTGCCTCTGCTGATGAAGCAGGCAGTGGTGGTGGTGGCTATGCACGTGGCCTCTAACCCAGCACGGTGGAGGCAGTAAGGGTTGGTGGATTGCACAAATGTTGTGGAACTCCCTTCCTGTGGGCGTCGAGGAGGTGCCGAACCCTAGCTAGCCAGGAGAATGCGGTCACAGCAAATATGCGGACTTCGCCTCTTCTTTTTTAGATTTGAAGCTTTTGTGACTGCAAGGATCCATACTCTTTGGTTCTATTCGGTAAAGTCACGTAGGTAAAAAATTAAATAACAAAAGTCACGACGTTTCGGCCACAACACAAGCGGCCTTCATCAGGTGAAGGGACCAACCTGTCCAGTGGACAGCGTTGGAGTGAAGCAAGCTAAGCGCTGGTCGCCTCCTTTTAAGCTGTGAGGGGGTAAACGGCAAACGCCTTGAAAAGGAAATTAGCATAAAACACGCCACTAACAACGCTTGGAATTAGCACAAGATGATAATACACCACCCTGGCAGTTTGGAGTGCCACTATTAGAATAAATATACTGTACCATTGAAAATTAGTTTAATGTTTGGTTCGATTTAGAACATCTTTCCAATGGTTGCTTAATTTGAAACCATCTTCTCGGTTGAAATTGTGTCTGTGTTTTTAAATCTGAATTGCCTCGTGGACAAATCTCTGATGATAACCTGTCGGTTTGCAAAGGACCTTGGTATCGGAGAAAATTATATCATGATCACCCACAGCGTTGTAACAATGATCAGCTACGGCAGAATAATTCATTCTGCCGTGTTTCAAATCTGATTTGTGCTCGCGAATTCGGTCAGAGACATGTCGTTTCGTCTCCCCGATATAGCAATCACCACAAGTGCAGCTCAATTTGTAAACCCCGGGGTGCTGTAAGTCAGGAATGACATCCTTCACGGATGGGATCAGGTCACGGATTTTGTGTACTGTATTGAACCGGACCAGGATCTTGTGTTTGTTTAGAATTTTGCAGATCTTTTTAGTAACGCCTGCTGTATATGGTAGTGTGATGGTTTTGACCGGAGTATCACGTGGTTGTTTCTGTATGGAGGGAGAAACAGCTTGGCGGATGGTACGGTCAGAGTATACTACCATATCATCAGAGATTTGTCCACGAGGCAATTCAGATTTACAAACACAGACAAAATTTCAACCGAGAAGATGGTTTCAAATTAAGCAACCATTGGAAAGAGTATACTCTGACCGTACCATCCGCCAAGCTGTTTCTCCCTCCATACAGAAACAACCACTTGATACTCCGGTCAAAACCATCACACTACCATATATAGCAGGCGTTACTAAAAAGATCTCCAAAATTCTAAACAAACACAAGATCCTGGTCCGGTTCAATACAGTACACAAAATCCGTGACCTGATCCCATCCGTGAAGGATGTCATTCCTGACTTACAGTACCCCGGGGTTTACAAATTGAGCTGCACTTGTGGTGATTGCTATATCGGGGAGACAAAACGACATGTCTCTGACCGAATTCGCGAGCACAAATCGGATTTGAAACACGGCAGAACGAATTCTTCTGCCGTAGCTGATCATTGTTACAACGCTGTGGGTGATCACGATATAATTTTCTCCGATACCAAGGTCCTTTGCAAACCGACAGGTTATCATCAGAGATTTGTCCACGAGGCAATTCAGATTTACAAACACAGACACAATTTCAACCGAGAAGATGGTTTCAAATTAAGCAACCATTGGAAAGATGTTCTAAATCGAACCAAACATTAAACTAATTTTCAATGGTACAGTATATTTATTCTAGTAGCGGCACTCCAAACTTCCAGGGTGGTGTATTATCATCTTGTGCTAATTCCAAGCGTTGTTAGTGGCGTGTTTTATGCTAATTTCCTTTTCAAGGCATTTGCCGTTTACCCCCTCACAGCTTAAAAGGAGGCGACCAGCGCTTAGCTTGCTTCACTCCAACGCTGTCCACTGGACAGGTTGGTCCTTTCACCTGATGAAGGCCGCTTGTGTTGTGACCGAAACGTCGTGATTTTTGTTATTTCATTTTTTACCTACGTGACTTTACCGAATAGAACCAAAGAGTATTCACCTCTTCTGTCTGTACGAGCTTGTTAGCTCGTTCTAGGACTGAAGCTGTAATATTAAAGATGTAAATTAATGGTTTATTGTGTAATTGTTATTTTATTAAGAAATGTAGCACATCAATAATTTTTTTTTAACTTGTTAAATAAAATTAAGGACTTTGGAAGATTCCTCGGTATACAATATTATTGTAGCATAATTTGGAAGCGTAAAGTACACTTACTTCTTGTTGGACGTGCCGAAGAAATAAATAAAGGTGTAGCAGCATTGTTACGTGCAACATGTGTACTTACCTGCATAGCAGTATTGTATGGGTCACGTACACTCACCTCTAGAACAGCCAAGGGGGCTGTTAAGTGACAGGTGTACGATCCACGACTACAATAACCGTTGACCAGGGGTGACGGGGCCAGAGCCCTATGAGGGAGGGGGCTGGGGGGGCCACCGGTCGGACCCAGACCCTCTCCAGAGAGGGCGGTTGTGAGAGCGGAGTATAAAAAGGGCAGCTCTCCCAGCGTGAGTCAGTCCGTACTCACGTCAAGACCCGAAGACATCTAGATAGCGCCCTGGGACTTCCGACCCCCGGCCCTTGTCAGGGCCAGGTCCGAACGGCCCAGTGGCGGCACCCGTTACTCTGGAAAGGTCGGGTGAGCATTGCCTCCCCTAGGTCCCTTAGCGGAGGAATTCCCGATAGCAGAGTATAGTGTGAGGGCACACTAAGTGTGAGGACGTATCCTCTCGGCCAGGGGTCGGGAACCTTTTTGGCTGAGAGAGCCATGAAAGCCACATTTTAAAATACATTTCCATGAGAGCCATATAATATTTTTTAACACTGAATCCAACTAAAGAAATGTCAGCTAAGATTTATTTGCGAGTCAGATGCAGTCATCAAATGAGCCACATCTGGCTCGCGAGCCATAGGTTGCCGACCCCTGCTCTAGGCTATCGGATGGGAGAGGCCGTTACCTCTCTGTGTTAGGGACGTTCTTTGTCGTTAGAGTAAATAAACGGTGTTGCCTACAAAGAGAAGTCTCTGCCTACTTTGTCAACACTACAACTGGTGTTAGAAGAGACAGAATCCACACCGCTATGGACACTCAAAGCAAAACAACACGCGCGGGCACCTCTGAAGACGCCGCCGAAGACGGGCTGCACATGGGTCCCGGAACCTCGTATGAGAGGGGTGATGAAGGGCCGTCCATCACGGTAGACACGGCTGGGCTGCCCAGCTCTTCGCCGCCGTCTATGGACGACATGTGCGCGCACGCTCGCAGCTCGCCGAGCTCCTGCACGCAGCAGCATCTATTCTCGACCGGCTACACGTCGGCGAGCCAGGAGTAACAAACCGACTGATCGCGCCTACAGAAGCTATAGCGGGCGCGGAGATGTTGGAATCAGCTGCCAGTCTCAACGACATTTCCACTGAGATGGTCGCCACGGGCGACTCAGCCGCATCCAAACCACCAAATTCTCAGCCTTTACAACAACGGCTGCCCGGTATTAAGGCGTTCTCCACGGCCAAGGGAGATTGGGCTGCCTTCAGCAGGAGATTCCTGGCCAACGCAGAAACGGCGGGGTGGTCGGAGGAAGACGCGCTCAAAGCTCTCCCTTCGGCTCTGGATGATGATGCCTTGGTGGCATTTATCTCAGTGCCACTGGCGGACCGCTCCACCCTCCCCAAGCAATGAAGCAGCTGGCGGCGGTCTACGACCCTCCATCACACTCGCGCCACCGCTTCGCTGACAGGAAGCGAGGGATTAACGAGACCCCCCTCGCCTACCGCAGCTCCTTGCTGGCACTTGCAAGAGCTGCATATCCACGAATGGGAGAGGAAGGCATTGACGCTCCTGTCATGGAGAAGATGTTGGCGCTAGCTCGTGAGTTACGTGTGATGGTGCAAGCCATCGACGACTCCGACCTCTCTTCTCTACAAGTGACGAAGAGCATCCAAGCACACCTCTTCTTCCAGCGACAAGGCACAGCGCCGACTTGTGTTGCCTCTGTAACCACTGCCGTGGATCGCTACGGAAAATCTTCCTCCCGCTCAAGCATGTGCTGCACAAGGAACGCCCAGCTGGGGAAATCGTCCACGTCGCCATGAGAGAACACTTGCAAGAGGACGCCTCAACGTCAGGACTACAGCACCATCTCTTGCTACAACTGCGGGCTGCAAGGGCATGTCGCATCGGGCTCCCGGGTTCTTCGACGGTGGCTCCTGATGACTCCAACACCGACGGGACGATCTTCCACCTTTTCCCAGCACTCAGAGGCGAGTCGCGGCACCCCACATACCCGGCCAGATAGCACACCTCACACATCTCACAGCGTCGTTTGGGGTTGTGCGTCGGGTTGCGCCGCACCGCGCCGCGCAGAGTTGTTCGCATGATAGACTGCAGCTTCGACCGGGTCAGTGGCCGGAGCTGCTCTGTAGGGTGATCGCTGCGACTGCGGGGACGTCGGTCATCACGGGTTCCATTGACAGTATCAGGTTTAGAACACTCAGTTGATTTATGACATGCTGCCCGGGAAATACCACCCTCTGAGCCCTGTTGAAGTGCCTTGTTACGCGGCCAACAGTGGATCACTCGGTATTATAGGTCAGCTTCATGCTGAAATTTCTATAGGGGATGTTAAATTAGCGGGACCGATTTTGGTTTCAACGTCGCTAGCCGTTCCATGTCTCCTTGGAACGGACTTTTTCGCCAATATGCCTATCAGAATTTTTATCGATCAGAGTTGCATCGAGTTGCCTTCCGGTCGCCGTGTTGCATTTTTACCTCCTGTCACACGGCTGTACACTCCAGCACAACCTTTTATACAGGTCTTAAACACGGGTTAACACACGTTGGTCGTTTGTGAAGGTACTGTCGTTGCTCACGCTTCGCCGGCACTTCGCGAGACACACATCGTTAGTAGCGTTGGGGTTGGTACATGTCCGACGCCGAGCTCAAGTACAGATTTTCGCTGGCTTGATTCGTTATGCTCAGACTCAGCTGAGCTCTCTGAGTCCCAACGCCGGAAATTGAGATCACTCCTAATTTAATTTTCCGATATTTTCAGTAAAGGTAAATTTGACTTAGGCTGCACCAATTTGCTCAGTCACCACATTGAAACGGGGGACGCGGCCCCATACGCCAAAATCCATATAGAATGAGTTCTGCCGAAAAGGAGCACATCAGGCTGGCCGTTGATGTCATGTTGGCAGCCGATGTTATCTCTCCATCTAACAGTCCGTAGGGTGCGCCAATTGTTCTTGTCAAAAAGCACGACGGAAGCCTCCGCTTCTGTGTTGATTTTCGCAAATTAAATAAAATCACAATTGCAGATGCTTACCCACTACCACGGATGGACGACTCCTTTGATGCCTTAGCCGGCGCTCAATTTTTTTCAAAATTGGATCTGCTATCCGGATTTTGGCAGTTACCTCTTGACGAGACGTCCCGACCCAAAACGGCGTTTCGCATGCCAAAGGTCTCTACCAATGTAATCGGTTACCCATGGGACTCCACTCCGTGCCAGCAACATTCCAGAGACTCATGGAACTCGTTCTGACTTGTCTTCAATGGGACTCTTGTCTAATATATTTGGACGATGTCATTGTTTTCAGCCACACCTTCGATGAGCACCTCGAACGGCTGCGAGCTGTATTCGGAAAAATGAGGAATGCTACCTTAAAGTTTAAACCACAGAAGTGCCATCTTGTGCAGAAATCCGTCAGATACCTTGGCAACATTGTTAGCGAGTCCGGCATCGCTACAGATCCTGAGAAGACGAAGTGCGTGAGTACATGGGCCACACCTACGTCGGTTGGGGAAGTGCGTAGTTTCATCGGATTCGCCTCGTATTACAGGCGCTTTGTTGCAAACTTTGCCACAATTGCCAAACCACTCCACGCCTTAACAGAAAAAGGTGTTAAATTTCATTGGGATGAGGCTCAGGAATCTTCTTTTCAAACCCCTCGAAATGCTCTGGCCGATGCTCCGAGACTCAGTTACCCCGATTTTAACAAGCAGTTTATCTTGGACACTGACGCCAGTGATACAGGTATTGGCGCTGTTCTATCTCAAATCGTTGACGGCGTGGAGAGGGTCCTTGCGTACGGTAGTAGAGTTCTCTCACCGACAGAACAACGCTACTGCGTCACGCGCCGCGAACTGCTTGCGATTGTTTACTTTGTTCGTGATAATCGACTTTACCTGTATGGCAGGGAATTTCGGGTCCGATTGGATCATGCGGCGTTACAGTACGCCTTGCGAGTGGACCAACCATCTGGCCAGTTGTCCAGATGGTTGGAGATACTTCAGGATTTCACGTTTAGCGTGGAATACAGGAAAGGGACCCAGCACTCGAATGCTGATGCTTTGTCGCAGTTACCACAGCGCTCGCCCTGCACTTGCCTATCCGGCTCAGGTCGCTGCAAGCAGCCCTCTTGCCAGTCGACCACACCACTGGCGGCTGCGGCGGGAGCGCAAACGCCCATGCAACAGGAGGATGAGGGCACTAAGCCATGCGACTCTGTGCTCAACCTGAACATCGCCGAGTGGGGGCGTCTCCAGATGGAGGACATGTCGCTGCTTAGACTGCGCCGGCGCGCTGTAAACTCCCAAGGGGCTGCGGGATTGGGTCGTTCAGCCAGAACAGTTATATGGGACGGGCTCCTATTTTTCCGGGAAACGACACTCTAAACAAGCAGGTGATCGTCGTCCCCAGAATTTCTACGAGGTAAACTGGTGCGTGTCGTTCATGAGCAATTGGCTCACCTGGGAGTACACAAGACGCTGGACACCATTCAAAGGGACTTTTTCTGGCCAGGTATGGCTGATCACGTGGCAAACATACTCAGGAGCTGTGTCCAATGTGCACGAAGGAATCATCCCACTACACCTTGTCGGCCGCCCCTACAGTCCATCATAGTATCTCGCGTTGATGGGTTGTTCTAACTTGACGTGCTGGGGCCATTCCCAACTACTGCCCAGGGAAATAGATACTTATTGGTTGGGGTTGAGTACCTCACACGGTGGCCTGTGACCTGGCCTCTCCCCAACCAATCTGCACAGGTTAATACGGACGCGTTCATAAATGGTTACGTCATGGACAAGGGTGCGCCCGTAAAGTTATTGACTGACCAAGGGAAAAAATTTTGCTCCAAACTGCTCAAAGAGGTCTGCGCTCTGCTGGGTACCCACAAAATTCGTACCTCACCATACCACCCACAAACAGATGGTATGGTCGAACGACTAAACAGAACACTCACGGCTATGGTTAGCCATCATGTCATCGATTCTCAATCGGATTGGGATTTGTGTATCGCTGGGGTTCTAGCAGCATACCGCATGGCTCCCCATGCCTCGACTGCATTCTCTCCCTTCTACCTCATGTACGGACGGGAGAGCAGTCCCCCAATTGATGCACAGCTGGGTCTGACGAGCTCTAAACATGTGCCAAAATTTGAGGAATCCTTACGTTACAACATAGACAGGCTCACAGAGACTCGAGAAGCATCCCGGGTCAAGTCAGACGGTAAACAAAATTAACGAATTACGGGTCTTCATACCTCCAGCCACAATTGGGTGACAGGAGACACTGCGTGGCTGCATTGCCCCCAGATCCCAACAGGTACTTCGGCTAAGTTGGCTCAACCATGTAAGGGGCCGGTCGAGGTAGTGCGTGTCATGCGGCCTCAATGTATACAGATGCGCTGGGGACGACGTTCCTGGTATATTCACCCGTCGTGTCTGAAACCGTTCGTGCACCCGCGCACTCCTCACACATGCACACTTAGCTCTGGCCGTGGTTGTGATGTGCCCGACAAGCTGTGCCTCTAACCACAGACGCTGCAGGACTAGCGTTGCCACCGGCTCCGTCCTCACAGGCACAGTCGGAGGCTGCACCTGACATGACAGGCCCAGCCACAAGGACAAGATCAAAGACCCTGCGATTTCGTTGACACCCCCGCTGACTCTCTCTTCCCTCCCCCACACAGCGTGCCAATCGACACCACACAAACATGTCGTTCATTGATTAATTTATTAAAAAGTTGTATTTTACATTTGTATAGGTGGGTTAGGGTATTTAATCGGGGTGATTCACTGGCTTTTGCTTTCTTGTTCAAAGGCAGAATTTTATTTTTGTGTATATTTGTTACTGTTACCTTGTTATTTGAGAGTTGTTACAGTTGAGACGGCTGTGTGCTATGAGGGGAGGGGTGATGTAGCGGCATTGTTACGCGCAACATGTATACTTACCTGCGTAGCAGTATTGTATGGGCACGGACACTCACCTCTAGTGGCGCCCTCTGTGTATGGAGCGCAGAACAGCCAAGGGGGCTGTTGAGTGACAGTTGTACGACCCACGACTACAATAACCATTGACCAGGGGTGAGGGGGCCAGAGCCCACTGAGGGAGGGGGCTGGGGGGGCCAACGGTCGGACCCAGACCCTCTCCAGAGAGGGCGGTTGGGAGAGAGGAGGATATAAAGGGAAGCTCTCCCAGTGTGAGTCAGATAGCGCCCTGGGACTTCCGACCCCCGGCCCTTAGTGCCAGGTCCGAACGGCCCAGTGACGGCACCCGTTACCCTGGCAAGGTCGGGTGAGCATTGCCTCTCCTAGGTCCCTTAGATGGAGGAATTCCCGATAGCAGAGTATAGTGTGAGGGTACACTAAAAGTGAGGACATATCCTCTAGGCTATCGGGTGGGAGAGGCCGTTACCTCTCTGTGTTAGGGACGTTCTCTGTCGTTAGAGTAAATAAACGGTGTTGCCTACAAAGAGAAGTCTGCCTACTTTGTCAACACTCCAAAGGCACCAAATACACTGTGATGCAGCGTATACTTATTTATTGCCTTCACTTTCTATAAATATACGTAAAATCGAAAACGAATTTGCATAAAATATTATCATAGCCACTCGACCTTCTGCGTTAGTAAAGAAATCCACTCACACATTAACAATAATGAGGGGGGGGGGGGTGCATATAGAGTGACGTCACACGCGGGACACACAGTCATTTTTTGGCTCGTTATATTAGTTGCTGCGTTGATTTCTTTATTAGCTTTACTTTCCATAAAGGTCAAAATGAAAGCCTATTTGCGTGAACAAATTTTCGTTTCCGCTCCACCTTTTTCATGCGGAGTGACGTCCCCATTCATGATTATTAATGACGGGGGGGGAGGGGGTCCATGTGGAGAACCCCACCTATTCATGATTATTAATGAGGGGGGCTGGTTGACGTGGAGTGACGTCACACGCTTTACACACAGACATTCTTGTCTCATGTCTGTATGTCGGGGATAGTGGATTATCCCTTGTACGCGTGGATTTTCGCCGGGTGCTCCGGTTTCCTTCCACATATAAACACTCGTTAATTGGCCGATAACTTAATATATAAAGGACTGCATAGCCTTGGCTATTATTGGCACCAGCCCAGCGCGTGGTATTACTTAATGAATATTATTATGAGACGCTGCGTAAATGATGCCGTGTGGCTGATGGGATGTGTAAAATAAATGTATTTTTACATGGAGGTGTATTTGCGTATGTTTTTTCCTTGTATTCTCCGCAACGATGTTAACGTTGATTTTGTGTATTCTATTTTTTTTTATTTTTGCTCTGATTTCTGTGTGGTTCATTCCTATACTTATATTTCTTTTGATTTTGTCATGTTGGTGACCCAGCTAACTGTTGAAAACGAGATTCTCTCCTGGTCTCTTGAGTTCTCACCTGGTTAAACAATTTATTTGTATTCTTTGGGTCTTTTGGTAAGCCGCGTAGATAGATCAAATAATAAAAAAGAATAAAAAGATTAAAAAATATCACGACGTTTCGATCGCAACGCAAGCAATCGTCATCAGGTGAGAGATACCGCGAGAGAGCTGCTGAGAATATATGGTGGGAGCGCTGCTAAGGTATGGAGTTATAAAGGTTTAGGATAGGTGTAGCCCAAGGGTCAGTGGGAAGGGCTATAGATTAAATTTGCATGTAAATGTTGGATCGGGTAAATCTTGCCAAACAAAGCTGTGGGGGTGGTCATTGTATTGTGAGAGATTAGCATGTCAATGTAAGAAATTTTCTTGTAAATGTAAGCTCGGAGAGAGCTCGGAAAGAGCTATCGCCACATGAATTAACTTGACTTGCATGTATATGTGTTTATGTTGAATTTCTTTCACACCGTATGTATCCAACCGTGCTAAACGGAGATGTGGGGGAAGGACAACAAACTAAACACAAAAAGAAATGAGCTTTCAATATAAAGACTTGAAATGTCTTCAACTGTCTCTTCGCTTTCTCAGAGCTCAGCCGCCAACTTGAGTCATCAACTCAGAACGCCGCTCCACCCACGGGCGACTCCTCCCTCATTGAGGTGTGTGCGGTCTGTGTCTTTGTTGTTTATGTGTGTGTTTGTGTGTGTGGTGGGTGCTCTGGACGGGTGTGAGGGGCTGGTAACCCTTCCACCTTCAATTAATTACCACTAAACCACGACCACAACATTTCATAAATAAGCTTGTGCCGGAGGCCCCAGGGGGACAGGCGTCTATGACGTCTCCTGGCAAAACCCCATTTGGCGGAGCCAGGAGACTGAATCCTTACCCTCGGGGCTCCTCCAGAAACAACAAAAAACCACTACGTGTGGCCACGTGGAATGTTCAAACGCTCACTGCGGAGGAGAGGCTGCCACTCCTCTGTCGGGAGCTGGACCGGTACCGCCTGAATCTCTGGTAGTCAGGAGGTCCGGTGGACCGGCTCTGGCTCCTGCCACCATGAGGGGTGGACAGTCCTCTCCTCGGGGCAGGAGTCTGCCAAACAACAGGGTGTGGCTCTTCTTCTGAATAAAAGAATGAAGGGGGTGTGGGAGCGTGGCGGGGAGGTGTGGGAAGCTGTAAGCCCCAGGCTACTTTGGGCTTGCCTTCCCATCAACCAGAGGCGAGGAGTGGTGGTCGTGGTTACTTATGCCTCTACTGAAACTGAAGACGAACATCCGTGGAGGGATGCAAGCAAGGCCGATGAGTCAGATGCCTTCTATGACCTGTCACAGGTTCTAGCTAAAGTGGCCCCTCGGGATAGTCATCTTGTTGGGTGACTTCAATGCCTGAGTTGGTTATTATGCTAGCACCTGGTCTGGAGTAATTGGAAGGCATGGGCCAGATCAGCTCAATAGCAACGACAGGAGCCTGCTAGATTTTTGTGCAGCCCATGGGCTTGTAATTACCAACACGCTGTTCCGGCATCGGCACATCCACACTACATCATGGATGCATGCCGAGTCCAAGCAAGAACATTTGCTGGACGACATAGTGACGGAACAGCGGATGCGGGCCCATGTTGTTGACACCTGGACCTACCATGGAGCTGATCTGCCCACTGACCATTGACTTGTCATCTGTAAGATGCGCCTGCCATTCTTCCACTCCGGTGATGGGTGTACACCCAGGACCCCATTCAAACCCTTAGTGGAATGGTCTCAGCTAGCTGATGAAAGTTGCAAGCGAGAATTTCATCATCACTTGCAGCGGGGGTTGGCATCGTCCCCCACTCCTCCTGATGTGGAGGGGAAATGGGTGAGGTTTAGGACTGTGGCTCATGCAGCTGCAATGGCTGCTTTAGGTCCATGGTCCAGACCTCCCCGGAGACCCTGGCTGACAGGAGGTGTTCAAGCTGGCTGAGAAAAAGCGACAGGCCCACTCTCATTGGCTACAGCATCCCACGTCGGAGAATGAGGAGGTTTACCGCAGCCTTGGCTCGGAGGTTCGGAGAGCCGTGAGGCGCTGCAAGGATGGGTGGTGGTCGCGGGTTGCTGAGGAGACGGAGTCTGCCTCAGTGGCCCGCGACAAATCGCTCTTTAATGCCATCAAAAAAGTAACCTGCAGCGCCACACCTATTACCATCATTAGGGGAAAGAACGGTGATCCAATCTCCGACCCCCAGGAACAGGTTTCCAGATTTGCTGAGCATTTCTGTGAGGTCCTGAGTGAGGGGAAATCCCTCAGCCTGGAAAACATCATGGGACAAAGTGGGGATGACCCTGCTGAGGCTGCTGTGCCTCAAATATTGGAGGAGGAAGTCACCCCCTGTGTGTGGCTGGCTGAGGTGCCATCTGTTGAGGAAGTACTGAAGGCGATACAGAGTCTGAGACCAGGAAACGCACTGGGCAGAGATTATCTCCCAAGCTAAATGCTGAGGGAGGGTGGCGTTTGTGTGCAGACTGCCCTAGATGATATAACAACAGTTTGGACCACTGGACGGGTTCCGCAAGATTGGAAGGATGCCCTGGTGGTCCCCCTCTTTAAGAAGGGGGACCGCACAGACTGTAACAACTACAGGGGCATCTCACTCATCAGTATGCCGGGAAAGGTCCTAGCAAGGATTATTCAACATCGCCTTGCTAAGCACGCTGAGGAGAGGCTTGCGGAGCCCCAATGCGGTTTCAGGAAAGGGCGGTCCTGTACAGATGCCATATTTTCTGTCCGTCTGCTACAGCAGTGATATAGGGAATTCCAACAAGACCTACATGTCGTTTGTTGACCTGGTCAAGGCCTATGATACCATCAGTAGGCCTGGGCACTGGGTTGTTCTTCATGCTTTCGGAGTCCTTGACCCTCTGCTCACGCTCATTAAGGACCTTCATGATGGTGAGCGGGCCCGGGTAAAACTTCGTGGCCAGGAGTCAGAGCCATTCCCTGTACACCTTGGGGTGCGACAGGGATGTCCTCTGGCTCTTACATTATTTAACATCTATTTTGACCACGTAGTTCATGAAGCCTTCAATAGCTGTACCGGGGGAATCCCCATATGGTACAGATATAATGGGAGGCTGATCGATGCCCGGGTGCGGTCAAGGGATGGCTCCCTATTGCTCAACCACGTTATGTATGCCGATGATTTGGTAAAAGCTGCTCATTCAGAGAGGAGTTGGAAATGCTGCTGCTGAGACTGGAGCGTGCAACTAAGAGATGGGGCCTTACCATCAGCCCCACCAAAACTAAGCACCTGCCTGGGTATTTTGTACCATCGGACACTCCACCCCCACAACTCCCAATCGGTGATGGAGCAGTTGTGGAGAGAGTGGAGAGTTTCCCATACCTGGGCAGTGTGCTTATGACCGGCTCCAGTTTAACAGCAGAGGTCTCACTCCGAATCAGTCGAGCGGCAATATCTTTTCATCGGTTACGTATTGCTGTGTGGAAGCTACCTGTCCTGTCGCTCCGCACTAAGCTTCAGGTCTTCTCGGCCACGGCCATTCCCTCCCTTCTCTACGCTTGCGAAACGTGGACCCCCCCCTAATGGAACATCTTCGCCGGTTAGAAACATTTAGGCTAGCCTGCCTACGATCCATCCTGGGTTTAACCAGGCTGGATTGTGTGAGGAGCTCACAAATCTTTGAAATATCTGGGAAAGGTCCCATCGGTGAGCTCCTCCGGCAGGCAAGGCTGCGTTGGCTGGGTCATGTAGCCCGCATTCCCAGCCACCGCATGCCGAAATAACTTTTGTTCGGCCGGATCGAGGGGGCTAAACGGGCGCGGCACGAGCTAGAAAAGAGATGGAGTGATGTGGTACAGGAGGACGTGGAGCTGAGTGGACTTGCTGATGACTGGTATCAGCGGTGTCAAGATCGGCCTCTGTGGAGGAGGCTCGTGAAGGACGCTACTGGGCAGTTGGAGGTAGTCGCCCTCCAACAACAACGGAGGGCGGAGGAGCGACGCTCACAACAACGAGCGGAGCGCCGGGTGGCTAAAGCACAGCACGTTGGCACAGTAGGGGGCACAGATGGTGCATCAGCCAGTCATCTCAGTCATCTTAGTCAGTCGACCCGTGGCACTTGGGTCTGCCCCGTGACCTCCTGCCCGCGGGCGTTCGACACTTCACGTGGCCTCAAGGTGCATATGGCCTGGCACAAGCGTCGTGGTGACGTCACCGCCACTTAGTGGCGAATGGCGGTTGTTGTTGTGCTTCGGCCAGTCATCTCAGTCGACCCATGGTACCTGGGTCTGTCCCGTGACCTCCTGCCAGCAGTCGTTTGAAATTTCACATGGCCTTAAAGTGCACTTTGCTTTGCACAGGCACTTTGATAACGTCACTGCCACTTACGGAAAATGGCTATTGTTGTTGCTGCTGCTATTTTACGTGGGGCGCGTTAGTGTAGCAGTTAGAGCGCTGCGCTACGAACCCAGCGACCCAACTTCGATTCCAGCTCACGGCCCTCACCAGTTATGATTATCTGAACTGGTCCAGGGCCTCACCTAGTTCGACTCAGCCTCAAATGAGTACCTGATGTGGTGTGTAAACATCGCCACTCGGGAGAGAAAGGCAGCCGGGCGTAGTGCTGGCCACCCACCCCCTCCTGTGCCGTGCCGGCCTTTTTACAAGTGCTCACGAATAGCACTTGCCCCAACAGTCTGTTACAGGCTATAATGGGGGACCTTTGTGTTTGTGTCTGTTCAGGAGTTGAGCATGAAGGTGAGCTCTGTTCTGCATGAGAAAGCAGAAATTGAGCTGCAGTTGAAGGATGCAAAGGTATGCCCACTCTCTCCCACAGGATTGTCACAGCTTTCTCATGAAAACGTGTTCTCGCTGACATTCCAAGAAATCTGGAATGTCTATTTTGGGAGGTGGCTGGGTAATAATAATAGCAATAGTGTTATTATATTCTTGGTTCTTTTAGTAAAGTCACATAGAAGGGAAACAATAAAATAATATAAAAAAATATATTTTTTGTTAATGAAAAAGATATATTTATTTATTTATTCCCCTTCTACGTGACTTTACCGAAATAACAAAGAATATGAATCCTTGCAGTCACGAAAGCTTAAAATCTAAATTTAATAGTGTTATTATTAACAATAATGATATATGTGTGATTGTTGGAGCTGCCCTTCTCAGAGTGCCTGACACGCGATGCGTGACTTGCATCACATCTCACCTCGCATCATTTGAAAGGGCACCCCTAGTGGCAGATGTGTCCCCGTATCACGGTACCAGCCTGCAAGCAGGAATTATCGTATTTTCCTGCATATAACCTGCGGGGTATACCACTGTTCACAAACAAAACAAGACCCTGCGCGGTATATGGAGGTGCGAGCTATCCCAAAAATATTTTACACGTGTGACATGTTATAACTCGTTACATTTTTTTCATGGTAGGACTATCCACTATGCAACATTTACCTTTAACTACAGCACTGCTGAATAAACCACTCACACTAAAATTGCACGTTATCACGTTTTAAATGAAATGTTTGTACAATTAAACGACTGTTTGAAGTGCACACACTGTTTACCTGCGACGGGAGAGCTGGGTAGAGAGGTGGGAGGTTGGGGGGTGGGGCAGCTGGGGGGAGGGAGAGGTGGGGGGTGGGGCAGCTGGGGGGAGGGAGAGGTGGGGGGTGGGGCAGAGCAAGATCTGCAGAGGCGACGGGAGAGCCTGGAAAGGGAGAGGTGGGAGGTTGGGGGGTGGGGCAGTTGGGGGGAGGGAGAGGTGGGGGGTTGGGGGCGAGGCAACGGAGTTACCGTAGTGCCGCTATTATCTGCGCAGTGCGCAATCTACCAGTGCTAAACATGTACTTATCTACCAGTTGTGTTACTTATTTATTGGATATTTACCTTTGTTACTTATTTACTGTTTTAAGTTCACTTGTTTCTGGTTAGTTTGTTTTCTTTGTGCACGTTATGATTTTAATATTAACAATTGATAGTGGAATGTATTACAAATGTAAACTTCGTATTAATATGATGGAATTAAGCTGCGGTAACGACGTTAAAGATATGAATGCATGCGGGGTATATGGAGGTGTGGGCTATCTGAAATTTGTTTTACACAAAACGCTATTTTTGCGGGGTATATGCGCCTGCGGGTTATATGCGTATGCGGGCTTTATGCGGGAAAATACGGTAGTCTGCCAGTCGGGAGCAATGATCGCTTGTGTATCTCTCAAGTGATTCATTCGCAAGTCATTTGTCGAATTTGGTCCATTTGGACCACGACACAATACACAGTGGCCTCATTTAGATGGACATCATTAGGTTTGAATACCCACCGTGAAGCATACAGCGCATAGCATTTATGGTTCAAGCATCTGCAGAAATAGCCAGCTCGGCCTGCCAGATTTTAACCATGCACCTCTGCAACAAGAGGTGAATGCACTACCGCTGGGCCCTGTAACCTCCCCTACATAGACTGCATGGAATCATTAAATCTCTGGTGCTCAGTGTCTATCTCAGGGGGATTTTCGTGAAGAGACACTCTACTAGTACCAGTGATTGAACCTGGAACTTAAGTAGTGTGGATTCACCCTGAACCTGCGCAGTAGTAGGTAATGGTGAGTGGGGGCAGTAGGGCTTGGGGTGGGGCGATTTCACAACTGCGATGACCAATATCCCTCCTTAGAGCAGCAATATGACAACAGATTCTTAGAAAAATTAAAGTGTCAATGATTTCCTGCTCAAGTCACTTGCCCTCCCCGCCCACATGTAGGCCGGCTCAGCACGGCTGGAGCGTGAGCTGGAGCGCGCCCGCTCACGGCACCATGAGCAGATCGTCCTGCATGAGGCACACGCCGCCGAGCTGGGCGAGCGGCTCGCCGAGACGGCCGCCCACGCGCTGCGCCTGGAGGCCGACGTGGAACGGCTCACATCCGAGCTGGAGATAGGCCAGCGGGCGGGAGCCACTGCCACCATGGAGAAGGGTGAGGAGGAGATGGAGCAGCCGAGATGGGAGAATCGGGGGAGCGTGGAGAGGATGGTGGCTGAGTATGAGCAGTGCAGCGACGTGGAGGCAGAGGTGGAGGAGGGAGCGACGAGAGTGAAAATCCTGGAGCTCTTGCATCAGTTGGATAGGATGAAGGCCCTTCACTGTGAAGAGGTGGAGAAGCTTCGGTCGCTTACACATGAGGAGGTTGAGACGATAAAGGTGCAACACTGTGAAGAGGTGGAGAGGATGGTGGCCCTCCACAAGGAAGATGTGGAGAAGCTTAAGTCCCTTCCACATGAAGAGGTGGAGAGGATAAAGCGAGAACTTGATGAAGAGGTGGAGAAACTCAAGTCTAGTCACTCTGAAGAGATGAAGCAGATTAAGATCCTTCACAGTGAAGAGGTAGCGAGGCTGAAGTCACTTCCACATGAAGAGGTGGAGAGGATGAATGTCCTTCACTGTGAAGAGGTGGAAAGGATGATGGCCATCCACAAGGAAGAAGTGGAGAAGCTCAAGTCACTTCCACATGAAGAGGTGGAGAGGATAAAGATAGCATTTGATGAAGAGGTGGAGAAACTCAAGTCTAGTCACTCTGAAGAGATGAAGCAGATGAAGATCCTTCACAGTGAAGAGGTAGAGAGGCTGAAGTCACTTCCACATGAAGAGGTGGAGAGGATGAATGTCCTTCACTGTGAAGAGGTGGAAAGGATGATGGCCATCCACAAGGAAGAAGTGGAGAAGCTCAAGTCACTTCCACATGAAGAGGTGGAGAGTAGAAAGATAGCATTTGATGAAGAGGTGGAAAAACTCAAGTCTAGTCACTCTGAAGAGATGAAGCAGATGAAGATCCTTCACAGTGAGGAGGTAGAGAGGCTGAAGTCACTTCCACATGAAGAGGTGGAGAGGATGAATGTCCTTCACTGTGAAGAGGTGGAAAGGATAATGGGCATCCACAAGGAAGAAGTGGAGAAGCTCAAGTCACTTCCACATGAAGAGGTGGAGAGGATAAAGATAGCATTTGATGAAGAGGTGGAGAAACTCAAGTCTAGTCACTCTGAAGAGATGAAGCAGATGAAGATCCTTCACAGTGAAGAGGTAGAGAGGCTGAAGTCACTTCCACATGAAGAGGTGGAGAGGATGAATGTCCTTCACTGTGAAGAGGTGGAAAGGATGATGGCCATCCACAAGGAAGAAGTGGAGAAGCTCAAGTCACTTCCACATGAAGAGGTGGAGAGTAGAAAGATAGCATTTGATGAAGAGGTGGAAAAACTCAAGTCTAGTCACTCTGAAGAGATGAAGCAGATGAAGATCCTTCACAGTGAGGAGGTAGAGAGGCTGAAGTCACTTCCACATGAAGAGGTGGAGAGGATGAATGTCCTTCACTGTGAAGAGGTGGAAAGGATAATGGGCATCCACAAGGAAGAAGTGGAGAAGCTCAAGTCACTTCCACATGAAGAGGTGGAGAGGATAAAGATAGCATTTGATGAAGAGGTGGAGAAACTCAAGTCTAGTCACTCTTCAGAGATGAAGCAGATGAAGATCCTTCACAGTGAAGAGGTAGAGAGGCTGAAGTCACTTCCACATGAAGAAGTGGAGAGGATAAAGCTAGAATTTGATGAAGAGGTGGAGAAACTCAAGTTTAGTCACTCTGAAGAGATGAAGCAGATGAATATCCTTCACAGTGAGGAGGTGGAGAGGCTGAAGACACTTCCACATAAAGAGGTGGAGCGAATGAATGCCCTTCACTCTGAAGAGGTGGAGAGGATGATGGTGGAACACTGTGTTGAGGTGGAGAAACTGAAAAATACTCATCGACAAGAGGTTGAAAATCTAACATCAGCTCACACCAAAGATGTGGAACAACTGAAGTCTGATCATGGAGAAGAGATGGATAAGCTGAAGACCCTTCGTATAGAAGCGGTGGAGAGACTCAAGTCTGATTGTGGTGAAGACAACCAACATCAGCAATCAGTTCCAGGTAAAGAGGTGGAGAAGATGAAAGCACTTCACAGAGATGAGGTGGAACAACTTAAGTCTGATCATGGTGAAGAGGTGGAGAGGCTGCAGTCACTTTTTAGTGAAAAGGTAGAGAAGCTGAAGTGCCTTCACAGTGAAGAGGTGGAGAAGATGAGAGCCAATCATTATCAAGAGGTGGACAGTCTAACATCTTTTCACAGGGAAGAGGTGGAACAACTGAAGTCTGACTTCCGTGAAGAGGTGGAAAATATGAAGACCCTGCATACAGAAGAGATAGAGGGACTGAAGAATGATCGGTGTGAAGAGGTCCAAGAGCAGACATCAGTTCCAGGTGAAGAGGTGGAGAAGCTGAAAGAACGTAATATAGATGAGGTGGAACAACTGAAGCCTGATCATGGTGAAGAGGTGGAAAGGCTCAAGTCTGCCAATTATGAAGAGGTGGAGAGACTGCAGTGCCTGTCCAGTGAAGAGGCGGAAAGGTTGAAAGTCGATCATAAACACGAGATTCAAAATCTGACGTCAGCTCACAGAGAGGAGGTGGAACAACTGAAGAAATATTATGATGAAAATTTGGAGAATCTGAAGTGCCTTAACAATGAAGAGGTGGGGAAAATGAGAGCTGATCATAATCAAGAGGTGGACAGCCTAACATCTGCTCACAGGGAAGATGTGGAACAACTGAAGTCTGACTTTCATAAAAAGGTAGATTTGCTCAAGTCTGCCCACTGTGAAGAGGTGGAGAAGCTAAGTGAAGCGGTGGAGAAATTAATAGCGGATCATCAGCACGAGGTTGACAAACTCGTGTCTGCTCACAGAGAAGAGGTGGAGCAACTGACGCCCAATCATTGTGAGGAAGGTTCAGTCACTGTGGAGAAACTGCAAGCTCTTCATAATGAAGAGATGGAGAAGATGAGAGCCGATCATTGCCAGGTGGTGGACAGCCTAGCATCTGCTCACAGAGATAATTTGGAACAACTGAAAACACTTCCTGATGAAGAGGTGGAGAAGCTGAAGGGCCTTCACAGTGAAGAGGTAGAGAAAATGAGAGAAGGTCATCTGCAAGAGGTTGAAAATCTGGTGTCTGCTCATAGAGAAGAGGTGGAGCAACTGAAGTCCAATCACTGTGAAGAGGTGGATAGGCTAAAAGTTAATCACAAGGATGAGGTTGGGAAAGTAACGGTTGATCATGAAGAAGAGTTGGAGAAACTGAAAGATCTTCACAGAGAAGAGTTGGGGCAGCTGAGATGCGATTATGACAGTCGGCTAGAAAGTCTTCGGTGCCATCACGCCGAGGAGGTGAAGAGGCTAAACGATGAGCACCAAGTAGAGGTGGAAGAGCAGACAACTCTTGTCAAAGAAAAGATGGAAAAGCTGAGGTGTAACCACAGCGAAGAGGTAGAAATCCTGAAGTATTGTCATCAAGACGAGGTGAAGAGGCTAAGTTTGGCACACACAGAAGAGGTCAAAGATGTGAATTCTGTCCAAGCGGTAGTTGTTGATCATGCTGTGTCCCATCATAACAAGACCGAGAAGAAGGAAGGGGTGGTGGTGGTGGAGCAGGAAGAGGTGCAGGAGATGACGGGTAAGGTTACGCAGCTACACGCTAGGGAGGTGGAGTGCGGCACCGTGGCCAGTGTGAGGACAAACACTGGGAATCGAGAGGGCAGCACACAGGATCAGGAGGGAAGCAAAGAGGATCAAGAGAGAATCTCTGAGAATCGGGAGGGCAGCATTGTGGGAAGCCTGCGTGGCGTTCGTGCCATTTTGCACCACTGTGCCTCAGAAGCAGAGAAGAACAAAGAACATCTAACCAACATGGCAAGCCAGCTGCAGGTTCTCCTCCGTGAGATGGAGCAGGATGAAGAGCTCCCGGGCGAAGGCGATGGCGAGCAGGAGGAGGCTGCAAACCGGACATTGCAGAGCAAGTGGCGGGATCGGATGATGGATGCTGCGAGCAGGTTGAGAGAGAGGATGGAAGTGGCCGTTGAGACCAGCGGGCTGCTGTGTGGAGAAATGAGACGGCTGCTAGAGGAGGACAAGGTTGAGGAGAAGGAGGCGGAGGAGGAGCAGGTGGTGGGACTAGGAGCTACTGGCTCTGCGGCCTCAACAGAGGTGGAGGAACTTCGCTCACAAATAGGTATGGTGGCCAGTCTTAATGTTGCATTGATTACACTGTAACAGCATTTTTTATTTATTTTTGTGTTCCTGGGTAGTCAGTATTATTTCCTAATTGCTTATGCCTCCAATCTACAGAAAATGGCTATTATTCCACACAAACTTTGCTTTTGTGACCAGGACAGTCATATTTTTAAATTTACCTATTCTCAATGAGAAAACGGGCGAATTTGTGTCTTTTCATTCACATGAAGTCAGAAAAAAACAACATGAATAAAAATATACATGTATTTATACTAAAGTAATACAAAATTACTTCAAAAGATTTAGACACCAAGGCGCACTACCACAGGCGGGACTGGCCAAAGCAGGACCGACTTCTCTGTGAGGAGGAACAACGTCAAGTGGGAGCCACTGGTGGAAGTGCTGATGCCACCACTGCAAATCAAATTGGGCCTCATGAAAGAATTTGTCAGAGCTGTAGATAAGGAGTCGGCAGCCTTAAAATACCTTCAATACTTTTTCCCTAAGCTGATGAGGCAAAGGTTAAAGCAGGTGTTTTCATCGGACTACAGATAAAGAAGATCCTGGAGTGCAATGAATTCCTAAAGAAGCTCACTAGTAAGGAGAAAGCGGCTTGGAACAGCTTTGTCGCAGTGGTTCGTGGCTTCCTGGGCAATCACAAGGTCGAAAACTATGTGGAGCTGGTTGAGACTGTTGAAGAATTACGGCACAGTGAGCTGTAGGATGTCCCTCAAAGTCCATATACTTGATGCTCATCTTGACAATTTCAAGGAGAACATAGGAGCCTACTCGGAGGAGCAAGGCGAGCGCTTCCACCAGGATATACTGGACTTTGAACGCCGCTACCAAGGACAGTATAACGAGAACATGATGGGAGACTACATTTGGGGGCTGATTAGTGAAACTGATTTACAGTATAATCGTAATTTGTTTTATTATATTAGTATAAATACATGTAAATTTTTATTCATATTCGGTTTTTTTCTGACTTTATGTGAACGAAAATACACATTCGCCCGTTTTCTCATTGAAAATAGGTACATTTCAAAATATCACTCCTGGTGACAAAAGCAAAGTTTGTGGGGAATTTTAACCATTTTCTATACTTTTTAGGCATAAGCAATTACGAAGTAACACTTACTACCCAGGAACAAAAATTGTGTTCCAAGCGTTATCATTGATTGTTAAAAGCTCTATCAGCTCTTTATCGTTAATCATTCATTCTTCGGCTCTTTAGGAAAGGTTAAAGGATACACGGTGTAGCCCTGCATGTCTTTCTGATACTACTGCTATAGGGAGCTTGAGGGCATATTTGGCCAATTCTGCAACACTAATAATAGATTTTTGGGTTAGATCATGTGAGTAAACGTGTGTACACCCTCCTCCACCTGATACAGCCAATTTATACTGTAGCCACGTGGACAGACATACCAATGAATTACTGCTTCAGCAAGACCCACTGATGTGTTTGAGAGCAAATCTAGATTGAAAACTAATTTCTTTCTAACTGCTTTTTGTGTTTAGTTTGTTGTCCATCCCCTGGACCTCCGATTAGCACGTTTGGCTACATACGGTGCCAAAGAAGTTCAACATACATACATCGAGCCACACACATGTAACAATTGGGCATGACACATCACTGTTAGTTACAACAAGCATCATCAGGAGGTTGCCATAATTGTGTAAATGTCCTTCAGTCTTGGGACTTACATATGTGGTGTGATGTCATCAATGTGTGCCCATGAGGGATCACAAAGTGGCAGTAAGTGAAATATATAACTTAATCTAGACATGCCAATATAAAGGTATATATTTAATTATTTGCTTAAACAAGTTAGTCATATTCTTAGTTTTTTCGGTAAAGTCACGTTGAAGAGAAACAACAAAATAACAAAATATATATAAAACAATAAAAAATTCTCACGACGTTTCGACCATAACTCAAACGGTCATCATCAGGTGTGTCGGTTTACTGCAGTCACGAAAGCTTTAAATCAAAAGTTAGTCATAGTTAATTAGTTACACTAGATACTTATGCGAGATTATAATAAGTTATATGAACGAGGTACACGCATTAATGTGCGCATATCTAGTGTACATAAATATCGTCACAGTGTGTTTTGCTATACTGCCACACCATTCAAGGATTATGGAGCAGGAAAATTCTAATACGAATATGTAGGGTCATATAGGCGAGTTGACGAGGCTCAGCTCATGGGATTCCGTGTGTAGAGCTGCCCAGTGGTATTTTCACCCCAGGTAGATCTAAGTGAGGATGAGAACTGATGGTTCCCTGGCTGAGGTTGCCACAAGTCCTTCCAGAATTTACTCTTGATGGCTCTACAAGCTTTTTCAGTCGACTCCAGACAAAACTAACACGGCTTTTAAAGTAACTGCTAGCTCGTCTTCCAGCATCATTAGTTGATGGTGAAAACACCGTGCTCCAGCCATGATTTAAAATCGTACCCACCTGACACTTCCACAAGATGATGTGCTCCTAGGATTTGGACGGCTGGATGGGGATCGCCGCCTTTATAGCACCCTAGAGAGAGACAAAGACGTTCTACTGCTAGGGATGAAGATCACTCATCCGCTTAGCCCTGCGGTCACTGCCGAAGTATCTGGATTGGTCTGTTTAGCCATGTATATATGTTGAACTTCTTTCACACCATACGTAGCCAACCACGCTAATCAGAGGTGCGGACAACAAATTGAACACAAATAGCAGTTAGAAAGAAATTAGTTTTCAACCCTTCCTGTATTACAAAGGTCGTAGTTTAAGACCATTAAACAAAGGATAATAAAACCACTAACGCTAAGCTTCTGAGGCAACCATCATTGTTTGCACGGGTAGCTTAGCAGTAGTAGCTGTTATGTTTTTTTTAGCTATGGGAGGAAACCGGACAAGCTGGAGGAAACCAATGCAGAGCAGTGGAAGAACATACAGACACCTCACAGTCACTAACCCAATCTGCAGAACAGGGGGAGAACATACAGGCTCCACAGAGAAAGGTGCCTGAGTTGGGAATTGAACCCGGACATTCTTACTGTGAGGCACAACGTGTAACCACAGCGCTGCGACCCTGCTGTCTTAAGAGGGCGCGGCGGTGGCGAGATGCTAACTAGCTCGCCTGGTATACAGGAAGTCGTGGCTTCGATCCCGATCCTTATGCCTGTATATTTGGAGTTTGCATGTCTCTCTCCCCGTGGTCGTGTGGATTTTTCTCCGGGTCCTCCGGTTTTTTCCCTCCACATTTACAATCAACGTTACACGTTTTGAGTATTTGGCTGCTATAAATATCCACATGATAATAAGCCACTTCCTTGAGCTATTATATGTGGCCAGGTCGCTTCTGAAAAAGAGCTCTGTGTTTAGCTGCATTGTGTGTTATCGGCGGCAGTCACTCTGCGTGAGGGCAAGGAGAAGATGAACAAGATGAAGGCGGTGGCCGTGAAAGCGCGGAGAGAACTCGACATATGTCGCAAACAGGTACAAGTCGATGCACTGTGTGACGAGTTATGGTGGAGATTGCCATGTGTGTGGTAATCGACACCTTGGACACCCTTGTGAAAGAGGCGTTCCATCTCGGGATTTTCCAGGTGAAATATAAAAGATGGTCATGATGGATGACTCGAACCACTGTTGATTATATGGAGACAATAATGGGAGTGATGATTGTGGAGAGCGGTGTTGATGCGGTTTAGCACACTGCGCTACGAATCCGGCCACCCGAGTTCTATACCCACTCACGACCAAAACCTGTTACTATTATCTGAACATGTGCTGGGCCTCCCCTAGGTCGACTCAGCCTCAAATGAGTACCTGGTGTGGTGTGTAAAAACATCGGCAATAGGGAGACAAAGGCGGTCAGGTGTGGTGCTGGCCACTCACCCCCTCGTGTGCCATGCCAGCCTTTAGAAGAGGTGCTCTCTAACCGCACTTGTCCCAAAAGTCTGTTCAGGCTATACGGGGGATCTTTTTATTTGGTGATGATCATGGTGGTTGTGATGATTGGTGTACGCATGGTGATGTTTGTGATTAGTGACATTGCTATTGATGATGATGATGGTGGTGGTGGTGATGATAGTGATAATGCTGATGTTGTTGCTAGTCGTGATGATGATGATGATGACCGGGTAGGTTCAGCAGCTGACAGAGCAGTTGGCGTCTGTGCATGCGGAGAGAGCCGCAGCCCTGGGCTCCCTCGCAGAGCTCACTCAGGAGACCAACAGCTTCAATGTGAGTGTTTGTATATACTCTACACACACACACTGAGTGGTGGTGGTGTCATGGTTTGTGCACTGCACTGCGAACCTGACAACCTGAGTTTTATTTCTGCTCATGGCCAATATCGGTGACGAATTTCTATTAAACTAAGAACTAAACTGTACTAGACTGAGCCTACCCTAGGCCAACTCAGCCTTAAATGAGTAACTGGTGCAGTGTGTAGACATCGGCACTGGGAGTCAAAGGTGGCCGGGCATGATGCTGGCTACCCACTCCCACGTGTACTGTGGCAGCCTTCATAGGTGCAACTGGCTAACATCACTTTCCCCAACAGTCTGTTAAGGCTATACAGGGGATATTTTTCTTTGTAGCTACATAACATGTGGCCACCTCCTTTGCGGGGGCGTGCGCTGTAAGCCACATGCTCTAGGTGGCGGTGGAGGCCGCACTGCGTTGTCACAAGTTTCAAAAACGTGTTAGACCGATGGTGTTTAACCTTCAAACTCTTAAGCGATGAACCTCCCCCGGTTAAGAATCCAGCTCAGAGTTCTTTAGCCTTTTAGCTTTGTTGGAAACTGTGCAGAGCCTGCAGGTGGAGTTTGAGAAGCTGGCCAGGAGTCTTGATGAAGAGAGAGAGAAATCGGAAGCTGCAGACAAGAGGATCCAACAACTTTGCAGAAGTCTTCAGGGCAGTACGCAGGAGGTAATCTCGCGCCACACGCACACGTGCGCTACAACAGTAATCGTTGCAAAAGGACTGGCACTGATGGCTCTGCTGCACTTGGCCTTGTAACCCAGCACTGCGGCAGGCAGCAAGGGTTGTCGGAGCACAACTCCCTCCCTGCCGGTGTGCATCGTTGATGTCGTCTCCTGGCTTGCCAGAGCATGATGGCAGATGGATGCCTTTACATCCGTATTCCTCCTGTATGGGGATTGAGCATTACTCCCCTTGCACGTGGGGGTATTCTCCGGGCACTGCAGTTTCCTCCTACATGTACACTTGTTAATGGAATTGGCCACACGTATTGGACCTCAGACGTTGGGGCAACTGTTTGTGCAGGCTCTTCCTGCCTTCTCGCTCTTCCGTGGTTTCCTCTGGGTGAAAACTGTGCCGCGTTACAAATTTTATACAGCGGCGTTTTGATCTGCAATTTTAATGAATGACGCCGCTAAATAACAATAAAACATATGATTATTATTAGTTGACTTTGAACACATTGCGTGGAATTCACCAATATTCGTCTTATCTAGGAATATAAGTGGGACTGACCCTGGATCGTGCTTTGATCGGTCACCACCTTGCATAAATAGTGTTATAGGCTGGTGCGGGGCTCTGTGTTAGCAAAGGGCAGTGCGGCAAATGCTATTGTTATACAGTACTATGCTAAAACGTCTATGCTTGCCGCTTCCACCGACCCAGGCTTCTTGACGATCCAGCACTCACTAATTAACTACGTTCTCACCAGTTACCTCCTCATCACCCTTCTGCAGCTATCACTACCATGGTTACTGTTCCCCTGACCCTCCCTCATTGATTCCTCCACCCAATTTGAGAGCTCGGTCTAAACCCAGGCACTGACTGTTTCTTCTCCACCTCACTATGTTCAACCACCAATACCAATATCCACCATCGTCACTAAGTGACGGTGACATCACCACGGCGCCTGTGCCAGGCCGGGTGCACCACCACTACACCACCACCACATTACAGGTCACAACACTTACTCTTTTGGCTTCTTTCCGGACGTGCTGCTCAGCTTTGGAATTCTCCCTCGCATCACGTCTTTTCCTAAGCTCGTACAGTTACGCTCGTTGCTTCAACAGCATTTACAGTGAGGGAAAAAGTATTTGATCCCCTGCTGATTTTGTACGTTTGCCCACTGACAAATAAATGATCAGTGTATAATTTTAATGGTAGGTTTATTTGAACAGTGAGAGACAGAATAACAACAAAAAAATCCAGCAAGACACATGTCAAAAATGTTATAAATTGATTTGCATTTTAATGAGGGAAATAAGTATTTGATCCCTTCTCAATCAGAAAGATTTCTGGCTCCCAGGTGTCTTTTATACAGGTAACGAGCTGAGATTAGGAGCACACTCTTAAAGGGAGTGTTCCTAATCTTAGCTGTTACCTGTATAAAAGACACCTGTCCACAGAAGCAAGCAATCAATCAGATTCCAAACTCTCCACCATGGCCGAGACCAAAGAGCTCTCCAAGGATGTCAGGAACAAGATTGTAGACCTACACAAGGCTGGAATGGGCTAGAAGACCATTGCCAAGCAGCTTGGTGAGAAAGTGACAACAGTTGGTGCGATTATTTGCAAATGGAAGAAACACAAAAGAACTGTCCATCTCCCTCGGCCTGGGGCTCCATGCAAGATCTCAACTCGTGGAGTTGCAATGATCATGAGAACGGTGAGGAATTAGCCCAGAACTACACGGGAGGATCTTGTCAATGATCTCAAGGCAGCTGGGACCATAGTCACCAAGAAAACAATTGGTAACACACTATGCCGTGAAGGACTGAAATCCTGCAGCGCCCGCAAGGTCCCCCTGCTCAAGAAAGCACATATACATGCCCGTCTGAAGTTTGCCAATTAACATCTGAATGATTCAGAGGACAACTGGGTGAAAGTGTTGTGGTCAGATGAGACCAAAATGGAGCTCTTTGACATCAACTCAACTCGCCGTGTTTGGAGGAGGAGGAATGCTGCCTATGACCCCAAGAACACCATCCCCACCTTCCAATATGGAGGTGGAAACATTATGCTTTTGGGGTGTTTTTCTGCTAAGGGGACAGGGCAACTTCACCGCATCAAAGGGACGATGGACGGGGCCATATACCGTCAAATCTTGGGTGAGAACCTCCTTCCCTCAGCCAGGGCATTGAAAATGGGTCGTGGATGGGTATTCCAGCATGACAATGACCCAAAACACACGGCCAAGGCAACAAAGGAGTGGCTCAAGAAGAAGCACATTAAGGTCCTGGAGTGGCCTAGCCAGTCTCCAGACCTTAATCCCATGGAAAATCTGTGGAGGGAGCTGAAGTTTCGAGTTGCTAAACGTCAGCCTCGAAACCTTAATGACTTGGAGAAGATCTGCAAAGAGGAGTGGGACAAAATCCCTCCTGAGATGTGTGCAAACCTGGTGGCCAACTACAAGAAACGTCTGACTTCTGTGATTGCCAACAAGGGTTTTGCCACCAAGTACTAAGTCATGTTTTGGAGAGGGGTCAAATACTTATTTCCCTCATTAAAATGCAAATCAATTTATAACATTTTTGACATGCGTTTTTCTGGATTTTTTTTTTTGTTATTCTGTCTCTCACTGGTCAAATAAACCTACCATTAAAATTATAGACTAATCATATCTTTGTCAGTGGGCAACCGTACAAAATCAGCAGGGGATCAAATACTTTTTTCCCTCGCTGTACACGCCACGACCCGCGCGGCATGCGGCGAGTGGCCCACGGGCCCTGACGGACGACGGACGATGATGCCCCCCCCCCCCATGTGCGTGCGTGCATCAGTACGAGTCTGTGCGTGCGGAGAGGGAGGCCATCACCGGCCGCCTGAACCTGGCCGAGGCCACGGTACGGAGAATGACGGCGGCACTGGCGGAGGCTCAGAAGGGGCTCAATGCTGAGCGCAGCCTCCACCAGCACACGGCCACGGTGAGCGTGGCAATGACGATGATGGTAGTGGTGGGCAGAAGAGCGACACGCGATGGCTGACTTAGGCAGCCGTGCTGTTTGTACATTCACTCGTTCCAATCGGTACAGTCATTGCAAACTGTTGTGATGACACCGCCACTTAGTGGCAAATTGTGGTAGTTGCTGGTATTTTTTTACACGGTTGCTGAGCACAGTCCTAAAATGTCAAACGGCCAGTGACAACAGCAATATCAAGTTGAAATAGATACGAGTTTGTATATTTTTTTTATTGAACCAGGTTATAAGAGCTTTGGAAAAGGGAATTCCAAAATGGAGCAAAAAGAGAAGATTCGCGAACTTACGTGTGGTGATTGAGTGGGTGAGTTAGTGAGTGGGTTTGTGAGTGTGTTATTACGACCGATAGTGTGGTGAGTGAGTGGGTGTTGTGAACTTCAATCAATATGGTGATTGAGTGGGTGAGTGAGTGATAGGTTAGTGTGTGAATGGGTTAGTGACCAGCCACCGCATGCCCAAGCAGCTTCTGTTTGGCCGCTTAGAGGCAGCTAAACGGGCAAGGCACATGCTGCAGAACAGGTGGTCTAATGTGGTACAGGATGATGTGGAGGTGAGTGGACTTGCTGAAGACTGATAACAAAGAGTCTGATTTTTGGTATCAAAAATGGCCTTTTTAGAAGAGGCTCGTGATGGACGCTCCCAACAAAAAAAAGTAAAGAGGAACAATGCCCACATCAACGAGCGGAGCCTTGGGTGGCTAAAATACAGCGAGTTGGCACAGTGGAGGGCACAGCTGGTGCATCTGCCAGTCATCTCAGTCAGTCAACCCATGGTACCTGGGTCTATAATAGAGGTTTTTGGGTTAGATCGCGTAAATATATAAATGTGTCGTTAAAATCCGCCACCACCCGACACAGCCAACTTGTAAGGGTTGTCACGTAAACAGAACATGCCAATTCGTCACTAGTACAGCACATCGGTGTGTTGGAGGCAAGCCACAACATTTACCTGTTCTGTTTACGTGACAACCCTTACTAGTTGGCTGTGTCAGCTGGTGGCGGGTTTTAACGACGCATTTATATATTTACGCGATCTAACCCAAAAACCTCTTTTATGGATGATATTGGTCGCGAAAGCCTACGTGTTAAACTGTACCTGGACCTGTCCAGTGACCTGTCCGTAGCGAGCCTTCGACACTTCACGTGGCCTCAACATGCACCTCGCCTGGCACAAGAGCTTTGGTGGCCATTTAGTGGCGAATGGTGGCCGTTTTTGTGACCTCGGTTGAACACAACGTAGATTAGACGCACGTTAAGTGCATACGTATTTGCCTGCAGGAATCCCAGGCTGCCCGCCGGGAGCTGGAGGAGAGTCACCGGGAGCTGGAGGAGAGTCGCCGGGAGCTGGAGGAGAGTCGCCGGGAGCTGGAGGAGAGTCGTAAGGAAGCTCGCCGGGGCGAACTGCTGGCATTGGAGGTGGGGGACCTGGAGCGAGCAAGTTCCGACCTGCGCTCGCGCCTTGCCGAGCGAGACGCCACCGTTGCCGCCATGAGAGACCTCGCAGAGACCCACGAAGCCACCGCCACCACCATGAGGGCCGACCACGGTGGGAGAGAGCGGGGGGAGAGGGAGAAGGAGGGAGGAAGGGATGTGATGGTTGAGAGGGAAACACAAAACAAAGGAGCGGAGCAGAGAAAGACACAAGTTACGGGAAGAAATGAGAGTCAAGGCGGAACATTAAACTAAAACTATTTCACTATTTTTATTTTACGAGGTAAGGCCCACTGAGCTATATAGCTCTTATTCAGAAGCGACCTGGCCACAGAAGATGGGTCAACGAAAGTGCTCATCACATGGAAATTTTATAGCAGCCAAATACTCTAAACACATGTTTCTTAATGTGGAGGGAAAAACCAAAGGACCCGGAGAAAAATCCACCCGACCATGAGGAGAGAGACAAACTCCAGATATACAGGCATCATGGTTGGGATCGTACCCATGACCTCCTGCAACTCGCCTGAGTTGCAGGAGAGACAGGGAAACATGAGCCATAGGAAGATGCAAAATGTATGTGGATATGAGACTAGGAGATGTTAGACACAGGGACACACCCAGGGAGAACCAGGGATGAGCACTGCCCTCATTCCTGGTTGAGCAGTAAATGCAACATTTGCGTTGAACTAGGACCCCTATCTAACAGAGTGGGTCCTTGCCAAGAATCATCTGGCAGTTCACCAGCATTGATTCAAGCAAAGCCTGACTGCTGATAAGACTGAATGTCGAACTAGTCCATTTGTTTCTATCTATGTTGCTTTACCGAAAGACCCAAAGAATATGAATTTCTGCAGTCACGAAAGCTTTAAGTCAAGATTTAGTCCATTGCTGCTGAAATCATGCACTCCCAGAAGGCCTTCCGACTGATGGGATGTGTACAAAATACTTATAATTTTACGTGGAGATGCAGTTTTGGGAAAGGTTCCATCTTGTCTCCCTATTTTGACCTTGTGTCCCTTGCACACTTGCATGCACACTGATGTATAGCCTTAACAGGCTGTTGGAGTAAGTGCTGTTAGCGAGCACTTATGAAGGCTAGCACGGCACATGAGGGGGTTGGTGTCACACACCACGCCCAGCCGCTTTGTTTCCCGAGTGGCATTATTTTCACATCGCACCAGTTACTCATTTGAGGCTGAGTCGACCTAGGGGAGGCCCAGGTCCGATTCAGATAATGGACACTGGTGTTAGCCATGAGCAGGAATTGAACTCGGGCTACCGGATTTGTAGTGTAGTGCGCTAACTGCCACAATACTGCTGCCACACACGCATACACACACATACACATTCACTTATACATGCACACACATTCACACACCCATGCGCGTACGCACACAAACTGTCTGCCCCCATACGCACGAATGTACACACATACGCATTGATGTACGCACACACATGCATCTACACATACTCAAACATGCACACACGTTCACTCAGACTCATTCGCATGCGCAATTTCACGCACACGTGTATATCCACAGAGTCACTAAAAGCTTCTCTGGAGGCATCGGAAGAGCGGAACGGAAAGATGAAGCAGCTTCTTGTCAAGATCAAGAAAGAACTCGCGGATTCTCGTAAAACCGTACGTGCATTCAGATTTCAAATGGATAGTGTTCAAACAGGTGACAACGCTTGAGACCAGGCGCTTCAATACTCGGATTACCTAAGAGAGTTATGCAAAGAAAACAGTGTAAGTAAAGAGAGGGGTGGTCGGGACGAGCTTGATATCCGTGAAATGTATATATAACTAGCTTATAGACCCGCATTGCCGGGGCCAAAATTTTTTTCAAAACTACTCTTAAAAATCTAAGAGCAGTGCGTACTGACTGTGGTGATACCTGCTATCACTACATTAGTACATGCTGACTCTATAGCAGTATTTATCGACTCTATAGCACAAAGTACTCACCTGACAGAGTGGCGTGGTGAGGCCTAGTCCCGTGCAGAGCCTCCGGCCTCGCCTAGATTGTCCAGCCGGCCGAGGTGGCACCTTGGCAGGCTGGGGCTGGGCTGCTACCCCTGACCCCCTTCCCAGCCACAATCTCCCCGGCCGCTCTGCAGTAATATCTACGGCCTTTAGTGGTAGCATCTAGCGACTGTATATATTAGTAACTGCACGCATCGGGGTGGGGGGGACATCACACACTGAAGATTTAATCTCAGCGTTTAGTGCATTTTTAAAGCATTTTTTACGCGAAAGAAAATGTCCCCCTCACTCCCACCGAAGGCGTGCGACTGGCATGGGCCATCCCCCCCACCAAAGGCGTGTCAGTTGGTATGGTCGTGCACACATCATCTTACCTATAAAAGGCATTCTTTGTCCGTCTGTGTACGCGCGCTTGCAAGGGATTTGGCTCTTGGACGGTGGGGTTTACATCCAAAAAAATTTGACGTGCGGCACGCCCCAAACCCCGTGCTTATCATAGGATATTCCGTTTTCCCATCCGTCACCTTTAAAGTAGTTAAATTAACGATATAGTGCGATTTCTCTTTATTTATTTAGTTACTTTCACCGCTCAAGCTGCCGGGGGTTGCCCCTGGCAACGCACGCGCGGGGGGGGTGGGGTAGCGGCCCAGCCCCCCCAGCCTCGGCCGGCTGGGCAGGTGAGTACTTTGTGCTATAGGGGAAAAATATATTTAAAAACTTCTGAAAACTTTAAAACATAACATACAAATTAAAAGGAAACTCAATTAAAAATAAAATAAAACCCAAGCACGCCAAGATTCGATTCTTTAAATCGCGCAAAGGAATCGAAAGTTGTAGATTTCTTTAGAATCGGCCTGTTCCCATTTAATATAAGTTGGTTGCATGTTGGGAAGTATGCTAAACATTTCGAACAGACACACATTCACAAATTTCCCTTGTATATATAAGATAGATAGTCAGCATGTACTACTCTAGTGATAGCAGGTACCACCACAGTCAGTATGCACTGCTGTAATCATAGCAGGTACCACCACCACAGTATGCACTGCTGTAATCATAGCAGGTACCACCACAGTCAGTGCACTGCTGTAATCATAGCAGGTACCACCACAGTCGCTATGCACTGCTGTAGTGAAAGCAGGTACCACCACAGTATGCACTGCTGCAGTGATAGGCACCACGACAGTATGCACTGCTGTAATCATAGCAGGTACCACCACAGTCAGTGTGCACTGCTGTAATCATAGCAGGTACTAACAGAGTCAGTATGCACTGCTGCAGTGATAGCAGGTTCCACCACAGTCAAGATGCACTGCTGCAGTGATAGCAGGTAACCACCACAGTCGCTATGCACTGCTGTAGTGAAAGGAGGTACAGTCATACCCCTCTTCTCCCCCCCCCCCAATGTGTGCACTTACTACTATAGGGTCGGTAGATACTACTATTATCGCGCTTAGATAGTATTATTGTAGCTCGGGCGGGGGGATGGTGGGGGGGTGTAGCGGCCCAGCCCCTAGCCTGGCAATGTGTCACCTCCGGCTGGGCAATCAAGGCGAGGCCGCGGGCTCTGCACGGGACTAGGCCTCACCACGGGACTAGGCCTCACCACGGCAATGTAAAGTACAATATTATTGAATCTTTCGCTAAGAACTCCGGTTCATTGTTTACTATTGTGAAACAAATTAGTTGGCAGATATTACAATAATAATGTTTTTGTGCAGATAACAACTCAGGTTCATTGTTTACTATTATGAAACAAATAAGTTGGCAGATATTACAATAATAATGTTTTTGTGCACAAAACAAAATTTTCATTATTAGGTTGCTAAATATTTCCTTTTTTAGCTGTGTTTTTATGATGCTGAGACGGTGTACTGGCAGTCTGTGCTGTGACCTGCTGTCTTCTGATTAATTAACGTCAGTGCACTGGCACACTATTATCTACACTGCTAATTTTGCTTTTGCCCATTATGAGTGTATGCCAGTCTATAATCTGTTGCCTACTTATTTACCTCACTCAGTGTACTGCCAGCTTTTCATGTCGACTGTATTCTGCTTTTTCACCTGCTGCCCGTATTGCCAGCTTTTTATGTCGACTGTAGCGATGCTTATGTCATTGAGTCGGCGTACTAGCAATCTATAATCTAGACTGTAGCCTGCTTCTCAACTTACCTGTGCATACTGCTGCTCTTTAATGTAGACTTATTTCAGCTTATTTCTTAAATGCATTTCTATTGTTTTTATTGCTCACATCACGCGTTTTCCTGATACGTAGTACTGCGATGCTGATTAATATGTTATACTGCTAAATACGTTGGACTTTCTTAGCTACAGACCATTGCATTTCGTCTATCGTTTTGTTACATTCGTGGGAACATCACCCATTTATATTTTGCCATACTGCACCTTTACTTTCCACCAAAGCGGGGAGCACACAGGGAGGTTCAATGCCCCAAATATTGTTGACCTTGCTTTCTTACGGTGGGTGAGGGACATTGTGAGAGAGACATTGTTCTTCCATACCAAGTAAACACCATCGCACGATTTCCTGACACTAACAGAGCATACGATGCCCTACAATAACACATTTTCCTGTCGCAAGGCCAAGATGGTTACCCTGTCAAGGTTCTTCCAATTACAAAGCTGCAGGACAAAGACATCCTCGCAAAACTGTCTCTAAAAAAAAACTTCTATTCCTTCGTGATCATGGACAGAAGAGGAAACCACATTGTGGTGCGCCAACCTCCTTCACCAGTATATTGTCGATGAGTATGTCAACATTGAGAGTGAGCGCCTTCTTTACATTCAACTGAATCAAAACCGCCTGCTTGTGAACAGTATGCTCATCTCTGGGACGCCATCAATGCTGAAGGAGATGCAAACGCTCACAATGTGGGCAGATTGGTTGTTTTTCCTTCATGTATGAGAAGACTCAGGATGCCATGACGTACATCAGCCAATATGCCATTCCCCATCTCTTCATCAACGTCACTTGGAATCCCAAATGAAAGGAGATCCAGGTTTACCTTTATACAAACTAAAAGCCACCAGACAAACATTACATCTTAGCGAGGGTCTTAAAACTCAAAGTTTATGACCTCATGATGCTTATTACGACCAACGAAGGCGGCGTCTTTGGATAGACAAGCAGTAACTTGCACACCATTGGGTGGCAAAAGCGTCGTCTTCCTCATGCTCACATTTCGCTATGGATGAGGGAAACAATTCATGCAAGTCACATTGACTCATTTATCAGTGCTGAGCTACCTCACCCCCATCAAGACCCTGCCCTTTTTCTATGTGGTCTGCAACCAAATGGTCCATGGCCCATGTGGCCAGTTCTATCCAAATTTGCCATGTATGCAAGACCACAGGTGTACCAAGAGGTATCATTGGAACTACTTGAAAGACACTCAGTCGGCCCATGATGTTTATCGTCTATATTGTCACAGAAATACTGAGCATGGTGGATTTCAAACAACGCTCAGACCTGCCACTAACTCGCTAATTAAGGTTCACAACCGGTGGATCATTCCCTACTGCCCTCTCCTGTGCAAGATCTTCCAGGCCCACTTTAATGTTAAATTCTGCTATTCTAAAAAAAGCCATCAAATATGTTTGCCAATACATCAACAAAGGCTCTGACATGGCTGTCTTTGCCTTACAAAACAGAGCGGCAAAGTGTGCATGAGCTCAAACTTTTTTTCCAAGGAACATACATCAACAACAATGAGGCCATTTGCTGAATTATTGGCTTTCCCATCCATGACCGTTCCCCCACAGTCATCCATTTGGCACTTCACCTCCAAAATGGTCACCACATCTATGTCACCAAAGGAAATGCCCAACAACAGGCCCTGGCTCCACAAGATACCACCCTGATGGCTTTCTTTGTTTTGTGCCCAAGTGACCCATTTGCTGCCAACCTGCTCTACCATTAAGTTCCTTCCTACTATACATGGAATGCTAAAAAGAAATGGAAGCGACGTGCTGCTTATGGTGATTCGGGTGCCTTAAGACGAGTCTACACAGTTCATCCCAACAATCAGCACTGCTACTTTCTCCCAATGCTTGTCCATGTTGCCAAAGGGCACAAATATTTCCAAGACCTATAATCAGTGGAACGAGTTGTCTGTCAAACATACAGGGAAGCTTGCAATTATTGCGCATGATCACCATCTTCATAAAGCTATCACAGAAACTTCTGTTGGTCAGTCTCCTTTCCAACTGACATTGCTCTTCTGCATACATCTTCAACCCCATGGGACTCTGGCAAAACTACAAAGAGGGCATGATTGAGGACATCCTGCACGGAGCTCAATGACAAAATACAAACCTCGACGTCAAGTTTTCAAACAGGCCCTCATCCTCCTTCAGGACAAACTGCACTCCATTGCTGGAAAATCTCACGTCTATGGAACTACCAACACCCTACAGGGACAACCTGCATGCCCTTGCTCAAGAGATCCTATGTGAAATATGCTATTATGCTTTTCAGCGTCTTAAATTTATTTAGGAAATTTTACCAAAGCTGATGGATGCACAAACAGAAGCCTACACAAAAATCTTGGAAGACATTGAGACTACAAATCGAGTCTTTTTTTTCCTTGATGCACCTGCCAGTACTGGGAAAACCTTTGTTTTCAAACTGCTCCTCGCTAAGGCTCGCCAGAGAGAGAAAAATGCTCTAGCTGTGGCATCATCAGGGATTGCTGTGTAAGTCGATGTGTGTGTGTGAGTCCATGTGTGTCTGCGTTTAGATCCATGTGCGTGTGTAAGTCGATGTGTCTGTGTCTTTTTTGCCTGGGCAACGCCAGATGTCTGTGTGTGTATGTCGATGTGTGTGTGGAAGTCCAAGTGTGCATGTCAGTCCATGTGTGTGTGTCAGTCGCTGTGTGTGTGTTAGTCGATGTGTGTGTGTACGTTGTATGTGTGTGTGAGTCCATATTTGTGTGTGTGAGTCCCTATGTCTGTGTGGAAGTCGATGTGTGTGTGAGTCAATATGTGTGTGTAACTCCATGTGTGTGTATCTAAAGTCCATGTCTGTGTGTGTGAGTCTGTGTGTGTAGGCCAATGTGTGTGTGAGTCTATGTATGTGTGTGTGAGTCGATGTGTGTGTGTAAGTCCATGTGTGTGCGTGGCTCCATGTGTGTGTGTCTTAGTCGATATGTGTGTGTATAAGTCTATATATGTGCTTAGGTCGGTGTGTGTGTGAGAGTCTACGTATGTGTGTTAAGAGATGGGGCCTTACCATCAGCCCCACCAAAACTAAGCACCTGCCTGGGTATTTTGTACCATTGAACACTCCACCCCCACAACTCCCAATCTGTGATGGGGCAGTTGTGGAGAGAGTGGAGAGTTTCCCATACCTGGGCAGTGTGCTTATGACCGGCTCCAATTTAACAGCAGAGGTCTCACTCCGAATCAGTCGAGCGGCAATATCTTTTCATCGGTTGCGTAACGCTGTGTGGAAGCTACCTGGTCTGTCGCTCCGCACTAAGCTTCAGGTCTTCTCGGCCACGGTCATTCCCTCCCTTCTCTACGCTTGCGAAACGTGGACCCCCCTAATGGAACATCTTCGCCGGTTAGAAACATTTGGACTAGCTTGCCTACGATCCATCCTGGGTTTAACCAGGCTGGATTATGTGAGGAGCTCACAAATCCTTGAAAGATCTGGGCAAGGTCCCATCGGTGAGCTCCGCCGGCAGGCAAGGCTGCGTTGGCTGGGTCATGTAGCCCGCATGCCCAGCCACCGCATGCCAAAACAGCTTTTGTTCGGCCGGATAGAGGGGGCTAAACGGGTGCGGCACGGGCTAGAGAAGAGATGGAGTGATGTGGTACAGGAGGACGTGGAGCTGAGTGGACTTGCCGATGACTGGTACCAGTGGTGTCAAGATCGGCCTCTGTGGAGGAGGCTCGTGAAGGACGCAACTGGGCAGTTGGAGGTAGTCGCCCTCCAACAACAACGGAGGGCGGAGGAGCGACGCTTGCAACAACGAGCGGAGCGCCAGGTGGCTAAAGCACAGCAGGTTGGCACAGTAAGGGGCACAGGTGGTGCATCAGCCAGTCATCTCAGTCATCTTAGTCAGTCAACCCGTGGCACTTGGGTCTGCCCCGTGACCTCCTGCCCGCGGGCGTTCGACACTTCACGTGGCATCAAGGTGCACATGGCCTGGCGCAAGCGTCGTGGTGACGTCACCGCCACTTAGTGGCGAATGGCGGTTGTTGTTGTTGTATGTGTGTGTGAGTCGCTGTATGTGTGTGTTTATTTGCGTGTGTAACTCCATGTGTGTATCTAAAGTCGATGTCTGTGTGTGTGAGTCCATATGTGTGTGTAGGTCGATGTGTGCGTCTGTCTTTTCCGCCCGGGCAACGCCGGGTACTTACCGCAAATAAATAAATAAACAAAGAGAGCGCGAAAAACGCACTAATTCGCTAATTAAACTAATTAAAAGTTGACGGATGTGAAAAAGGAATAGCGCTTGCTCACGGCGGGGCTTACGGTGTGGTACCTGGCTATTTTTATTTAACGTAAACTTCACCGTTGGAGAGCCAAATCCTCGCAAGCACGCCAACACACACAAAGCCACAAACCGACAAACAGACAATTTTTGACTTTTATAAATTTAGGTAGATGGGTATTGTTTATAGAAATGTTTAAGTTCAATAGGCAATACTTACTTTGACTGGGGTCCTCCTCACGTGTGATTGCTGACGGGTTGGGTTGTCTGATTGTACGGCTACTCAGGAGGAGGTTTTGGTCAAGTACACCATTACCTGTTCCCATACACACAAAACACGCACACTGTCACACACGCATACACGCAGAGGCACACGCCTACACAAAGACAAACAGACATTGTTGGGGAAAGTGCTGTTCGCGAGTAGCACCCATGACGACTGGCATGACACATGATGGAGTGTGTGGCCAGCACCACGCCTTTGTCTCCTTATTAGAGATGTTTATATTGCACCAGGTACTCATTTGAGCCTGAGTCGACTACATACACAGCCAGTCACACATACTTGATCATCCAAACTCGCAAACACGTGTGTGCACAATCACGTACAAATACTCTTCTCCACACAGCCACACACTCTTTCTCAATCACACACAAAAACGCAAAGTTCCCCCTTATAGTCTTAACAGACTGTTGGGGCAAGTGCTGTTAGCAAGCATCTGTGAAGGCCAGCACACGAGGGGGTGTGTGGCCCCATGCCCGGCTTCCTTTGTCTCCCCAGTGCAAATTTTTAGACACCGCATCAGGTACTCATTTAGACTGAGTTGATCTATTGGAAGCCCAGGACCAGTTAAAAAAATCGTCACTTGTGTTGGCCATAAGTGGGAATCGAACTCAGGTTGCCAGGTCTGTAGTGCTGTGTGCTAACTACTGTGCCACTTCTCCCCACATACACATAAAGACAATCCCATGCAATGTAACAACGTTCGATTACATATACGTAGACTCACCTCGCACTCGCACACATAAATGCACGCAAAATCACACGTTGCACAAAGTGGCGGGGTCCGGTATCCATGAGCATTATTGCCCATAACTTGAGCATTATTTATAATGCTATGATAAACTTTTATAACCGCAGTACTTATCTCTGACATGGAGCGACATAGACGCACGCAGCTCACTCTCGAAGCCGTGTGCGGCTACTGCTGCCATGCCTGCTTCTTCCTTGCGTGATGCCTGCTGCTGCCATGAAGAGTTTTATTTATGGAGGTGGACACCCACAATAAACTTGCGTGTCTTCTCCTCGCCTGCAAAGTTCACTCTTTCTCAGCACCAAACTGCAATTAACCTTGCAACCAATTGGCTGTCATTTTGCAGCTGACTGTCTGCAGCCTTGCAACTGATTGGCTGGTGCAGTGGAAGCGATGATGTGATCCTGAGCGACCTATGCCACTCACGCAGCGTTGCTATGTCACTAGGAATGTGTGCAAGTAGTTGACGTTTTGACCGAGACCATTTTAGATCCTACGACAATCGCTACCTGTCAGATTTTACGCACATTTTCTGTACTCAGGCCCTTGGGTCACCAAAATGACAAAAAAATAACATGAAAAAAAAACAAGTACAACAATGAATAAAATATTATTTCAAGCAAAAACAATAAATTGGAATAAAAATCTGAGCGCTTGAATCAAAAATGAGAGGTGGCCAAATGGCAGCAGGCTTATAATGGCCAACTCGGGTTAAAATTTGACTAAACCAGGGTCTCATAACGGCCATGGGAGAGGCAATAATGCCTTATTTTCTTATATCACAACGTTCATTCATGCAAAGTGCAAATCAAACACTGCCGTAGAATTTGTAACGCGCACAGATTTCACATGGAGGCACAGTTGTCCACAGATAGGCGGGAAGCCAGCCAGAACTGGTACCAACAGTCTGCCAAGCTCTGCGGTCCTATATTGGGATGCATGTCAACTCTATTCATGAGTGGTGACATGGCACACAATGAGTTTATACCTCCCGAGATCTTTAAGGTCCATCGTGGCAAGAGGAGGCCATTGTGTGCCAGCTTTATGATCCAAAATTGTATGTATGTTGAACTTCTTTGGCACGGTACGTAGCCAACCACGCTAATCGGAGGTGCAAAATCTTTGCCCTCTATTTCAAAGACTTTGGCTGGACCCCCCTAAAATAAGAGTTACGTGAGATTCAGTTAAACTTTCCCAGGTTAACAGCGAGCATTGTAGAAAATATGGAAATAAAAACGTGTTTATACATGTGGGAAGAAACTGGTGCATGCGAAGAAAGTTCATACGTGCGATGAGCTGTCAACCACTGGGAAATTTGGGTTGGGTCCATCTCATACTTGGGGTTCATAATAGCCGTGCAATGTGAGCTCATCACTTTTCTTCATAGTAATGACAGGTTGTGGCCAAGTCGCTAACCCCGCATCGTTTCAATATCACTTTGTCACCAGGAAACCGAGCAGCAGGCCACTCTTGACACCTCACAGGCTCAGTTGGAGCAAGCCCAGCAACAGATGGAAGAACAAAAGGTATTGATCCTGTCATCCGTTCATTCGTTTCTTCATTTGCAACTTTATTCGGGTACTGATCATTGGTGTCATTGTGTAGAATTTAAGGTAACAAAATAAGCAGACAATATGTCTCCACATATCTGTCCCTTCACTTACAAAATGAAAGTATTAGTTTCTATTTTGTTGAGTGCCAAGAAGTCATCGCTGCATGTACTACTTCAGCTCGCCTGTGGCCGAGAGATGTATATTTATGTTTGTAATGTTGATTATATCCGTATATTAAACTTGATTTGAAGCATTCATGACTGCAGGAATTACTCTTTGGTCCTTTCGATAAAGTCACGTCGAAAGAAAATAAATTTAATAATAGAATATGACGTTTCGATTGCAACAACCAACCGTCATCGGGTAGAACTAAATTTGACAGAGAAACAAAACACAGGCACGGAGACACACAGACGGACACACAAGCAGAGAGAGACAACACAGAGACGCACAGAGAGACACACAACATAGACACACAGAGAGACACACAACATAGACACACAGAGACCCAATGCCTCTGTGTCGAGGCCTTGAATAGAGAGAGAGTGGGGGGTGGAACAGAGAGAGAGGTGGGTCTGCTGGAGCAGCTGCTGGAACAGAGAAATAAGCATGTCAATGAAAGACTCAACAAGACTGGTACATTTTAGAGAGAGTTGTGTGGAAATACACCCCGAAGCGACCGGGGTAGAGAAATAGCGAATGAATCTATGAGAGCCTGGTAAATTTTAGAGAGAGAAATAGGCCGTTTGAGAAAACAAATTTCGAAAAAAATGTAAATGTAATGCAATGCAACACAGAGCGTCGGCTAACACACAGTTAACGCATAACCTGGTTGATTACGATCTCCAAAGATTGCTAAATTTGAAGTTAAGTGTGAAATTTGACAGAGACACATAGAGAGAGAAAACAAACTTACATGCTCAGTCACACAGAGAGAGAGAGAGAAAACAAACTTGCATCCTCCCCGTCGAGGTGGTTCTAACTTTATTTGAAGCTTTCGTGACTGCAGGAATTACTATTTGGTTCTTACGGTAAAGTCACGTAGAAAGAAAATTAATTAAATAACAGAATACAATGTTTCCATTGCAACACAAGCAACCGTCATCAGGTAGAACTAAATTTGACAGAGACCAAACACGGGCACGGAGACAGACAGACACACAAGCAGAGAGAGACACACAATATAGACACAGAGACCCAATGCCTTTGTGTCCAGACCTTAAATAGAGAGAGGGGGGGTGCAGAGAGAGAGGTGGGTCTGCTGGAGCAGCTGCTAGAGCAGAGAAATAAGCATGTCAATGAAAGACCCAACAAGACTGGTACAATTTAGAGAGAGTTGTGAGGGAGAGAAAGAGTGAATGGACCTTTGAGAGCCTGGTAAATTTTAGAGTGAGAAATAGGCAGTTTGAGAAACATTTTTTTAGCAAAATCAGAGTAATTACATTATTATTTGTCACATTTCTAGCAAATAGAAATATAAGCAACAAGAACTGTGTCCCCTAAAGAAAAAATCATTCACACACATAAATCGGTGTTGTGCATTGAATTTCCTGTAACATAAGTCGACTCGGGCAGATTATTGTCAGACTGATCATTGTAACAATTGTGGCTCGATGTTAACTACCTTGCCCGGTATACAGGAAGTAGTTGGTTCCATCCCAACACCTGCTGTTTATTTGAAGTTTGCAGATTGTCCCTGTGGTCGCGTGGATTTTTCTCGGAGTCCTCCGGTTTTTCCCTCCACACTTGGAAATTTCTATATTTTGGCTGCTGTTAATTTCCACGTGATAAGCCACCTCTTTGAGCTATCATTTGCGGCCAGGTTGCTTCTGAAAAAGGGCTATATTGCTCAGTTGGCCTTAACTGCTCAAATAAAAATAACTACAATTTAATTACAATTAAGTTACATAAACATTAAATGGTTATTGGGTGACTTGTGCTCATACGCTAAAAGACATGGATGTCGAGTGCGATGACGTGACACACCGCGTGGACGTTGCCGATCCCCCAGCTCCTGCTGGCGGAGGTGAGCGGGGAGAAGCACCGCTGCCAGGAGCAGTCCCGCTTGGCCGCCCTGCAGCACCAGGCCGCCGTGACGGCGCTCACGCTCAGGGCCACCATGCTGGAGGAGGCATGCGCCTCCACCAAGGTCGGTGGCTACGAGCCCCGGGTCAGAGCTTCGGGCAAAGTTCGGAGCTCAAAGTTGGGGGGGAGAGGGAGCGAGGGGGGGGGGGCATTCATCCACGCTCTTGCCTTGCGGTTTGACGAGCCTTGACGAGCCATCGCAATGTGTAGACATGAGACATGAATCATTTATTTTTTTTGTCTGATTTGCGTTCTCGTTTGTACAGTCTGATTTGCTTTGTCTCGTTTGTACAGTCTTATTTGCATTGTCTTGTTTGTGCTATCTTATTTGCGTTGTCTCAATCATTGTGTATAATTTATTTGATGTATTGTTTTCCTGTAGTGTGTGTCTAGTTTGTGGTTTTTATCATGTTGCTGTGTTGTATTTCGTTTTTTTACAGTCCTGTTTCATCTCACTTGTATTATCTCATTAATATTGTGAAACGTAAACAGTTTTCTGTCTTACTACGTAGCTTGTATTGCTTGTATGGTTTGTGCACTGTCTTGCGTGTTCTCTCTGGTTTGCACAGGCGACTATGCTTGTGGCTATTGCTATTAACACTCCTCATGTCTCGATGTGTCTTTCTGTCTGTCCACCTCTGTCTTCTTGTCTCTCACTCCTCCCCATGCATCCCCCCCCCACGTATCTTCTTGTCTCTCTATATCAACCGTTGCCTTCCCGTGTCTTCCCGCACCTCCCCGCATCTCCCCGTGTTTCTCCGTGTCTTCCCATGTCTTCTGCACCTCCCCGTGTTTCTCCGTGTTTCCCCTGCACCTCCCCGCTGCATCTCCCAGGCGGAGTTGAAGTCGGTGCGTGCCGAGTTTGATGCCTACAAGGTGCGCGTGCACAGTGTCTTCAAACAGCAGAAGTCTCGCTCGCCCGCCGTAGCCCCAACCGACCTGGCTCAGAAAGAGATGTGAGGCATTCCCTGGTCGAGGTTTGGTTTTTTGAATGGAGCGCACCCTCCTTTTACACCCTGACATCCCAAAGATGCTCCGATAAGGACGGTTGGCTGCGCGCCGTGCGAAAGAAGTCCAACATGCTTACGTACATACAAGTGCTAAGAGACTTGCATCACATGATAGCGCAGGTATTTTTGTGGTTTTGAAGGGCACCTCCAAGTGGCAGCTGTCCCTATGCAGGGTAAGGTGACTCAGCACCTGACCTACAAGCAATTGATAGCCTGCCACTAGGGGGCGACGATTGCGATGTGTAATCCGTAATTGAGTAGTTTGGTTTAACTTTAGGGCACGAGTTCAGTTGCACTGTCCTGAGAGTATAAACCCTGTCACCTACTGGGAAATGAAGAGTACTGCGAGAATGTGTAGTGAGGCAGAAAAGCTTATTTTTGTATCAGTGACAGATTGGACACCGAAGGTGATGGCAGTTTTTAGTGTAGTATTTACTGAACACCAAAGCAAAATACAGAAAAACTAAACCAAACGTTATTTTACCAGGTAAGGCCCACTGAGCTACATAGCTCTTTCTCAGAAGCAACCTGGCCACAAATGAAAGCTCACTCGAAGTGGCTTATCAAGTGGACATTTATAGCAGCCAAATACTCTAAATGCATGTTTTTAAATTTGTAAAGAAAATCTGGAGCCGGAGAACAATCCCCATGACCACGGGGAGAGAGACATGCAAACTCCAAATATACAGGCGTCAGGGTCAGTATCAAACCCACGACCTCCTGTATATACCAGGCGAGGTAGTTAACATCTCCCTACTTCTCTCAACAAGTCCTGTCAGGTGTAAATGTGTATGTGACGCTGACAACACGGGAGTGGTGTTACTTGTACCCCCCCCGTAGGCAACACCCCGGCCCTCTCTTGATCTCGTGTTCGAGACCCACGCAATCACAAACAATGCCACGGTTGTTGCGGCGGCGTCACCAGTCAGCCTGTTCCACCTCGTTACAGACCGTATGGGGATCGTTGTCACCACCGCAGAACAGGCTGGTGAAAATGAATATCAACACTGTCACTAAATACATCCCTTCTCTCAATGTGAATATTCACATTGATTCCGGCTATTAACACTGAGTTAAATAATCATACTCTTTGGTTCTATTCGGTAAAATCACGTAGGTAAAAAAGAAATTAAAAATGAAAGAAAAGAAACAATTAAAACACGACGTTTCGGAGGCAACGCAAGCTTCCTTCATCAGGTGGGACCAGTCACAGCCAAAATCACTGCACCAAGTGGCGAGGCTCTGGGAACCCAGCGCTTAAATACAGGTCAAGGTAGGGGGGGGGGTGGGAGGGGCCATGTGGGGGGACTTCAGTGGGGTGCGGAGGGATGGGTCGCTGTGTGTGTAGGGATGAGTTAATCCGTCTTTTGTTGTGTGTAGGGTGAGGGAGATGGGTCACTGTGTGTGTGCAATATAAACGGAGTTAATCCTTCTTTTGTTGCATAGAAGGAGCGGGAGATGGGTCACTGTGTGCAATATAAATGGACAGAATATCGGCCAGGATGTGCTGTAAGGGGGTAGTACATAGCAGGCGTTACTAAAAAGATTTCCAAAATTCTAAACAAACACAAGATCCAAGTCCGGTTCAATACACTACACAAAATTCGTGATCTGATCCCATCCGTAAAGGATGTCATCCCTGACTTACAGTACCCCGGTGTTTACAAATTGAGCTGTACCTGTGGTGATTGTTATATCGGGGAGACAAAACGACATATCTCTGACCGAATTCGCGAACGTAAATCAGATTTGAAACACGGCAGAACGAATTCATCTGCTGTGGCTGATCACTGTTACAACGCTATGGGTGATCATGAGATTGTCTTTTCCGATACCAAGGTTCTTTGTAAACCTACTGGTTATCACCAAAGATTTGTCCACGAAGCAATTCAGATCTACAAACACAGACACAATTTCAACCGAGAAGATGGTTTCAAATTAAGCAACCACTGGAAAAACGTTTTGAATCATACCAAACACTAACTAATTTCTAACAGCAATTTCAAGCAGTGGTATACCAAACATATTATTTCCGAACTTTTCTATTTTCCTTTTTCTACTACCCCCTTACAGCACATCCTGGCCGACATTCTGTCCGGTTATATTGCACACACACACACAGTGACCCATCTCCCGCGCCCTCCACACAACAAAAGACGGATTAACTCATCCCTGCACACACACAGCGACCCATCCCTCCGCACCCCACTGAAGTCCCCCCACGTGGCCCCTCCCACACCCCCCCCCCCTACCTTGACCTGTATTTAAGCGCTGGGTTCCCAGAGCCTCGCCACTTGGTGCAGTGATTTTGGCTGTGACTAGTCCCACCTGATGAAGGAAGCTTGCGTTGCCTCCGAAACGTCGTGTTTTAATTGTTTCTTTTCTTTTTAATTTTTTTACCTACATGACTTTACCGAATAGAACCAAAGAGTATGAATTCTTGCAGTCACGAAAGCTTCAAATCTAGAATGAAATAATCATGTCCATTTCCAATAGAAAAATAACTTTAGATCTTTGTTTATAAGCATCTATATTATCTTATTACAGTATAAAGTGACAACAGAATCACTCTTTCTTGCCTGTTCAAATTTGAGTTCTCAGCCTCACTGATGTCTCCTCCTCTGGCAATGTTGTCTCTTACTATCTGAACCGCCGTTTGTATAGGTGAGTTCATTACATAAACTATGTCTGGACATTGTAGACATCAAAGCAATTGTAGTATTTGCGAGGAATATTTTCCGTAGATGCTCGTAAATTGCTAATTTTGCGGATAATGATATTAGCCTACGAATATGGTATGCGTGGTATCTGCAGATGCTTCTTAAGCATCGAAAAGTTCTCTCTCTGCCTCACCTCTTTTTGTCATCACTTTATCTCATTGCTTTATCTCAATCACTTCGCTTCACATTCTCTCTCATCACTTTATCTCATCACTTTCTTTTTCTCGATGCAGTAGTCGTGTAGAGTTCCGGATTTGATTAGGGGATAGACAAAATCGCAGATAACAAGTTTGTGAATAACGAGGAATATCGTATCACACTTTTAACAATCGGTAGAAACCAGTCGAAACCAGTTTGCGAACATTAAAGCTACTGATATCACACAACCAAGCATGAACTTGTATTGACCTCATGGTACAGTGAGTGTTAGATCACCATCTTGTTACAAACCGAACAAGTCTCACGAAAACATGCCGCCAACTCAATTGTACATCATCAGCCAGAAAGATAAAAGAAAACACAGTTTATAGTGACCGGCGGTCTGCACCCTGTAGTTAAATAGCTTGAGACGGGCTGTGCTGGTAGCCACCCACGTGGCCTGAATCCAGAACTGTGGAGGCACTGAGGGTTGGTGGATCACACGCAAAGATGTTTGTTAAACTCCCTTTCCGTGGGCGTCGAGGAGGAGCATCCATAACCCTGGCTCGCCAGGAGAAGACAGTACAGCAAGATAGCTCAACGAAGTGGCTTATCATGTGGACCTGGTTGCAAAAAATACCCTTGAAACTACCTGTGTTGTGTGAGTGGTGTGTGTTGCCTGTGTTTGGGAAGTGTGTTGCGTGTGTTCTTCGTGTGTGAGGAGCGATAGTGTTGTACTTGGCGCAATGCACTACAAATCTGGTGACCCGAATTTTATTCCTGCTCACGGCCAACATCAGTGAAAAATATCTTAAACAGTCCCGACACCTCCGCAAGATCGACACAGCATTAAATGTTGTGCGGTGTGTTAACAGCATGGGAGACAAAGACGGTCGGGCGTCATTCTGGCCAAAACATTGCCTTGTGTGCCTTTCCGGCTTCATAGGTGCTCGTGAACAGCACTTGCCCCAACAGTATCTTAAACAGTCCCGACACCTCCGCAAGATCGACACAGCATTAAATGTTGTGCGGTGTGTTAACAGCAGGGGAGACAAAGACGGTCGGGCGTCATTCTGGCCAAAACATTGCCTTGTGTGCCTTTCTGGCTTCATAGGTGCTCGTGAACAGCACTTGCCCCAACAGTCTTTTGAAGTCTATGCGGGGGATGTTTGTCTTTGTTAGCGAGCGCCTGGCGGGGCTGGTGGATCAGCTGACGCTGCAGCTGCAGGAGACGCGCGTGGCGCTGGATGTGAGCCGAGGGGACGCTGAGGAGCTGGTGGCACAGGTGGAGGTCCTGACGGGGAGGCACGCACTCGCCCAGAGGGAGCACGCGGAAACACAGGCCAGGCTGCAGCACGAGTGGGTCTCTCACACAAACACACACGCACACGCGAATGGGTCTCTCTCTCTCACACACCCACATGAGTGGGTCTCTCTCACATAACAGCAACTGCTGTTCACCACAAAGTGGCAGTCAAATCACCACAACGCCTATGATAGGCTAGGTATACGTGGAGTGTCGGAAGGCTCACTGGCAGGAAGTCACGGAACAGACCCAGGTGTCATGGGTTGGCCGACTGAGATAACTGGCAGATACACCACCTGTACTTTCCGCTGTGTCAACTTTCTCTGTTTAGCCGCCTGTGCTCGGCTCGTTGTGAGCGTCACCTCCTTACCGAAAGAACTAAAGAAGACCTCCTTCACCGTCCGTTGTTGTTGGAGGGCGTCTGCCTCCAACTCCCCAGTAGCGTCCTTCACGAGCCTCCTCCACAGAGGCCAATCTTGACACCACTGGTACCAGTCATTGGCAGGTCCACTCAGCTCCACGTCCTCCTGTACCACATAATCCCAGAATATCAAATCCTTCAGTGACGAAAGCTGTAAGTGAAGATAAAGAATTTATTAATAGGAAGATTATGTTTTCAAAAATAGGCGTATTTGAACGTGAGTTGACACAATAATAAAGATGAAAGTAATGGCCAAGTTATAAGCAAAAAATATTAGGTGTACGATTTGTATGGTGTGTATGGCATTGTGACAAATGCTAAATGTATTAAATGTTTGTAGCTACGTGATGTAACAGAAAGAGGCAAAGAATATGAAATCCTGCAGTCACGAAAGCTATAAGTGAAGACAAATAATGTAATAATAGGAAGGTGATATTTTAAAAAATAGGTGTATTAGAACGTGAGTTCACACAAGAATAAAGATGATATTTGAATGTGAGTTCACACAATAATGAAGATGAAAGTAATGGCCAAGTAATAAACCAAAAATAACTGGGAGATTGCGCACTGCACAGACAATAGTGGCACTATGGTAACCCCATTGCCTTCTGGCAACAAAGCCATTGGAAGTTGCAACAAAGCTCATGGTCGCGACTGTATAGTGCTCAGCCAATAGCAGCGGCCTAAGGGACTCGGCAATTATGATTCCGCGTCTGGTAGACGCTTGTTAAGGCCCTTCCCATTGTGCAATCCATAGCCTCAGCTGAAACTTTCGCACCCCCCTATAGCCACTGAAAGTTTTACGGTAAACAAAGTGTGCCCACTTCTAACATTGTCGTTTCAATGTACAAACAATTCGAATCATTTAAAACGTAATAACATGTGCAATTTTAGTGTGAGTGGTTTATTGAGCAGTGCTTTAGTCAAAGGTAAGTGTTGCATAGTGAATATTTTTGGGATATCCCGTACCTCCATATACCCCGCAGGGTCTTGTTTTGTTTGTAAAAAGTGGTATACCCCGCGGGTTATATGCAGGAAAATACGGCAATTTTTTGGCTTATAACTTGGCCTTGCTTTCATTTTATTGTCAACTCACCTTAAAATATCTTTATTATTGTGTGAACTCACATTCAAATACACCAATTTTTGAAAATATCACCTTCCTATTATTACATTACTTATCTTCACTTGCAGCTTCTGTGACTGCAGGATTTCATATTCTTTGCCACCCGGGTAAAACTACATGGCCGGGAGTCGGAGCCATTGCCTGTACACCTTCGGGTGCGACAGGGATGTCCTCTGGCTCCCACATTATTTTGCATTTTTTTTTACCACGTACTTCGTGAAGCCTTTAATAGCTGTACTGGAGGAATTCCCATCTGCTACAGATACAATGGGAGGCTGATCGATGCCCAGTGCGATCAAGGTATGGCTCCTTATTGCTCAACCATGTTATGTGTGCCCATGATCTGGTAATTGCTGCTCACTCAGAGGACGAGTTGGAAGCGCTGCTGCTGAACCTGGAGCTTGCCACTAAGAGGTGGGGCCTTGCCATCAGCCCCACCACAACTAAGCACCTGCCTGGATATTTTGTACCATCGGACACTCCACCCTCACAACTCCCAATTGGTGATGGGCTGCTTGTGGAGAGAGTAGAGAGTTTGCCATACCTGGGCATTGTGCTCATGACCGGCTCCAGTTTAACAGCAGAGGTCTCACTCCGAATCAGTCCAGCGGCATTGTCTTTTCATCGGTTGCGTAACGCTGTGTGGAAGCTACCTGGTCTGTCGCTCCGCACGAAGCTTCAGGTCTTCTCGGCCACAGTCATTCCCTCCCTTCTCTACACATGCGAAACGTGGACCCCCCTAATGGAACATCTTCACCGGTTACAAACATTTAGGCTGGCCTGCCTACGATCCATCCTGGGTCTAACCAGGCTGGATTGTGTGAGGAGCGTACAAATCCTTTAAAGATGTGGAACAAAGTCCCATCGGTGTGCTCCTCCGGCAGACAAGGCTGCGTTAGCTGGCCCATGTAGCCCGCATGCCCAGCCACCGCATGCCTAAACAGCTTTTGTTCGGCCGGACCGTGGGGGCTAAATGGGTGCAGCACGTGCTAGAGAAGAGATGGCATGATGTGCTACAGGAGGATGTGGAGCTGAGTGGACTTGCCAATGACTGGTACCTATGTTCTCAAGATCGGCCTCTGTGGAGGAGGCTCGTGAAGGACGCTACTAGCCAGTTGGAGGCAGTCGTCCTCCAACAACAACGGGGGTCGGAGGAGCTACACTCACAACAATGAGCGGAGCGCCGGGTGGCTAAAACACAGCAAGTTGGCACAATAGAGGGCACAGGTGGTGCATCAGCCAGTCGTCTCAGTCAGTCGACTTGTGGCATCTGGGTCTGCCCCGTCACCTCCTGCCAGCGAGCGTTGGACACATCACGTGGCTTTAAGGTGCACATAGCCTGCTACAAGCCTCGTGGTGACGTCACCGCCACTTAGTGCCGAATGGCGGTTGTTGTATGGTATTGTGATATTTTTTACACTTTTCATTATTTTTCTATCTACGTGACTTTACCGAAAGACACAATCAATGTACATTAATAATGTTTGTGTGCAGACAACTATTTTTTGTATTCCTTGCTTCTTTCGCTCAACTCTTGTACACAGAAACCTGGTATTTTTATAATCACCTTCAAAATATTCACATTTTCGTTTGTGTGCTCACAACTATTATTTGATTTAGATTTAAAGCTTTCGTGACTGCAGGGATTCATATTCCTGGTTCTTTCGGTAAAGTCACATAGAAGGGAAATAAAAAAAAAACACTCACACTATTTTATTATTTCCCTTCTACGTGACTTTACCGAAATAACCAAGAATATTATTTGATTATTAACTTGCTCTGCATCCCTTTTTTCTGTGTCAAATCACCTTGATAGAAATGTATTTTTTCAATAATCACCTTGCTAATATTACAATCTTAATATTTGTGTGCGGACAAATTATATTTCTGTTCCTTGCTTCTTCCACTAAACTCATGTACATAGAAAGTGTGTGTAAGTCGATGTGTGTGTCTGTCTTTTTCGCCCAGGCAACGCCGGGTACTTACCGCTACTATTAAATAAAACATACATTATACTGTAGATTTGGAAGTTTAATTTACCTTGGAAGATGGTGTGATGATGATGGTCAGCAAATACACCATCACCACGAGCAAATTTATCCAACAATTCTGCCTTTTGAGTTAAATTCATCACTTCTGCATTTTACTGTTGCTCACATTTCCTCCACTCACCTGACGCTTAGACCCAGTGAATTAAGTAAAACAAAACCACCGCTCCTACACAGCGCAAGTTCCCCCTCCCGACAATGCGGTGTACAAATATAAAATGGCAAATAATCGAATTTCTTTTAAGAAAAATCCACAAAGAAAGAGGTTTTACTATATTTTATGTCATAAAATACCCTGATTCAGAGTGAGACCTCTGCTGTCAAACCGGTCATAAGCACACTGCCCAGGTATGAAAACCTCTCCACAACTGCCCCATAACACAAAACATCCAGGCAGGTGCTTTGTTTTTGTAAGGCTGATGGTAATGTCCCATCTCTTTGTAGCACACTTCAGGTCAACAGTAGGGAGCCATCCCCTGACTGCACTGGGCCATTAATCAGCCTTCCATTGTATCTGTACCAGATATAACAATAATAACAATAACCACCGTTCACCACTAATTGGCGGTGTTGTCACCATGGCGCTTGTGCCATGCTGGGTGCGCTTTGAGACCACGTGAAGTGTCGAAGGCTCGCTGGCAGGAGGTCAAAATTAGGTTGACCCAGCTTTAAATGAGTACCTGGTGCGATGTGTAAACATCAGCAATGGGGAGATGGCAGCTGGGCGTGGTGCTGACCACGTCACACACACAGTGCGCCATGCCGCCCTTCATCGGTGCCCACGTACAGAACTTGCCCCAACTGTTTCCTAAGGCTACCCGGGGGGGGGGGAATCTTTGTATTTGTTGTTCTGTGCAGGTTGACTGCGGTGCGGGCTGAGTGCGCGTGTCTGCGTGCAGAGCTGACGAGCTCCATCACGACGCTCAGAGCTCAGAGTGAGTCCGAGAAAGGAGCATTGAAAGAACAGGTAAGGCATCCTGTGTAAATCTGTGGGTGCCATGTAATTCTGTGGGTCCCCTGTAAGTCTGTGGGTGCCATGCAATTCTGAATTCTGTGGAACCCGTGTAATTCTGTGGGGACCCGTGTAAGTCTGTGGGGACCCGTGTAAGTCTATGGGTCCAGTGTGAGTCTCAGATTTTAGACTCTTCATTGTTATTACACCTAGTGCCACTAATTCTATCACATATTGCAATGTTTTTTCCATTTCCCTGGTCCCATTGCCAATGGCACAGCCAATGCTTCCTTCCAGGACCTTGGTATAGTTTAATCACCACCACCATCGCCTCGCTTCATGCCTTGATGAATTAGTTTTGTTCAAATAATTTTGTTTGCTTTACCGGTAACTGCATGACATGCCGGCATACATATATTTGGTTTCCGCTTTGTTGCACAGATAGAAATATCTATAGCAATAAACAGAACGATTCACCTTTTTAACTAACCGAGGGAGCTGCCACCATGGTGTAACGATCCACTGTCTGGACTAAACATACAATCCGAGGCTTCTGCTTCACAGTGGACATTAAAGTTCCTGTGACGTAATTTTAAATGAATAGGCCGTTGTGTGCTGGCGTCATGGTTCATATTGACCAACTTAGAAAGGTTACCGCTCAAATGGGATGATACGCAGCAGCCTTCATCGCTCCCAACTAGCAAGGATAACACCCGCTCGTAGTCCAGGTGCTGAGTCACCTTGTGCCGCACATTGACAGCTGCCACTGGGGGGGGGGTGCCATTCTAATTAATACGTAGTAGTCGGAAGCTTTCACGACCAATATCTATAATTGAGGTGTTTTGGGTTCGATCACGGAAATATAATGTTGTTAAACCCGCCAATACCTGATACCGCCAATTAGTAAGGTTTGTCATGTAAGCAGAAATAACATTTCTTTACTCGTTCATCACACTGGTGTGTTGGAAAATAAACCCACAACATTGTAAATGTAAATGTTGTGGGTTTACGACGTTAGCTAGCATCATCTGGTGACAGCCAGAGTTGTGGCTGTCACCAGATGTGTGAAATATATAAAAAAATATTTATTTAGACTGGAGGAATCCGATGAGCTATAACGCTCTTTTTTCACAGATGTCAACTAGGCGCAGGTCAGCAAGTTATATAATGACAAAGGGTATAGATAGTTGATTATTATTGTTATTAATATTCGTATAAGGGCCACAGGGAAAGTGGTAATGGCTGCAGCTGTTAAACGACAACTGTGTCAGGTGGTGGCAGGTTTAACGACACTCATATTTACGCAAGTAACATTGGTCGCGGAAGCCTACTGCGTGTTAAACGAGCCGGTAGCCGTTTTCCAAGTCAATTACCGTCTCTTCTTACTCGGGAACCCGGTAACCGTTTTCCAGTGGAATGTTGTGTAACGAACATACACACAACAATTGGCACGCATGGACGGACGCACAAATGGCACGAAGGCCTAAATCACCGCTTGGTTCGTCTCTCACCTTCGTTTCAGCAGTTAAACGGTAACAGGCGTAGCCCCTACAGTTGCTCGCTCGCGCCACTGCTGGTAGAAGGGGCGGACAGAAGCGGTGGGCGTGGAGATTTAAGAAACTTGGCTCATTGTTTCAGCTGCCGAGCCGGGAGATGGAAAGCAACCGGTGACCTGTAGATTGTATGACGAGTGTGCTGACCATTACACACCCACTGTTGCTGCTTCACGCTCTTCTCAGAGGGGATTAACATCTCGCCACCGTGGCACCCTGGTCTCCAAAAAAGGCAAAGATCCTCCCCTATAGCATTAACAGACTGTTGGGGCAAGTGCTGTTAGCGAGTATGAAGGCCGGCAAAGCACACGGGGAGGGGTGGATGGGTGGCCGGCACTATGCCCTTGCGCCTTTGTCTCACCTGTGGAGATGCGTAAAGGCGGTCACCACGTCGCGTGCTTTCCAATGCGCTTCTGCGGCCACCTGGAACGCTCTTCCTTCTGATATTAAGAAGCCATTGGAACTGCTTTTGGTGTTTAGTTTCTGTTCCTTCCCCGCACCTTCAATGAGCGCGGTTGGCTACGTGCGGTCTGTGAAAGAAGTCCAAAGAGGCTAAAGAGCCTAAATGCATTGCATCCGGTGCTGCTGACGTTTCTGCGTGTGTGGCAAAATCTTAAACGGTTCAACGTCCGGTGACCCCCCCCCCCCCATGCGGGCGCAGGTGAAGCGAGCGGAGGCGGAACGGGACGAGAGTCGCCGCGCCGCTCACGACATGCACGGCCGAGTGAGCCGTCTTGAGGCACAGGCGCTCGGAGCCAGCAGCCCGGCGGTAACGGGTGAAGCCACGCACGCACGTGCACACACGCACGCGCACACACGCGAGCACGCACACATACACAACCCTAAACCAAACATGAGTGGAGGAGCTGCTCCAGTGAGGGGTGGCTGGCTATCGTACAAAGATGGTCACCGCATCACGCAGCGCTTTTAGATGCGCTTCTGCAGGAGTCTGAAACGCTCTTCCTTCTGATATTGGAAGCCACTTTAAGATTTGCCAGTTCTAAACTAATTTGTTTAGAACTGGCTTTTTGTGTTCAGTTTATTGTCCTTCCCCGTACCTACAGTGAGCACGCTTGATTTTGTACGGTGCAAAAGAAGTTTAACATACATTCATTGAACAAACACCTGCTTCGCACATCTGTGCCTCCACATAAATAAAAATACATTCGATTTTACACATCCCATTAGCCGCACACTCGGCCTCTTCGAAGTGCGTTATCGGATTCTCAGCAGTACAGGGACTCCTACTTACGAACGAGTTAGGTTCCAGAGGTCTGTTCCTTTGTCGATTTGTTCGCAAGTCCAACTTTATTGCTGTCGATTCCAAACATGTTTTCAGTTTCATTTATTTGGTATAGCCCTGTGAGCCATTCGGCTCTTGAATCGGGTGCAACCGCAACAAACAAAAAATAAAAACATGAACAAGAAAACATCTTAAAGTGACTATGTGACTATGTACAAACAGAAAATCCAAGAAAAGACAGCAAAATATTGCAGAAAAAGCACCGTACACCAACGCTGTGTGCAAAAATCCCAGTGGGATGCAAGTCAAACAACAACAACCACAAGACAGCTTAGATTAAGGCCATCAGTCTAACTCCATACTACAACAAACAAACATGGCCAATTATAGATTTAAAGCTTTCGTGACTGCTAGGATCCATACTCTTTGGTTCTATTGGGTAAAGTCACGTAGGTGAAAATAAAATAACAAAAAATCACGACGTTTCGGCCACAACACAAGCGGCCTTCATCAGGTGAAGGGACGAGACTGTCTGGTAGGACAGCGCTGGAGTGAAAGAGCCACGTTCAGATCACGACCTTTAAGCTGTGTGAGAAGAAAAACACCAAGCGCCTTGACAAAGGAATTAGCATATAATTTAGCATTGAAATAGCTAAGTTAAAGTATACACATCCGCAGAGGTACCCCTTGACAAAGGAATTAGCATAGAATTTAGCAATGAAATAGCTGAGTGATTAGCTTGTAACTGGTCACAGAAATAGCTATGTTAAAGTTAGAGCATATACATTCACCGAGGCACCTAGTACTCATCAAGCAGGAGAATTTAGCGAAACACAACCACGCTCAGACAGCGGACCTTTAAACTGTGTGCGAGCAAACAAGGTGTTCTGACAAAGAAATTAGCATAAAAATTTAGCATTTGATTGGCGGATTTTAGGAAAGAGGTGGTGTACGTGCCGTTGGACTTGCCGTTTGGCGCGGGGGGGGAAGGGGGGGAGGGGGAGTTTACCTATTGGTGGTGTGAAAAGGGAATTTATAAGAGCTGCGAAAGTTTGGGGTACCACTACTTGAAAAATATACTGTACCATTGAAATTAGTTTAATGTTTAGTTCGATTTAGAACATCTTTCCAATGGTTGCTTAATTTGAAACCATCCTCTCGGTTGAAATTGTGTCTGTCTTTGTAGATCTGAATTGCTTCATGAACAAATCTCTGATAAAAGCCCGTGGGTTTGCAAAGAACCTTGGTATCGGAGAAAATTAAGCAACCATTGGAAAGATGTTCTAAATCGAACTAAACATTAAACTAATTTCAATGGTACAGTATATTTTTCAAGTAGTGGTACCCCAAACTTTCGCAGCTCTTATAAATTCCCCCTTTTCACACCATCAATAGGTAAACTCCCCCTCCCCCCCTTCCCCCCCCCCCCGCGCCAAACGGCAAGTCCACCGGCACGTACACCACCTCTTTCCTAAAATCCGCCAATCAAATGCTAATTTTTATGCTAATTTCTTTGTCAGAACACCTTGTTTGCTCGCACACAGTTTAAAGGTCCGCTGCCTGAGCGTGGTTGTGTTTCGCTAAATTCTCCTGTTTGATGAGTACTAGGTGTCTCGGTGAATGTATATGCTCTAACTTTAACAGCTATTTCTGTGACCAGTTACAAGCTAATCACTCAGCTATTTCAATGCTAAATTCTATGCTAATTCCTTTGTCAAGGGGTACCTCTGCGGATGTGTATACTTTAACTTAGCTATTTCAATGATCCATTTCAATGCTAAATTATATGCTAATTCCTTTGTCAAGGCGCTTGGTGTTTTTCTTCTCACACAGCTTAAAGGTCGTGATCTGAGCGTGGCTTCTTCCACTCCAGCGCTGTCCTCCAGACAGTCCCGTCCCTTCACCTGATGAAGGCCGCTTGTGTTGTGGCCGAAACGTCGTGATTTTTTGTTATTTTATTTTCACCTACGTGACTTTACCCAAACATGGCCAAACCAAAACTTTTCAAAATCACCAAAATAAAGCCATAAAAGCAATGTAACAGTGATCATAGGAACTGTGACCGAATTTTCACAATAAACGACATAAACTACATGTACCACCAAACCCTGCAGCCATAGCTGGCTGCATGAGTCACTCCACAACAACAGGAGCATCAATCGGAGTATCAACATTTTTCAATGCACCTTTAAGATCAGCACATTAAATCAAAACAGATCATACTTTGCAGCGGTCATCCGGAGCGAAACATTTTATTTTAGTGGCAGCTAGGGGTGTACAACTCCTCTAGAGCAGTTTTGAGTGAATATCTCATAGGTAGTGATTCAAGTTGCAGTTTATTGGCAATAGCATTCCAGACCCTGGGGGCATCAATAGCAAAGGCCCTTCTTCCAGTATTTGTACGGCAATAGGGAATGTGAAGCTGGTAAATGAGCGAAGACCTTAGGTCAAATTTGTTCTTTGAAACAGAGAGGAGATCCAGCAGGTAATCTGCGAAGTACATCGTGAATAAATAAGATCTGGTGCACAAGCCGTCGGACATTAAGAGATGTTAAGTTTGACCTAATGTAAAGATCACAGTGGTGAGTCCTATATGGGCAGTTCAATGCAAATCTTAAGGCCGAGTGATAAATTGAGTCAAGCTTCTTCAGTACAGTACTTGGGGCAGATGTATACACGATGTCACAGTAATCAAGTAGAGGCAGTATGGTAGCTTTTATCAATTCCAAACGGAACATAGGGGGGAAGCAGTGCTTGTGTTGATACAGAAAACCAATTTTTATTTTTGTCTTTTTACCAATATAATCAATGTGATCTTCAAAATTCAGTTTTGAATCCAGGATGACCCCAAGATAATTATAGATCTTGACTTGCTCTATTTGATAATTATTTAAGGAATGTAATTGGGGAAAAATTGCTTTCTGCTTTAGTCCTGGTGAGAAGCATAGCACCTTGGTTTTGGAGGTATTCAGGACTAGTTTAAGAGCAACTATCTGATGTTGTAGTTGTTGAAATCACCCTGGAGCTTAGCAATCACGTCATCCGGAGAGCGTCCAGCAGTAATCAGTATCGTGTCATCTACAAAAAGATTTACCCTGAAATGATCCAGGTCAGTGCCCAAGTCATTGACATAAAGAGAGAACAAGAGGGGGCCGAGGATGGAACCCTGTGGAACCCCTTTTGTTATCCTAACACTGTTTGATAACAAAAGGGGTTCCACATTGAAGGGAAACAATAAAATAATAGAAATATAAAACAATAAAATTATCACGACGTTTCGACTGCAACACAAGCAGTCATCATCAGGTTTGAAAACCACAACAACCACAACAAGAACATTTTCTTGTGGTTTTCACACCTGATGATGACTGCTTTTGTTGCAGTCGAAACGTCGTGATAATTTTATTGTTTTATATTTTTATTATTTTATTGTTTCCCTTCTACGTGACTTTACCGAAAGAACCAAGAATATGTAATAGATTGTTGGTGGACAGGAAACTACTAATTTGGTCGTTCAATGATTTTTCACATTTTTTTTATTAACGGGAACAAAATTGAGATAGGTCGGTAGTTATTTGGATCATCTTTAGGGTCCACTTTGTGAAGTGGACAAACATAGGAATGCTTCTTTGATGGACAGGTTGAAATTATGGGTTATAGGTTTGTATATTAGGTGACCAACAGTTAGTAGAGTACGGCATGTACACCAAACACGGAGAATGACTTTAAAAGTTGTATAATCTCCTGTAGATGTAGATGCCACTGGTTCTTCATGTTCTCCAGATGTAGATCCCACTGGTTCTCCATGTTTTGCAGATGTAGATGCCACTGGTTCTTTATGTGTTGTAGATATTGATGCTAATTCCCTTTGGTGCTTGTGTTTTGAAAAACTTACCAAGACATGTCTGCACAGTTGTCTTTTTCTCTTGATAAATCAACTTCTAACAGGCATTAGCATCATGAACAGCTGCTGACACCTTGGTAAACCTTTCAGTGTTTGGGTCCTAAGACTCAAAACAGGCCAGTGCCTTCTCAATCATGCTGAAACCTTCAGCCAGCTGTTTGGTGTTGAACCCTTTAGGTTGCTCGGCCTCCTGTTCCTCCTCAGTGACCTCATCCTCCACCCTGTGTGACTCCAGTTCCATCAAATCATTGTTGGTCAACTTCTGAGTGTGGCATTCCAACAATTCCTGGAAATCTTCTTCCTCCAGATCCAATTGCAGTTCCTTGACCATATCCACCAGCTTGTTGATCACTGAATCCGTAGTCTCCTGAAATCCCTAAAAGTCAGGAACAAACTGGGGGCAGAGTTGCTTCCACACACTATTCATGTTGGGAGCTGTGATCTCATGCCAGGAAGCATCAATGTTCTTAACTGCCTTGTAAATGTTATAGTCCTTTCAGAACTGTTTCAGCGTCACTCCACTTTCCCCTCCTGTAGCCTTCACAGCCTTCTGAAAGTTCTCCGCAGGTAACATCTCTTGAAAGTAGATATGACACCTTGGCCCATAGGTTGCAGGAGAGAAGTGTTATTGGGAGGCAAATGCACCACCTGGATGTTAGCATGGTAACTGCCCAGGACAGATGGCTGACTAGGGGAATTATCTAGTAACAGCAGGTTCTTGAAGGGCAGGTTGTTATTGTTGCAGTATATTTCCACTTCAGTTACAAAGTGATGGGAAAAAACAATCTTCGAAGAGGGCCTGAGTCACCCAGGCCTTAGGGTTAGACTTAGCACACAAGAAGCAGTGAACCTTTGGCAATATTATTCAGGACTCTTAGGTTTTTGGCATGACAAACTAACAGGGTCAAAAATTAAACTAACAGGGGTATCAGTTTGCAGTTCTTAGCAGCATTTCCACCAAGTAAGAGAGTAAGCCTGTCCTTCGCAGCCTTGAAATCTGGCATATTCTTTTCCTCTTTGACAATGCATGACCGATATGGAATTTTCTGCCAGCACTGGCAGCCTCACCACTCACTTTGATGTTATGCAGGTTCACACGAGCCTTAGATCTGTGGAACCAACCATGACTAGCAGTAAATGTCTCATCAGCAACACTCTCGCCCTGTTTAGCCTTTAGATCTGCAAAAAAACTCAAGGCCTTCTCCTGAATTAGCATAAGGCTTATAGGCATTCAACGCTGATGCTGGTCCTCCAGCCACACACGCAAGAATTTTTCATTTCTTCAATCGCTATGCTTCTTTTCTTACTAATAATCGTGGACTGCATTGCCACAGAACCTTTCACATTTTGCATAATTCGCACCTTATCCTTTAAAATTGTCCCAACAGTCGAACGATTCATCCCAAAAGCACGTTCAATGTTTATCATTTTTTTGCTTTTTTCACATGCTTTATAATGTCCACAATTAGTTTCCATCGTAATAGTTAACATTGTTGCGGAGCATGCAAGTAACAGAATACATATGCTAACAAGAAGGCTCCTTTTTCAATAATAATGGAAAGGATTAATTCTCCCTACACAACCCCCGCTCCCGTTGCCTGAATCTGCAGCCCAGGCCTCAGCACAGGCCCCAGGCCGAACAGGGGCCCGGGAGGGGCTGGAGGCGGGGGGCTCGTGGGGTGTGGCAGCTCGCGAAGAGGGGGAGGGGATGGAGGAATCAGGGCCCCGAGCCCCACTGTGCCCCCCCTCCCTGCCCCCCACCCCACAGCAGTCTTCCTCGCTGGAGCAACTCCTCAACAGCACAGATGTCAAGAGTGGTAAGCACTAACCAGCATTGGTGTCGCGGTTAGCGTGCCACGCTACGAACCCGGCGATCTGAGTTCGATTCCCGCTCGCGACCAACATCAGTGACGAGTATGCGTGCAGGTTCTGGGTCTCCCCTAGGTCGACTTGGCCTAAAATGAGTACCTGGTGTGGTGTGTACATTTTTTCCACTGGGGAGAAAAAGGCAGCCAAGCCTTGGTGCTGGCCCCACCACCCACTCGAGCGCCGACCTAAAAAGGCGTTCGCTAACATTAGCACCTACCCCAATGGGGAAAACATTTTATTTTGTGGGAAAAAACACGCCATTGTGTTGACTTGTCCGCCTGGCTCTCATTACGTAACACGTGGCTGCCCCTGCCTTTGTCCCTGCTCCTGCCCCTGCCCCCAGTGAGCCCCGTGGGGCTGGAGCCGACGAGCGAGCAGCTGGCGTTGGCGCTGGGCGCCGCGTCGCGCCGGGCCGACCACCTGAGCGAGGTGCTGCACGAGGCAGAGGCCACCAACGCTGTCCTGTTGGAGCAGATCAAGGTGGCCTCACCCCCACGTTCGCCCCACGCTTGCCCCATGCTCGCCCCACGCCCACCCCACGCCCGCCCCACGCTCACTGCACTGTCCGATCACTCCTCACTCGGCACCTCACTCTGCTCCTCACTCTACACCTCACGTCACTGCGCACCTCACTGCACACCTCACTCCGCACTCACTCCACGTGTCACTCCGCACGTCACTGCACGTGTGACTCTTACTCATGAGACTCATACTGGTATCTTCATCTCTCTCCTGGTGAACTAAACAAACTCTAGAGAAATATTCTTGTCACCATAGACCCCCTGTCATCATTCTCACGCTTCTGCATAACTTAGTAAGCATCTCTGGGACACGCATATTTCATGTCTCCCTTCTCTCACACCGCCGATTCTCCTGCGCTCCGTGTGACGTTGGAGAGAAAGAGAGAGGACTTCTGTCGTCCCAGAAGCTGCTTCCCAGGTGTCCATGCCACGCGGTGGCATGCTCGCCCCGCGGCACCTCTTCTCAACTAAAGCGGAAACCCTGCTGCTTGCCTCGCGCTCGCCCTGCAGGTGCTCAAGAGTGAGGTGCGCAGGCTGGAACGCAACGCGGAGCGCAACGGCGCCATCTCCAGCCTCGAGTACCTCAAGAACGTGTTGCTCAAGTTCGTATCACTGCCACCGGGCAGTGAGCGCCAGGCCCTGCTGCCCGTGCTGCACACCCTGCTGAGGCTCAGCCCTGAGGAGCGTGGCCTTCTCGCTCACATTGCCAACGGTGCGTGAGTGCGTGGTGTGTGTTTCTGTCTGTGTGTGCATGCGTGTTTCTTTCTGTGCATGTGTGTTTCCGACCATGCATGCGTGGTTTTGCCCATGCGAGTTTTTCTGTGTGGGGAGCGGTAGTATCGCGGTTAGCGCGCTGCACTACGAGCCCGGCGACCTGAGTTCGATTCCCGCGCACAGCCAAAACTAGTGACGATTATCTGAAGCGGTCGTGGGCCTCCCCTAAGTCGACTTGGCCTCAAATTATTACCTGGTGCGGTGCGTAAACATCGCGACTGGAGAGACATAGGCGGATAGGCATGATGCTCGCCACCCACCCCTTCGTCTGCCTTGCTGGCCTTCATAGGAGCTCGCTAACAGCATTTGCCCTAACAGTCTGTTTTGGCTTTACTGGGGGATCTTTGTTTTGTTTTGGTGCGTTTCTGTCTGTGCATGTGTGTTTTTCCGTGCATGCGTCTGTCTAATCAACTGTGGTTTTCGTCCCTGCGTGCATGTGTGTGTGCTTCTGTGTGTGGAGATCAGTGGCACAGTGGTTAGTGCACTGCACTCTGCACTCTGAATCCGGTCAATGAGTTCAATTCCCTCTCACGACAAATAACGGTGACAGAGAATGTCTAATCCGGTCCTGGGTCTCCCCTAGGTCGACTCAGCCTTAAATGAGTACGATGGTTGGTTTGTAAAAACATCGCCACTGGCGAGACAAAGGTGGCTGTGCGTAGTGATAACCACCAACCCCCTGGTGCAAGGTGCCAGCCTTCATAGGTGCTCCCTAACAAACCTTGTCCCAACAGTCTGTTGAAGGCTATATGGGAATCTTTGTTTTGTATTTTTGCGTGTTTCTGTGTGTACAGTGGTTAAGGATGTTCATAATAGTGACCATGCCCCCGGGTAAAGCTGCTTGGGCAGGAGTCTTAGCCATTCCCCCTTCACCTTGGGGTGTGAAAGGGATGTCCTCTGGCTCCTACAAAATTGTATATCTTCTTACACCACGTAGTTTGAGAAGCTTTTTATGGCTGTATTAGAGGGATTTCCATTTTCCAGAAACAATGGGAGGCTGATCTATAACTGCATGCAGTCAAGGGATTGCTCCATATTGGTGAACCATGCTATGCATGATGCAAATATCGTAATTGCAGCTCATTCTGAGAAGGAGTTGGAGACTGAACCACTAATGTACCGCTAAGAGGTGGGGCCTTACCGTTAGCCAGACAAAAACAAAGCAACGACAAACAATCCACACTCTTAACTCGCCATGAGTGATGGGGCGGTTGTGGAAAGAGTGTAGAAGTTTCCATACCTGGGCAGTGTGCTAATGACTCGGTCCGTTTCGACAGCAGAGGTTTCACTTTTAATAATTTCAGTGTTATTATATTATCTATTCCTTGGCTGCATAACTGTGTGGAAGCTGCCTGGCCTGTGGCTGCTACATACAAAGCTCCAGGTCTTCTCAGCCACAATTATGGCCTCCCTTTCTGAAACGTGGATCCCTCTGAAGGGACATCTATACTGGCCTGCCTATGATCCATCCTGGGTTTAACTAGACTGGATTATGTGAGGATCTCACAGATATTGATGACCTCCGGCAAGCGAGGCTGTGTTGGCTGGGTCATGTAGCCCGCATGTCCAGCCACCATATGTCAAAGCATCTTCTGTTTGGATGGATAGAAGGGGCGAAATGGGCATGGCACATTCTAGAGAAGAGATGGAGCCGATGTGGTGCAGGACGATGTAGAGCTGATGGGGCTTGCCGATGACTGATACCAGCGGTGTTAAGACCAGCCTCTGTGGAGGCGTCTTGGGATGAATGCGTCTGGGCAATTGGAGGCAGTCGCCCTCCAACAACAATGAACAGAGGAGCAAAGCTCGCAACAACGAGTGGAGCACTGGGCAGCTAAAACGCAGCAAGACAGCCAGTCAACCCGTTTCTCCTGGGTCTGTCCCGTGACCTCCTGCCAGCAAGCCTTCGACACTTTACATGGCCTCAAAGTGCACCAAGGCTGGCGCAGTCGCTGTGGTGATGTCACCTCCGCTTCATAGTGAATGATGGCTTTTGTTGTTGTTTAGGAGAGGAGGAGCTGGACTCGGGTGGCACGTCAGGAGGCTGGGTCTCCTATCTGCCCAGCTGGTCCGGGTTGCGCTAGAGGGAGCCACTCGCCCATGCACACACACAATGCACAGTGGGCGACACCACACAGACCACGCCGTCCAGCTCAGTGGGAAGACCGTGTTCAAGGCAAAGGAAAATCCTCCACTAGAGGGAGATCTCGAGTGCTGTTTGATCTCTTACACACTAACCAGATGTGTTGGAAGAGGTCAGGGTTCCAACTCCGCCACACACAATGCCTATCGTAGACCGTGGTGAGCCCGATTAATTGTATGGGTGGGCAGAGGTGGTGGGGGGGGGCGTTTAAGAAACGTGCACCCCATTATAACCGCCACGCCAAGATCGATTCGAACCGGCGACCCCGGAAAAGCATTGCTCCTCGCACGCGCAAGTCTGACCCTGAGCCTAGGAATCGTTGTAATTCAGCTTAAAATAACAAACTCGACACACGTGTCAGTAATGTTGAATAGCGCGTATTATCGGCGACGTTTCCGGTGATGGACTTTCGTCACACAGCACACACAGAGGCCAGGAACACGGGGTAGATGACATTGGAGTTGGAGATGACACTGTGCACACAATGGACACCATGGGGCCTGGGTAGAAATGTAATTTAAAATATATTTTCCAGATTTAACTTTTTTTACAAATGTTTCCAAACACTCTTTGGTTCTTTCGGTAAAGTCACGTAGAAAAAAAAATTGACCATGACGTTTCGATTGCAGCACAAGCATCCATCATCAGGTGCAAGCTCGGAGAGAGACAAATTTACAGTGAGAGAGACACACAGAGAAACAACGCCTCTGTGACGAGTTATGGTATAGAGATCGGCGGCATGGGGGAGAGTGAGGGGGGGGAGAGTGAGGGGGGGCAGAGAAATTAGAATGTCAAGGAGAGACAAATGCAGTCACGAACACTTCAAATCAATTTAACACGTAGGCTTTCGCGACCAATATTATTCAAATCAAGATTGTTTCCAGTCTCGTATGGGCATTTGAACAGTTACCCCTGAGTAGATATTTATATAACACATTCACACACACACGCTAACACACACACGTTAACACACATGTTAACACAGGCACACATTCGACCCACATTCACACATGTAACAAAGACAAAGATCTTCCGTATAGCTTCAGCAAACTGTTGGGGTAAGTGTTGTTGGGGAGCACCTATGAAGGCCGTTATGGCACAAGAGAGGGTGGGTGGCCAGCACCACGCCTGGTTACCTTTGACTCCCAATCGGCGATGTTTACACACCGCACCAGTAACTCATTTAAGACTGAGTCGACCTAAGGGAGGCCCAGAACCGGTTCAGATATTCGTCATCTATTGTGAGCGGGAATTAAGCTCTGGTCACCGGGTATGTAGTCCAGTGCCCTAACCACTGTGCCACCGCTCCCTACAATCCAGGTCAATGGTCAGCTCAGAGCCAGTGTTGGATAATTCTACATTCCCATGGCAGAGGTCAGTCTTCCCATAGGATGACCCATGCTACTTTCCTGCAAAGTAGTTATTTATTTTTTATCAACCCCAGAGTAATGATGATGGGTTTGACTCCCAGATTCGAACTCATCATTTGTAGCCACCAGTGATGCTTGTCCTGATTGGGGTTTATGGTGCAATAGCCGGGGACTGTGGGCACAGTAGAAGTCTTGTTTGAGTTAAAAGTTCTGAGCAATTAATTGTATTTTGCACTTCTCTGCTGATTGGATCAGTGGTTTGCGGGACGCGTGCGGTGTAATTGCTCTGTCTGCGAGGTGACGCAGCCCGCAGTGAATCCAAGAAGTCACTTCCCTTCATTGATGGGCAGACGATTAATCTCCTTTTATCTGTCCCTCCACATGAAAAAATATACTTTTTTTTTACACCTCATCAGCCACACGGCCTTCTGGGAGTGCATAATTTCAGCAGCATTGGCTCATCATGAGATAAACGCTAGGCTGGTTTTGACGTTCATTGTCTCATCATCAGTCAGGATTTCCTGAGCCAATGGTGGTGAACTGCCAGATATTTATAGGCAAGAGCCCTCTTAAAGATGGGTCCTAGCTTTACGCAAAACCCTTGATATACAACAAAACCTAATCAAGAGTGTCGTGGAGACTATAATAAAATAACTAAGCAAACAGTGTCTCCACGTATCTGGCCCTCTACATTATTTTTTTCAAGCATCGTTTACACATTCCATCAGCCACAATGCCAGATACGTAAAAGAGGTGTATTGTCTGCGTATTTAGCTTCATGGAGCCATCGTCTTTGATGGCCCAGGGCTTTAATCACACCCAGCAGAACGCTGTCTCTTTCTTATCAAGCTGCTCCAAGCTCAGCTCGCGCTCCTGGGTTCAAGCGATCGTGACTGCTGATGAGACAATGAATGTTAAATCCAGTCCAGGGTATTGCTGTCTTAAAGCACTGCTGCTGAAATAAATTAACTGCCGGAAGACTTTGGCTGATGGGATGTGTGAAAAATAACCTATTTTATTTTTTAATGATAATTATTTCAATGTATAACATGCCGCCATACAATATTCAGAGAGAGAGGACGACTCGGAAACACGAGGAGGAGCTACAGACGAGCGAGTGCGAACGTGGCCACCAGCTGAGCGAGTGCCAACAATCGCCCAAGCTCTGCTGCTCTCTATACCGGGTGGCCCAGAAGTCAGGACACACAGGGTTATTAAAACATTTAATTGTTTATTTTTTGTTATATTGGCAAGAGCTCGCTTAAAGATGGGTCCTAGCTTTATGCTCGGACCCATCCAGCATCATTGGGCGGTTTGCCAGAATAGTGAACCAATCTACCTCCATTCTTAAATAGAGCAAAATGACATAATCACTAAACACATCAGGTGCAGAGATCAGAGACGTATTCAAATTATAAATGTGGATTAATCTCCAACACACCGGTGGGCTGTAGTAACTAATTGGCGTGTTGTTTACGTGACAAACCTTATTGGCTGTGTCGGGTGGTGGAGGGTTACGACACATTTATACTGACGCGATCTAACCCAAAAACCTTTATTATGAATAATATTGGTCGCGAAAGTCTACGTGTTAAATGTTTTGTTATCTATTGTCATTATTAATATCTATATTTCTTCTTCCTGTGGGGATACATCAAATTTGTCATTTACAAAACTTGACCAAGAACCATGAATTAAGTGAGACGAAACATAATTGATGATTGTTCAAAGATTACACGGTGTAATCTTTTTTTAAACGTCTAAATTAATTTCCTAATATAATTCTTGCACGTGTTCATGTTGATGGAAGTCAGTTTGAACGTTTGTTAAATTATTAAAACGAATATAATGACCCTGTGTGTCCTAACTCTTGGGCCACCCTGTATATAAAGGTTTTATCAGACAATTAATAAGTGGCAGAATTCCGGAGCACCTGGAGAACACCTACGCGTGCGAAGGGGTAACGCTCTATCCCATACAGATGGAACAGGTGGAGTCCACATTGTTACTGGCGAGCCAGGGTATGCGCTCCGGGAAGGGCGCTTCGCAACATCTCTGTGTGATCCGCCAACTCTCTTGTCCTCCCCCCGCACCTTCGATTAGCATGGTTAGCTTACGTTCGTTACGAAAGAAGTTCAACATACATATACAGCCCTCTGTACTGCCTCTAGTGCTGGAATACAGACTGTGTGTCGTAGCCACCTCTGTATTTGGTAACTACTACCGCCTGGAGAAATAAGTAATTGTTCATATTAAAAAAATAAGATTATATATCTTTATTTTATTATATTTAAATAATATTCACACTTCTGGATGCCCATGTCCAGCTGTTGCTGTGCCGCTACTTGAGACGGTGGTTTGCGTTCTGACGCCGCCGCTGCTGCTAGCCGCCGCTGCTGATAACTGCTGCTGCACCGAATCCATGTTGCGCGGTGTCTCAGCGGTGTCCGACTTGTCCATTATGAGCCGGGCGTTATGTCGAGCGCCGAGTCCAACGTCGTGGGAAGTGTTCGCTTCTCGGAAGGTGGTGCGCGTGAGACACGAAACTCGAGTTTGCGGACCAAGTGGACCACACGCGTCGCCGTCAGCATTCGAGATGGATATCTTGGTTGTAAGATGTGGAAACTCCTTCCATAATACGGCGGTTCTTCATCGAACGTGAAATCAGGGAAACGAATTATTTACGTGATGTTGAATAACAGGAAAGGACGGCTCCTGTTGATTGAACCTGGCTAAATGTTTTGTCTCGCTTTATATGGTGAAGGTTGAATAAATGATTGTGTTCAGAATTCTAGACATTTGCCTTACGTGTTCGTTGTATAAAGTGGCTAACAAAGGATTATGTTTTTACATTGTCATTAGAGAAGCTGGACTTACCATATGAACTGATGATCTATACGTGGTCACGCATTTCACAATATACCGCTGGATGAGGGGCCTGCCCACGCCGGGTCGGTTATGTGGATTAATTGACCATACTTCACCACGCTGGTCATTGCGGTTCGTGTGAAGGTGGGGAGCACAGACGTATAGAAGGACAAGAGCAGACTATGGGGGCAGTGCTGTTCGAAGCACAGATGGGATGTGTGGCCAGCACTACGCTCGGCCGCATTTGTCTCCCCAGTACTGATGTTTTATACACAACTTAATATATTTAAGGTTGAGCCGACCTAGGGGAGGCCCAGGATCTGTTCACATTGGTCACCGCATATTGAGCAGTGAGCGGGAATCGAATTCGGCCAGGTTCGCCAGCCGCTGTACCACTGCTCCCCACCCGGGCGCGGACACACACGAACGCGCGCGCTCCCACGTCATGAATTGCAAATGAATGACAGGCGCAGTGCACTGAATGGGGTCTTTGAGTGGCAGCGTAAGTCACGCGAGCACATTGCGTTTCTGCTGTGCGTGTCGGCAGCCGCCAATGTGATAAGCCGAGGCAAAGTCTGGTCCCTCGTGCACTGGGGTCTGGGATGGGGAGGGTGAGAGAAAGGTGGCGATGTTTGCGATACTGGAGCTGAGTGCCTCGTGCAGTTATGGACAGACGCGCGAATACGCATAGACATATTAATATTGATTGATATTCTAGATGAATCCGATGAGCTATGAAGTACTAAATCACAGACCTCCAGCACGGGGTCAAAACGTTACAACAACAAAAAAATAAAAAATACGATAGGAGTGCAAAGTATAGAAAAGGTAAACAAATTGCTTAAATTTTCTGTACAAATAAAACTAGACTTCATTTTTATCTTACCAGGTGATGCCCACCGAGGTATTAACCCATTTTTCAAATGCGACCTGGCCAAAAATGATAGCTCAACAAAGTGGCTTATGTGGAAATTTATAGCAGCAAAATAATATAACTCATTCTAGATTTGAAGCTTTCGTGACTGCAAGAATTCATAATCTTTGGTTTTATTCGGTAAAATCACGTAGGTAAAAAACAGATTAAAATATAAGAAACAAAACGACGTTTCGGAGGCAACACAAGCTTCCGTCTTCAGGTGGAAACAGTCACGGCAAAAAATCGCTGCTGTGACTGTTTCCACCTGAAGACGGAAGCTTGTGTTGCCTCCGAAACGTCGTGTTTTAATTGTTTCATTTTATTTTAATTTGTTTTTTTACCTACGTGACTTTACCGAATAAAACCAAAGATTAATATAACTCATCTTAAGTCCACAGACAAAGATTCCCCGTATAGCGTGTAACAGACTGCTGGGGCAAGTGTTGCTAGCAAGCGCCTATGAAGGCCATAACCTCACGTAGTGAGTAATGTATCCAGCACCATGATCGGCTAATGGGATCAGGGCCGGATTAAGGCATGGGCTTTTGGGGCTGCAGCCCAGGGTCCTCCGCCAGCTGGAGGGCCTCCAGAGATTAAGTGAAAAGTTATTTAATTTGTGAATGCTGAAAATAAATTACATTTTTCTTTAACTTTGTTTTCCTTTTGAAAATATATTATTGGGGGCCTCACAGTACATGTAGCCCAGGGACTTACACAATCTTAATCCGGCCCTGAATGGGATGTGTAAAAAACAAATGTATGCGCGGAGACGTATACGGGAAGGAGGTGAATTGTCTGATTAACTCTTTTTGGCACGGTGAGTTGGCTGTCTAGTTCACTGTTACACAGCGGTAGCGAAGAGAGGGGGGAGGGCGCCCGAGGGGATGCGTGCACCGTCTCGGGCAGCTGTTGATGGGTGAATTGTTAACCAATAGGGGTCGGCAACCTGCGGCTCTTTAAGGACTGCAGTTCGGCTCTTGAAATTCGAAAAAAAATATTTATTTTGCTTGCTTAATCCTGACCATGGAAGTCCAGTTCACCATGGAGTCCAGTTTACCATGGGCAAGGGTCAGCAACCTGCGGCTCATTAAGAACCACCGTCTCGTATTCACTACAGTGCATTCCGGCCGTTGAAATATTGAGGGAGGTTTTTTTTTACCGAATTCGAAAAAAATGTCTCTTCTTGCTTTGGTTGCCGACCCCTATTCATAATCATCACGGCACCGGGAGAGAGGACGACGTATTAGGGAGGAGGCCTTCATCCAGCAGTGGATTGACCATGGCCGACGATGGTGTTGGTGGGGATGAATTAAACGTAAATCGTGAGTGTGGCGGACCGGGAATGGGTGGGAGGGAGGGGGGAATAGGGAGGGGTTGCGGTGGCCCACCCAGGATGCGCACCCTTTATCCAAATGCCACGGCCCGTGTTTAAATAATAAGCGAGGGGTGGTATTGGAGGCACGGACGGGGATCGGGGGAGGCCGCGTAATTGGTTACTGCGCCTTTATAAGAGCCCCGCCACGTGACCCCTGCCGGCACCACGCAGCCCCTCGCCTAGCTCCACCTGGCTACATTAGAAATAAGCGCACAAACAATTCGCCGCCTTCCCCCGATTTGTCTCTGCACATAAAAAAACACAAATCTTTGTTTTACATATTATTGGATCTTTTGGTAAGTCACGTAAATAGAAAACAAAAAAATCTAAAATAAATGCAAAAAACCCACGACGTTTCGATCGCAACACAAGCGGTCTTCATCAGTGACTTTACCGAAAGAACCAAGAATATGAATTCCTGCAGTCACGAAAGTTGCCTGTTTTACATACCCTATAAGTCGCACGGCCTTTGGGTGTGCATACTTTCAGCAGCATCGGTTCAACACGAGCAAAGTTTGGATATCGTGTCCCATCGGCAGTCATCCTCCCCCCCCCCCCCCCCCACTCTATGTGTGTGTCATGTGGGTTTACGTTTTGGCAGATATTAACTACATCGTCTGGTATACAGGAGGTCGTGGGTTCGCTCTCGACCCTGACACCTGTATATTTGAAGTTTGCGTGTCTCTCTCCCCGTAGTTGTGTCGATTTTTCTCCGGGTCCTCCGGTTTTCCCCTCCACATTTAGAATGAACATCAGTTGTTGCTGCTATACATTTCCACAAGATAAGCCACTTCGTTGAGCTATCGTTTGTGGACAGGCCGCTTCTGAAAAAGAGCTACATAGCTCAGTGTGCCTTATCTAGTAAAATAAAAAAAAAGATTTAGTGGTTTTAAATCGTGTGTGTATATGTGTAGTGGATTCAACTGAGTTGCAGACGTACTTTTTGGAGGCAACACATTTATTAGCACCAACACATTAACACAAAGGGGTTACTGCCCTATACTCTTTGGTTACTGCCCCTTTACCAGATAACCTATGGTGGTGGACCACCAGGCTAACTATGCTAGTTACTGGGAGTAGCTACAACGGACAAGACCCTGGCTTGGGTCCTCGTCCACGTGTTGGGGACTTCTTGGACGTAGAACGTAGATCGTTACTGCAGGAATTCATATTCTTTGGGTCTTTTGGTAAAGCCACGTAGATAGAAAAAATGATCAGAATAATAACAATAATAGTTGTGTGGAAACCCTCCCCGTAGTGTGTAGATCGTAGATCTTCAGATGACGACAGCAACGCTGAGCCCTGGTCCCTGTGCGGACTCGGTTTATATGCTCCTGGGTCGTGGCTGGCCCCGCCCTTAGTCACGACCACCTTCGAGAAACCTCTTGTCTAGATTTAAAGCTTTCGTGACTGCTAGGATCCATACTCTTTGGTTCTATTGGGTAAAGTCACGTAGGTGAAAATAAAATAACAAAAAATCACGACGTTTCGGCCACAACACAAGCGGCCTTCATCAGGTGAAGGCCGCTTGTGTTGTTTTCACCTACGTGACTTTACCCAATAGAACCAAAGAGTATGAAACCTCTTGTCGTTTCTCGACCCTTCCCGTAGGATCTCACACTTACACGTGACCACCCCCTAGCCCCCACCTGGGGCCCCTGTGGAGATCTTACTTGTCACGTGCCTTCCAGGGTCAACCAGAGCGCCATGGCCTAGGGTAACCTCATCCAGTGGCTGACACTCTCACACTCCCTCCTGTAGGAGTCAGCTCAGCACGCCACGCGTGGTGCCACTGAGCGCTATCCCAGCGCTCACCGAGCCCCCTCTAGGGCTGGTACTACACCACCTACGGGGTGTCCGCGATGACAATGCATCCATCGCACGCCGTGCCTCTCTCGGGCCGGCACCGCACAGTGACAGCTGCGATGTCATCACATATGTACAAATACCTACTATAATCACCCAGGGATGTCCTTAATCCTCGTGACGTCACTCCACATCGACCAGCCCCCATAATTAATATTCATGAGCAGGTGACGTCACTCCACATCGAACAGCCCCCTCATAAATTATCATTAACAGGTGACGTCCTCCAAATGGACACCCCCCCCATTCATAATTATTAGCGGGTGACGTCACTCCACATGGGTGGGGGGGGGGGCGGCGAGGCGCCTCCTCCCCTCTCCTCGGCGTCAACTCAACCCTCACTACAAAGGCAGAACCCTCACGTCACGCGATCTCCGTAACGATATTGAGACATAGACTAAAAAGGACGTCATGATGAACAAGGGATTATAACCTTAAAATGAAATAGGTCTGTGTCATCGCGGCCTTACCAATTGCACACGAATGCATACAATTAACACCACGTCGCGGTCTGCTTTTCGCTTACAAGTTTCAGATTTACTGAAATACGCCCGTCCTTGGACGGGCAAAAGGCTAGTATTAAATAATGGGCGCGGTGGTACAGTGGTTGTCGCACTGCGGTACGAATCCAGCGATCTGGGTTCAATTCCCGACCATGGCTAACATCATTGTGACTGATATCTGAACCAGTCCTGGGCATCCCCTGTGTCGACTCAACTTTAGACGAGTACGCCCCCGTGCCATGTTGGCCCTTCATAGGCGCTCGCGCACAGCACTTGTCCGAACAGGCCGGTGTAAGCTACAGGGAGCTCTTTGTCTCCTGTTTACCTGCGCACGTTATACTGAATGAGCTCTCATGGATGTTGAATGCACCCATTTATACACCAGCAGCAATAATGATGATAGTAGCCACGGATGAATGATATTGAAGAAAGAACATGACGCAGTCAGGGTGATTGATCATCCAGCACCGATTAACACGGTCACTCTCTCACTCATCGTCGGTCAGTCGCCTCCTTATCACTCTCCTATCGCTACTGCCATGGCCGCTGTTATCGTGAGCGTCGTTCGTTGATTCCTCCGCCCATGTTTGGTATGCTGGTTAACCGAGTGGATTTGTTACATCTCAGGTCGTGAGAGGTGGTGGAGGCGGCTTGGGGAGGCCTTCATCCAGCAGTACATCGATCATGGCTGATGATGAGTTTCTGTGTATCTGCGTGTCTGTGTGTGGTGTGTGCATGCGTCTTTGTTATGCATTGCGGGTGACATTGCCTCTATTAACAGCTCCGAATTCCTCATGTTTTCATCTAGAAATGCAATTTCCTCCACTAATGGGCACGGATTCATCTCCCCGAGCCTCAGACACCTCCCCCTCCTCGCAGCAGTTGCTTGTACACTCTTCCTATGTGTGTGTTGTGCCGTAAAACCACGCAAGGACGAGGAATGCTGTCAGGGCTGTTGCCGTTTATTAAACACTGTTGAACTCAACACTTTAACTCACACCAGAGGTAGGTGCTCTCCATCTGGTTCCTGACCCCGGACTCTCAACAGTACCTGGTCCTGCCTTCCGCTATCCTTTTAGGGCTATCTCACTCGTCTGCCCGGAACGGGGGCTCAGCCAACACTGTCCGGCGACGAGGAGAGAGAAACCCTCTCTCAGCCGACCCCAGCTGAATAATCCGGACCCCACTCTCGGCTATCCCCTGAGCTCTGTTCTTCCAGCCACTCCTTGCCCTGGCTCCCCACAACGACCCCGCCTTCGTCACGGGGGCCCCCTTAAGTACCCCTTTTGCGGCTCCTTCCCTTAGCTCGCACCCGCCTATGTTCCCGAAGGTACCTCTTCCACCACCCGTGACATGACGTGATCCCTAACTCTCAACTCGCTCGCACGTCCCTCTGTTCGCCCCCTCATGGTTGCTCACACTACTCATCTACACGTGTACTATACATACACTATATATACGATACCTGCATGTACACTACACCTACATGCGCACAATATATGCACATACATCATACAGGTGTACTACACCTGTACATGCACTATACGCACATAAACGTTATACATACACGTATACAATGCATACATGTACACGATACCTGCATGTACACTATACCCTGTACATAGTTACTATGCAATTCTGCACTCCTAATGGGACGCGTGGCTAATTGGATATCTAAAATACTACCTCTATGTTTATTTGGCGGAAAGGAGGCGCATTGCCACATTATATATTTACTATACAGTACTTGTCTTTGTATTGTTACATACGTCATATATATGTTGTCAAGGCCGTCCATTGCAGGGTGCGGGACACGGGGCAAATCGCTCCGTGTGGGCCTAAAGACGCTTTCGAAATAAACCTAAAGTATGACATCTGGGCCCCCCAAAGCGCGCGGCCCGGGGCGGTCGCCCCGATTTGCCGTACCACCCTAGGAACGGGCTCTGTGTTGTTGAGGTACATGATGTCCATTCTATGGGGTGTCCACGCCCCACTGTTTCAGTGAGGCTCCCCTGAGCCAGTAGTGGTGGACATCTGTGAAAAAAAGAACTTCATAGCTCTGTGCGACATCGGTCTTAGTTTGAGGCAAAGCTTTCCAACACGAGACACAATCACTCGCGTGGCTGTGGAGAATGCAGGCGACAAGGTGCGTGTGGAGGGACCGTGTGTGCAAGGGGAGTGGATTGTCCAATATTAATCTTCTTGCGTGTGATGGCACGAAGCAGCGCGCTCAGGAACTCGATGCCAATGTCGAAGTCTGCTGGCCGTGACGAGAGCTTTTCAGGAGAGAGTTTGGGTCGTTTTGCTGGTCCTCTTCAATTGAAGGCGCACAAGAAGGCAGTGGTTTACTGTGTGGTCTAGAGTTTGGGTTGCATGGGCACTATCGCACTTCTGTGGATTGTCTATAATTTATCTCTGGTCTTTATGGGTATATATGTATGTATGTGAGCGTCTATGGCCCCCTGTGTGTCTCGATGTATCTGGATGTGTCTCTGTCGGTTTACTATATGGTCCAGAGCAGTGGTTCTTAACCTGGGTTCGATCGAACCCCAGGGGTTCGGTGAGTCGATCTCAGGGGTTCGGCAGAGCCCCCGCCACGGAGGTCCGGACACACTTGAATTATTGTGTAAATTTGTGATGACACACACGGCCCGCTTGGCCATCACTGGCTGCAGATGATCATGCTACACTGCTTGGCCAATCAGCGCTGCGGGGAATTTAGTGCGTACCCAGTAGTCAACGTGTGACTGTTGTTGTCGTACGTCGTGTGATTTCTTTAATATTTTATCCATACTAACTATGTCGGGCAAAAGAAGAAAGTGGTCGGACGAATATGTACAACATGGATTCTCATGTATCACGGAACGTGATGGGAGTGAGCGTCCTATCTGCATGATTTACAACGCCAAGTTGAGCAACTCTAGTCTTGCACCGGCAAAACTAAAGGAACACTTCTTGAAGCTGCATGGAGACGGGGAATACAAGAACACAACACTTGCTGAATTCAGGGTGAAGAGAGCCAGATTCGATGAAAGGGCCACTCTGCCTGCTCTTGGATTTGTACCTGTTAACAAACCGATCCTGACAGCATCGTACAAAGTTGCTTACCTGATCGCAAAGCAGGGCAAGCCACACACCATTGGTGAAACACTTGTGAAACCAGCTGCATTAAAGATGGCGAATCTGATACTCGGAACAGCGGCCGAAGGTAAATTATCCCAAATTCCTCTTTCAAATGACACCGTCAGTGACAGAATAGAAGACATGAGTAAAGACATCTTGGCTCAAGTAGTCGCGGATCTGATTTCAAGCCCGGCAAAATTCAGCCTTCAACTCGACGAAACCACAGACGTTTCTGATCTAAGCCAGCTTGCTGTTTTTGTACGCTATGTGAAAGACGACATGATAAAAGAAGAGTTTTTATTTTGTAAGCCTCTTACAACAACAACGAAGGCAGCCGATGTGAAGAAGCTTGTGGATGACTTCTTCAGAGACACCAATCTTTCATGGGATATGGTTTCTGCAGTTTGTACGGACGGAGCTCCAGTCATGCTGGGAAGAAAGTCTGGTTTTGGTGCGCTAGTAAAGGCCGATGCACCACACATCATTGTGACGCATTGTATTCTGCACAGGCATGCGTTGGCAACAAAAACCTTACCTCCAAAAATGACAGAAGTATTAAAAACTGTGGTGAAATGTGTGAACTATGTGCGAAAAAGTGCTCTGAGGCACCGCATCTTCAGTGAGCTGTGTAAAGAAATGGGCTCTGAATTTGAGGTACTTCTGCTCCATTCTATTATTCGGTGGTTATCCCGGGGACAGGTGCTGAATCGTGTTTTTGCCATGCGTGTGGAATTAGCCCTGTTTTTGCAAGAGCACCAACACTGCCATGCAGATTGCTTCAAAAATCCTGAGTTCATTCTCATTTTAGCGTACATGGCTGATATATTCGCAGCTCTCAATCATCTCAATCAGCAGATGCAGGGTGGTGGAGTCAATATCATGGAAGCGGAAGAACACCTGAAGGCTTTTCAAAAAAAGCTACCGTTATGGAAACGACGAACAGAGAACAATAACTTCGCAAACTTCCCGCTTCTGGACGATTGTGCAAGTAAGATCGAAGATGTGTCTGGAATCGGAGATATTTCTGTATCCACGGAACTGAAGCAAACAATTGCCACGCACTTAGATGAGCTTGCAACGTCTCTCGACGGATATTTCCCTACAAGATAGTCATATCCAGCATGGGTGAGACAGCCGTTCACGTTTGCTGTTGAAACAGCAGATGTCAATGATGAATTCCTCGACGAAATCATTGAAATTCAGCAGAGCCAGGTTCAACAGCAACTCTTCAGAACAACAACGCTCTCAACGTTTTGGTGTCGACAAATGAACAAGTATCCAGTTATTGCTAAGAAAGCCCTGGATTTTTTTTATACCATTTGTTACAACATATCTTTGTGAGCAATCCTTTTCGAGGATGCTGGACATAAAAACGAAGAAAAGGAACAGACTTTGCTGTGAAAATGACATGAGAGTGGCACTTGCCAAGGTGAAGCCACGCATATCTGAACTGATCTCTCAAAGGCAACAGCAGAAGTCACATTGATTTCCAGGTATGTAATTTGTTGTGAGTTTATGCATTGTGTTGGTTTTATTCTTTGAACAAGGTAATGTTCATGCACGGCTCATTTTGTGTACCAGTAAAAAACATATCTAAGTCTTGAATTTGAAAAAAATTACATTTTATTTTTCACTAAAGAGGGGTTCGGTGAATGCGCATATGAAACTGGTGGGGTTCGGTACCTCCAACAAGGTTAAGAACCACTGGTCCAGAGTTTGGATTTCATGCTCACAAAATGGCACGCTCGTAGCTCGTGTATTTAATTTTCCATTCATTAATCGAGGATGTGCGTGATGTACGAGTGTTTTTTGTGATTGGTTATCATCGACGTGACGTGTAATTCCGTCGCAGTCCCATTTTATAGCAAGACATGGTGACAGCGGCGGTATCCCAGAAGCGGCGTTGGGACTTGGTTGTCTGCATTGTCTTCGTGTTGCTATGCAGCCCAGTGCAGGAACAGTTTACTGCCACGGTCGTGTGACTACGTGGTAAGCGACTTAAACTCAACTTTTTTTTTAGTTTTGCCAGGTGTAAGGCCGACCGATCTATATATAAGCGACCTGCCTATCGCATTGATAGCTCAACGAAGTGACTTATCATGTGGGAATTTATAGCAGCCATATTCTATAAACGCATGTTTGTACATGTGGAGGGAAAAACAGAGGACCCGGAGAAAAATCCACGCGACCACGGGGAGAGAGATATGCAAACTCCAAATATACAGGCGTCAGGCTCGGGATCGAACCCACGATCTCCTGTATACCAGGCGAGGTAGTTTAAATCTCGCCACCTTGGCGTCTTGAGTGTGATGTAGGTGGAATTTGGAAGATCAGATTTGTGAATGGATGGGTCACGTGTGAATCACCGCTAACTCCAGCGACGAGTGACAGCTGCACCTGTGGTGGTGGTTGGCCTCCCCTAGGTGAACTCAGCAATAAGCCTGTGGCGTTCTGTGAGAACAGCAGCACTGGTGTGACAAAGGCGGCCAGGCGTGATTTCTTACCACAAAGACAAACATCCCCCCTAAAGCCTTTTCGAGACTATTGGGGCAAGTGCTGCTAGCGCACAGCACACGAGGGGGTGGGTCGCCAGCACCACGCCCGGTCGCCTTTGTCTCCCTACTGCCAATGTTTACAAACCACACCAGGTACTCATTTGAGACAACGCACACACATTGCGCTCTTGTGTCGGCATTATTTGAGGCACTCTCACTTTTCCCTACAAGTCTGTAAAGCTATACTGGCAATCTTTGTGTGTTTTTTTGTGTGCGCTGCATTCACTCCCCGGCACTCAGACTCGTGCCAGCAGATGGGCTGTGTCGTAGAACACAGTCGAGTGGTTTTAAATGCAAGAGTCGTTCTCTGTTTATCACATTTCATTTCACATTTTCACTGTGCAGTGAAAATTACGATATAAGTATAGCTGGTTCTTTTAAATACGGGTAAAGGGGCGGCTCTGCAAGTAATTACTCACGCCCCTGCTTGAGAATAGACCTCCCCTTGAGCAACTTTAGAGTGGTTATTGGTCTACTCTTTCACGTTGACCCCACGCGTTGGAAGAAGTGGGCATACCCAGAAGCTGACGATTGTCTTCGTGTTCCAAAGACAGACTTGACTCCTCGTGTCCTAGACTTGGTGTTTGTTTATAAGTCCATTGTCTCTCCTCCGGCCGCAATGGGCAGGAATTCCACACAACTCTCATTGTTCTCTACCCCAATCTCCCCCCCCCCTCTCTCTCTCTCTGCCCCCCCCTCTCTATAATTATTTATTTTCTTTCTAGGTGACTTTACCGAAAGAACCAAAGAGTAATTCCTGCAGTCACAAAAGCTTCGAATCTAGTTTGAACCACCTCTACAGGGAGGATTTCCTCACAACACACTTAACTTCTAATTTAGCAATCTTTGGGAGAACGTAATCAACCAGGCTATGTGTTAACTGTGTGTTAACCTACTCTCTGTGTTGCATTGCATTACACTTCCTAATTTTACTAAATTTGTTTTCTCAAACTTCCTATTTCTCTCTCTAAATTTTGCCTTGCTTGTTTGTTTATATATCCATTGTCTCTCCTCCAGCCGCTATGGGCAGGAATTTCACGCAACTCTTTCATTGTTCTGTGCTTGTTTGTTTACAAGTCCATTGTCTCTCCTCTGGCCGCTATGGGCAGGAATTCCACACAGCTCTCTCATTGTTCTCGACCCAAATCCCCCCTCTCTCTCTGCCTCACCCCCCCCCCCCCCCGATTATTATTTATTTATCTTTCTACAAGACTTTCCCGAAAGAACCAAAGAGTGATTCGTGCAGTCACGAAAGCTTCGAATCTAGTTTAGTTGGACTGTTCCTAGATTATATAAGTAACGGACCCAAATCAACGGTCAATGTTGACCTTTTGTAGCAAGTCTCAGGTGACTGAATAAACCTTCGAATCGCGTCAAACTTAGCGACAGAGTCAATTAAAGAATGATTAACAGATTTGCTGATTCAAATTTAGATTTTAGACTTTTATGAGGACCGATGTGTTATGCTGCACCGGTGTATGACCAATTCGTCCATTTGGAGCTGAGTGGACTTGCCAAAGACTGGTACCAGCAATGTCAAGGTCGTCCTCTATGGAGGAGGCTCGTGAAGGACGCTGCTAGGCAGTTGGAGGCAGTCGCCCTCCAGCAACATCAGAGGACAGAGGAGCAACGCTCACAATGATGAGCAGAGCATTGTGCGGCTAACACACAGCAAGTTGGCACAGCAGGGGGCACAGCTGGTGCATTTGCCAGTCATCTCAGTCAGCCAACCCATGGCACCTGTTCATCGCAGATGGGTGCAAGATCTTAACCTTAATAATAATCATTTGAAGTTGTAATACGCCGCACGGTATTCACTCTTTCGCTGTCTTCGAGAGCAAGTGACTCAGAAGAACGAGGAGGAACCACAGACGAGCGGGAAGGCAGCCAGGCAGTGAGCTGGCATCACAAAAAATTGACTAAGCTCTGCGATTCTCTCTATAATAAGATGTAGTGAGTTCAATAATGAGCACTTAATTTAAACAAGTCAGAGGAAACCGGAGCAGCAGGAGAAAACCCAAGCGTGCGAGAGGACAACACACCATCCCATAAAGGTGGACAGGGGCGGAGCCAGGATTTTGACTTTGGGGGGGGGCTGACTTCATTATTCTGAGATATCCAGTGTATGTTTGCCAATGGGCGCCACATGTATAAAACGAATTTTATTGGATTTGAACGTGGAGTTTATTAATAGGTCGGAGCCGCTGATGCGGCTAATAAGTTCGATAAGTTCGAAAGGCTGCCGCTCAAGCAGCCTGCAGGGCAGCACAAGGTGGCAGCCAGCATTTTGCAGCAGTCGGATATCCGGTTATCCCGATTACCGACTTTCCCAAATTTTCAAGGGAGGCTGAGCCCCCCCAGCCCTCCCTGTGGCCCCGCCCCTGCAGGTGGAACAGATGCAGATCAGTTCCCACCCATGGCACCTGGGTTTGTCCCTTGACCTGCCAGCGAGCCTTTGACACTTCACGTAGCCTTGAAGTGCACATGGCCTGGTACAAGTACGGTGGTGACGTCACCGTGGGGAGCGGTGCCCCCCATTCCAACTGCCGCGGGAGATGGATTCGAACCAGCAACCTCAGCATTGCAAGTCCAGTCGGTGTGCTGCTGACCACTACACTATTGTGGCTATGGCGAACCCATTTACAGTGTATTGCTAAATAGACGGTGTGGGATTTTAAGAAACTTGCACCATTGCTTCGATCGTCGCGCCGGGATGTGTCATGTAACTGGTGACGTCTTGTAATGGCCCCCAACTCCAGGTGGGGAGGCATAGTCTCCAACTCATATATCAGGCAGAGCAGCAATTACCAGATCATCGAAATAAACAACATGATTGGCCAGTAGGGAGAACATCCTTTATCCGCACCCGAACATCATTCAGCCTCCCATTGTATCTACCAGATGGAAATTTCTTTGGTACAGCAACCAGTTGAATGGTGAAATAGTATACGGACCGGAGGATGTGCTGCAGAACTTGTGGCCCACATGCAGTCATCATGATCCGACACCTAGGCTTTTGTAACCAGTCCAATATTTTATCCTACAACTCAACTACTACTATACCGGTAGGTTTTACATTCCTAAAGAACACTGCGTTATGGAAAAAAAATCGCGTTATAATGAAGAATATATAAAATAAGGTAAAGCACAGTCCACGATAACACGTGAGATGCATACTCAGGCTGAACAAAGACCGAGGTGCGTGAATAGCATCTAGAAGCACGCAGCAGCATCCTGCCTTGTGCGGTGCTACACCGAGGCAGCCATACGACCGCTTATTCCTACTAGTGTGACATACAGTGAGGAAAAAAAACATTTGATCCCCTGCTGATTTTGTACGTTTGCCCACTGACAAAGAAATGATTTGTCTATAATTTTAATGGTAGGTTTATTTGAACAGTGAGAGACAGAATAACAACAACAAAATCCAGAAAAACGCATGTCAAAAATGTAATAAATGGATTTGCATTTTAATGAGGGAAATAAGTATTTGACCCCCTCTCAATCAGAAAGATTTCTGGCTCCCAGGTGTCTTTTATACAGGTAACGAGCTGAGATTAGGAGTACACTCTTAAAGGGAGTGCTCCTAATCTCAGCTTGTTACCTGTATAAAAGACACCAGTCCACAGAAGCAATCAATCAATCAGATTCCAAACTCTCCACCATGGCCAAGACCAAAGAGCTCTCCAAGGATGTCGGACAAGCTTGTGGACCTACACAAGGCTGGAATGGGCTACAAGACCATTGCCAAGCAGCTTGGTGAGAAGATGACAACAGTTGGTGCGATTATTCGCAAATGGAAGAAACACAAAAGAACTGTCAATCTCCCTCGGCCTGGGGTTCCATGCAAGATCTCACCTCGTGGAGTTGCAATGATCATGAGAACGGTGAGGAATCAGCCCAGAGCTACACGGGAGGATCTTGTCAATGATTTCAAGGCAGCTGGGACCATAGTCACCAAGAAAACAATTGGTAACACACTACGCCGTGAAGGACTGAAATCCTGCAGCGCCCGCAAGGTCCCTCTGCTCAAGAAAGCACATATACATGCCCGTTTGAAGTTTGGCAATGAACATCGGAATGATTCAAAGTGCAACTGGGTGAAAGTGTTGTGGTCAGATGAGACCAAAATGGAGCTCTTTGGCATCAACTCAACTCGCCGTGTTTGGAGGAGGAGGAATGCTGCCTATGACCCCAAGAATACCATCCCCACCGTCAAACATGAAGGTGTAACATTATGCATTGGGGGTGTTTTTCTGCTAAGGGGACAGGACAACTTCACCGCATCAAAGGGACGATGGACGGGGCCATGTACCGTCAAACATAGGGTGAGAACCTCCTTCCCTCAGCCAGGGCATTGAAAATGGGTCGTGGATGGGTATTCCAGCATGACAATGATCCAAAACACACGGCCAAGGCAACAAAGGAGTGGCTCAAGAAGAAGCACATTAAGGTCCTGGAGTGGCCTAGCCAGTCTCCAGACCTTAATCCCATAGAAAATCTGTGGAGGGAGATGAAGGTTCGAGTTGCCAAACGTCAGCATCGAAACCTTAATGACTTGGACAAGATCTGCAAAGAGTGGGACAAAATCCCTCCTGAGATGTGTGCAAACCTGGTGGCCAACTACAAGAAACGTCTGACCTCTGTGATTGCCAACAAGGGTTTTGCCACCAAGTACTAAGTCATTTTTTGCAGAGGGGTCAAATACTTATTTCCCTCACTAAAATTCAAATAAATTTATAACATTTTTGACATGCGTTTTTCTGGATTTTTTTTGTTATTCTGTCTCTCACTGTTCAAATAAACCTACCATTAAAATTATAGACTGATCATTCCTTTGTCAGTGGGCAAACGTACAAAATCAGCAGGGGATCAAATACTTTTTTCCCTCACTGTAGCTCTATTTACTCCATCGCTTTATAACCAATTTTCGTTGTAAGAACGACACGTTATAGGAGAACGGACTGTTTTTCAGTTTCATTTATTTGGTATAGCCATTCGGCTCTTGAATCGGGTGCAACCGCAACAAACAAAAAAATTAAATCATGAACAAGAAAACATCTTTAAGTGACTATGTGACTGTGCAAACAGAAAATCCAGGAAAAAAACAGCTAAATATTCCTGAAAAAGTACCGTATACCAATGCTGTGTGCAAAAATCCCAGTGGGATGCAAGTCAAACAACAACAACCACAATACAACTTAGATTAAGGCCATCAGTCTAACTCCGTACTACAACAAACAAACATGGCCAAACCAAAAAACGCTTTCGAAATCACCAAAATTATGATAATGATGATAATATGGCTCTATAATGGACTGTTCATCGCAGATGGGTGCAAGATCTTAACCTTAATAATAATCATTTGAAGTTGTAATACGCCGCACGGTATTCACTCTCTCGCTGTCTTCGAGAGCGAGTGACTCAGAAGAGCGAGGAGGAACCACAGACGAGCGGGAAGACAGCCAGGCAGTGAGCTGGCATCACAAAAAATTGACTAAGCTCTGCGATTCTCTCTATAATAAGATGTAGTGAGTTCAATAATGAGCACTTAATTTAAACAAGTCAGAGGAAACCGGAGCAGCAGGAGAAAACCCAAGCGTGCGAGAGGACAACACACCATCCCATAAAGGTGGACAGGGGCGGAGCAAGAATTTTGACTTGGGGGGGGGCTGACTTCATTATTCTGAGATATCCAGTGTATGTTTGCCAATGGGCGCCACATGTATAAAACGAATTTTATTGGATTTGAACGTGCAGTTTATTAATAGGTCGGAGCCGCTGATGTGGCTAATAAGTTCGATAAGTTCGAAAGGCTGCCGCTCCAGCAGCCTGCAGGGCAGCACAAGGTGGCAGCCAGCATTTTGCAGCAGCCGGATATCCGGTTATCCCGATTACCGACTTTCCCAAAATTTCAAGGGGGGCTGAGCCCCCCCCCCCCAGCCCTCCCTGTGGCTCCGCCCCTGCAGGTGGAACAGATGCAGATCAGTTCCCACTTGAGCTGTACTGCATTCACATGGCGATACAGGGTGTGGCACCCCCTTAACGCCCAACAGGATGAGAGTTTCTCAACATCTGTGCGGTGATCCACCAAACCCTCGCTGCTGCTGCCTCTACGGTGCCGGATGACAAGCAGCCACGTGCAGCAGCATAGCCACCACCGCCACCACCACCGCCTGGCTGGTAATGGGAGATCTGTGTGTGTGTGTGGTGCCCAGGAGGCGGACGTCCCTGATCTGGAGATCGATGTGGAGGAGCTACTGGAACTGGACGAAGATGAGGACAAGGCGAAGAAATTGCGGGTATGATACCGCCACCACTGGCCGTGTAAATTACCGACGTGTTTCCTGCGTGCGTGGGCGCGCGTGGCTTCGCGGGCGCCACTATTGTCAGTCGTGCTCGGGAATAAAACCCAGGTTGCCGGGTTCGCAGTGCCCTAATCACTACACCACATAGTTTCTCGCTATGAGTACTTGCCCCAATATTCCATGTGGAATATGCAGGAGACCTTTATGTATTGTGGCAATGCCATGGTGGAGTGGTTAGAGAACTGCACTATGAACACAGTGACCTGAGTTCGATTGCCGGCCATGGATAACATAATACTATGTAACACGATTTTTGTTCCTGGATAGTAAGTGTTACTTCCCAATTGCTTATCCCTCAAAAGTACAGAAAACGGCTACCATTCGTAATTGAATTGTATTATCCGCCGCTACACGTGGATGTGAGAATCGTTTCTCCAACTCACCACCGGTGAGAGAGCTGAAACGATCCTAATCAGTGCTCTAAACGTGCGTCACACCATGCGACGATTTCATTAGTTTCGCTCTCGGGTGGTGGGAAGGGAGACTCTTTTTCGGACGCTAATTTGACCGGATTCATCACGTGGCCTAAGCCCCTTGACCCATGATGTCGTTTGTGCGTCTGAATGAGTTCGCTCGCTCACCCCCCCCCGCCCCACGTTTCGCAGGGATGCTCAGAACCAGGCCCGACCGACCTTGGGGGCTGGGAGATTGGGTCCTCGTCCTTAGGGGCCATCCATTTAGTACGTACGCATGGAGGGGGTTAACCCAAATGCGTATGCTTGCATATAGGGGGTCTACTGACAATGTACGTACGCACAGGAAACAGGGGCGGGGGGGGGGGGTGAAGCCTCGTTAATAATTTGTCTACATTGGCCTTCAAATTAGTTAGTCCGACGGTGGACTATCTGTTTGCTTAAACACGTTGATATTATTAATCCTTGATCGTTTCTGCGTGGATTAAATATCGGCCGTTCTATAGGATTCGAGGGGGGGGGGTGGTGCGTCAAGCGTATGTACGCAGGTGGGGGGGGTAAAAAGTACGCGTGCTTACAGGGAGGGGGGAGGAGTCAAGTTTTGACAGATTTTTTGCATACGTACTAAATGGATGGCCCCTTACCCCTTGGAGAGGGTGGCGCTCTGAGTGTTTGTGATGGAACTGAAGAGTGATTTGTAGGCACGAGCTGCCAAGGCAGCTTCTACTTCCGTCCGCAAACCGCGACCACCATTCAATCAGCCTCGTAGCGCTGAATGGCTCTCACAGACATATACTCAATACCCTTAACCCACTCATATCCGTCCTGTAGCCTGAACAGACTGTTGGGGCAAGTGCTGTTAGCGAGCAGCTGGGAAGGTCAACACGGCACATCTATGAGGGTATAGGATGCCAACACGACGCCCGGCCGTCTTTGTCTCTCCAGTGCTGATGTTTACACTGCACCAGGTACACATTTAAGGCTGAGTTGACCTAGGGGAGGTACAGGGTCGGTTAAGATAATTGTAATTGGTGTTGGCTATGAGCAGAAATCGAACACGTTTTGCCAGGTTCGTAGCGCACTGCGCTAACTGTTGTGCCACCGCTCCCCACATACGTACAACAACCGCCATTTGCGGTTGTTGTACGTGGTGACGTCACCACGGCACTTGTTCCAGGCTATGTGCAACTGTGAGGCCACGTGAAGTGTCGAAAGTTTGCTGGCAGGAGGTCATGGGACAGACCCAGATGCCATGGATTGACTGAGATGACTGGCAGATGCACCACCTGTGCCCCTTGCTGTGCCAACTGGCTGTGTTTTAGCTGCACGGCGCTCCGCTCGTTGTTGTGAGCGTCGCTCCTCTTCCCTCTGTTGTTGCTAAAGGGCGACTCATTCCATCCATTTGCCCAGCAGCGTCCTTCACGAGCCTCCTCCACAGAGGCCGACCTTGACACCGCTGGTACAAGTCATCAGCAACTCAACTCAGCTCCATATCGTCTTGTACCACATCAGTCCATCTCTTCTCTAGCCCGTGAAGTGCCCGTTTAGCCCCCTCTATCCAGCCAAACTAAACCTGCTTGGGCATGCAGTAGCCGGACATGCGGACTACATGATACAGCCAACGCAGCCTTGCCTTCCGGAGTAGCTCACCGATGGGAGCTCCTCACAATCAGTCTGATTAAACCCCGGATGGATCGTAGGCAGGTCAGCCTGAATGTTTCTAACCGGTTCAGATGTTCAATTAGGGAGGTCCACGTTTCGCAAGCATAGAGAAGGGAGTGCATGACAGGCCGAGAAAATCTTCACGTGGAACGATAGATCAGGTAGCTTTCACACAGCATTACGCAGTCGATTAAAATATAATGCCGCTCGACTGATTCAGTGAGACATCTGCTGTCAAACCGGAGCTTTTCATAAGCACACTGCCCAGGTATGGAAACCTGTCCACTCTTTCTTCAACTGTCCCATCACCAATGGGTGGTTAAAGGGGTGCATCGTCTGAAAACACAAAACACCAAGACAGATACTTAGTTTTGGAGGGGCTGATGGTAAGGCCCACCTCTTAGTAGCACGCTCAAGGTTCAGCAGCAGCACCTCCAAATAATTTTCTGAGTGAACAGCGAGCACCAGATCATCAGCATACATAACATGGTTGACCAATAGTGAGCCATTTCTCCACCGCACCCGAGCATCAATCAGCATCTCATTGTATCTGTACCAGTTGGAAATTCCTCCGGTACAGCCATAGAAGGCGTCTGAAATAACGTGGTCGAAAACATATTTAAATACTGTAGGAGCCAGAAGACATCCCTGTCGCCCCCCAAGGTGACCAGGAAATGGCTCTGACTCAGACAGGCACACTCACTTCAGGCTCTCCTCTGCCTGAACACACAAAGACAAAGATTCCCCGTGTAGCCTGAACAGACTGTTGTGGAAAGTGCTGTAAGCGAGCACCTATGAAAGTGGGCACAACACACGAGGGGTGGGTGGCCAACACCACGCCCGGCCGCCTTTGGATCCCTATTGGCGATGTTTACATGTCGTACTAGGTACTTGTTTGAGGCTGAGTCGACCTAGGTGAGGTCCAGGACCGCTTCAGATAATCGGCACGTGCATTGGCCGTGAGCGGGAGTCGAACTCGGTTCACCAGGTTCATAGTGCTGCGCGCTAACCACTACACTACCGCTCTCCACATTAAATATAACACACACGTAATGATGCAAACACAAATACAAAAAAACACAAACATAAAAATTCACAAACACATACACAACATTCATTCACTTTCATACACTCTCACACACTCGCACAAGACACAAGACGACACAACAAGACACAAGACGACACAACAAAACACAAGACGACATGTAGACTTCGAGACTGTTGGGTTCCAGGTGCTTTTAAGCAGCACTGATTACGGCCATCACGGCGCCCGAGGAAGCGGTTTGGTCATCACGGCGCCCAGCCGCCCTCATCCCAACAGTGCTGCCCATTGCACCCCACGTCACATCCTGGGAGGCCCAGCAACGTTCTAAATCCCAATACCAGTTACCGCTGATGCCAATCCATGATCGGTGGAATCTAACTCAGGCCCACCACCCCCTCCCCCCCGTATACGAAGACACTCGCAGACACGACAAGGCGCGCACACTCGCACGACGCACGAGCTAGCAAATCACGGTGAGAATTGTGTCTTGTCAGCTTCTGCCAAATTGGACCGAAACTCATTCATCCGTCTCTGATATATAGTCAGCCTTGGTGTGGCCCCATGTCACCCGGGGAAGGATCATAAAGGTTCACGCCATACACATATCCAATACATATTCATATGACCTGTGTAGCCTTCACAGAGTTTTGAGCCAATTTGTGTTGGCGAGGCCCTACCGATTAACGCAATTTAAGGCCGAGTCGACCTAGGTTAAAGCCCAGGAACCGTTCAGATATTCCTCACTGATGTTGACCATGAGCGGGAATCTAGCTCAGGTCACAGGGTTCATAGTGCAGTGCGGGCTGAGCACCACACACACACACCAACACACAATACACCCAGATTCACACACACGCTGCTACGTACACATGCACACTAAATCGTAAACAAACACAAATTCACGTCTCTGATGTGTTGCAATTTGCTCCACCATCTTGGACGTTCTCCCCATTGAGCATGGTCTTGAAGAGTACCCAGTCTAAGACGTTTGCAAACTGCGACTCTATCCCACCTGTGACCTGTGACCACGCTCGCTGAATATCGCGGACAATTCCATGCATGGCTCTCAATATTTTAGTCTGGGTGTTCTTTATTTATTTATTGTTATTTTTTAGAAATGGATCACCTGACTTTTTTGACCTGCCCATGGCCTCCAATTCAACATTTCACGGGGATATTTCCATTCCGAAGAGTCGCGGTGCGAAATTCTTTTGGAAATTAAATTCAGAGTGCCCGTCGCCTGCTGGTGAAGGTCAGCCGAATCAATCAGCCTCTCAGCGAGGCGCGCCGGGCAGCGGTGATGGCAGGCGTCAGGGCAGTAACGCATCCCAAGTACTCTTACTAAGTCGCTGTATTGAGATAAACACAGACTTGCATGTCTAATATATTAAATAATCATCATTGGCATCCTTGTGGAGGATATAATAAAATACATCGGTGGACAATTCCCCTCCCTTTTGCACATCTCTTTTTTACACACGTACCGTGTTACTTGTGTGCTCCACATGATGACGCTAATTGTAATTCTGCGCTATGCATTGTATAGAGTTTGGCGTCGAACTCGGTCCCACGTCTAACAGAGGGAGGGCCTTTGCCTACAAACATCTGGCAGTTCGCCACCTTAGTTTCAAGCAAGCATGCCTCTGTTGATGAGATACTGAATTTCGAAATTGGTGCAAAGTTTGCTCGTGTTAATAATCACTCCCAAAAGGTCTTGCGGCTGATATTGAATGTGTACAAAAGAACGTTTATTTTTGAGTGTATGAATTTGCCTAAAACAATGACTCATATCTGAGAGGGGGCTCCTTGCCGACAAACATCTGGAAGTTCACCACCCATTGGCCCAGGCAAGCCTGACTGCTGATGAGACACTAAGTGTCAAAGTATTCATAGATGAATCAATGCTGATAAAATGATACACTCCCAGAGGGCCGTGTGGCTGATGGGATGTGTAACAAAAATATATATCATACATTTTTAAAATTTTGTGTCTGGATGGAGAGATACACGGAGGTGTGTTACCTAATCCAATATACAAAGGCTATTATCACCGAGTGACTAATGCTAATACACTATAATGACTTTCTAGGTGCACAAGAAATATGACATTCGATGCTAATATTTAGACGACTCTATTCTCATAACTGGAATTCCTAGAACAATCCAAACGTTATTATTTTTGTTATTTGCGCTACCCAAATATCATACAGTTCGAAACTGATTTATATATATATTGGTAACTCCATAATTAGTTTGCCAAATTAGAAAGATTTCTCGCAGATTACTCAATTGGGAATCCCAAAGCAATCATGGCCCCTGGTGAAAAACATAGCAGGGCCCTCCTGCCCAATCAAGCGAAATATTAATACAATAATAATTGGTTAACCAATTAATTCGCCCTCCCCGTGGAGTGTGACGCTAAAGGCGGTAGAAAGCGGTCAACTCCTGCTACTCTTCACAATTACAAGTGGTTAAAGTATATACAAGCGACTTACTATATGCGAGCGCATATTAAGGCTGTCATGGCACCTTAAAGATTGGTGTGACCGGAAATCCACGCCCGGCCGCCTTTGTCCACCCAGTGGCGATGTTTAGACACCGCACCAGGTACTCATTTGGGGGAGACCCAGGACCGGCTCAGATATTCATCACTGACGTAGGCCATGAGCGTGAGTCAAACTCGGGTCGCCGGGTTCGTCGTGCCGTGCCCTCACTGCCGCTCCCCAACCAAAGACAAAGACACCCCCCCCCGCCAACCTTATATAGCCTGAACAGACTGTTGGGGCAAGTGCTGTTAACGAGTACCTATGGAAGCCTGCACGGCACACGACGGGGTGAGTGGCCATTACCACACTGCCGCCTTTGTCTGTTCAGCGGTGATGTCTATACACCACACCAGGTACTCATTTGAGGCTGATTCGACCTAGGGGAGGCCCAGGACCAGTTCAGATAATCGTTACTGGTGTTGGTCGTGAGCGGAAATCGAACTCGGGTCGTTAGGTTCGTATTTCAGCGCGCTAAACACGACACCACCGCTCCCACCACACACATACTAGCACACTCACACGTATGGCTGTTCAGCGGTCACACAGTTATGAGAAGCAAAGACAAAGATCCCCCGTATAGCCTGAACAGTGTTGTTAGCCAGCACCTATGAAGGCCAGCACGGCACACGAGAGGTTGGGTGGCCAGCACCACGCCCGGCCGCCTTTGTCTCCCCAGTGGCGATTTTAAACACCGCACCAGGTATTAATTTGAGGCCTAGTTGACCTAGGGGAGACCCAGGACCGGTTTAAATAATCGTCACTGGTGTTGGCCGTGAGCGGGAATCGAACCCGGGTCGCCAGGTTCGTAGCGAATCGCGCTAACCGCTACACTACCGCTCCCCATGTTAGAAGCACACACACACACGCATACCCCACCGCACATCCCCGCACACCCCTGCACTCTTACGTGACATTATTCAGCTGTCAAGCACATGTCTCTCTCTCTCTGGGGCAGTGAGGCCCATTTGCCCCTAGGGCACAAAACCAAAAAATCAACTCAGCCCGTCAAATCAGCCGTCACCAGCACACTCCCCTCCCCACGCAATCCAGCCCCTCGCTAACTGTGGCGCGAGTGAGTGGGGTGACAAGGTGCAGGCAGAGAGGCCTTTGACACGAGCAGTGAGAGTGTGCTCATAGCCAGTTCTGATCGGCGGCAGACATTTCACTCCAAATCAGTTGAGCGGCATTGTCTTTGCATCGGCTGTGAAAGCGCCGTGAGTGGAAGCTGCTTGGCGTATTGCGTGAGCGAGTGCGTGAGTGAGTGCATGCGTTTAGTGCGTGCGTGAGTGGGGGCCGACGCCCGCCTCCCCGCTCCCTGTGAACGGGCGGAGCACGACGTCGACCCCCTCCACTCCCCCCTCCTCCTCGTCGGCCGCCTCTCGCTAGGCCCAAAACGATTGGGTGATCGGCCCCCCCGCGCCAGCGCCCTCTCTGAGGGACATCGCTAACCGGCCTGCTCACCACTGCCCGGGGTTATCTCGCACACGCCCACGTACACCACCACAAAAGCGAACGTGGTGGCGTGCACACGCGCGCCCCTGCAGGCACGTACTTCCCCCACATGCGCGTACCCACGCGTGCCACTACAGGCACTTATTTCGTACAAAGGCTAGCGCTAAAGAAAACGGCGGTATGAATATGCGCGCGCACCTCCGGGGGATTAAGCTCGAATCTGCTTGCACACAAAGGCTAGCGCTAAAGGGCTGCGCGAATTTGGGCGCACACACGCACCTTGCACAGACACTCAAATTACCAGCATCACACGGATGCTGCGAGCGGGTCGAGGAGGCAGGACGGCAGGGAGTGGGTCTTGATGGTCCGGAGGTTGAAGACAACTGCTACTCTTCTTATATCCATAACTTCAAAGGCCCAGGGTGGTATTGTACCGCGTGGCCAATCATGCGCTTACCTGCGGCCCCGTCCCTTTCCACCATCTCTAACGTGGCCTAATCCCCTCACTTCAAACGCCCAGGGTGGCATTGTACCACGCAGCCAATCGCGCGCTTACCTGTACCATCTACATGGAGTGCCACGGAGTGTGCTGCTGCTCCGCTCACCCATTGTTCTCCCATGTTCACTAATTCTAACCTACTGGTCTGCCCTTCTTGCCTAAAATTCCACCCTCCACCTCTCCCAATGTCGTGAATAACTTATTGCAGTTGGCCCAGTGAACCTTTTCCTTCTGCGCCCATAAAATTTTAAGCTAATTTAGGGGCACCGCAATGTCACCTGTCCTGTGAGGGTCGGCCAAATCTCCTGGCACTGGGAAACAGTGGGACTCTCCCTCTAGGGGCCCTTCGGATTAAAACCCGATGTGCCAGGCAATCCCCCGCCAGGACACTACATGGGTGCAAGTGCTGCATGTGTGCGTGTCGTCAGGGTGGGGGGTAGTGGACAATCATGGCGCTTGCGGAGTTGCTCCGCGGTCGTAGCACCATACGTGCGTGACTGAATGCGTGGGCGCGTGAGTGAATGCGTGCGTGAGTGAATGCGTGAGTGAGTGCGTGAGTGAGTGCGTGTGTGAGTGAGTGAGTGCGCGAGTGAGTGTGACTGCGTGAGTGAGTGTGTGAGTGAGTGTGTGAGTGAGTGAGTGCATGAGTGCGTGCGCGAGTGAGTGCGCGAGTGAGTGTGAGTGCGTGAGTGAGTGCGCGAGTGAATGAGTATGAGTGCGTGAGTGAGTGAGTGTGTGAGTGCCTGTGTGCGTGAGTGCATGTCTCGGTTCTGTTTAGAGGTCACGGCGCAGTCCGACAACTGTTCGCTCACGCCACTTCTGCTGCTGCTGATAGTGCTGGTGATGGTGCTGGTAATAGTTCTGGTGGTGATGATGGTGCTGGTGGTACCAGCGGTGTCAAGATCGGCCTCTATGGAGGAGGCTCGTAAAGGACGCTACTGGGCAGTTGGAGGCAGTCGCCCTCCAACAACAACAGAGGGCGGAGGAGCGACGCTCACAACAACGAGCGAAGCGCAGAGCAGGAAAAACACAGCATGTCGGGACAGTCGGGGGTACAGCTGGGGCATCTACCAGTCATCTCAGTCAGCCAACCCATGGTACCTGGGTCTGTTCCGAGACCTCCTGTCAGCGAGCCTTCGACACTTCACATGGCATTAAAGTGTACCTGGCCTGGCATAGTCACCAATGGGGATGTCACTGTCACTTCGTTGTGAATGGCGGTTGTATTGGTATTGGTGTTGCTAGTGGTGATGGTGAAAAGTGCCCTCCCACTAAGAGGGAGCTTTAGGGGGTGTCGTTTGATTTTACCACGCCGACCAGACGTGTCAGAAGAGGTGGGGGACATACCTACGCTTTACCCTATCGCATGCAATTTGCCAAATGACTTTACTGCGGAGAGCCGAACTTGAACTGCTCGGTAGTCAAAGGTGGGGAGGGGGGAAACTTGCATCATTCTTTCTGCTGTCGCACCGGGAGACTGAATCGAGACACTTTGTTGTTGTAATATAGCGACCCGTCCCTATTTAACATCTGTTAAAATAGCTTCATAGCTCCTCTGATTCCTTCCAGTATGATTAAATGTTCTGATTCTATCTCTGGAATGCACGTTCAGTGCGCTGCGCACCATGCCACCGTGGTTTGCCGCTCCCTTCATTTCCCGGTTTCAATAAGGTTTCACACCTCATGGTTGCACACCTCATGGTTGCACACCTCATGGTTGAACACCTCATGGTTTCACACCTCATGGTTGCACACCTCATGGTTGAACACCTCATGGTTGCACACCTCATGGTTGCACACCTCATGGTTGCACACCTCATGGTTGCACACCTCATGGTTGCACACCTCATGGTTGAACACCTCATGGTTGAACACCTCATGGTTTCACACCTCATGGTTGAACACCTCATGGTTGAACACCTCATGGTTGAACACCTCATTGTTTCACACCTCATGGTTGAACACCTCATGGTTTCACACCTCATGGTTTCACACCTCATGGCTGCGCACCTCATGGTTGAACACCTCATGGTTGCACACCTCATGTCTCGTTAGGCTTCTTGCCCGAGGCGTGTCGGTATGTGAGGCAACCGGTTACCGTTTTCACTGAATTTCTTTTTCAATACGGTTACCGGTTATGCAAAAAAAACCCACTTTTTCACAAATACAAAGATCCCCCGTATAGCCCTAAAAGACTATTGGGGAAAGTGCTGTTAGCGAGTACCTATGAAGGCCGGCACTATGGCACACGAAGGGGTGGGTGGCCAGCACCACGCCCGGCCGCCTTTCTCTCCCTTGTGGCGATGCTTACACACCGCACTAGGTACTCATTTGAGGCTGAGCCGACCTAGGGGGGGGGGGGCTAGGACCGGTTCAGACAATAATCGTTACTGGTGTTGCTGGCCGTGAGCAGGAATCGACCTCGGGTGGTCGGATGTGTATCCAAGCGCGCAACTCGCGCAATTGTCGTTGTCGCTCTTGAGATAATTCTCAAAACAAAAGAGGAGGAGGATGAATAAATGAGAAGAAGAATCCCGTGCTTCAGAAACAAAGGCGCTGCTGTAGAATTGAACGCGCGCCTTTGTCGTGTCCGCGTTCCTGCGTAGCTGCCTGCGGCGGCGAAATTCGGAGCTGCTCGTCACCAGCGGCACTGACACAGCGAACAACAGCAGTGCGGAGATGGATTGGGGTTTGGGTTGTTGTGGGTGGGTGGGTGGCGGGGTGAATGAGTGAGTGTGTGTGAGTGACAGTTTTTTCATTCTTAATGGTCCATGTACAAAAAAAAACCGTCATCCCCTAAAGTGCATAATTCGCCACAAGCGAGTTTCCCGCGTCACGCTAGCGCAGCGGAACGCGATATTCCGGTATGAATAAGGCTCGGAACACAAGGATGCATGATGCATGGATAACGCTTTCGCTCTCTCTCTCTCTCTCACTGCTGTCGTGTTTCGGAAGCAGTATGTTGCATCCTTAATCATTTTTGTTATTGTTTAAACTTCGTTATGTGGTGTTATTTGCTACTGGCAAAAAGTTTTGCATTGTTTAGAAAACGTGCGGAAAGACGACTTCACATAACTACTGAAATCACATCTGCTGCCTTCAGGTGTCTGCGGTTGTGCTTCTCCCCTCGACTGTTCCGGTTTGCTTACATGCAAGTTTACTCATATACAAGTTTACTCATATACAAGTCTACTCATTTACAATATTGCTCATATAAATGCTTCCTGCATAGATCTTCACACTCCCATCTGGCTGATGTGACGGGCACAGTACTACTCTCCGCCTTTGCCAGCCGCCATCGACTCCGGTTGGCAATGCACGGTGGTCACGAACCGTGTGCAACCAACCATCTACTCACCTACTCACTCACTCACCTACTTACTGACCCACTCGCTCACTCACCAAATAACTCAATCACGTTAGCAGTGCCCGGACTATCTACCCACCTCCTCACGAATTAACTCACTCACTTACAGTGAGGGAAAAAAAGTATTTGATCCCCTGCTGATTTTGTACGTTTGCCCACTGACAAAGAAATGATCAGTCTATAATTTTAATGGTAGGTTTATTTGAACAGTGAGAGAGAATAACAACAACAAAATCCAGAAAAACGCATGTCAAAATGTTCTAAATTGATTTGCATTTTAATGAGGGAAATAAGTATTTGATCCCTCTCAATCAGAAAGATTTCTGGCTCCCAGGTGTCTTTTATACAGGTAACGAGCTGAGATTAGGAGCACACTCTTAAAGGCAGTGCTCCTAATCTCAGCTTGTTACCTGTATAAAAGACACCTGTTCACAGAAGCAATCAATCAATCAGATTCCAAACTCTCCACCATGGCCAAGACCAAAGAGCTCTCCAAGGATGTCAGGGACAAGATTGTAGACCTACACATGGCTGGAATGGGCTACAAGACCATTTCCAAGCAGCTTGGTGAGAAGGTGACAACAGTTGGTGCGATTATTCGCAAGTGGAAGAAACACAAAAGAACTGTCAATCTCCCTCGGCCTGGGGCTCCATGCAAGATCTCACCTCGTGGAGTTGCAATGATCATGAGAATGGTGAGGAATCAGCCCAGAACTACACCGGAGGATCGTGTCAATGATCTCAAGGCAGCTGGGACCATAGTCACCAAGAAAACAATTGGTAACATACTACGCCGTGAAGGACTGAAATCCTGCAGCACCCGCAAGGTCCCCCTGCTCAAGAAAGCACATATACATGCCCGTCCGAAGTTTGCCAGTGAACATCTGAATGATTCAGAGGACAGCTGGGTGAAAGTGTTGTGGTCAGATGAGACCAAAATGGAGCTCTTTGGCATCAACTCAACTCGCCGTGTTTGGAGGAGGAGGAATGCTGCCTATAACCCCAAGAACACCATCCCCACCGTCAAACATGGAGGTGGAAACATTATGCTTTGGGGTGTTTTTCTGCTAAGGGGACAGGACAACTTCACCGCATCAAAGGGACGATGGACGGGGCCATGCACCGTCAAATCTTGGGTGAGAACCTCCTTCCCTCAGCCAGGGCATTGAAAATGGGTCGTGGATGGGTATTCCAGCATGACAATGACCCAAAACACACGGCCAAGGCAACAAAGGAGTGGTTCAAGAAGAAGCACATTAAGATCCTGGAGTGGCCTCGCCAGTCTCCAAACCTAAATCCCATAGAAAATCTGTGGAGGGAGCTGAAGGTTCGAGTTTCCAAACGTCAGCCTCGAATCTATAATGACTTGGAGAAGATTTGCAAAGAGGAGTGGGACAAAATCCCTCCTGAGATGTGTGCAAACCTGGTGGCCAATTACAAGAACGTCTGACCTCTGTTATTGCCAACAAGGGTTTTGCCACCAAGTACTAAGTCATGTTTTGCAGAGGGGTCAAATACTTATTTCCCTCATTAAAATGCAAATTAATTTATAACATTTTTGACATGCGTTTTTCTGGATTTCTTTGTTGTTATTCTGTCTCTCACTGTTCAAATAAACCTACCATTAAATTATAGACTGATACTTTCTTTGTCCGTGGGCAAACGTACAAAATCAGCAGGGGATCAAATACCTTTTTCCCTCACTGTACTTACCCAGCCAATCACCCGCTCACTCACTAACTCACCCGCGGACTTACCTACTTATTCACCCGCTCACCTGCTCACTCACTCACCCACTCACTCACACGGCCACTCACTCATCTGTTCACTCACTCACTCACCCACTCACTCATCCACTCACGTTAGCGGTGTCCGGTCCATCTACTCACTCGCTCATTCACTTAACCAGCCACTCACCCGCTCTCTCATTCACTCACCCACTCGCTCACCCCACCAACTTGTTCGGAAATGTTCAGCAAAGCTCACAAAGCAGAGCCAGGCGATTTCCTCGTGATATGATCGGGGCGAATGATAAGAACGGGTCGCCTCTGCCCGCCACCAGGTGGTAATACCAAGACACAAATCAATTGTTAATTTTTTTTTGTTTCGGGTCAGATCCCATGTATATTAAAACGAATGTTGCGTCGTAAACCCTCCTCCACCCGACGCAGCCAATTAATTAAGTTGTCACGTGATGAACAAACGTGCCAACGCATTCCTGCTTCAGCAGCAGCACTGGCAGCGTGGCTGAAGAGCGATCTCACAACGTGTACGTGGGGTACGGCGTTTCGCCGATAGTTAAAACCAGCTTCATCAGGTGGCATCATGGCTGGCTAATGCTTGCAGGAGAAGGATGCAACGTCGCACATCTTACTCGCGCGATCTGACCCAAAAAAATGTGTGAATAACATTGGCCGCAATAGTCTACGTGTTAAAGCTGATTGACATTGGATTTCTGCAGATTGATATTTTGTTTTATTATTCATATTTATAGGTCAGGAACTTTCGATTTGAATACACGTTACATCTGTAGATAATGCGTGGAAGTGAGACTACCAGGGTACAGATGGCGTGCTCATGTGTCAGATCCCCCGACCAATATCGGAATCTATCTTCGAGAGAAAAGAAAATCCACACTGAATGTGATACTTGATTTTGTGCATCTTTTGGTGACCAGGCTGAGACCATCAATCACTGCACTAGAGAATCAGGTTTAATCACAGTCCAGTCAATGTGAGTCTATGGATCTCTGTGTAAGTCTATGGATCTCGATGTAAGTCTATGGATCTCGATGTAAGTCTATGTATCTCTGTACAAGTCTATGGATCTCTGTGTAAATCTATGGATCTTTGTGTCATTCCTCCGACAGCCCAGGGACCCCGGTTACAAACCCTGTCAGCGAGGGAGCGGCGACTGTGAATTAGTGCGAGAGGGGCACCGACCTACTCCTCGTGGCCATCGGTCAGCTGGTCGCGCAGCTCTCTGCGTTCGCGCCTGCTGTTCAGGGGATGGTGAGTGGGCTGCGGGGCACGTCGGAGCTGCCGTTTGCAGCGGCAATTCCCGCGGCGGAGACCGTGTGGCTGCCGGGCGCCATTTTGCCCGTGAAGGGCATGGCGTGGCTGGTGGGTGCCATTTGGGGTGGGTTGCGGGGGGCGTCGGAACTGCCGCCTCCAGTGGCGATTCCCACGGCGGAGACCACGCGGTCATCAGGCACCATTTTGCCGTGATGGGCATGGCGTGGCCGGCGGGCACCATTTGGGGTGGGACGCAGGGCACCGCGTCCGGCGGCGCTGCAAGGAGCTACGTGCCGACCATGACGGCTGTCTCCCGATTGGGAGTTCGTGGCGGCGGGAGGCAATTGGACAGCGTTCCGTCATCGCTTCGAAGCAGCTTGGGTGTCCGTCAGATAGACGGAAGAGGAGGCCCTGCGGGCCCTATCAACGGTCCTCGCCAGGGAGGGGCTGCGTCCTTTAGGCCGTTTTTTTTGTTCCTCAGAGCACCCTAGAAGTACAGGATCCTGCCCAAGGCAGGGGACCGGTGTCAAGGACTCAGTTCACGTGAGCAATGTCCCGTAAAGCGGACTCTCCCTTGTACTGTTTGATTGGGGGGAAAATGGCGTGTTAAAGGGTAACGGGTGCTAAGAAGGGGTTGTGTGGTGCTGCGTGCTTTGTGTTGGTGGTTGTTGTTGTGTTGATGGGTTTTTTTATGCCCGTGCCGTGGGCCGAGTGTTACAGCTGTTGTGTTGTCGGTTCACGGGGGGTGCCGCAGTTGTGCTGTGTTGTTGGTTTGCGTGGGGCGCCGCGGTTGTGCTGTGTTGTCGGTTTGCGGGGGGCACTGCGGTTGTGCTGTGTGGTTGCGCGCACGCAGACTTGCTCGGGTGGAGCAGTTGTTGGGTTGTTGGTTCACGGGAAGTGTCGCAACTGTGTTTTTTTGGTTGTATTTTTTGGTGTTTTGTGATGTTCCTCGGTTGTGGGAGTTGCTCTGCCTGTCCACCCGGATGCATTTCTGTGTAGCAGCTGGGACGGCTGTTTTTTTTAAACAAGGGGGGGGTTGATATAGTGTAATAGCGCCGGCTGCTGGACAGCAGCAGCCACTGTGGTGGACGGATAGTACACATGCCGGTGGGGGTGTGCAGGGGGTGTAGGCAGAAGGGAGAACTAGGGTAAGAGTCACTGAGGACCCCATCTGGAGGCCCCTGGAACCTGCTAGTGGGTTTGAGAGATAGCGGGGGCTCAGGGCTGCCGGTTCTGGGATGGGAATGGACTCATTTCGTCATTGCTGTCGTCTAATTGCCCCCGCTTGATATTGCGCTACGAAGGATAGTAGTTGGCTATCTCAGTCAGTGTTAGACTGCTAGTGTTGTGTATAGGCAAGGCTAAGCTACTGTGGAGAGTGTGTGGATGAGACTGTGAAAGTTGTTAATAAAGAAGGTGCCTCCTAGACACTCTGTCTCTGAATCGTTGACACTACACGTGAGTAGTGACTGACTCAGAGACACTAAGAGTAGGAGGCACTCTTTTAATTAACGGCCTTAACAGTTCACACTTTAGTAACTACGGTTCCCAGTCAGGACAGCTGTTAGACTGCCTGACTGACGACGCCGAGATGGTGAAGATGGATATGGCGGCGAAGACTCCAACAGCACGACGGGATCTCACTTCAAACGACATCCCCGAGGTCCCCTCCCGGGGCCCCTATTATACTGTCAGCGTGGCTTGGCTCCGCCCCGGCCACGCCCCCCTTCTGGAACCTACTCGCGCGTTCTCGATGTACCCCTTCCGTAACCTTTCCCCTACATCCCTCTCTGGTATATCACGTGACCTGCTGTCAGTCAGGGCTGCTGTAGCTGCAGATCCCCTTCCCTGCCAGCAGCCAGCGCTATGCTACTAAGTGACTGATTCTTTGTCACTACACGTGTATGAGTGAGTTAATGGGTGAGTGTGAGTGGATGAATGATTGAGTGGGTGAGTAAGTGGGCGAGTGAGTGTGTGAGTGATTGGTTGAGTGGTGAGTTGTTGAATTATTGGGTGAATGGGTGAATTAGTGGGTAACTGGGTGAGTGATTTGGTGAGTGGGTGAGTGAGTGATTGGGTGAGTGAGTGATTGGATAAGTGAGTGATTGGGTGAGTGGGTGAGTGAGTGAGTGATTGGGTGAGAGATTGGGTGAGAGATTGGGTGATTGGGTGAGTAATTGAGTGAGTGAGTGATTGTGAGTGGGCGTTCTGTGGTTACCTGCGGTTGGTGGTTGGACTGAGATGAAACCTTCAGTGTCTGGTAGACCGAGTCTTCACCTCGGTTGGGGGAATTGGCGAGTGAAGATCACGGAAACGGAAACCATGGCAGGTAGTAGCGAGTGAATTCGTGAGTACCGGATATTTATGAGTGACCTTGGTGGCCTGATGAAGGTCTCTTGACGAGATCCCGTGTTGACGAGTGGCTAACCAGACGACGGGTGGTGAGAGCTGGCAGTGGGGTTGAGTGCGTGTGGGGTTAGTGGGCCACAAGGCGATGGGCGGTGGTCGTGAGAGCTGGCAGTGGGGTTGGGGTTTGGTGGGCCACGAGGCGATGGGCAGTGGTGGTGAGAGCTGGCAGTAGGGTTGGTGGGCCACGAGGCGATGGGTGGTGGTGGGAGCTGGCATTGGGGTTGGTGGGCCACGAGGTGATGGGTGGTGGTGGTGAGAGCTGGCATTGGGGTTGGTGGGCCACGAGGCGATGGGTAGTGGTGGTGAGAGCTGGCATTGGGGTTGGTGGGCCACGAGGCGATGGGCGGTGGTGGGCCAGGAGGCGATGGGCGGTACGTCCTCCCAACCCTCGCGACTCGCGGAGGGCGCGCGCGAGCCATTAGTTTAATTGCGGTGCCGCAGCGCCCGTCCCCGCCTTACGTAATTTAATTTGTGAGGATGAATTCAATCTCCGTGATGGATCGCGCCGTGACGTGGCCATTCACGTGGAGTGGGGGCGAGGTGGGGGGAGGAGGGGGGAGGATGATACGTGCCCGTGTTGTGTGTGTACAGCGTGCTGCGTTTTGTGTGTGTACAGCGTGCTGCGTATTGTGTGTGTACAGCGTGCTGCGTATTGTGTGTGTACAGCGTGCTGCGTATTGTGTGTGTACAGCGTGCTGCGTATTGTGTGTGTACAGCGTGCTGCGTATTGTGTGTGTACAGCGTGCTGCGTATTGTGTGTGTACAGCGTGCTGCGTATTGTGTGTGTACAGCGTGCTGCGTATTATGTGTGTACAGCGTGCTGCGTATTGTGTGTGTACAGCGTGCTGCGTATTGTGTGTGTACAGCGTGCTGCGTATTGTGTGTGTACAGCGTGCTGCGTATTGTGTGTGTACAGCGTGCTGCGTATTGTGTGTGTACAGCCTGCTGCGTATTATGTGTGTACAGCGTGCTGCGTAAAGCGAGCGATTAAGCAGTGCACCGCGCTACGAACGAACCCGGCAATCCTAGTTCGACTCCCGCTCATGAGCACTAACAGTCTGCACCGGTCTATGCCCCCACCCCACCTTGGTTGACTCAGCCTTAAATGAGAATATGTTGTGGTTTGTGAAACAGAGGCGGTGGAGCGTGCTTCTGGCTACCCGCCCCCTCGTGTTGTGTTGCCGGCTCGTAAACAACAACGAGCCCCAACAGTTTGTTAAATGCTATACGGGGGGTCTTTGTCTTCGTGTGAGTGCACGCGTGGCGTACGTGTGGCTTTAATGTGTGTGTGTACGTGTCTAGGCGTGTGTGCGTGTGTGTACGTGTTTAGGCGTGTGTGTGTACGAGTCTGGGCGTGTGTGTGTACGTGTCGAGTCGTGTGTGTCTGTGTACGTCTGTGCTATGAACCCGGCGACCAAAGTTCGATTCCCGCTCACGGCCAACACCAGTGATGATTTTCAGAATCGGCACTGGGCCTCCCCTAGATAGATTCAGCCAAAAATAGTACATGTTGCGAGACAAAGGCGGCCGGGCGTGGTGTTGGCCACCCATCCTCTCGTATGCCGCTCCGGCCTTCATGTGTGTGTGCGTGTAGGCACGTGGGGCACTTGTAGTTCGCCGAGATGTAGAATAAAGAAGGTGCCTTAAGAACCCTGTCTCCGACTGAGTCACTACACATGTATTGCGTGTATGTTGTGTGCGGTGGCGCAATGGTTAGCGCACTGCGCTATGAACATGGCCAACCATTCCCGCTATACGGCCAAAATCAGCTTTCAAAGAGTACCTGTTGCGGTGTGTAAAGAGCGCCACTGGGGAGACAAGGCAGCAGGGCGTGGTGCAATACACCTATTAATAATTATACATTGTGCTAGCCTTAATAGGTGCTTGCTAACATAATTTACCCCAACAGTCTGTCGGGGATCTTTGATATAAATCTGTGTTGACTTGTTCTATACCGGCATAAAACATTTCCCCTTGCATGAGCATCGAATGATGTTGTGGAAGTCTGGCATCAGACAATTCCGAGGGTTGCTCAACACGTGGATGAGTGTCCCTGTCTCTTTGCTGTGTCCTCTCAATGCCTCTAGCTCCCCTCGTCCTTCATCCTCAATGTTCACAACCTATCGCCCTTGATAGACACTTTATAGAATTGAAGCGTGCGCACGCATGTGTGGGGTGATGTGCGTGTGAGGGTGCACAAGTGGTGCATCCGCCAATCATGCCAGTGAGTCAACCCATAACGCTTGGGTCTAGTCCTGGTGACATCCTGCCAGCATCGAGCTTTCGACACTTCATGCTGCCTCAAGATGCACCTAGCATGGCACAAGCGCTGTGGTTGACGTCACCGCCACTTTGTGTCGAATGGCGTCTGTTGTCGTACGTCAGTGTTTATACTTGTATGTGTATCTGTGCGTTGGAATATTGTGCATTACCATTGCTGAGCACAAGCCCAAAGTCCCAAATGTCAAGCTGCCCAGAAACAAATAGCACTATCAAAATTGCAATACATAATAATGATAGAACGTTTCTTAAAATTGTTGGAATGAAAAATAAAACTCGATACACTTGTCAATGACACGGTGGCCTTAAACGTAAAAAAATATGTAAAAGACAACGTATCGGGCAATGGCCCATCTTCATAGCACATAAAGAGCGCTAAAATACAAAGTTGTGTGAGCTTGGTATTAAAGGGACGTTGAGAGAGGTACTTCTAGAGGGGAGCAGTGGAAGAAGCAGACATAGGTGTTGAGACCTGGAGGGTGATGATTAGGTACGAGAGGTGAGTGTGAGCCTGTGAGTGACTGAGTAAGGAGGATGGGTGAGTGATTGGGTGGGTGAGTGGGTTGGTGGGTGAGTGAGTGGGTGGATTTTGTGAGTGAGTGGGTGAATGCGTGGGTGAGTGGGTGGGTGAGTGAGTGGGTGAGTGAGTGAGTAAGATGGCGAGTGAGTGGGTCAATGCGTGGGTGGGTGAGTGAGTGGGTGAGTGGGTGGGTGGGTGAATGCGTGGGTGGGTAGGTGAGTGGATGGTTGGGTGGGTGAGTGGGTGGGTGAGTGGGTGGGTGGGTGAGTGAGTGGGTGAATGCGTGGGTGGGTGGATGAGTGGATCGTTGGGTGAGTGGGTGGGTGGGTGAGTGGGTGGGTGGATGGGTGAGTGAGTGGGTGAAATGCGTGGGTGGGTGAGTGGATCGTTGGGTGGGTGGGTGAGTGGGTGAATGTGGGTGGGTGGGTGAGTGGATGGTTGGGTGAGTTGGTAGGTGGGTGGGTGAGTGGGTGGGTGAGTGGTTGGGGGAGTGGGTTGGTGGGTGAAAGCGTTGGTGGGTGAATGCGTGGGTGGGTCTATGCGTGGGGGGGTGAGTTGGGGGGGGGTGAGTGAGATGGCGAGTGAGTGGATGAGTGGGTGGGTGGGTGAGTGGGTGAGTGGGTGAATGCGTGGGTGGGTGAGTGGATTGTTGGGTGAGTGGATTGTTGGGTGAGTGGGTGGGTGGGTGAGTGGGTGGGTGGGTGAATGCGTGGGTGGGTGAGTGGATGGTTGGGTGAGTTGGTGGGTGGGTGAGTGTGTTATGACCTTTAATGACCTGTGGGGAGCGGTAATGTAGCGGTTCTATCGTTAACACGTGCGAGCGTCGACGAGCGGGTTTAACGCACCCCGCCCCCGCCCTAATATTCGCGCGGCATGGACGCGCGAGCGTCGGCGGCCGTTTATGTTGTAAGACACGCGCGCCTCACACACACCCTCAAATAACCAACAACGCGTCGAGGTTCCACCCCCACACACACACAAATCACACTGCACCGATACTCTGTACTAAAGTTTATTAACGGCGCAAATGCACACTTCCTGGGTGGAATATTTTGCGAGGAGAGCTTAGCCTAACTCTGTCTATGAACCCAGCTGTACTCACGTCGTCGCACGGACGCTGTGAGAGTCGAAGGGAGAAGGATGAGAGAAAATTGTACCTATCACTGCCTCGTAGCAGCACTCCCTGGCATTACACTGATGCTGCGAGTGGCTCGAGGAGGCAGAATGGCAGGGAGTGGGTCTTCACGGCCCAGAGGTTGAAGACAATAGACCAAAATCGTCCCGGGCTACTCTTTTTATTCCCTTAAATTCAAAGGCCCGGGGTGCCATTGTACCGCGTGACCAATCACGCACTTACCTGTGGTTACCGCCGCCCCCATTACCGTGTCCTCCCTCGAGTGCTGCACGGCGGCGGCGGCCACCCATTGTCCCTCATTGCCCATTGTCTGGAAGGGCTCTTGCGCTTTTGCTTGCTTAATATTTCGCCCTCAGTCCTCCCCCCAATGTTGTGAGTAAACTCATTGCGGTTGGCCCAGAGAACCTTTTCTTCCTGTGCCCATACAATTTTAAACCAATTTTAGGGGCAATCTCCCACAGGTACACTACATGGGTGCAAGTGCAAGTGTGTGCGTGTGCTCAGGGTGTTGGTAGTGGACAATCTCAGCACTTGCGGAGTTGCTCCGCGGTCGTGGAACCACACAGGTGGTCAGCTTCCCCACCTGTCTGGCCCCTATGCGCGGGGTATGCAACCATACCTTAGAGCCCGCCGAGTAGAAGGGGGGCTCCACATGGGGGCGGGCGCCCTGCTCTTGCCGCTGATGTGCGGCCTCCCTCTGTTGGTAGGCCCAGCCACGAGCCCCTTGCAGGGTCTCCATCAGGTGCTCCACGGACTGGCTCCCTTCTTCTGGTTTTGGTTTGGGAACGCTGAACAACAGATCTGCCGGTAGGGGAGACTCCCGATCAAACATCATTAGGAAGGGGGTCTGCCCAGTGGAGGTGTGCACCGTGGTGGTGTAGGTGAGCAGAGCATAGGGGACGGTGTTCATCCCAATCCCGCTGATTGGCGGCCGCCATACGTTTGAGCTACTCGGCTAAGGTCTGGTTCATGCGCTCCACCATAGCATTTGCCTGGGGGTGGTATGCCGTGGTTTGGTCCGTCTGGATTCCGAACTCCCAGCACAGCGCCTGAAATAGCTCTGCCTCGAACTCACTACCCTGGTCAGTAATTACTCTTTTCGATTTAAAGGTTTTGTGACTGCAGGGATTCATCTTCTGAGTTCTTTCGGAAAAGTCACGTAGAATGGAGATAAAATAATAAAAATAATAATAACAGAATAAAATTCTCACGACGTTTTGGTCACAACACAAGTAGCCTTCCTCAGGTGAAGAAACAGGACTGTCCGGAAGACAGCGCTTGAGTGAACCCTGCCAAGCTTGACAGCGTCTTTTAAGCTGTGTGGGAGGAACAGAGCGCCTTGACAAAGGAGTTTACATCTAAATTAGCATGTAACTGGGGGATTAGCATGATGTTGGTGTGAGGGATGAGCACCACGGAGAGCGACGAGCTTTGTTCAGACGGACAAGTCCATCTATGTATAGAACGGAGGAGGGGGGAGAGTAGTTTACATATCAATAGTAAATTAGCATGTAACTGGGGGATTACTATTATTTTTATTATTGTATCTCCATTCTATGTGACTTTACCGAAAGTACCCAGAAGACAATAATTACTCGTTAGGGAATCCCATATTTAAGCACGTAATGCTCCTGAATTGCCCGGGCGAGCACAAGGGCCGTCTTATTGGGGATGACCACTGCCACTGGATAGCGCGTGAAATACTCTACCGCTACGAGAATGTACCTGTTGCCTCGGTGGGATCGCGGGAATGGCCCCTGTAGGTCGACCCCAACTAGCTGGTTTGCCCAGCTCACACAGAACAGCCTAAGGGGCACCTGATACCACGCCGATTTCTGCCCACACTGTTGACAAGCGCGGCAGCCCTGTACCCAGGTGGCCACGTGTTGCGTCAGTTTAGGCCAGAGATACTGGTGACACAGGGTCTCCCAAGTGCGCCGTTCTCCATCATGGTCCCCGAGCGGGTGGTCGTGCACCAGCCGTAGCAGCTGGGGCCGCACCTGGGCAGGAACACAGATGCACCCTGGTTGCCCATCTTCGGTTAGTTCCCGCACCACCCCATTCTTAACACAGAACCGGGGGTACAAACCACTCCAGGGTCCCTGTATGGCGGCCTTCTCCTCCTGCAGGACCGCCTCCACGGCCGCCAGATCCGGGTCTCGCTGCTGGGCCTGTCGCAGCTGTTCGTTGTCCAGGCCAGAGAACGCACAGCCATCGTCCTCTTTGATCTGATCGGGTGGGGCAGAGTGTCCCGTTGGGCCCCTGGGTGCGGGCTCCGTGCCCGTCGGGTGGTCCTCTGGGCCCCCGGCTCCTTCCGCACGAACCTTTGTGGCACACACGGCACTCTCTCTCAATGGAGGGGGGTTAGTTCCAGGGGACCTTTGCCTGTTGGTGGCGTCCCCCCGTGAAGCACGGGCAGGCCTCCTCTGCCCACGTCTCGACGTACACTGCTGGTCGCCTCGACAATGTGTCCGCGTTTGCGTACGTCTATCCAGCCCTGTCCTCGATCTGCGGGTTAGACTCATGCAGCTGCGTCAGCCACCAGGCCATCTGCCCCCGCGGTTCTTTGAATGTGAGGAGGAACTGCAGAGCATAATGGTCAGTGCGCATGCAACATTTCCTGCCGTACAGAAACGGCCGGAACTGCTTACACGCAAAAATCACGGCATACAGTTCCTGACGAGTCATGCAATAGTTCAGTTTGGCCCCGCTCAGGGTCCGGCTGGCACATGCGATGACCCGCTCTGTCCCATAATGCACCTGTGACAACACAGCGCCCAGCCCATTGCTGCAGGCATCGGTGTCCAGGATAAAATCCGTGGAAAAGTCAGGGAAGCCAGGCTGGGTGTATGGGTGAGGTGGTCCTTGAGGGTGGTGAAGGCCATGTGGCAGGCCTCCGTCCAGTGGTAGGGGTTCTTAGGGGAAGTGAGTTGGGTGAGGGGGCGTGCAATCTCGCCGAATCCATTCACAAATCGACGATAATAAGTGGCTAGCCCCAAAAATGACCTAATCTCCGTCAGGTTCCTCAGCCATTCCACTATGGTGCGTACCTTTTCATGGTCGGCGTGCACCCCTGCCTCGCTGATGCGGTGTCCGAGGTACCCAACCTCGCGCTGCGCAATATGACACTTACGCGGCATGAGCTTGAGATGGGCTGCTCGCAGTCGTTGGAACACCTCCCGTAACCTGGACCAGTGCTCAGACAGGAATCTACTGAACACTCTCACGTCATCAAGGTAAATTTGGTACTGTTCCTATTGCAAGCCCTGCATCACCAACTCCATCAACTTCTGAAATGTCGCAGGCGCGCTATTGAGTCCGAACGGAAGTACTCGGAACTCGAACAGTCCCATCGGGGTGGTAAATGCGGTCTTTGGCCGATCCTCCTCCGCCATCTCCACCTGCCAGGACCCAGACGCTAGATCCAGGGTGGAAAAATATCATGCCCCCGCGATGCAGGGGATGGGGAAGGCGTCGCCGAGGGTAACCGCGTTCAGTTTTTGATAATCGACACAGATTCTAGATTTGAAGTTTTTGTGACTGCAAGGATCCATACTCTTTTGTTCTTTCAGTAGAGTCACGTAGGTAAAAAATAAAATAAAAAATGAAAACAACTAAAACAAATCACTACGTTTCGGAGGTAACACAAGCTTCCGTCATCAGGTGGCAACAGTCACAGCACTCACCACAGTAATTTTGCTGTGACTGTTGCCACCAATCGACACAAAATCGGGTCGACCCATCCTTGTTCGTCATCAGCAGAAACGGGGCAGACCAGGGGCTTGTTGAGTGCTGGATTATGTTATCGCGGAGCATATCCGTGACTGCCTCTTTAATCTGGGCCCGTTCGGGTGCGACCGCCCGGTATGCAGAGAGTTTCATTGGTTGGGCGGCACCTGTGTCAATTTGGTGCTTAACCAAGTCTGTCCGGCCCACATCCGAATCGTGCTCACTAAACAAGTCGGCGTACTCCCACAGTAACTCTCGCAGCTGATCAGCCTCCCCCTTGGGTAAATCTGCCCAGGGTACATGTAGCTCATAAAGCATGGGGACGACCTCTGTGCTGGGAGTCGGACCGACTCGCCATGCTAGGTCCTGGTTGTCCTTGGGGTGGCAGGGGTCCTCAGCCCAGAGGGCAAACACCGAGCTGCTAGAGTGGTGTGCGTTCAGGGGTACACTGTGGCTACCATGGTGCGCCATCGCAGCTTTGCTGGGGTATTGTTGGGGTTAAATAGCCGGCCCCTGTCAGCGTTGACCAACGTGGCCGACCCTATAACCCCATACCGTTCCGCCAACTCCAGGTGAGGAATCAACATTACCTCACCCGATGATCGGTGTGAGGGCTCGGTGGGGGGCGTTGCTACCGGCAACAGCATCTCCGTGAGGGGGCCGACGGTGACGGCCGACGCCAGGATAGTGGCCACGGGCTCGAAGTGGGGGCGACCTGGCTCCTGTCCCAAGAACGGAATCCGCTCCCCACTGTGCTCCATGGTGGCGCATCACTGGCGAGGCTGTAAAGTTGAGCCCCAACTTTTCCAGGAGGTCGGTACCTGCAATACACTCGTGGCATAATACGCTCGACACATAGAACTCCTGGGTACACACCTGTGTACAAGACGGACCTCAAGGGTGACCCTCCCCAGCAGTCCCATCCCAGCTCCGCTTGCAGTGTGCAGCACGTGATCCTGAGCCTGTAGGCGGCCCACGTCAACCCCGACCATGCTGCAGTGCATTACTCTCACGAGTGAGGCTACCGCCCCCATGTCCAGAGGAACCCGGGTACCCGCCCTTGCACCAGCGACGTGGCCCCCATGATTCCTGCCACCAGCTCCTGCAGCCAGTCGCCCGAAGTTGCCGCTTTTTTGGGTGTTGTTGCCAGCATCTGCGTGGGGGTCACTCGCTTGCCATCATCATTACAGTTTATTTGTGTTGGGACTACGTCGATTGCACACCTCGGTGTTCCCTTCTCTAGGGAGGTGCTTGTCTAGCGCGGGCGATCTGGGGACAGTCTCTCACACGATGCCCCCGATGGTCGCATATATGGCATGCACGGGGAAGGGCGGTGGTTCCGTAAGAGGCCCCTCGCTCACGCCCCCTTCCTCTGCCAGTGCGCATTTGTTCGAGCTCTGCCTCTAGTTGTCCCCCCTACCTCGGCCTAGACTGTCTCCACTGTAGACTGTGTGTTCACATTCCCGGCGATATCTTCTATGCCGGTCCGTAGCCCTGCCACCCATCCTGGGGTTGTCTCACTAGGACCCAGAGGCTCCCTCGTCCCCCTCCTCACCATCCTGGCGAGCTTCTCCTCCTCTTCCTCTGGAAGAAGGCTTGCGATGGTGCGCTCCCGACCTAGCCCTCAGAACTGCGTGTGCTTACGAGCAAATTTCTCGCCCACGTGTGCGTGCTTGACAAGGGTGTTAAAAGGGGGATATGGGCAGTTCATATCTGGCTGCCACCACGCCGTGCTAATCAGATATTCCCGAACTTTCTCGGCGGCGAGGTCATCAATGACTCGGCATCGTACTCCGGGCATGCGCTCTGCATTAGCGAGCGCACGTCCTCAGCATAGTTGCGGAGGTCCTCGCCGGGCTGGCGGCGGCACACATTTAATGCTGCCTTTGCCTCCTCACGGTCATACGCACAGAAACGTTGGCAGAGGCGGTGCATTAACTCTCCCTAATGCGCTTGCATGCTTGTGGGTAGCACTTCCACAAAGTTGGCTGCCCACCCATCCAAATATAGATTTAGAGTCCGTCCGGCCATTAATATCCTTAGCGTCCGTAAGGTTGCGGGCAAACGACTTCCATGCTGGAATCCATTGCCCGGTGAATACGCATCTTACCTTCACTTGGGTGGGGTGCCTCTCTCCCTTGGAGGCGTGGGGGGTCGTACCACCTCTCACACCAATCTGTGTGGGCCGACATCCACCCCACCGCCCTCGCTGGGCAGGTGGAGCACGACGTCCGCCCCCTCTACTCCCTCCTCCTTCTCGTCGGCCGCCTCTCGCTGCGCCCTTCCGCGCCAGCGCCCTTTCTGAGGGACATAGCTAACTGGCTGGCTCACCACTGCCCGGAGTTATCTCGCACACTCCCGCGTACACCGCCTCAAAAGCGGACGTGGTGGCATGCACGTGCACACCCTTGCAGGCGCTCATTTCCAATACACGCACAATATCACACGCGCCCCTACATGCGCTTATTTCGCATACACACGTGCGCGCGTAAAGACACGCGAGCGTCGGCGAGCGAGTTTAAAGGACCCTGCCCCCGCCATAATATTAACGTGGCATGGACGCACGAGTTTCGGCGACCGTCTATGTTTGAATGCACGCACGCGCCTCGCCGTTAATGCTATTGTTGTCGCGCGAACATGCGCGAGCGTCGGCGAGCGGCTTTCACGCACCCCGCCCCCACGCTAATACTCGCGCAGCACGGCTGCTCGGACGCGGGCGCGTCGGCGGCCGTTTATGTTGTAATACACGCGGGCCTCAAACACACCCTCAAATAACCATTACCGCGTCCAAGTTCCATCCCCACACACACAAATCACATTGCACCGATACTTTGTATCAAAGTTTATTAACAGTGCAAATGCACACTACCTGGGGGGAAAATTTTGCGAGAAGAGCTTAGCCTAACTCTGCCTACGAATCCAGTCACTCAAACGTCCTACCATGTACCTCGTCGCATGGACGCTGTGAGAGTCGGAGGGAGGACGAGAGAAAACTTGACCTATCACTGCCTCGTAGCAGCACTCGCTGGCATCACACGGATGCTGCGAGCGGCTTGAGGAGGCAGGACGGCAGGGAGTGGGTCTTGATGGCCAGGAGGTTGAAGACAATAGACAAAAATCTTCCCGGGGTGCCCTTTTTATTCCCTTGACTTCAAAGGACCAGGGTGCCATTGTACCGTGCAGCCAATCGCCCATTTACCTGTGGTTAACGCCCCCCCCCCCCCTCGAGTGCTGCGCGGTGGCCACCCATTGTCCCTTGTTGCTCATTGCCTGGAAGGGCTCTTGCACTGTTGCTTGCTTAATATTCCACCCTCCGTCCTCCCCCCAATGTTGTAAGTAACTCATTGCGGTTGGCCCAGGGAACCTTTTCTTTCTGCGCCCATACAATTTTACAGCAATTTTAGCGGCATTACAATATAACCTGTCCTGTGAGGGTCGGCCAATCTCCTGGCACCGGGAAACCATGGGACTTTCCCTTGAGGGGCCCTTTAGATTAAAACCCGATGTGCCAGGCAATCCCCCGCCAGGACACTACGTGGGTGCAAGTACTGTGTGTGTGTGCTCAGGGTGGGGGGTAGTGGACAATCGCGGTGCTTGCATAGTTGCTCCACGGTTGTGGCACCACAATGTCTGCCCAACACACAGACACCGCCCGCACACGTACCCACTATTGTGTCAATCCACTACTGGTAACGGTGGTGTTTTTAGTTTTAGCCGTGGCCGGAAATTTAACTCAGTCGTGCAGATTTGTAGCGCTGTGCGCTAACATATATAGTGGGTAGAAGGGAGAATGATACTTTAATAGAGGCAACACGTTTATTATAACAATAATAACCTTCCACCCGGTAAATACTCTGGGCTAACGCGCCCTAACACTGGGGAGGCTAACTTCAACACGACCCTGGCTGGGGTCCGAGTCCTGTCTTCGGGCACCTCTTCAGGATGACGGCTTCAGGTCTTGAAGTATACAACAGCAGCCGGACCCATTCAGGGGTCGGGCATTTTAGTCAGTCCCAGCTCTCTCCGCCCCTAGCCACACCCTCCTTCTCGAACCTTCGAGAAGTACCTGGGCTGTGGATACGTCATCCCCCAGCCCCCTCTTGGGGGGTCCTGGGGTCTATACCTCCGTTCATGAGCCCCCCTGGGTTCAACCTGAGTGCCACGGTCCAGCTTGATCCGGGCACTCTTCCACCTCCTGTCGTCTTGTGACTGGCACTACATCCCGGGAGTAGTAGCATAACCCAGTAATGCCACTACACATTCAGTTTAATTTATTTGGTATAGCCCTCTTGAATCGGGTGCAACCGCAACAAACAAAAAACAAAAACAAGAAAACATCTTAAAGTGACTATGCACGAACAGAAAAATCCAGGAAAAAACAGCACATTCACACAGCGACACGTATGTACAACATTCAAATAGCGACACGTTTGGGAACATCTCTGCATATACACACAGATCCCTCCCATAGTGTTACAGACTGCTGGGGAATATCCTGTTAGCGAGCACCTATTAAGGTCGGCATGGCACTCGAGAAGATGGCGTTGTAAACTACCAAAGCAGGCCGCCTTTGTCTCCCCAGTGCTAATGTACATACCAGGTGCTCATGTAAAGGTCGCAATGGTTCAGATCCCACAGTATAGCCTTAACAGACTATTGAGGCAAGTGCTGTTAGAAAGCATCAATGAAGGCCAACACTGCGGCTGACCTCTTTGGTCCCCCCATTGGATGTTTTTACACACCGCACCAGGTACTCATTTGAGGCTGCGTCGACCTAGGGGAGGCCCAAGACCAGTTCAGATAATCGTCATCGGTGTGCCGAGGTTCGTAGCGTAGTGCGCTAACTGCTACACCATCGCTCCCCCACACTGACACGCACACTTATCGAGAGACACACGCACGCACACTGCTTTATCGACGCCGCTCCTGTAATTGATGGCGATTGATTTTAATCAGACGATGGGAGAGTTCTTCACATCCACTCCCCTCCGCCCCACCAGACCCCAGTCGCGCACACTTTGTGCCAAGTGCTCTCGGAAATGAAAATTCACATAATTTACAAGGCAACGAGGCGTGTCCGCGACATACATAACAAAGATGCAGATACCCTGTATAGCCTACACGGACAGTCGGGGCAAGAGCTGTCAGCGAGTACCTGTGAAGGCCAGAAGTGGTGGTGGCCAACACCAACGCAAGGCCGCCTTCATCTCCGCAGTGCTGATGTGAACGCACCGCACTGGTGCTCATTTAAGGCCGAATCGATCTCCGAGGTGGCCCAGTAGCAGTTCTGATATTCTCAACTGGTGCTGACCGTAATCGGGAATCGAACTTGCCGGGTTTCGTAGAGCAGTACACTCACCGCTCGACACGACCCACGCGAAAGCAACAACGGCAACTCTGCGGAAAACACATTTTAATTTTAATACCAGGACTGCGAATAACCTTTAACTCATAATAACAAAACAGTTCGTTCCATCGAGGTATAAATCACAGATGAGGTGCATACATCACGGATAACAGAATCCACCTTCTGCTCTGATTCCTGCCCATTGCATCAATTTAGGAAGGGGGGGGGGACCCACAAGGCTTCCATTTGCAGGGAGGAACAGTGACCGATGGCTTATTGTGGCTGTGTTCTTGTCTCAAGTCATTCCGTAAACGCCCCTGTCGTTCTGATTTACGAGCGCCGTCACTTTACGAAGCGGGACAGGTTATAGATTTGTTTTCCCCTCCTCCTGCTGGCTGATATGAGACGCGCATATCTTCATGGCGTTATCGTATCACACATGCACTGTCTATTCACCCTTCTCCCACATCCCACCCGTTACCTAACTCGACAACTGTCGTTACATTCCGGCAATGGCTCTGTTTTTTCGGTCCCAAGATGGTAGAAATGTAACTGCCCCAAATAAATAAATATATAGATAAATACATCCAATCCGATGCATTCTCACTCAGACGTGAAGCTGCTTCAACATGGAGCGTTCTTGCAGACAATCTACAACACGCAGCCGGTCTCAATCACAGACGTGGGTTGAGGCTCATGCTAAGGTCTGCGTAGCGATTGTGGTTAAGGGTAGGGCCAAGTGTGCTCCCAAATACCTTCACGAGCGTTGTTTTTACGGTAGAATTGAAGAGCAGTGACATCGCTCTGTGTTAATGAGGTGACCAGCGAGTCTGCTCCAACGCGGCGCACAGCCAACCCGTGGACACTTCAATACCCCTGGTGGTGTAGAGATCAATGCAGAGATTCGCATGAGGCTAAATGCGCTCAGTCAATTACGGCTCTGACCCAGCTGAGCCACGTGAATCATTTGCTGTAGTGGTAAAAATTGTGGCCACCTGGGACCTTAAGGGGAAAATTAAATTGCGAGTGTCCTTTGCGGTTTGGTGTTTTAGTTCTGAGTTCTTGACAATTATAATTATTAGACGATCCTCATCTTTCACGTCCATCCCTGTACGTAAAAAATAATGCATCTTTTACGCATTACCATCAGTCACACGACCTTCTGAGAGGGCATCACTTGAGTAGCATTGGCTCAGCACAGTGTCTCATCAGGAGTCACGCGCAGCTCATGTCAAAGACACTGTGGAGGCAGTAGCCGTGACAGTTTTCTCTTCAATCCCTGATACTTTGTGCCATTCGCTGTCTCTCTCTCATGGGGATCACAATGGCCAAGCCAGTGCTGCCTGGATCCTCGAATTAATCTCTGTGTACAGAAGGGTTTGTGGCCGATGGTATGGTTGACAATATGTTTAGTTATTCTTCATGTGGAGAGACGAATATGAGGAGGAGGCGTCTTGTCTGATTATTACCGGCACTGGTTCAAGCAAAGCCTGCCTGCTGATGAGATACTGAATGTCAAACCGGCGCAGAGCTTGCTTGTGTTAAACCACAATGCTGTTGAAAAGACTACTCCCAGAAGGCCATGTGGCTGACGGGATGTGTACAACAACTTTATTTTTGCGTGGCGGAACAGATATATGAAGGAGGCGTCGTGTGTATTTATTTATTTATTGTGCAACTTGTAGTCTATAACGACGCTGATAATGACTTCCTGCTTGAGTGGCATCTGCGCAAATCGTCTTTCAGATATATTTATTTAGACGACGCAGGCCATTTTAGCCAATGCTGTTCGCGAGCACCTGTTAAGGCCGCACCGCAAACGATGCGGGTGGTGTGACCAACACCGCATGCATGGCCGCCTTTGTCTCCCCAGTATTGATGATTAAATACCATTCAATGTTGAGCTGCCCTAGGGAAAGCCCCAGACGGGTTACAATGTACGCCACTGGTTTTGGTCATGAGTGGGAGTTAATCTCGGGGCTCCGGATTCGTAGCCCAGTGAGATAGCCACTTCACTATCGCATTCATACATACTCCCAAAACAACTCCAACAGCAGCCATTCGCCACTAAGTGGCGGTGACGTCACCACGACGCCTGTGCCAGGCCAGGTGCACATTGAGGCCACGTGAAGTGTCGAAGACTCGCTGACAGGAGGTCACGGGACAGACCCAGGTGGTGCCATGGGTTGACTGACTTAGATGACTGGCAGATGCACCAGGTGTGCCCCATCAAAGACAAAGATTCCCCGTATAGCCTTAACAGACTGTTGGGGCGAGTGCTGTTAGCCAGCACTTATGAAGGCCGGCACGCCACACGAGGGGGTGGGTGGCCAGCACCACGCCCGGTCAACTTTGTCTCCCCAGTGGCGATGTGTTTACACACTGCACCAGGTACTCATTTAAGGCTGAGTCGACCTAGATGAGACCCAAGACCGGTTCAGATTACCGTCACTGGTGTTGGCTGCGAGCGGGAATCGAGCTCTCGTCGCCGGGTTCGTAAGCGCAGCGCACTAATCGTTACACCACTGCTTCCCATAACACACTGACACGCACACACACCATCGTTGTTTGGTGACGCTATTGGGTTGCCCGTGGTGCACAAGCATAATCAACAATAATACTAAATTCCTTCATTAATAGCACTGTGGCCTTTTAGCAGCGGCTCTTCTTAACGGCACATACAGAGGCCAAAAGGAGCGACAGAGTGGATAATAAGAGTTGGAGACTGCAATATGAGAATGAAATAACATTCTGATAACCTTTTTTTATTGACACGTGAATAGTTACACAAATAGTAGCTATTGGGTAATAGACAAATCCTCCAATAATGAAATAGTATGTATTACTAAATGGGCGCATTTATATGAATGCAACATCATAAAGTATTGCTGGCACTTTGCATTGTGGAAAGATTGGTTCTTGTCATCAGCAGGCACGATCCAGGTAGCAATGCATCCCTGGACTCAATCACTATCTCACTCGAAGAAACGCAACAGCTATGGGCAAACAAGGAGTGAGCACGTGTATCTAAACTTTTAAAATCAGCCATTGCCAGGAATCAAACTCAGTTCGCTGGCTTATTGCCACCGTATTGAGTTCGTTCGCACTCTGTAGTGCAATGCTTATTTACGGCTGAATCGACCTAAATGATGCCCGAGCACACACACACAAGTGCGCCCCAACCTATTAGCCGCCTCCAGCAAAGTCTATTTCACGATAATGTCAAAACATTTTTTATTACTTCGCCTTTTCCCATTTGCTGTTGTATTTGACTCTTATTTTTCTTGCTCAGGAAAATGAGCACGGGCAAAACGGCGAGTTCCACCATCAATCTTCCGTCCACGGGCGGCAGGCGGCTAGAAATCCGAGGCAGCGCTGCCGAGCTTGGTGGCTGCCGCGATAGCCATGAGCACAATCGGCACAGCACAAGGAAAATCTTCATCCTGGCTGTCGCGTAAATATAGACGGCAGCGTATGTGATGTGAACGTCATAATCATCATGAGCCATGATTCGTCCTCTGCTGCATGCTGCGCGTGAACTCATATCCATATATAACTCGCACGGACATGTGCATTTACATCCGTACAAAGACAATTGTTGCTCGGGGAATTTTAAATATCTTTATTCAAACTGCTTCTTAAACGAATAAAGGCGATTAATCAAGAGTAAAATGTTAAGACGTCTTAGATTTGTAGCAGGTTCCTGCCACGAAACGTATGTATGCATGTATGTCTTTTGAACTTAGTTATCACCATACGTAGCCAACCATGCGAATCGGAGATGCGGGAGAAGGACAACAAACTAAACACAAAAGAAATGCGTTTTCATCATAAATTTAAATCAATCATTATTGGACTAAATTTAACTGGTTAAATATGTATAGTTTAACACGTAGGCTTTCGCGACCAGTATTATCCATGATAGAGGTTTTTTTGGGTTAGATCGTTTAAATATGTGTCGTTAACCCAATTAGTAAGGTTTGCCACGTAAACAAAACATGCCAATTCGTTACTACTGCAGCACACCGGTGTATAGGGAGAGTAAACCCACACTATGTACAATTCGAGTACCCTGACGTTTCGCTGGTGGTTACAACAACAATAGCCAGCTTCATCAAGCGATTTGCCAGAATTGTGAAGAAGTCCTCCTTGTTCTGCTCTTCGAAAAAGAGTAAGGCGATGTTGAGAAGTCATTTTGAGGACTCTGTTGTCACTTTTACGATTCCAAGCCAGAAATCGTGCTGGGTGTTTTCTCCTCCCGTGTTCTGGCCGAGTGAATGTTGTCCTCCTCTGCTGCTCAGCCCGTTTGGTTTCGTGCTCGTCGGGAGTCCACTCCCCAACGCGTTTCGCACACAAAGACAACCTCAAGGATAGTGGCTGTGGAGCGGCCACCGCGCCATGCTGGTTGGTAGCAAACCCCCAGGGTCGCCCGATTGTTTCTATGGGGCGAGTTTCTTAAACCCCTTCCCCTCATCCCCCACCGGCTCTGTCCAGCCAGCAGCGGCGCTCATAGTAACGTGTGCTAAGCACAGCCCCGAAAGTCAAGAAACGTCAAGTAGCCAGCAACACAGCACCGATCAGCGGTATCATGCATAACGGTGAACAGGATTCTCGAAATGAGGGAAGTTATTAACGATATCTTAGGGGAAAGAGACTTGGGGATAGTACTGCAACGTGCTAAAGAAGAATCATGAAGTGAAGTGTTGCTACCTGCAGTGTGGTGTATAAATGGGTGAGTGAGTGGGTGTCTGTGTGAGTGAGGTTTTGTGACCAGCAGTGTGGTGAGTGAATGGGTGAGTGAGTGGGTGGGTGAGTGGGTGGGTGAATGTGCGAGTGAGTTGTGATCTGCAGTGTGTGGGTGTTTGACCCCAGTGTGTAAATGACACGAAACAGAGGGTCTGCTAGACCGAGTCCTCAACATTGGTGGAGCAATCAACGAACCAAATTCACGGGAACATTAACCGTGGTAGTAGCGATAGAAGAGTGATAAGGACGGCGACTGACCGCCGGTCAGTGGGCGGGTGACCGGAGTGAATCGGTGACCTCTGCATCGTCATCAATCACCTTGATGGCTCTACGCTGTCCTAAAGATCCCTACATTCATGGCTACTGTCATTATTCTTGTTGCTGGTGTTTAAATTATTTCCTGTCAACATCCATAGGAGTTAATTTATATATAAACAAAAATGTTGTTGTGGCTGTGGTTTGGGAAACATTTTCAAGCGATACATTAATTGTGGAGACTGAAATCACGAGGCATAAAATTACCATTTTAAAGTAATGACTTTCCAAAATCCATTAGGAACTGGAGGCGAAGCGAAAAAAAAATGCATGCTGCTCACAACAGGAGTCAGTGACCGCACGGTAAGTTGTCGTGGTCAATGGTTGTTGTGGGGTAAAGCGTGGTGGGTATTCTGGTCAGAGGACGACAAAAAAGCACCTTCAAGGTGGAGAGAGGATCTAGTAGTAGCAGTAGCACGCACGCGCGATGCCATTGCAGGGCCGCTCCTCTACCTCGTGTTGCTATTTTGAGATGCGGAGTCCTTTACGAGGCGGTGGGGGGAGATTGCCGCTCAGTGAATGCGAGGGGTCGGAGTGAAGAAGCCATCGTTCGCGAGCTTGCTGGGAAACCCATTCGAGCCAACCGCCGAGTCGGAAAATCGCCGCGATTCCGTAGTGTTTAAGATTGATTCCGTGGTGATTTCGTGATGTTTCTGTGGTGTTTAAGACATTGAGCTGCTGATAATTTGCGGCCTCCGTTTGTTTCATCCGAGGAGCAAATCACCCGGGACGCGCCCCGCCTCGTCACATCGCAGACGTTGAGGGGGTTTTAGCCTGGAGAGTGTTTGAATGCGTAACCACCACGCACATCAAACGGGCCGCTATAGGCTGCTGCACCTCCGATTAGCACGGTTGGCTACGTACGGAGCGAAATAAGTTCAACGTACATACCTACATATCCAACATAGTCAATACCTCACTCACGTAGTCACTCATCCACACTCATAGTCGCTCACCCACACACTCATCCACCCTCCAATGAGCACGGTTGGCTCCGACATTCACACAGTACACACAGCACATACGTTGTTAACGGAGGACAGTGGCCGCACAATCCACGGTTGTACAGCGGTACCCCAATCCATGTCGCTTCGCGAATTCGTCGTCATTTGAATATGAACACCACGACCCGATTTGCGTCACCTCAACCGCACAATCACGTCGCTGACAGCATCAATGTAGGTGATGATTTAAAAGTGCAAAGCTCCACTGGCTTCTAATATCGAAAGAAAGATAATTCCAGATGGCCGCAGAAGCGCATCTGAGAGTGTGCGATGCGGTGGTCGTCTTTGCTCGACGAGATCAACAAGGTTTTGTGGTTCATTTATATAAATATATATGAATAAATGGACCACAAAACAACGTGGTGATTTATTTGGTTTACGTAGTTTTGAGATTCATAGGACCTTTCAGGAACGCATCCCCGACGAAAAATCGGGGTATTATTGTACTGTACTCCATGCTAGTATAGCAAGGCACTTATCCAGCAGTGGGTTGACACGGGATGTGCGTCTACCATGGGTTCAGGGTCATTGAACCCTTTGCATACAACACGCTTTGTAAACATTGATCTTTGCACACTTGTGTGTCGTGAGAGTGACAATCAATATTCATCCGATGGATCAACGCGTCGTTACTCATCTGCACGGTGCAATCTCGTGAGTTCAAATCCTGGTCGCATGTTCACTCTGACCGTCATGATCATGCTAGATGAAGTCCTGCTAGATGAAGTCCTATCATCACCATTGTCAGCTATTGTCCACCATCCACTGTCGTCGTCGGCAGTATCATAAGCTATCATCTATCTACTGCTGAATGAAGGCCACTGCTTAACGGGCAGCACAATGAGCAGTGGAAGTGCAGTGGGATAACCATTAAATTCTTCTACTCCCCACTTATATAAATGCAAAGCCACAAAAACAAAAATAAGAAAAATACCCCCCGTATAGCCTTAAATGACAGTTGTGGCAAGTGCTGTTAGCGAGTACCTATGAAGGCCAGCACGGGATACGAGGGGGTGATGTGGACAGCACTACACCCAACCGCCTTTGTCTCCACATTGCCGATGTTTTTTATACACCGCACTAGGTTCTCATTTGAAACTGAGCGGACCTAGGGAGGCCCAGGACAGGTTCAGATAATCGTCACTAGTGTTGGCCGTGAGCTGGAATCGAACTCTGGTCGCTGGGTTCGTAACGCAACGCGCTAACGCACCCCCAGAGCCACACAACAACAACAACAACAACCGCCATTCGCCACTAAGTGGCGGTGACGTCACCACGACGCTTGTGCCAGGCTATGTGCACCCTGAGGCCACGTGAAGTGTCGAACGCCCGCTGGCAGGAGGTCACGGGGCAGACCCAGGTGCCACGGGTCGACTGACTGAGATGACTGGCTGATGCACCACCTGTGCCCCCTACTGTGCCAACCTGCTGTGCTTTAGCCACCCGGCGCTCCGCTCGCTGTTGTGAGCGTCGCTCCTCCGCCCTCCGTTGTTGTTGGAGGGCGACTGCCTCCAACTGCCCAGTAGCATCCTTCACGAGCCTCCTCCACAGAGGCCGATCTTGACACCGCTGGTACCAGTCATGGGCAAGTCCACTCAGCTCCACGTCCTCCTGTACCACATCACTCCATCTCTTCTCTAGCCCGTGCCGCGCCCGCTTAGCCCCCTCAATCCGGCCAAACAAAAGCTGTTTCGGCATGCAGTGGCTGGGCATGCGGGCTACATGACCCAGCCATCGCAGCCTTGCCTGCCGGAGGAGCTCACCGATGGGACCCTGCCCAGATCTTTCAAGGATTTGTGAGCTCCTCACACAATCCAGTCTGGTTAAACCCAGGATGGATCGTAGGCAGGCCAGCCTAAATGTTTCTAACCGGCGAAGATGTTCCATTAGGGGGGTCCACGTTTCGCAAGCGTAGAGAAGGGAGGGAATGACCGTGGCCGAGAAGACCTGAAGCTTAGTGCGGAGCGACAGACCAGGTAGCTTCCACACAGCGTTACGCAACCGATGAAAAGATATTGCCGCTCGACTGATTCGGAGTGAGACCTCTGCTGTTAAACTGGAGCCAGTCATAAGCACACTGCCCAGGTATGGGAAACTCTCCACTCTCTCCACAACTGCCCCATCACCGATTGGGAGTTGTGGGGGTGGAGTGTCCGATGGTACAAAATACCCAGGCAGGTGCTTAGTTTTGGTGGGGCTGATGGTAAGGCCCCACCTCTTAGTGGCACGCTCCAGTCTCAGCAGCAGCGTCTCCAACTCCTCCTCTGACTGAGCAGCTATTACCAAGTCATCAGCATACATAACGTGGTTGAGCAATAGGGAGCCATCCCTTGACCGCACCCGGGCATCGATTAGCCTCCCATTATATCTGTACCATATGGAGATTCCCCCGGTACAGCTATTGAAGGCTTCACGAACTACGTGGTCAAAATAGATGTTAAATAATGTGGGAGCCAGAGGACATCCCTGTCGCACCCCAAGGTGTACAGGGAATGGCTCTGACTCCCGGCCACGTAGTTTTACCCGGGCCCGCTCACCATCATGAAGGTCCTTAATGATCGTGAGCAGAGGGTCAGGTACTCCAAAAGCACGAAGAACGACCCAGAGCCCAGGCCTACTGATGGTATCATAGGCCTTGACCAGGTCAATAAAGCAGAGATGTAGGTCTTGTTGGAATTCCCTACACCTCTGCTGTAGCAGACGGACAGAAAATATGGCATCTGTGCAGGACCGCCCTTTCCTGAAACCGCATTGGGGCTCCGCAAGCCTCTCCTCAGCGTGCCTGGCAAGGCGATACTGAATAATCCAGAGCCACACACACGCACAGGAACATACACACGCGTGCCCTATATATATAAAGAACAACACAAATAAGCAGATGGCGACACGACGCCTCCTTCCCACATTGGACACGAGCAATTGTCGACACGTCCCATCGACCACACTGCATTTTGGTACTGCCTGAAGCAAGCCTTACTGCTGATGAGACAACGAATGTCGAAACCGCTCCAGAGTTTTCCTACATTTACCAATGTTGCTGAAATAATGCATTCCCAGAAGGCCGTGTGGCCGATGGGACGTGATTTTTTTTTCTAATTTCACATTCCAACCCATAGGCCGCACACCCGTCTATTTATAGAGACGGCTACCCTCTGTAATGGGTACCTTGGGAGGTGTGGGGGCAGTGATTGGAAGGACGATCGCCTCCATCGGCCACACGCGTGGTCACCTCGTGCAATCAGTGCACGCTTCCTCAGCGGGGGCACCCTTATCATAGGGAGCGGTGATGCAGCGGTTAGGGCACTGCGCTAAGAATCCAGCCACCCGAGTTTGAGATTTTAACTCGGGAGGCCGGGTCCGGTGACGTATATCTGAAGAGACTCTGGGGCTCTTATAGGTTAACTCAGCCTTAAATGCGTACTTGGTGCCGTGTTTAAATATCAGAAATTTGGAGACAAAGGCGGCCAGGTGTAGTGCTGGCCATCCACCCCCTCATGCGCCGTGTTGACCTTCATAGGTTCTCGCTAACAGCACTGGCCCAACAGTCAGGTGCTGTGGTGGCGAGATGTTAACTATCTCGCCTGGTATTCAGGGAGTCGTGGGTGGGAACCCAACCCTGGCGCCTGCTGTACATTTGGAGTTAGCCTTTCTCCCTGTGGTCGCGTGGACTTTTCTCTGGGTCCTCCGGTTTTTTCCTCCACGTTTATAATCAACATCACGCGTTTCCAGTATTTTGTTGATATACATGTCCATGTGATAAGCCACTTCGTTAAGCTCTCATTTGTGGCCAGGTCGCTTCTGAAAAAATAGCTACATAGCTCAGTGGGCATTGCCTGGTACAATAAAGAAAATAGTTTATAGTTTTATAGTTAAGTTTTAGTTTGTTAAGGATATTTGTGGGCGTTTCCGTGTCCTGTGGGGTCTCTACACGTTTGAGTTTCCCAGAACCAGAATTGGCAGCAGTGAGACTTGGTGAATGTACTGTACTGACGATTCCCAATGAAGATTAAGCCAGTCTGCTGCTGTTATTTCATTACATGCTCACAACGTATGAACGGGGGCTAAATACGAGATGAGCGCAATGCAGGTCTTCAGGAGCCAATGGTTTTGTATTAACACTTTTGGCTGAGAGGTTTTTTTTTGTACACAGAGCCAGTACACGTGCTTGTGTGTCGGTGTTGAATCTGATCGCTGTGCGGACTGCGCTCATCGCCTGTTTTGTGGTGGAGTAGAATACACCTCACTGCTGATGAGACGCTGGATGTCTCAGCCGAGGGCTTTGCTCGTCGTGCTAAACTCATGCCAGTGCAACAATGCACGTCAGGGAGGCCGTGTGGCCGATGGGCAATGGAAAATAAAATAAAAACTTGATATGTTTTACGTGGATGATAGATATGGGGAGGAGGCATATTGGATATTCTTTATATATGTTTAGTTTTAATTATTCACAATGCAATTATAATGTGAATATTTAGCAATTTGTATTCAACGTTTAGCGTGATTGGATACTATTGTAGTGGGTATAAATGCACTCTTAGCCAAGTATTGGAGGCAACAAGTTTATTACCAACACAAAAGGAGTAACGGCCCCTTTACCCGGTTAGCTAGGTGGTAATCCACCAGACCTAGCTAACCTAGCACACGCTACCCTGTAAGTACCCTACTACTCCTACTCCAGTCCGGGTTCCTATGTAGAGTCTTTTCCGGCTTGGGTGTTGAGTCTCCACTGCAGTCCACACTCCTCCTCTCCCTGCCAGGGACCGACTTTTTCTCTCTCCTCCGGGCCCCACCCTGCCCTCAGCCCCGTGTCCCTATTCGGGCTCCCGAGTCCGGCTCCTTCCCTGGCACGGGGCTCCCTTTTCCCTGGGGCAGGTACTGTACGCACTCCACCCTGACAGGGCGGGTACTGTACGCACCCCACCCTGGCAGTACATCGTGTGGCGTGCCTTGGCCCGGTAAGTTGCACACCCGGCAGCACGCGACGCTACATCACCCCCCCACCCATACCCCCCCAATGAAGCTCTCTGCCGTCACGGCTGTCAACCTCCCCTCAGTGCCAACCAACAACAACACGAGAAAAAAAACCCCAAGGAAAAATCACGTGTGCCTCAACAATAACATCAACCCCAATAAACACCCCAGCCCGCTTATACAACATATACACTATATACATCGATGGGAGGGGACAATGGCAATGCAAAGAGAGAAGGAAGAACAAAATTTACAAAACCCTGCGACGCCCAGAACCCCGACCACCAGAAGCAGTGTGTCGGCATGCGTAGAGTGGTCATAAAATCCGCCATGAGTGAGACTGCGTCCTTGCGGCCGGACCATTGTACGAGGCAGCACCTCCCTCTCCCGAGGCCCCCAGGAGATTCCGCAAGCGTCCAGGTGAACCTGGTTCCAACCCGGGATCAGCTGTTCAGGCAGCCGGGTTGACATCGTCCAGAGGTCGGGGAACCGGGGCTGAAGGCGGCCCGGGGTCCACTAGTCGCGAGGCACCTGAAGGCAGCAACACAGAACTTCGCTGAGGGACACCCTCCACGGGCACGCATCCCGGCTCGTCCGACACGTCACGCACTCGGCCCCCATGTTGTGGAGATGGGATGGGATCACCTGGAGTGACGAATGGCTTAAGGCGCGATGGGTGAACAAACCAATTCCATCACCCCAACCGGATCTGTACGCACTGCGGTCGGACAACACGAACGACTTCCACCGGGCCCCGCCATGATTTAAGCAATTTGTACAATGTCCCCACAGGCATTTGTGGGCAGTGGAGCCAGGCCGTGTCGCCCACCACCCACGCATGCGTAACAGAGTGGAGACCCCGCAGATGCTCGTTGGCCAATTGGCGTGAATTTGAATTAACTCGAGAAGCCTCCCACGCTTCCGACAGCTTCTGCAGATTAAACCGCATGGAGTCCGCAAGGTTAAATTTTGCCACGTTAGGTGTGATACACAATTGGACCTCGATGGGGGGGTCGTGCTCCCTGGAGAACATCAAAAAGAAGGGCGAATAGCCCGCAGATGCGTGAGGGGCCATCCGGTAGGCAGCGAGGACTCCGGGCACTTGCGAGTCCCAGTCAGTCTGGGACTCGCCGACCTAATGGCTTAGCATTGAGGTCAGAGTCTTATGCAGGCGCTCCACCATATCGTCCTTTTGGGGGTGGTATGGTGAGGTGCGAATTTCTTAGTGAAAAGGTGTTCCGGCGCGCCCTTATCCATAACGTAGCCCTGGAGGAAAGCCTCGGTGATAGCCGCTGCCGACTGGTTGGGAAGCGGCCAGGCCATAGGCCAGCGCGTGAAGTATTCGACACCGACCAGCAAGTATTTGTTACCCCGGGGGGTGACGGGAAATGGACTGAGGATGTCCAGGTCGACCAATTCGTTAATGTGGGAGACCCAAAGAGATTGTAGGGGTGAGCAAGATGGTTTGGCCGGATGTTTTCATCGCGCACATTGCACACAACCTTTCAATAAATTGGCCACATCCCCCACCATGGCCGGCCACACAAAATCGTGCCAGAGTGTGGCGAGAGTCTTGTGCATGCCCAAGTGCAGCAACCGTTCGTGCACCACCAATACAATTTTACCCCTTAGAGCAGTGGGCACAACCACATTGTAATGGTGCAACCAACCATCCCAGCACAACAACAGTCCATCCCGCAGAACGACCAATGCAACACCTCCCTGCATCCCCCCCCCCCTCCACCGCCGTGGCCTGTCAACGCAATTTAAAGAGAGGGACATCCTCCACCTGGAGGTGCCCCCATTCCGTGAGATCCAGTCCCAGGAAGGCGTCTCGCGCGACAAAATCGGTGGCCGTCGTGGGAGGAGAAAGGAGGGGCTACCTCAGCTAACGCCATGAGGGGTGGGAGTACACAGTCGGTTGGCGCTCTACAGCGCCCCGAACCCTGGAAGCACGAGCACCTGTCGCTCGGTGGCAGTTGCAACAAAGCATCTGCATTGAAATGCGGGGCCCCCATCCGGTATGACAACGTGAAGAAATAATTGTGCAAGATCTCTAGCGTTGGCCCGCTGGCTGGTCAACATGCAGCACATACTGCAGCGCCGCGTGGTCAGAGCGCACCAAAAAGCGTCTGCCATACAGATAGGGCCGATACTGTTGGACGAAAAAAACTATGGTGAGGAGTTCCTGGCGCGTAACGCAATAGCATTGTTCAGCCAGTGGCAGCACCCTGCTGCCGTATGCTACAATGCACTCCACCCCGTCCACCACCTGGGACAGGGCCCCGCTAATGCTGGTGTAGCTCGCGTCCGTATCCAGGACGAATGGCACGGCGAAGTCGGGGTGGCGGAGGAGAGGGGCGTTAACCAAGACATCACGGAGCGCGATAAACGCAGCCTCCTCCTCTCCCCAGTAAAACTTCCGACCCTTAGCCATCAAGACATGAAGGGGCTTAGCGATGGTGGTGAACCCGGCGACAAAACGGCGATAGTACGACACGAAGCCAATAAAACTGCGGACCTCCCCCACCGACGTGGGGGTAGGCCAGCTCCGGCTACATGCCGTTTTGTTGGGGTCTGTTGCAATGCCGGATTTACTGACAATGTGCCCCAGGTAGCGTACGGATTTCTGGAGCAGGTGGCACTTTTGCAGCTTAAATTTCAGGTTTGCCGCCCACATTTTCAGGAAGACAGCGCGTAGCCGGAAGAGATGTTCCTCGAACGTTCAACTGAAGATGATTACGTCGTCAAGGTATATTAGGCAAGAATCCCACTGAAAACCTGCCAGAACCAGCTCAATCAGCCGTTGGAACGTGGCTGGAGCAGAGTGGAGCCCCATCGGAAACCAATTAAATTGTAAGAGGGCCTGAGGCGTACGGAAAGTAGTTTTGGCCTGAGAGGCATTGTCGAGCAGCAATTTCCAAAACTCGGACAGGAGGTCCAAGGTTGAAAAATAGTGGGCGCCCGCCAAAGCGTCAAGGGAATTGTCCATCCGCAGGAGAGGATAAGCATCCACCACGGATATCTTATTCAGCTTGTGAAAATCGACGCAAAACCGCAAGCTCCCATCATGCTTTTAACAAGTACGATAGGGGCTCCCCACGGGCTAAGCGAGATGATATCGGCGAGCATCTCGTCGACTGCCAGCCGCATGTGCTCCTTCTCTACCGGGCTGAAGTGGTAAAGGTTCTGTCGGATGGGAGCGGCATCGCCCGTGTCGATGTAGTGGCTTAAGAGCATGGGTACGCCCGATATCAAACTTCCCTGTGCTATAAATGTCCGCGAATTCGCAAAAAAGTTCCTTCAGCTGGATCCGCTGGGGCTCAGACAAATCCACGTCCCCTGAACAAAGCGAATTGAGCCACCCCTCGTCCGGACGCACCTGCGGTGGGGTGCCTGGCCCGCTCCCAACACTCCCAACAACACAGGTGGCGGGAAGTGCGGGGGACGCATGCGCAAGTACGGTGCCTTCCTGAACGATCGACGCTTCTGACCCGGTGTTAAGGACCTGAATGAAGGGTTCCTGGGTAGTGGACACTAGAGTTAGAGCCGCGGCCAGCAATGAACCCCGAGCAGCCCTGTTGGAGGGACCCAAGAGGATCCCACCAGCAGTCACTGTTTGGTCAAGTGGCTTACGTAAGCACAGGGGGATTAAAATTTGCGCCCCGGGAGGAATTTGCACCGTTTTGAATGCCAGCGCTTGCATGGTAGCGTTGGCCGCGCACACCCGAGTGAGGGAGGGCAACAATTACAACCGATGGCCCGATGGTAATTCGATACATCTGTAGTGGGCTCAAATAGGCGCACACACTTCTTGGGAGGCAACACTATTTATTAATACCAACACTGGCCGTGTTACATAGAGTGGTAACCACCATCCTACTCTAGCTAACACACACACTTCTGTAGCACTGACTCTCAGATAATCTAGCGTGACCCAGCCAGGTGGGCTACAGGCGGGTCCGCTGACTGGAGGCTTGATTCTTCTTGGCGTTTTCAGGAGGCATCTTCCTTCTTGATACGGGCAGCCTTGAACCTCGTGAGGAGGCTGCTTATATGGGCCTTAGCGTGCCCGGGCCCCACCCCGGTCACGCCTCCCTTCGAGAGCCCTCTCGAAGAATCCCTGCTGTCCACGTGCCCCCCAAGGTGCCCCCCGGCCCCCACACGTGTCCAGCCGGGGTCACAGAGAGTGCCACGGCCTCATATCACCCCCGTGGCCTCCCGAGTCCAGAACTGGCCCTGACGTAATTCCCGTCTCCAGCCAGGATGATGTCATGTGTGTGTGTAGACCCGCATGGTAGTGACGCTCCCCCGCATAGTGACGTCACACGTACGCGTATGTGTGTGTACACAGTAGTGACGCTACTGGTCACTACATTACCCCCCCCTCCACCCACATAAAATTTCAGCCGACCAGGCTGAGACAATCCAAATAAACCACAGTGTGCCTCCAACAACCAACGTCAATAAATAACTGGCGGCCGATAATAAATTCCGCAAAAAGCATGCGTACACACACCGAGAGGAGGGGGATAGAGAGAACGTATGAAACGAGGGGAACCAACAACAAACACATGTATATCAAGAAGAACTGGTCAACCCGCTTACCCCTCATAGCCAACCCGTGTGAAAATTTCACACGCACCGACATATGAATGTGACCGTTTGAACAACGGTGTAGACAATCAACAAGGTGTGAGAGTCATGTACAGCGGCCAGTCTTTGAATGAGTTCGCGTGGCCGAGCCCCCAAGGAGGCAAGCACGCTCTCCCTTGAGGTCCTGGGGGAACTTGAAAAAGGCCCAAAAAGGGCACGGCCCCTCCCCAGGAGCAACAGGAAGAGCAGGCCTGATGGATGGGCGCTCCACTTCCCGCTCAAGTCCACATCCGGTTAGCACAACCAGCGAACCTAAGGGTGGCAGGTGCTGGAAACCTGTGACGAAAAGAAGAATGTTGCGCCATGTTGCTTAGCTACACAATGCACTCTACCGTCTCATCGTTTTCTTCACCTGCCGTGACTTGCGATCCTCCTATCGGCGCCCCGTATCTCACTACCGCTGTTAACTTCGTCCGAGGACAGCACGTATCCTCATATCACGGTGCCAACAGCTGCATGGCTGCAGCCAAGGTTTCTCGTCAGTAGACTGTAGACCTGCATCAAGCACATACGACAAGGCCCACACATTCGACTCGGCGCTATTGATTCCCGTGTTTCTCGTGTGCCAACGTGGTGTTGGTGAATGCAAGCACAACGTGAAACACTGCGGCAGACAAAAGACAGCCTAGGTGGGACAGCAGATTCCAGACAACGAGAGGTACCGAAACCTGGCTCTGTGGCACCTCTCTAGGTTTTAAGATCCTTCAGTGGGGAGAGAGAGCGAGACCCCCAGACCCAGGCCTCTAATCTTGAATCCAGGATCCAGCCGTGCTGGCTCCATGTCTCTGATACGACTATTATGAACCATTTAACGCAGAAACATTCAGGTATCGAGCCCATAATGTCAGTGGTGCTGACTCGGTGTCTCTGACATGATCATTATGAACGCACATATAAGCTCATGACCACTCGGAAATGATGTATGTATACGGCACAGTCTCTTGTAAATCGTTCACGTAACCTCACACACTCGCAGTAAAAATGTATCAAACGCCACACTTCTGATTGTAATTAATTCGGTTATTAATTGACATTGTAAAATTCATCAGGGCACTTCACGAAGCGCCCCTACTTTATGACCGCATAAAATAAAAATAATCACCGTGAAATCTTGGCATGAGATTGACTCCAGGGGCTTTCAGAATAAGTAATGCTGTATTAAATGCTAATGTAATCTTTGAGGCAACAACATTACGTGGCACTGACTCCCAGAGTGCGCTATGTTCGTGCCTGCATAGCCATAAACGTGTGCCTGTGTAATATTTTTATTTGTGGGGAGCGGTGGCATAGTGGTCAGCGCGCTATGTTGCCAGTGCACAGCCACCTTCTAGTTTAATTCCCGGCATTATCAGTGGTAATTGATATTGAGTACAGGAGCTTATGCAGAGCGTAAACATCAGAGCTGGGAAGACGAGATGGCTAGGTGCGGTTCTGACCGCACCACCCACTCGTGTGCCCTACAGGTCTTAATAGGGGCTCGCTAACCATTCTTGCCCTTTGGCAGTATATGCCAAACTTATTTCGCACCATACGTAGCCAACCGTGCTAATCGGAGTTGCGGTTGAAAGAACAACAAAACTAAACGCAAAAGCTGTTCTAAAGAAATTCGTTTCCAATCTAGATTTAAAAGAGCATAGCTCCTGCGGCTTCCTAATATCGGAAGAAAGAGCATTCCAGACGACCGCAGAAGCGCATCTAAAAGCGCATGATGCGATGACTGTCTTTCTTCGATGATTAGCCAAAAGCCGCCGCGAGGATGACTGGAGTTCGCATGATGATTTATGCTCCTTGACGAGGAAACATAAGTAAGGCTATATGTTGGGTCTTTGTTTTTCTTGATTTGAAGCTTTCGTGACTGCAAGAATTCATACTCTTTGGTTCTTTCGGTAAAGTCACGTAGATTGAAAAAATAACTAATAAATCACGTTTCGGTAGCAACACAAGCCACCATCTTCAGGTGAAACAATACAGCAGGCAGACTGCTGAGGAGGAAATGTAGCGAGAGAGCTACTGCAACCAAAGGTTATACACGTTTGTGGTGGGTACAACCCAAGGGTAAGTGGGCGGGACTAGGGATGGAATTTGCAAGTCTAAGTTATATGTGTGTGGTCGCAGGCGTACTTATTTGAGGCAACACATTCATTAACACCAACACATTAACACAAGGGGTTACTGCCCCTTTACCAGATAACCTATGGGGGTGGACCACCATGCAAACTACACTAGTTACTGGGAGTAGCTACAATGGACAGGACCCTGGCTTGGGTACTCGTCCACGTGTTGGTGACTTCTTCTTAGACGTAGATCGTAGATCTTCAGATGACGACAGCAACGCCGAGCCCTGGTCCCTGTGCGGACTCGGTTTATATGCTCCTGGGTCGTGGCTGGCCCCGTCCTTAGCCACGACCACCTTCGAGAAACCTCTTGTCGTTTCTCGACCCTTCCCGTAGGATCTCACACTTACACGTGACCACCCCCTAGCCCCCACCTGGGGCCCCTGTGTAGATCTTACTTGTCACGTGCCTTCCAGGGTCAGCCAGAGTGCCATGGCGTCAGGTAACCTCATCCCATGGCTGACACTCTCACACTCTCTCCTGTAGGAGTCAGCACTGCATGCCATGCGTGGTGCCACTGCGCAATCCCAGCGCTCACCGAGCCACCTCTAGGGTTGGTACTACACCCACCTACGGGGTCTCCGCGATAACAATGCATCGCACGCCGTGCCTCACTAGAGCCGGCATGACACAGTGACATTCACGATGTTGCTACATGCGTGATGTCCGCGATGTGAGTACATCGCACGCCGTGCCCCTCTAGGGCCGGCACCACACAGTGACATCCGCAATATCCGCGATGTCACTACATGTGTATCGATAGATAACAACTTGCTCTGCTGTGTGAAACGCCAGTAAGAATCAGCCAATTAATTATCAGCTTATATGGCAAAGTTACACCACGGTGGCTAACGGGGGCTCTCATTTGATTGTAATGGGAGAGGTGAACACGACCGCTCTCTCAGCAAATGCTTCTCAAAAGTAAAGAATCATTCAAGCGTGCAGCTCGAGGTCCCGAGGAGACAGACGAGTATCTGTGACGTCTGTTTGCCAAATTCCATTTTGTGGAGCCAGGCGAGTGAAATGCCCCATTTAAGGCTACGGTTGCCACTTCCCGGACTGTCCGGGAATTGGCACCCAATCCTCGCGCACTGGAGATTTTCACAATATTGGCAACTGCCTGGTTCTGCTGGTAGCAAGTTTCAGCGCAGTGTCACATTACCCGATTGTTGAAAATGCGTGGACTGCTCTCCAGCATACCTTGTGTACTGAAGCAGTAAATACATTGGCCCGTTTGTTCAACGCGTGTTAACATTTTGTTACTTGACTGTGTTGGGTGGAGGAGGGTGTATGACGCACGTTGACGTTTTGCTCACGCGGTGATATGATCCAAAAATTAATTTTTAATCTGATGTTGATTCCCCGCCGCGGCTACCATCAGTGGAATTAACACATCGTTTGAGACCCAAACATCATCCCACCTCTTCCGACTTTAACATTCCTCCAAGACACCGGTGGTGTAGTCAGCAATTGCAACAGTACATCAACAGGCAGATGGGCGCATCCCCTTCGTAAATGGGGAAATTAACGACACAAGCCACAGAAGTGCGATTGTTGTCGTGCAACCAGAGCTATGGACCATAGAGTCAACCACTGTGGTCTGCGCTCGTTCAATGCGTTCAATGGAGGAGGAACATCGATACTACACGAATTATCTCTCTCTGCTGAAGCCTTCTCATCATGTCGAGTAGTTTTCCACGTGGGCATTCAGCTCCTGAACGTGTTTCTACACGCAAGAAAAAAACAGTGGCGAGTGATATTCGACAGGTCTTGTGTGCAACTTTCACCAACCCTCACTGACCAACCTGGTAATGTTGTGGTTATCCATGCTCCTTCGCTGCAAGCGTGAGAAAGCCTTCATCCAGTAGTGGATTGAAAACAGTTATTTCTCTCTCAACTCTTCTCCCAATTGCAATTCCACCCTCCTGTGGCAGGGGAGCCAGCCTGTCCATAGGGTATACATTCGCAACTACTCCACAAAGTCGTGCCCATGTTTTGAACGCCAGAGAAGGATAGTACAATTAATGGACCGAGTCGACCTCCAACCAAGATTGGAACTCGCAACCATCTCTCTGAAGGGGCTGTTACAATCTCAGAGCCAGGGATAAAGCAAGAATCAGAATCTTTATTTATACTGAAGGAGGAATCTGATAAGCTACAAAATTATTTTTCACAGATCTACAGTTAGGGGCACGAGGTCAGAACCTTACAACAATAAACAATACAGAAACGCGATAGGAGTGTAAAGTATAGGAACGATAAGCAAATAACTGAATAAATATATACAAATAAATCACCATTGTATCCTACAAAACACAAAGTCAAATAATTGTATTCCGCTGCCTCCCGCAAACCGCCGCTGGCATCGAACGCCTCTCTGTGCAAGTGTAATGATTCATGCGCCGCGAAGTCGTTTGGAAATTAATTAGGTTTGCTTTAAGAATGAGCGGAGAGAGAGGGCGGCGGTGGCTGAGCGAGGCTGTTGGATGCAGGCAGCAGCAGCAGCCAATTTAGTTAATGGCGAGCGGCGGCTCTCCTGGGACGACGCCGAGGCGAGCGGGAGTGGGGGTTGGGCGCGCCGTCTCGCTGTGAGTGGGTGGAATGGTAGAGTAATCCATCTCGTGTCAATAACCGACCTCCCGAGCTAGGGATCATGATCTTATTTGGATAAAAGCTACGCTAGTTAGCCAATTTTAGCATCGCTCACACTAAACTGGATTTGCCGTTATGTCCTTTGTATTAATACACTTTGATGGCAATGACGTACTGGGTTACGAGGAGCGGTGGCGCAGTGGTTTGCGCACTGCGCTATGAACCCGGCTATCCGAGTTCGATTCCTGCTCACGGCTAACATGGTAACGAATATCTGAGCCTGCCCAAGGTTAACTATGGCGGCCGGCGTGGTGCAGGCCACCCACCCCCTCGTGTGGCGTACCGGCCTCAATAGGTCCCTGCTGACAGTACTTTCCCCTAACAGTCGGTTTGTTTTCCTTTTATGTATACCGCCAATAGTGTGCCTGGTAAATGTTACTGCACTACATTCCTGGAAATCTGGGTTCGATTCCAGGAAGCATTTAGATCAGTGGTTCTTAACCTTTACTGCAGACTAGCACCCCTTTGGTTCTCAATCGTAAAACAAAAATGTAATAATGTTAATAAATACATTGGGGATTGATGAAACAAAGTAGTTGTACGTACGCACCCGTGCTTAATTTGTGTTCCGATTATTTACCTTCTTAAAAAATCTGTCCATGTCTCGCACCCGCCGAAAAGGCATCTCGCTCCACCAGTTGGTGTGTGCACCTCAGGTTAAGAACTACTGAACTAGATATGAGGCATATTCTTGGTTCTTTCGGTAAAGTCACGTGGAAGGGAAACAATAAAATAATACAAACATAAAACAATTAAATTCTCACGACGTTTCGACTGCAACACAAGCAATTATCATCAGGTGTGAAAACCACAGCAAGACATTTTGAAAAAAGTGGCGTTTTTTTTAAACGTCAGCACCACGGAGAGCGATTTGACAGTTTGTTCTGATGGACGAGTCCATCTATATTCGGAAAAGAGGAGGGGGGAGACGAAAATAATGGATGTGGTCTGAAAGCCACCATAAGCGTGAAGAATCAATTAAGACCCGAATTTGTTTATCAAATCCTTCCAATGATTGCTAAGCCAGAATCCATCTTCACGGTTGAAATTGTCTGTGTTTGTATATGTGGATAGCCTCATGAACGAATCTCTCATGGTAGCCAGAAGGCTTGCAAAGAACCTCTGTCTTGGAGAAGTCAATGTCATGTGAGCCTACTGAATTATAACAGTGATCTCCCACGCCCGAGGTGTTGGTCCTACCATGTTTTAGGTCTGCTTTGTGTTCACAAATGTGGTCTGAAAAATGTCGTTTGGTTTCTCCAATGTAACTACTACCACAGAGGCAACTTAGTTTGTAGATGCCAGGGTACTGTATGTGCGGAATCCCATCTTTTACAGACGGAACCAGATCACGGATTTTATGTAATGTGTTGAATCGGACCTGGATCTTGTGTTTATTCAAGATTTTGGAGACCTTTTTTGTGATCCCCGCAATGTAGGGTAAAGTGATGGTTTTTAAAGGCTCCTCAAGAGGGTCCTTCTTCATGGTTGGAGTGATAGCTTTGCGGATTGTGTAGTCAGAGTAATCATTAGCCTTAAGAGCTTGGTGTACGTGCTTTAGTTCACTGGCTATGTGTTCCTCGTCGGATATGCATTGGGCTCTATGGTGCAGAGTCTTGATGAGGGAATTCTTCTGGGATGGATGGTGGTGGGGATCCGGTTTCAGGTAAGCATCCGTATGGGTAGCTTTCCTGTAGACAGAGTGGCTAAAAACACGGTAGGACCAACACCTCGGCCGTGGCAGATCACTGTTATAATTCAGTAGGCTCACATGACATTGACTTCTCCAAGACAGAGGTTCCTTGCAAGCCATCTGGCTACCATGAGAGATTAGTTCATGAGGCTATCCACATATACAAACACAGAGACAATTTCAACCGAGAAGATGGATTCTGGCTTAACAATCATTGGAAGAATTTGATCAACCATTTCGGGTCTTAATTGATTGTTCACGCTTACGGTGGCTTTCAGACCGCATCCATTATTTTCGTCTCCCCCCTCCTCTTTTCCGAACATAGATGGACTCGTCCATCTGAACAAACTGTCAAATCGCTTTCCGTGGTGCTAACGTTAAAAATAACCGCCACTTTTTTCAAATTTTCTTGTTGTGGTTTTCACACCTGATGATGATTGCTTGTGTTGCATTCGAAACGTCGTGATAATTTTATTGTTATATATTTTTATTATTTTATTGTTTCCCTTCTACGTGACTTTAACGAAAGAACCATGAATATGAATCCCTGCAGTCACGAAAGCTTTAAATAAAAATTTAGATATGAGGCGTTCGCTAACAGCGCGTTCCATTATGGCGGTGGTAGCTATGGATGTGGCCTGAAAACTGAACACCTCGAGGGTTGGTGGATTACACGAATGTGGTAAATCGACCTCCTTCCCCGTGGCTGTCGAGGAGGAGCCATGCGCTGCCTTTCCAGGAGAAGGCGGCGCGAAAAATGTGGGACTCTATGCCTTCCATCGGTATGCGATAGAGTGTTGGTCCCCTCGTATTCGTGGTGTTTCTCTCGGTGCTCCTTATTTCCTCCCGCATGCAAACACTCATTCATTGGTTAATAGCTCCTAGATATATATAGAGGACCGCAGAGCTTGGGGGAGAGCTTGGGGGTGAACTTGGTGCGGTTTCACCACCTAAACTAACACCGTTTTTTTCCACATATAGCCCGCATATGCATATAACCCGCACCTCCATATACCCCGCATGCATTGATATATTTAACGTCATTACCGCAGCTTAATTCCATCATAGTAATACGAAGTTTACATTTGTCATACATTCCACTATCAATTGTTAACATTAAAATCATAACGTGCACAAAGAAAATAATCTGGAAACGAGCGAACTTAAAACATTAAATAAGTAACAAAAGTAAATATCCAATAAATAAGTAACACATAACTGGTAGATAAGTAAGTAAGCGTACTGTTAGGCTTACCAGCATTCGACCTCATCATATGACCGGTAGTTACCCCTGTACAGTTTCAGCACTACGGTAACGCCATTGCCTCCCCCCCAACCCCCAACCTCTCTCTCTCCCTAGCTCTCCCGTCGCCGGTAAACAAAGTGCGCCCACTTCAAACATTGTCGTTTCATTGTACAAACAATTCGAATCATTTAAAACGTGATAACATGTGCAATTTTAGTGCGAGTGGTTTATTCTGCAGTGCTTTAGTCGAAGGTAAGTGTTGCATAGTGGATAGTCTTACCATGAAAAAAATAAACGAGTTATGACATGTCATACGTGTAAAATATTTTTGGGATAGCCCGCACCTCCATATACCCCGCAGGGTCTTGTTTTGTTTGAAAAAAGTAGTATACCCCGCGGGTTATATGCGGGAAAATACGATACAGTGGTACCTCGGTATACGTCGTTAATTCGTTCCAGAATGTAGGACTTATACCAAAAATGACATTTACCAAACGAATTTTTCCCATAAGAAATGAAGGGAAAGGAAATAATCTGTTCCATAGTATAAGAAATGATATTTTATATGGCATGTCATACATTAATGGGGTTGTATATAATAATGTTAGCACTACTTATTAATAAAATGCACACATAAATTAAAATGACAAAAAACACGTGAAAATTCACAGAGAGTTGTAGCATGGGTTGTGCACTGAACGAGATCTACTGTACAGGCAGACTGAGGAGTGGCGCTTTGTTTCAGTCGTGAACGGGGTATACGCGGGTACGCGGTGACTCATCCCGACCCATACAAGTTCCAGCAAGTGCGTCGTATACGACGTATACCAAATTCGACGTATTCCAAAGCGATCGTATACCGAGGTATGACTATTTGTATTTTACCAGGTAAGGCCCACTGAGCTTTTTAGCTCTTTTTCAGAAGTGACCTGGCCACAATGATAGCTCAATAAAGTGACTTATCATGAGGAAATTTAAAGCAGCCAAATACTCTGAAGGCATGTTTTGAAATGTGGGGGGAAGAACTGGAGAACCCGGAGAAAAATACATGCGATCACGTTGAGAACGTACAAACTGCAAATAAACAAGCATCAGGGTTGGGATCTGGATCGAACCGACAACCTCCACTCGTCTCTGGTTTCTGCTCATTGCATTTCCGATTAGCGTGGTTGGCTACGTACGGTGCAAAAGAAGTTCAACATACATGTGTAGTGACTTGTAGCGTCACTACCATTGGGGCCTACACACACACGCGTGACGTCACTACGTGAGGGGAGTGTCACTACCACGCGTGTCCACACACACACACATGACTTCATCACGTCTGCATCCGGGAATGATGTCATGGCCAGTTCGGGGGGGGGGGGGGGGTCTGGAGGCCGTGAGTCAGTACCGCGGGGGTTGTGGAGGCCGTGGCACTCTGGATGATCCCGGCTGGACACGTGACCAGATCAAGGTGGGGGCCGGGGGCACCTTGGGGGCCACGTGGACAGAAGAAGAGCCTTCTGGAGAGTTATCGAAGGTGGGCGTGGCCGGGGTGTGGCCCGGACATGCCGAGGCGCATATAAGCGGCCTCCGCACCGATTTCGAGGCTGCTCGGGTCCGGGATGAAGATGCCTCATGAAGACACCTCGTGAAGAAGAAGAGTCAAGCCTCAAGTCAGCGTGGTCAACCAGTAGCCTCCTGGCTTGGCCACACTAGTCGTATCAGAGAGTCAGTGTTAGTGCATGTTAGCGAGTGATGGTGTGTGTTAGCGAGGATAGGTGCATTACATGTTGACCTTATTAATTTTATAATGAGTAAATAAATTGGGAATCTTTTTACGCATGCTCTGTGTATATGTGATTGTGTAAATATGTTTGTAAACGTGTGATTAGGCGTGAATGTGTGAATGCTCATGTTGGACCAGATCAACCCAATGATAATTGAAGGAGGCTGCTAACTAGGCTTCTGTGGAGCACCATTGGATTGTAATCACGAACACGCTGCTCCAGCATCGACACATCCACACGACATAATGAATGCATGCCGGATCTAAGCGAGAACATTTCCTAGACTATATTGTGATAGAACAGCGAATGCGGGCCCATGTCCTTGACAGCGGAACCTACCGTGGAGCTGATCAGCCTACTGACCATCGGCTTGTCATTTGTAAGATGTTCCTACCATTATTGCACTAAATTGGTGGGTGTCCACCTGGAGTACCCCATTCAAACCCACGATAGCTTGGTCTGGGCAAGCTGATGAATGTTGCAAGTTAGAATTTCATCATCCGTTGCAGCTGGGGTTGGCATCACCCCTCCCCCTCCTCCTGATACAGAGCAGATATGGGTGAGGTTTAGGAGTGTGGCTAATGCAGCTGCTGTGCCTGCAACTAGGTACGACGTTCAGACCTCCCCAGACAGTCTGGTTGAAAAAGCACTCAACCATCTACAACATCCCACGTGAGAGAATGAGGAAGCTTCCTACAGCCCTCGCGCAGAGATGGGGAGTGCCGTGCGCCACGGCACCTCCTCTTTGCTGAGGAGACAGAAATTGCCGCAGCAGCTCGAGATCTCAAACCACTCTTTAATATGATCAAAAGAGTAGCTTGCATGCGCACACCTAACCCTGTCTTAAAGGGAAAGAGTTATTATATAATGTCCGACCCTCAGGAGCAAGTTTGCAGGTTTTGCTGAGCATTTCTGTGAAGTGTCGGTGGAGGGGAAATCCCTCAGCCGAGACATTATCATGGTGCAAGGTAGGGTGGGCCCTGCTGGGGCTGTCGTACCTCAAATATTGAAGGAAATAGCCACCCTCTGGGAGTGGCTGTTTGACGTTGATACGGAGCCTGAGATCAGATAAAGCACTGGGCAGAGACGACCTCCCAAAATAACTGTTGAGGCAATTTTGTGCGGGTTGCCCTATATTATAAAATTGCAACGGTTTATACCACGGGACGGGTCCTTCAGGTTTGGAAGGATGTTCTGGCAGTTATCTTAATTTATTTATTTAGGGGGACAGCACTGATTGTAACAACTACTGGGGCATCGCTTTCCTCAGTGTGCCGGGAAAGGTCCTGACAAGGATTATTCAACATCGCCTTGCCAGTCACGCTTAGGAAACACTTGTAGAGCCTGCTACAGCAGAGGTTTATGGAATTTAAACAGAAACTACATATCTGCTTTATAGGCCAGGGATCTGGGTTATTTTTCGTGCTATCGGAGTCCCTGACCCTCCACTCACAGTCATTAAGTACCTTCATGATGGTGGTCAGGCCTGGGTAAAGCTGAATGAACAGGAGTCAGAACCATTCCCTGTTCACCTTTGTGTATCCTCTGGCTCCGACAATCTTTCACATATTTTTTCACCGCATATTTGAGAAACTTTACATGGTTGCCACAGATACAATGGCGAACTGAGTGATCCCCGAGTGCGGTCGAGGGATGGTTCCTTATTGGTCATAGATGTTATGTGATTATCTGGCGATTGCTGCTCACTCTGACAAGGAGTTGGAGGCGCTGCTGCTAAACCTGAAACATGCCACTAAGAGGTGGGGCCTTACCATCAGCCCCACCAAAACTAAACCTGCCTGGGTATTTTATGTCATCAAACACTCCTCGTGAGTGATGAGGCAGTTGAGAGAGTGGAGGAGTTACCATACCTGGACAATGTGCTTATGACCAGCTCCGGTTTGGCAGTGGCGTTCTCTGAATTATTTGAGTACCATTTATCTTTTCTTATGCTGTATTACGCTGTGTGGAAGCTACCTGGCTTGTCGCTCCACATAAAGCTACGTTTATTCTCAGCCACAGTTATGTCCTCCGTTCTCTAGGCTTTTTGAACATGAATCCCTCTGAGTCTAAAGGAACATCTCTGTCAGGTCGAAACATTCAGGTTGACCTGCCTACAATTCATCCTGGGTTTAACCAGGCTGGATTGTGTGATGAGTTCACAGATCCTTGAAAGATCTGGACTAAGTCCGATCAGTGAGCTCCTCCTCTGGCAGGCGAGGCTGCATTGGCTGGGTCATGTAGTCCTATGTTCAGCCATTGCACTCCCAAGCAACTTCTTTTTGGACAGATGGAGAGGGCTTAATTCGTGGTGGCAGGTGCTAGAGAAGAGATCCGGCTGATGTGGTACTTGAGAATGTGGAGCTGAGTGGGCTTGCCGAATAAAGGTACCAGCAGTGTCAAGATCGGCTTCTGTGAAGGAGGCCGATCTTAACACTGAAGGACGCTTACTGGGTAGTTGGAGGTAGTCGCCCTCCAACAACAGCGGAGGGAAGAGGAGCCATGGCTCAGAATGATGAAAAGAGTGCTGGGCAGCTAAAAACAGCAACTTGGCACAGTAGGGTGGACAGTCATCTCAGTCAGTCATGTGACCTGAAAGCGATCTTTCAACACTTTACGTGATCTCAACGTGCACCTAGCCCGGCACAAGCGCTGTGGTGACATTATTTCCACTTATTGGCGAATGGCAGCTGTTGTTGCATCATCACCAGCCATGAGCTGCCGAAAGAAGGCTTTCCAAAAGCTGTCGACATCTCTCGTGGTCTTTGGAAGCAACGATCCATTCAGCTGCTACACACGAGAAGATGTCACGCCTCCATTTCTGTAAGGGAAGTAACTCCGATGGCAAATTCCCTCCTCTGGTTGGGGGAGGAGGGGGGATATTTTCTGGAACTCAGCGCCGGACAGCTCCCTGGATAAGAGCGTGAATATGTTCGCTCGGTCTGCGTTTTCCATCAAGCTGTAACAGGGCAGAGGAGCGAAGCTCATAACGAGCGGAGCGCCGGGCAGTTAAAACAGAGCTATTAGGCACAGTTGAGCATACAGCTAGCTGGTGTACACCTGCCAGTGGTCTCAGTCAATCAACCCATGGCACCACCTGGGTCTGTCCCATGACCTGCCAGCGAGCCTTTGACTCTTCACGTGGCCTCAAAGTGCACCTGGCCTGGCACAGGCGCCGTGGTAACATCATCGTCACTTAGTAGCGGGTGGCGGCTTTTGGTGTTAAAGTGAATTGTTGGGAGCAGGTCATGCAGGGGACAATATAGGCCATGCCCAGGAATATAATTGAAGGCGCCGAAAAGAGAGGCACAGAAAAAGGGGAATAGGGGATTGGGTAAAAAAATAAAAGAGATACATATCAGCGGGAAAGAGAAGGAGAGAGGGTATATGGGACAGCGACTTGAGGGTCCGGGAAGAACGTGCCCAAGTCAACTATAATGCGGTGCCTGCTCTGCCTCTCAAGGGTTCGTGTGGAACCGAAAAACGAAGTTCGCTTGCACAGGACGAATCGCGTGGATTCTCTTTGCGTGGGTAAATACGCACTCGCGTGCAAACACAGGGCACAATGACGTAGGAACTTCGGTCGGGTGCGCACACAATGGCCGCCTCAATAGAGTTATTCGCGCGCAAATCTCCGTGGTACGACGAGCGGACTCACACCACCATGCGCTCTTCCCACACTTGCAGAAACCACACGACAAGGTTATTGATCATGAACAGTTTATTCTCGGCGAGTCCGAGGCTAAACATTACGTAGAATAACTAACCTATTCCTGACGATCTAAGACCCAATCTGTCCCGCCTATTTCGAATTGCTCTCTTTAGGAATTCTCACACTGGTCTCAATATCTCACTCTTGGGGACTCACGGATCGACTCGTACGGAGCTGCTGGGGTGGATCCTCGCTGTACTTCGACTCGTCACACGGACGTTCGAGTGGCTGGGAAGTCGACGGCCCCGATCGCTGGCTTGAGGAGAACACGAACTGACCATCGTGCTTTCCTCTCCCATTATATTCTATCTACATCAAAGGAACCCCCCTCGGCTGATTCGGCGGCCCTCACGGCCAATCGGATTGATGCTCCGCATTGGTGCTCTCAGCACCGTCCACATCCCTCTTTACCAAACAAAGGGGCCGCCGCTGGGCTGTTGTATTGTCCGGGGCGTACGAGCACACTTGCCCTGCCAATCAAACTCTTACCTGGCTGATCTTGCTTCCTAGGTGCCCGCGCCCAGCGTGCGTGGCCCCGTCCCCCCTCTACCTACTGCACTGTGTGTGTCCTAACCGCGGTGGCATAGTAGCCTCGTCGTGACCATGCAATTGCACGTCAATTCACGGTGCCGCAGTGTAATTCAACCTGGGGGAAGTCGGCCAATTCCCTGGCCCCAGGAAACCGTGGAGGATGTTCCCACGAGGAGGGCTCCTGGGTGAAAACCTGGAGGCCAGGTGACGTCCCCACGAAGTCCTACGTCGGTGTGTATGTGTGTGTGTTCTCATGTGGGGGGTGGTGAAGGAGAAGCAGCGTCGTCCAGGCTGCCTTGCTGTGGTGGCATCGCAGGCGCGGCGCCGACAGATCGGCATCGCTGCTGTGGCATCACAGAACCATTGCTCTATGGGAAATCCTAAGTGGTTAGTTCCACAACTGGAGGGAACCCGTACAAGCAAAAACATAAGACACAAACGCATCGACGTATGTACTTATATTTACTGGAACCAAAGACAACACTCTCCAAGCTAATGAAGCACAGTTCATAATTTTGACACACATCGCCTACGCAAAACCGTGTATATAATGTGAATACAGTTGTTAAACACAGGACCAAAACGTCACGTGGCCAGCAACAGCAATATCAACGTAATAAATGATAGTGTGGCACGATTCTTGAATTGAGCAAGGTTAGCTATGAGTGATTATATGAGGCTCGTTATTAGAAAAGTTCGGGAAATATTCCACAGTGGAGCAGTGTGTGGGGAGAAGCAGAATGAGAAGTGAGGTGACCTGCAATTTGATGAGTGGGTGATTAGTTTGGTGATTGCGTGAGTATGTTGCTGTGACCTACGGTGTGGTGAGTGATCGAGTGAGTGAGTGGGTGATTGTGTTGTTGTGACCATCAGTGTGGTGAGTGATTTGGTGAGTGTGTTGTTGTGACCTGCATTGTGGAGAGTGGGTGGATGAGTGTGTTGGTGTGATCTGCAGTGTAGTGAGTGATTGGGTGAGTGTGTTGTTGTGACCTGCAGTGTGATGAGTGTGTTGTTGTGACCCGCAGTGTGGAGGTGGATGAATACAGTGCAGATGAGACGATTAGTCTGGTAGGCCGAGTCCTCAACATGGAGGAGTCAATGAATGACGTTTCCGGAGACGGTAACCACAGTAATAGTGATAGCGGAGGAGGTGATTTACCACCTCTGAGTCAGCGAGTGACTGGAGCGAATCAATAAGTGCTGGGTCATACATAATCCTGACTCCTGCTGTACTCTTTAACTTCTGCCACCTGCAGCGAGGTATACATTCGGTGATAGACCCCCAGATATGACAACGGTAACATGATTCCAACTTCGGCCGAATGTGTGCTGTTTATAGTTCATGGTGAAGGTATTAGATAGCCGCCATGAACTCCCGCATATCTCGGCCAATCAGTTAGAAAGCCAGAAATCCGAGCTCGCAGATTACAGTGGCTACCAATTGATGGTAGCTTGGCAAAATTAGTGCGGATTGGCAGGCACGATCTGTAGGAATGTCGAGTGATAAATGATGATTGTAGACTTCTCCAAACTGTTCAAGACTTGTGCCTCAAAACTCGAGTCACGCACACGTCTATGGATCGCGCCTCAGGGAAACCACGGCACCCATTATCACGAGGACAATAGACTCGAGAGTGATGCAGGAGGGGCAGATTGAAGACGAGATTCCGTCGCGCTTACAAAGTAACACAGCCAAGGGCGATAGGGCTCCTCGATGATTGGTGCTTTTGCACATAGCGGGGTTGTTCAACGAGAACCGATGTAAACCGGCAACCGTTCCCAGTGGGATGTTTGTAATGGATGCACAGAGTGCCTTTAGTTTCTCAGTACAGGCACAGCCTTGCCATTGCTGACGGAAGGGCCTCTACTACGAGCGGGAACTCGACAGTGGTGTTTTGGTCTACTCTTCCATGCTGATCAGCCGTCTTGGAAGAGCAAGGCATGCTCATACTTTACCCCGCCACGCGTGACATAACTCTTTATGCTGTTGATTGCTTCAGCTGCCACGCCTGGATATGGAATCGAACCGGCGAGAATTCAGTTGCAAATCAAGTGTGCTGCCCTAATATTACACCACTGTGGCAGCTGGCTATCCATTCTTCTGTTGTGCTTGGATACGCGTTACACGTGGGTGTGTCAGCCGCCTCAAAGTGCACCGAGCATGCCACAAGCCCCGTGGTGACGTCACCGCCACTTCGTGTGAACGGTGGCTGTTGCTATCAGCAACTGTGGTGACCTCATTGCTGTCGGCAACAACCGTGGTGAAGTCATAGCTGTAAGCAACAACCGTGGTGACGTCATTGTTGCCGGCAACAACCTTGCTAACGTCATTTGCTGTCGGCAACAGCTGTGGCGACGTCACAGCAGGAGGTGTCTGCTTATTTGAGCAATGAAGCCTGTGCTTGTCTCTATTTCTGGCCCTGAGTCAGTGGAGGGTGTCGACGTCATGGCAAGGGGCTCGACTTTGAGCAAGAGGACCGGTATGTTAGTAAGGAGACAGATACCTGTGCATTGAACTCAGCCCATCATAACTCTTTGGGAGTTTATAAATAGGGTACTATATTTCGATTTAAAGCTTTCGTGACTGCAAGGATTTATCTTCTTGGTTCTTTCGGTAAAGTTACGCAGAATGAGAATAAAACAATAAAACAAAATAAGACAATAAAATTCCCACGACGTTTCGGCCACAACACAAGTAGCCTTCTTCAGGTGAAGGAACAGAACTGTCGGGACGACAGCGCTTCAATGAACGCTGCTAAGATTCTCAGAGTCTTTTAAGCTAGGTGGGAGAAGTAAAGCGCCTTGACAAAGGAGTTTACATATCAAACAGGAGAATTTAGCATTGAAATAGCTGTGTTAAAGTGTTGTATCAGCAGGGTGCTAAAGTCAGAAATTAGCATGTAACTGGGAGATTAGCATGCTGTTAATGTGAGGGATTAGCATGTGACTGGTCACGGAAATAGCTATGTTAAAGTAAAAGTTTACACATCAACAGAGGCATTTAGTATATGGACGCTAAAGGACTGCAACTACTCAACTATCATACAATAAACCGATGTGAAAAAACTAAGTATAAACTACATCAATATAATAAATGTACTCTATATTCTTCAATAAGTTCCGTGACCAGTCACATGCTAATCCCTCACATTAACATCATGCTAATCTCCCAGTTACATGCTAATTTCTGACCTTAACACCCTGCTGATCCAACACTTTAACACAGCTATTTCAATGCTAAATTCTCCTGTTTGATATGTAAACTCCTTTGTCAAGGCGCTTTACCTCTCCCACCTAGCCTAAAAGACGCTGCGAATCCTAGCAGCGTTCATTGAAGCACTCAGCTGTTTGGAGAGTATATAGAGTTTACTGATAACATTGATGTAGTTTATATTTTAGTGTTTTATTAGTTTACTATATGGTATTCATTATATAGTATAGTGTATACCCAGTTACTTTATGTTTATAGCTCAACTCATTGAAGAATATATTGAGTACATTTATTATATTGATGTAGTTTATACTTAGTTTTTTCACATCGATTTGTTGTATGATAGTTGGGTGGTTGCAGTATTTTAGCGTCCATATACTAAATGCCTCTGTTGATATGTAAACTTTGACTTTAACATAGCTATTTACGTGACCAGTCACATGCTAATCCCTCACATTAACATCATGCTAATCTCCCAGTTACATGCTAATTTCTGACTTTAGCACCCTGCTGATCCAACACTTTAACACAGCTATTTCAATGCTAAATTCTCCTGTTTGATATGTAAACTCCTTTGTCAAGGCGCTTTACTTCTCCCACCTAGCTTAAAAGACTCTGAGAATCTTAGCAGCGTTCATTGAAGCGCTGTCGTCCCGACAGTTCTGTTCCTTCACCTGAAGAAGGCTACTTGTGTTGTGGCCGAAACGTCGTGAGAATTGTATTGTCTTATTTTGTTTTGTTTTATTCTCATTCTGCGTGACTTTACCGAAAGAACCAAGAAGAGGGTACTATATTGTAAGTCAACACGCTAATGTTGCTTGTTGCATAGGTAGACTGCTCCTGTCATGGGGAATTTTTTTTTTACAATTGTCGATATAGAATTAACAAAAAAATATATATTTGGAAAAATGTACCAAGGTAAGCATCGCGGATTCTAGGGATTCTACTCGATCGGCGTTAAATATTGTTTGAAAGTTATTTTGCATGTTTGAGAATTCTCAAATTTAGAGAACCTACTTTGAGTACTGCCTAGTCATCTGCCATTTTCTGATAATTATCATCATCCCAACCACCACCATCACAATCATTACTATCATCCCCGTTATTGTCACCACGGCCACCATCATAATCACAATCACCATCACGATTACCAGCACAATCATCACTATCGCTATCATCACCATTGTTTACACCACCGTTTTGATGCGAATTTATCACGGCCACCATTTTGATCACCATCTTCATTGTCAATTTCGTCAACACCACGACCACAAATATTTCCACCACCATCAATGCTGTCACCGTTATCACCATCATACCAGCATGATCCACCAACCCCACTGTTTTACGGCCGTTCACAACCACCACCGTTCACCACTCGACGTCATCCCCCGAAAGCGATCTCCCCACGCGAGGCGGCGGCTCAATCAGCGCGTGCCCGGGGGCACTGGGCCCAGGCTGCCACGAGGTGCAGCCGCTCGCAATTAAGAAGCAGTAACTCGAGTGTGACGGCATTCAAACACTCACCCTGCCCCTTCCCATCGCTACTACAGCATGGTCTCATTATTTATTTTGTGGCTTACATTCTCCACAACGACGCTTATTAAAATGTGTTGTGCATTATCGCGTTTTGAACCAGAACAAGGACCCACATCTAACAAAGATGGCCCCCGCCTAGAATAACCTGACAGTTCATCAAGCAGTCCCATCACAGACGGTCACCGCATCGCGCGCTTTCAGATGAGCTTCTGCGGCTGTCTGGGACGCTCTTCCGATATAAGAAGCCACTGTAGCGGTGTACTTTTAAATCAACTAGATTGAAAGCGCATTTCTCTAGAACTGATTTTTGTGTTTAGTTTGTTGTCCTTCCCCGCACCTCCAATTAGCACGGTTGTCTACGTACAGTGCGAAAGCAGTTCACGTACATACATTTGTGCAAGCAATCCTGACCCTGCTGATAAGACACCGAATGTCGTAACCGGTGGAGATTTTGCTTGTGTTGAACCAATGCCTTGAACCATGAAGATTTCATGTTGTAAGACATAACGAAGTGGGCAATGCGCGCCCTCCCCGTGTCTATAATTAACCTGCTGGGGAGCACATCACTTCAGCAGCATCGGCTCAACACAAGCAAACTCGGGACCGGTTTTGACAGTGTTTCATCGGCAATTTTATTTTTTTTCATGTGCAGGGACAGCTTCTCGAAGGAGGTGAATTATTTGCATATGCATTGTGTTACTTTTAATCTCCACAGCGACGCTCATGATTATTTCTAGACACGCTACACTCCCACACCCTCCAAGGTATTTACCCCATCAGCACTAAGGCAGGATAATAGTTTATCCTTGATTTTCTAACGCCCCGGTCCTCGGAGTCCATAAAAATACAGTCACTGTGTAAATAAAATATAAGCGGTCATGATGGAAGCTATGAGACATATAGCACAAAGTCATTAATGTAAGCTGAGGATGTCCAATAATTATTCGCTTAATGAACGTGTAAACCATTTCATAACACGTAGGCTTTCGCTCCCAAAATCCATAGGTGTTTTGGTTATATTGGGTAAATATAAATGTGTCGTTAAACCTCCCACCACTCGACACAACCAATGAATAAGATTTGTCAGGTAAACAAAACATGCTACTTCGTTACTACTGCAGCACACCAGTGTTGGAGAGTAAACCCACAACACTTACAATTACAGTACCAGTCAAGTTTCGTTGGTAGTAACACAACCAATAATAGTAATTCATATTAATACGTTAACCCCCCCCCCCCCCGGTCTTCGCACCTGATTGGATCCAAGTGATGACATCACATTTATCTCACTATTTAAGACCGAAACAGGAGTATTTATCCACAACTGGCTGTCGCCTGATGAGGTTGGTTGTAATTACCGGCGAAATGCTGTACACAAATTGTAAATGTTGTGGGTTTATTCTCCAACACACCGGTGTACTGAACTAGGAACTAATTATCGTATTTTGTTTACGTGATCAACCTTACTAATTGGCTATGTCGGGTGGTGGCGGGTTTAACGACACGTGATCTAATCCAAAAACCTCTATTATGCACTTGAAAACATGAAAACAATTACTTGACAAAATTATGCTTGTATCACCCGGTGGACCTTTGGCTGTCACCTATTCCATCACAGACCATACCTATACATATTCTCTCAGTCAGCACTCGGGCCTTTTCTCAGAACTGTGCAGGTTACTTTTAATAAAGTGCAACACAGCAAAACTTGTACCAGGTCTTCATACAAGTCGGTTCCTGCACGACCCGAATACAAACCCCAATTCCCAGAATGTTCAGGGTGTGTGGGACAACTGGACGGGTGGTATTCCGAGGTGTTCATATTTTTTTGGTGCAAAAGTCCACGTTGCGGTTTTGATAAGACAACACGGATGACGGATCGTTTCCGATGCGATTAATTTCACAGTATAACGACCAACACCAACACACATCACGTAAGTGGCCAGAGCTACGAGACTATAATCTTCCCAAGAGGCATGGGAAGGCGAAGACAAATGTCACTACTTTACACAGAGCTGTGTGTATATATGTACTAGTGCGTAGGTACAGGAAGACAAGACACGAAACACAAAGAGCTCTTGTCTTGTAGATACTGTATATACCTCAACTGGGCGTCCCGCAATTTAAAGTCACGTTCAGGCACAACACCGGCACTCATTGTTTATACTTAAGTGTCACCCATAGAGTTCTATAACGGCAAGCCTGACTGCAATTCGAGATTAAATGTTTATGTTCCATGAAGCTTAATCGGTGAGTGCCACTCTGCTCTGACGCACGGTTCGGAAACTCTGTGGTCAGTCACAAAAAATAAGAAACAAAAATGTTAAAAGTATGCAAAGACGTACAGAGAGTTGCTTGCGAGGAATTGCATTGAGAGACAGCAAGAGGAGCACAAGAACATTAGAACACAGGTTAATGACAACATCTACACCGTGAATAAAAATGAGCGGGCTTGGGCAGGACACGTAACGGTGAACCATTGTCAAGACTAATAATGGAGTGGCAGCCCAGGAATGGCATGAATCTGAGAGCACCACCAAGGAGATGGAGCGATACAAATATTTAATGTGTGGATGCTGATGGCTCGTTGCATCATCACAGGATCGTGAAAGATGCCACCGGCATTGTGAGACCTTCACCCAACTGTGGATTGATCATGGTTGATTCTGATTATGAAGATGCTTTCAACTCAATGCATTGGTTCATCAATTAACATATACTCTAAGGCTTTTGATCGGTGTATCACTTTGTGTAGAGAATAAATTATTTACAAAGTGTATACGTATAACAAGAATGTCTTATTTTTACACAGCGGCACTATTCAGCGCAAATTGCAGGTCATACTCTGCTGTAGATATTGTAACGTGCACAGATTTTTGTTCGCATGTAGGCACAGGGAAAAAAAAACGCGGCCAAGCACTTGGGAAGGATGCCGGAAACGGTGCACATGCAATTGCCCAAGCTTTACCATCCTATATTGGGAAGTTTGGCCAACTTCATTCAATGGGCGTTTATGCACGTGCCAATATTTGGTTCGTGAAACATATTACGTTATTTTAGTAGGTTAAGTAGTACGAAATTTTACCAAAACATTTCGAGAGAAAAAAATACAAATAAGAAGCATTTGAAAAAACTAAATAAAAATTGTAGATTCGTGAATCGGGATGCCAAAGTTTGCCAATTTCATAAACTTGCTGGCGGACGTGAGGGAGGGCAGTTCAGGTGGATCATTACGCACCCATTGCGTTGCTACTCGGCAAGAGCTCTTTATCTTGTTGCGAAGTCCATTAATAGGGGCATTTTTTTTCCGCATACGTTTCTGTGCGTTATGCGATTATCAGATGAACATAAACATGGACTGTACTCAATCGAGATACTTTCCTAGTCGTGTTTTAAGAACAGGTTTTACTTTGAAATATTAAGCATCGTTTACCATTGAGGTGGACAGTTTGCATTAAGCATTTAAAATTTCTAATAATTTACATTTATAAAGCGCTCTTAAAACAATCTTTCTCAGGGCACTATGCATGGAAAGGTGAAAATAGTTAACATCAACCAAAGAAAGAGGAAGTGAGAAAGACGTTTGAAAATAACTACAGCGAGACATTTAAGCAGTTACGTTTTTAGTCGAAATTTGGAGATTTGTAGTCTCTTGGAAGTCCTGACCTGGAAGGGCAAGCAGCAGTGACTGAAGATGGAAGGCTGTCTAGACTGAGTAGGATGTGAAACTAGACGGACCTCGCAGTTAGTAACGAGGGTGCTATGTCTAGAGACGAAAGAGCGTTTATAGAAGCAGCACTTGATGACGTTACTGAGCATTAAACATGTGCAGACCATTCCGAGATGGTATTAAATGCCAGGAAACCTGTTGCCAAATGAAAAATATGTTTTAAATGTGCGGAGACGCACGCTCAACAAGACGGTTACACGCGATTGCTCGAAGGGTGAATGATATATTTGGGTGTTCTCGATTGTTGAAGAAGAGGAGGCTGTGGAGGACCCATTCTGTAAAAGACCAAACATGAAAAAAAATAACAAAACGTGTGGACACCAGGGTCAGGGTTAGGCCTAGGCCAGGTTGGGTTGTTGGTTAGGGCTAGAATGTGGTTGACTATTGTGCTCCACCTTCTACCGGTCTGCTCTGCCCCACCACCGCCATCTCATCACTTTTTCATTCACGTTTGGGCCCTCACGAGACCTCAGCGCGGCACGCCGTGGGAGATCTCCTCAGGAGATGATGCAGAACTCAGCACCCCCCCTCCTCCACTGCTGCCGTCGCTGCTACTGCTGTCATTCGCTGCGGCCTCTGCCGCTGCCACCAGCTCAGGGCCTCGGCGAGACCTCGCAAACCGGGCCCGTCCGCCGCCACTGCCGCTCCCCGCCGCCGCCGACGTCTGCAGCAGCACCGCCCCCCCGACGCTCGCCAGAACAGCCGGCGCTAACTCGGCCATGAGCAAGCCACCGCCACCGCCACCTCCGCCTCCAGCCATCGCAGCCACGGCCGCCGCTGGACCCACGGCCCCATCGCTCAAGTCCATGGGGTAGGCAGAGCCGCCCCGCACCAGCGTGGCCTTCTCCAGCGTCTCGCGGCTGTCCATGGCGACGACGCAATCGAGGAAGTCAAAGCGTGGCGACAAGTGCCCCTTCTCGAACAGGTACTTGGCCAGGTAGGAGACGGCAATGTTCACGTGGAAGGACACAAGCATGGAGAGCGTCTTGAATGGGAATCGCTGCACAGTGACGGGGCCCTGCCCAAAGTCGGTGATATAGCAGCCCGGGTAACATATTAGCGGGTCGAGGTGCAGATAGGGCTCCCCGCCGCTGATGCGGAAGAGCAGGCCCACCACATAGGCTGTGATCGAACCGTACGTGTTGGCGCCCTTGATGAAGAGCACGCAGATTAGTTGCGGAAAGAGGATGACATACACCAGGTCCGAGCTCAGATACCAGAGGCCGTAGACGGATTTGGCGAGCAGGGCCAGGGCTGTGGCCGCGAAACCGAAGATGAAGACGGTGATGCGCATTACCCACACGATCTCCGTGTCAGAGGCCTGTGGAATAAAAGACAGTGGTGATTACAGTTGTGTGCAACTTCAATCCCATGGGTTTCAAACCTTTTTCTGTATATAGTACAAAATCGTGATTTGCGTCAATGTGGAGAATATAAGAAGTAATGTATTTTCAAAAAGCAAACAATACCCATCCCCTCTTTCCCATAGCAGTCCCTCCACAAAATAAAGTTCTACACGTTCTATTGGCTACACAGGTTTCTGGTAATGGGAACTCTGACCCATAATAGAGCGAACAGAAAGGGTCCTTGTCTATAAACATCTAGCAGACAACAGCATTAGTTTAAGTAAACCTGACTGATTATGAGACACCCAATGCCAAACCCGGTCTAGAATTTGATGTTAAGTCTCAAGATTCTTTGTTTGGGTCCTTGTGTGAGTCTGTGAGTGCCTGCGGGTCTTTGTGTGAATCCGGTGTTTCTCTGTGAATCTATGGGTCTCTTTGTAAGTCATTGGTAACCTTACTGTATATTGTCACCTTTGGCAATTCCATTGTTGAATGTCCAGCTCCACGTGGGAGGAGACACCCCACCCCTCCCAACGAGCGGTGAGCACTGGAACCTCCACACCACCGGATTAAAAAGTGGTGGTTACATGGCCCAGAGATAAACATGTGTGCTGTCTGCTTCACAGTGGACGTTAAGGATTCTAAACGAGTGAGGCCATTGTGTGCTGATGTCATGGGCCACATTTGCCCAATTCAAAAACCACGGTTCACCTAATGAGGTCTGTGTTTTCCGGAACACGGGGGTCATGTTTCGGCAACATGTGGTTTTATACCGCTGAGATTCTCATCTCCGCGTTGAAAAGTGGTGCACGATCCACTTGTACTGGCGAGATATTAACCCCCTCGATGCGTGGATTTTTGTCCAGTTCCTCTGGTTTTTCCCTCCACATTTAGAAACATGCGCTTCGAGTATTTGACTCACTATAAATTTCCACATGATAGCCGATTCGTTGAGCTATCAATTGTGGCCAGGCCACTTCTGAAAGAAAGCCATATAGCTCAATAGTTTAATCTTGATTTGAAGCTTTCGTGACTGCAGGAATCCATACTCTTTGGTTCTTTTGGTAAAGTCATGTAGGTAGAAAAAAGAATAGATCACGATGTTTCGATCGCAACACAAGCAACTGTCATCAGGTGTGAAACAAACACAGGAGTCCTGCTGACGTAGCTCCTACGTCAGCACAAACACAGCAGGAGGCCTGCTGACATAGCTCCTGCGTCAGAAGTCCTCCTGCTGTGTTTGTTTCACACCTGATGACGGTTGCTTGTGTTGTGATCGTAACGTCATGATCTATTATTTTTTCGTCAATAGTTTAGTTTAGCTATGCTACAGATTATTATTTTGTCATCATCTTCTCTCCTCAACACTCTCATGCGGTATCACTTTCTATTCATGGCCCCGGAGAGTAAGTTGAGTGGTGGTGGTGATTGTAGCGGTAAAAGCAGAGAAAAGTTATGACTTCAGTGAAAAAAGTGCAGTTAGAGATAAGCTTGCAAGAGGTGAGAGTGTTGCATCCGTTAGAAGGTACAGGCGTGTCTCCCTTGCTGGACTTACTTTCTACGAGAATTCCCTATAACGTGTTTTGACTTTAGACCTGTTTGTCCGCAAAACGAGCAAAATGTTTGCTTATCGATTGGAGGCCGATCGTAGCTCGGCTTCTAACATGGGAGTGAATGGGAAAACGACGATTGTTGAACGAGTTTTCGCTTGCCACAGAACATATCTCCCTAGTTAAGTGAGACACAGCCCGTACTACGGCTTGAATTAATCGACTGTGAGAATGTTTAAGGAATCGGAGGACAAGGGGCAGTGTTTCTGCCAGCACCCCAGCCAGTGCTGTCCTTTGTTGCCAGGTGTGATCCACTGATAGAGACAATGGAAAATGCTCTAGATGTGTAGATTGAGGAGGACCACACACAAAGACAAGTGCCTCTCAGTAGTGCAGTGGTAAGGGAGAAGGCTAGCCACCTTCACGGATATTAAAAATAAAGCAAACGTGAAAGCAGTACCCAGTACTTTGGCACTTTCCTGAATGCTCCCAGAGGGTTTCCAACTGACCATGCAGAGAGCTCCTCAACCCTCTGAGCTCCTTCCAACATCTCCCAACCAACATCATCTTCACCATCATTCATGTGAGTACAAAAATGTAATCAGTTTCACTTATTTTATTTTATGTTCTAATAAAAAAAAAGATATATTTACATGTATCATTTGTCTGTTTTTTTATTTTAATTTGATACCAAGTAGGGGCAACATCATATATAATTAATTAAACAAAGAGGGAGGGTGTGATAATTTATGTACACGTTACAAGACCTATTATTTGTAAAACGCGGTTTTACCCCACACGGCATTTTCCAGGAACGTAAACCTCTGCATTCAGCGAGGTTTTCTGTATTCCATGGGGATTATGCACAGCAAACATCGCCCCCCTACCGCCTAACTAATGCCCGTTCACAGGCCAGGTGCTGGGTTATCTCGCGTCACGTGGTAACAGCTGCCACTGGGGGTGCACTTTCACATGTGCGTTGAGATGGGATTTGGTGTAAGTCGCTTGTCAAGCATAAGAAATGGCCACCGCCATGAAGGAGAGCAGCTCAATCGATCACACGTATGACTATTGTCACTCTTATTATGATCCACCACCACTACTACTACCACCGATGTTGGCACCTGCTGTCGCACGGCCAACTTGTAGATGTTGCGAGCGAACATGGAGGAGGCAGAGAGGATGGAGGAATCGGCGGAGGACATGACGGCTGCCGCCACGGCACCCAGGCCAAAGAAGGAGATGTACTCGGGGCACAGGTGCTGCATCACGATGGGCAGGATCATGTCACTCTCATTGCGAGCCTTGGGGTCAGGCAGGCCGTAGCTCGTCTCGTTCCAGTCTGCAAGGCACACGGTTATCGGTCCAGATCAAGATGACGTTGTGGCCAAAGGCACCGATGCCACAACCATACCTCAATGCCAATGCCTCCTACCCTCCGTTAGATCCCACAGTCGACACGTCACCTCCAACATCTTCCATAATAGTATCCCACCATCTGCTCTTATATAGACTTACATAGTGACCTATATAGAGTATTTACAAAGACCTGACCCATTGATCTGACCTAACAGTATCCCACCATCTGATCCTTTGGTCTTCCTCTTGGTCACTAGATTCTAAGACCCTCATCCATCCTGCACCGTATACAGTCAGGGAAAAAAGTATTTGATCCCCTGCTGATTTTGTACGTTTGCCCACTGACGAAAAAAATATCAGTCTATAATTTTAATGGTAGGTTTATTTGAACAGTGAGAGACAGAATAACAACAACAAAATTCCGAAAAACACATGTCAAAAATGTTATAAATTGATTTGCATTTTAATGAGGGAAATAAGTATTTGACCCCCTCTCAATCAGAAATATTTCTGGCTCCCAGGTGTCTTTTATACAGGTAACGAGCTGAGATTAGGAGCACACTCTTAAAGGGAGTGCTCCTAATCTCAGCTTGTTACCTGTATGAAAGACATCTGTCCACAGAAGCAATCAATCAATCAGATTCCAAACTCTCCACCATGACCAAGACCAAAGAGCTCTCCAAGGATGTCTGGGACAAGATTGTAGACCTACACAAGGCTGGAATGGGCTACACGACTATTTCCAAGCAGCTTGGTGAGAAGGTGACAACAGTTGGTGCGATTATTCGCAAATAGAAGAAACACAAAAGAACTGTCAATCTCCCTAGGCCTGGGGCTCCATGCAAGATCTCACCTCGTGGAGTTGCAATGATCATGAGAACGTTGAGGAATCAGCCCAGAACTACACGGGAGGATCTTGTCAATGATCTCAAGGCAACTGGGACCATAGTCACCAAGAAAACAATTGGTAACATACTACGCCGTGAAGGACTGAAATCCTGCAGCACCCGCAAGGTCCCCCTGCTCAAGAAAGCACATATACATGCCCGTCTGAAGTTTGTTGATTAACATCTGAATGATTCATAGGACAACTGGGTGAAAGTGTTGTGGTCAGATGAGACCAAAATGGAGCTCTTTGGCATCAACTCAACTCGCTGTGTTTGGAGGAGGAGGACGAATGCTGCCTATGACCCCAAGAACACCATCCCCACCGTCAAACATGGAGGTGGAAACATTATGCTTTGGGGGTGTTTTTCTGCTAAGGGGACAGGACAACTTCACCGAATCAAAGGGACGATGGACGGGGCCATGTACCGTCAAATATTGGGTGAGAACCTCCTTCCCTCAGCCAGGGCATTGCAAATGGGTTGTGGATGGGTATTCCAGCATGACAATGACCCAAAACACACGGCCAAGGCAACAAAGGAGTGGCTCAAGAAGAAGCACATTAAGATCCTGGAGTAGCCTTGCCATTCTCCAGACCCTTATCCCATAGAAAATCTGTGGAGGGAGCTGAAGGTTCGAGTTGCCAAACGTCAGCCTCGAAACCTTAATGACTTGGAGAAGATCTGCAAAGAGGAGTGGGACAAAATCCCTCCTGAGATGTGTGCAAACCTGGTGGCCAACTACAAGAAACGTCTCACCTCTGTGATTGCCAACAAGGGTTTTGCCACCAAGTACTAAGTCATGTTTTGCAAGAGGGGTCAAAAATGCAAATCAATTCATAACATTTTTGACATGCGTTTTTCTGGATTTTGTTGTTGTTATTCTGTCTCTCACTGTTCAAATACACCTACCATAAAAATTATAGACTGATAATTTCTTTGTCAGTGGGCAAACGTACAAAATCAGCAGGGGATCAAATACTTTTTTCCCTCACTGTATGTCCCACTTAACATAGCAATATTTGCCCCATAATTCGGTTATCAGACCTGTAGAGTAAATCGCTGTCTATTTGCAACCGCGCTTAGCTTGGAGTTCGCTAAACATCCCAATGTAAGAGCGTAGAGCGTGGGACATTGTTGGCTCCGACTCTGGCTTTCCTTCACTGCCGCTTGCCTGCGGCTTCCCTTGCTGGACAAACCTTTACCGCTTTTTTGATCACTAATTTGCATCAACGACGTTATATTGCATCACAATACCATGACAGATGGCAACGGCTTGGGACAACTTCCATCCAACGGTGGATAGTTTACCAATGATGTCTGATGATAACAATGTTGGGGTTGCCACCTGTCTGGGTTTGACCAGGACAGTTTGGATATCGGTATCCGTTTTTTCAGGCGACAGGAATTTATTTGTAACTATATATGGAAATATTGTGTCGAACGTTATTACGGTAGACTACTGCACGGTGCTGATAGACCTAGGTTGGCTGAGAAATTTGTCAGGGTTTAAAAACTAAACTATTCTTATTTTGCTAGGCAAGGCCCACTGAGCCATGTAGCTCTTTTACAGAAGCAACCAGACCAGAAATGATAGCTTAATAAAGTGGCTTATCAAGTGGAAATGTATAGCAGCCAAATACCCTAAACGCATGTATCTAAATGTGGAGGGGAAAACCAGAGGACCCGGAGATAAATCCACGTGACCACAGGGAGAGAGAACATGCAAACTCCACATATACAGCAGGTGTCGGGATCGAACCCATGTCCTCCTGCATACCAGGCAAGGGAGTTAACATCTCGCCACTGTATCGCCCCTGTGTGTGTGTTTGGTCTCCTATGTGAAAGGTGACAACCCTACATGATAATGATGATGATTAATGAGGCCAGAAGAGACTGAGAGAAACGGTAATCCACGCTTACTCGTCGAGGCCCCCACAGCGCCGATGATGATGCAGGGCACAGCCATCACAAGGCAGCCGAAGGCCGCCAGGTAGGACAGCACCTGTGCGTAGGCAGCTGACGACGCGGACAGAACACGCTGGAAGTAAACCTGCCATGGGATTCCGCCCAGCATCTGCGAAAACGTTTAAAGATTTCAAGTCAAGAAATCAGAACAAAAAAACAAATCAGGGCAGAGAAAACCAAACAGAAATTAGTGCAAAAACAAACAAATTACAGGAGATATCAAAAGCAGTGCAAAAACATACAGTAGATGATGGAAACTGCCACCATGCAAACTTATGAAACAATGTTTTATTTGTATGTTGCATCATTCGTGCAAATTTGCATCTCAAAACGCTGCCGAGTTGGTAACGGGCAAAGTTTTCGTCGGGAGGTCCAGGGATGCTCATGGGTAGGGAGGGAGGTTCGTGAGTGTGTAATCCACCAACCCTCGCTGACCTCCGCAGAGCCAGATGAGAGACCGCGTGCAGCGCAGCTGCCAACGTTGATTCACGCAGCAATTGCTCTACAGGTCAGTGGCTCCATAATCAAATGGGTATTAATTGGCGCTCATTCCTGGCCAAGGCCTCTAACTAGCCATGGAAATTCCACATTACAATGGGTTGTCTCTATTAAAGATCAAAGCAACAATGTCAGATCGCAATGTGACGAAATGTGAGTACATTTTGATGTAAAATGATGAAAGGTAGGCAATCCGCAAGTCCTTTGGAAATGGCCATCATATCCGTCTCTCTGCGCCAGCCAGCCAGTCAGCAAAACGTCTAATCTGTCTCCACCTTTCTCTTGGTACTCTATATCTCAATTAATCTCCATTTCTCACACTGCCTCCGTTTATATGTTTCTATATTGCTATCCCCGTTTATACCTCTGCCTCTCTATTCCTCTCCTCTCTCCATGTTATCTCACCCACCTACCTCCCCACATCTCCGTTTCTCTCGCACACCTTTGCTCTCATTATTGCCAGTTGTAAGATAAGTTAAATCACAAGGGCTGAGTCAATAAGGGGGAAAATGTACCTAAGCCATGCTCAGAGAGGGAGGGGTGAACAGCATTTTCAATGAAATACCAGGAATTAAAAATCAGAGTTCACATTATGCCGGAGGGCTGACGCAGATGCAGCGTTGCAGAGGAACACATTCCTTCGTGGGTGCTTGGTCAAGCAAGGACGCAATAAGCATTAGTTGGACAAAACATTGTCTCATCGCATTACACTGACATCTGAGGTTGCATTAAGTGAATATGAGTATATGTAGTGTAATAAATAATAATATATATTTTCATTTTAGCCTTTCAGGAGTCCGGAGGCAGAACACCAATGAGGGTCCGTGTTGGTTGGACAAGCGGTGAGGTATCAGAACGAGCAAAGTAAGTCTAGGCGATTGAGTCCATCTTTATAATGAGCATGCAAGCCGACACCATGGAGAACAAACCGATGGGAAGACGAGCGACGAGCTCGCGTGAAGAGAGGTCTAATCTGGAATGGGCTGCCAGTGTCTGTTGAACGTGTCACAGTGTAAAACTAATAAGGTGGTGGGTGGCAAGAACAAAATAGACCGTGACTATTAAGGAAAATAACATACTCCTCTGAATGTCCTAATATAAGAAGAAAAAAATACCCTATGTAACAGTGGTGACATTATTTGCTCTCTGATGGTGTGTGATAAAGCGGTTAGCTAAAAACAGAAAAATGATCCACTCTGAACGTACTATTTCTATGGGTTGGATATCTTTCTTGTAAAACCTCTTGTATGAAGAATATTGTTGCGAGAACATTGACGATTGTTATTTCCAAATACATTTCGCATATTGTTCGATTATTTTTGGATCCTCGATATTGTCGGGGGAGTTGGGTGATTAAACCATCTCCATATCTCACAATGCACCCTTTGGTCAGGGTCACTGCGAGGTTGCCCTGGACCCGCCCAGTCACATCATCAACCGAACGCCTCTCGACGATTTGTTGTGGTTGTGACGTGCCAAACGTACGAGCAGGAGGTAGTTGTCCACCCAGATAAAGGCGTCGCGCGGATCCACGCTGCCCAACCAGCCGGGCTGCGTGTCGGACGCGTGAGCCGTTTCTGAGATGCTGCTCACGGCCGGGTTCATCAGGGCAAACGGAACGCTGAGACCCTGCAATGGCAAACACGCACGTCATCATCAGCCATTCTCTATCCACTGCTGAATAAAGACCTTGAGCCATCGCCATCTTAAAATCAGAGTTAATCATGTAATGCACTGCTGGTCAATATTGTAAGTGGAGCAATACAAAGAAACTTTCGTATTTCCTATTTTATGGTCTTGCAATGCAGCAATATTAGTCACCTCTTGCACAGGTGGTGATTTCCGTGCTCCATCTCTGTGGTGGACAATTTACAGTATGTATGGATGTTTAATTTATCTTTCACCGTACGTAGTCAACCGTGCTAATAGGAGGTGCGGGGGAAGGACAACAAACTCAACACAAAAAACTGTTCTAAAGAAAACTGTAAAACAGTTATAAAGGAAAAGCATTTCTCCAGCGTGCTTATTCCCTTAACTGTTTTAAGTCTTTTCTGGCCATGATGTGTCTGCTCCTCTGGAGCTACCCTCGGGAGCATCACTCTGTGGTGTTTTTCACTTTCTTAAAGGAAGATGCAGCTCGAAAAAGACGGCTCATTTGGATGATGTATGTTGGCCGTGGCTTGGGCTGTCTGACACGATTTTCAAGCTTGAATAGTGAGAACAAATGCTTTAAATTGACAGGTGCATCATAAAGGCTCTATAGCGACGCTGTTATATCACTGGGTTGATTATTAGCTGCTCCTCACTCGTCGTGGGTCAGTGATTCTGTGTCAAACAAAATGGCCTGGGCATACAGATGCCAATTCTTCGAATGTACAAGTCAAACCTTAACAGATGGCAACCCTCTTGGCTGTCTGGATGACTGCGTGGGTAAGTGGTAGGGGTTGCCATATTTCTACACAGACCAAACCCTGACATCTATTAGTCAGCCTCGGTCTAACAAAGCTGTGTATATTTGTTTTATTAAGTTAAACAATTAGTGCTGGTTATCAGATATCAGTACAAATCAATCTCTGCTATTTGAACATGTGCCAACTCTTGAACTATTCTGGTCCAACCTGGATCGATAGCAACCCTGGGGGTGGTCGTGGGTGCGTGTGTTAGCGGTGGCGTAGCGGTTAGCGCAGTATGCTATGAACCCAGCGACCCGAGTTCGATTCCTGCTTATGGTCAACACCAGTGTCGATTATCTGAATCGATCCTGGGCCTCCCCTAGGTCGACTCAGCCTCAAATGAGTACCTCGTGCGGTTTATAAACATCGTCACTGGGGAGACAAAGGCAGTCGGGCGTTGTGCTGGCCACCTCGTGTACCGTGACGGCCTTCATAGGCGCTCACGAACAGCACTTGCCCCAACAGTCTGTTAAGGCTATACGAAGGATCTTTATCTTTTTTGTGATGAGACGGGACCCTGACCAGGCCCAGGAAGATGCAGATAAGCTGCACGACGTCCGTGTAGGCCACGGAGTAGAGCCCTCCCACAAGCGTGTAGAGCACCGCAATGCAGGCCGATACCACCACGGCCATGTCGATGTTGATGTCCACGATCACGCTCAGCGTCGCTCCTAAGGGGGACATGCGGGCAAGGGCTGGTTTTATGTTTCATGTTTTATTTTGTTTTGTTTATATTTGTTCATTTTTTATGTTATTTTAAAACAGATGCTCAGCACGGGCCCAAACGCACAAGAAAAAAAAGTCAAGCAGCCAGCAACAAACCATGCAATAACATTTGTAAAAGAGTTTAACACGTTTCCTGATAACGAAAAAATACCTATATATATAAAAGGGGAATTTGTGGATATGTGTGCCTGATCGAAATGTTTAGCATACTTCCCAACATGCTACAAACTTGAAATTTGGCATGTGGATAGCTTCCATACGGTACACAATGTAAAAGTATAAAAATAGACTTTTGTATTGGGGGGGGGGGAATAATGGATATAATATATTGCACGGCAAGTGAGCGGTGACGTCACATCTGTGATGTCACCCGCATGCGGCAGCGTTACGCAGTGTGTCTGCTGACGTCACGCATCCCCCCACCCTCCGCGTAGGCCGTGTATCCCGCACAAATGAGTGAAAAACATCCGATTTAGTTAAATTGATTTGTTTCGGCTTATTCTTTCTTGCAAGCATCAACATTTTTCAGGGTTTTTCAGTGAAATATAAGGGAATATGAAATTAATCCAAGACAAGAATCCAAGTCCCGGGCGAAACCGGGTAGTAAAGCTAGTATATTATAAGATACTTTAGTGAAGAGATGATCGGAAGGAGATGGCAAGTTGAGTCGTGTGAAAGAAGACGCAGAGAGAGAGAAGTGAGATGATCTGCAGTGTGGTGAGTGAGTGTGTTGTTGTGACCTGCAGTGTGGTGAGTGGATGAGTGTGTTGTTGTGGCCTGGATTGTAATTGTGATTGATCACAGTGTGGATGAGATGAAGCCGTGAGTCTGGTAGTCCTTATCCTCAACTTGGATGCAGGAATCAATGAGGGTCATGGGAACAATGATAGTGGTGGTAGTAGTGATAGCGGTGGTGGTAGTGATAGTAGTGATAGTGGTGGTAGTAACATTGGTGGTCGTAATAGTGGTGGTAGTGATAGTGGTTAAATTGGTGGTAGTAGTGATAGTGGTGGTAGTAGTGATAGCGGTGGTAGTAGTGATAGTGGTAGTAGTGATAGTAGTGATAGTGGTGGTAGCGATAGTGGTGGTAGTGATAGCGGTGGTAGTGATAGTGTTAGTAGTGATAGTGGTAAACACACTCTCACACACGTAAACAACAACAACCGACATTCACCACTAAGTAGCGGTGACGTCACCACGATGCTTGTGCCAGGCTATGTGCACGTTGAGGCCACGTGAAGTGTCGAACGCCTGCTGGCAGGTCACGGGGTAGACCCAGATGCCACAGGTCGACTGACTGAGATGACTGGCTGATGCAACACCTGTGCCCCCTACTGTGCCAACTTGCAGAGCTTTAGCCACCCGGCGCTCTGCTCGTTGTTGTGAGCATCGCTCCTCTGCCCTCCGTTGTTGTTGGAGGGCGACTGCCTCCAACTGCCCAATAGCGTCCTTCACGAGCCTCCTCCACAGAGGCCGATTTTGGCACCACTGATACCAGTCATCGGCAAGTCCACTCAGCTCCACATCCTCCTGTACGACATCACTCCATCTCTTCTCTAGCCCGTCCCGCACCCATTTAGCCCCCTCGATCCGGCCGAACAAAAGCTTTTTAGGCATGCGGTAGCTGGGCACGTGGCTACATGACCCAGCCAACACAGCCTTGCCTGCCGGAGGAGCTCACCGATGGGACTTTGACCAGATTTTTCAAGAATTTGTGAGCTCACACAATCCAGCCTGGTTAAACCCAGGATGGATCTAGGCAGGCCTGCCTAAATGTTTCCAACTGGCGAAGATGTTCCATTAGGGGGGTCCACGTTTCGCAAGCACAGAGAAGGGAGGGAATGACTGTGACCGAGAAGACCTGAAGCTTCATGCGGAGTGACAGATTAGGTAGCTTCCACACAGCGTTATGCAACCGATGAAAAGATAATTCCGCTCGACTGATTCGGAGTGAGACCTCTGCTGTTAAACTAGAGCCGGTCATGAGCACACTGCCCAGGTATGGGAAACTCTCCACTCTCTCCACACCTGCCCTATCACCAATTGGGAGTTGTGGAGGTGGAGTGTCCGATGGTACAAAATACCCATGCAGGTGCTTAGTTTTGGTGGGGTTGATGGAAATGCCACACCTCTTAGTGGCAAGCTCCAGGTTCAGCAGCAGCGCCTCCAACTCCTTCTCTGAGTGAGCAGCAATTACCAGATCATGGGCATACATAACATGGTTGAGCAATAGGGAGCCATCCCTTGACCGCACCCGGGCATCGACCAGCCTCCCAATGTCTGTACCAGATGGAAATTCCTCCGGTACAGCTATTGAAGGCTTCATGAACTAGATGTTAAATAATATGGGAGCCATAGGACATCTCTGTAACACCCCAAGGTGTACAGGAAATGGCTCCGACTCCCGGCCACGTAGTTTTACCCGGGCTCGCTCACCATCATGAAGGTCCTTAATGATCGTGAGCAGAGGGTCAGCGACTCCGAAAGGACGAAGAACAACTCAGAGCCCAGGCCTACTGATGGTATCATAGGCCTTGACCAGGTCAATAAAGCAGGGATGTACAGTAGGTCTTGTTGGAATTCCCTACACCTCTGCTGTAGCAGACGGACAGAAAATATGGCATCTGTGCAAGACCGCCCTTTCCTGAAACCGCATTGGAGCTCCGCAAGCCTCTCCTCAGCGTACATAGCAAGGCAATGTTGAATAATCCTTGCCAGGACCTTTCCCGGCACACTGAGGAGTGAGATGCCCCTGTAGTTGTTACAGTCTGTGCGGTCCCCCTTCTTAAAGAGGGGGTCCACTAGGGCATCCTTCCAATCCTGTGGAACCCGTCCAGTGGTCCAGACTGTTATGATGTCATGTAGAGCAGTCTGTGCAGAAACGCCACCCTCAGCATTTCGCTTGGGAGATCATCTCTGCCCGGTGCCTTTCCTGGTCTCAGACTCTGGATCACCTTCAGTACTTCCTCAACAGATGGCACCTTAAGCAGCTACTCACAGGGGGTGACTTATTCGAATATTTGAGGCACGTAAATACACACTCACATAAATACACTCACATTTTATATACACACTGCTGCACGGTAGCGTGGCTGCGAGTGTCACAACAGCAAGTTACTGGTTTGCCACACACACACACAATCTCTATAAATGCACGTAAATGTGTAACCTCATTAACGAAGAAACGGAGGGAGCTGCTATTAATGGTTCGCCACACACTCGACTTACAATTCGGATTATCCAGCGCGGCAGTGAGAATAATTGGGCACGTTTCCTAGTAGCCCAGAAGTAAAAAGTGGGTTAATCCAGAAGTCGCTAGTTCTTTTCCACGTCCCTGTGGGAAGGTTGAAACAATGGGAACGTTTATAGACTACTCTAAAATCTGTCCAACCAGAGACTCAATGGGTACTCCACAGCCTATCAGCAGGTCCGCGTCTGGTTAAATATGGGTACACTCCAGTCACTTGCTCACCAGTGGTCAGTCACCTTTTCACTCTGCTATCGCTACTACAGTGGTTAGCGTTCCCGTTAATTTCACTCGTTGATATCTCCTCCCATGGTGAGCACTCGGTCTAAACCAGACAGTGACTGTTGAATCTCATCCACCCTGCGTTTAACTGCGAACACTGCAGGTCACAGCAACACACCCAACCCACTCGTCGCGCTGCCAGTCACAACAACACACTCACTAACGCACTCACTGACTCGTCCACCCACCCACGAACCACACAGCAGATCACAACGATTATATTTCTGCCCCTTCTTTCACACTGTTCCACAATTGAAATGCCCTCCTGTCATTTATTTACCCAAGCTCTCATAACCTTACTCATTTCAAGGAACGCATTTAACTCTTACCGATAATTATATATACATCAATTACATTTCGTATAATCGATGTATAAGCAATCGGATATATAGGGTGTGCCAGATTTTTAAAAACGCCAGATAATCACTAATCATTATTTAAAATAAGCTATTATTTTTGCACATTCTTGCACAACATGTATTTAGGTGTTGTGTGTATGTGTAGTGACATGGAATGAGTCACTGTGGCGCATAGCGCTGGTTGCTGGCACAGAAGGGGATCAGAGGTGTAGCAGCCCTGTCTGCCAACAGGATGTGATGAGCCAGAGAGAGGGACGTGAGGCAAGGGGGGCAGAGGGAGTACGCATGGTAAAGCCCAGGAACCTTCTGGTGAGTTCTATAAGGGGGCGTGGCCGAATGCGGAGTGAGGCCACGCTGGGTGTATAAAGGAAAGACCCCGAGCAAGGGTTCGAGGCTGTTGTTTGGAGTGGAACCGTCGTGCTGCTGGAGTCCTCGTCACCGTCTTCACCTCGTCGGCGTTGTTGGTCAGGCAGCCTGTTAGCTGTCCTGACCCGACTGTTAGTGTATCCGAGTTATACACTACTTATATATATAAAAATACTATATAAAATTGGTATCTATAAATAAACATACAAATAGACAAAAATAAATATCCTACCGTAAAAAGTTATTCTATTTAATGTACTGTACTTACCACTCCAATCTCGAAGACTCCGCAAGGGGTGATGTTCGCAGTACTACGACACTCTTGTTTCAACAACCATGTGTGTTTAATGATTGCCGGACTCATTACAGCATTTGGAGCGGGTTTGCCGGTTTTGCCGGATCGGCCCGGGACCGCCAGATAATGGTGGAAGCCGGATAACCACTCACCTGATAAATGATGATCAGCTGTATACATATATATTAAATTTGTTTTGAAACTGTGATTAATATATGTGCCAGATGACAAATTCTGTACTGAATTGAGACCAGTGGTACATAGAGACACCACGTCTTAGAAATAATTTGCACGCATTCAGCACCCGGTGTATCATTAAAACTGTACGGTTCCCTCTCAGAATGTGTATCACAATACCAGTAACAGATCTCAATACTAATCAACTCCTGCCACGTACACAGATGCCAGGTCAAACCTGGACAGGTGGCAACCATATCTACCTCTCGGATTCGGCATCAACTAAATGTAGGTTGCGTCCCTCCTTGCACGGTCCCACAAAATCGTGGAGTGAGATGATGGAGTTAGATGATGGAATGAGGTGGTAGAGCTAGATAGTAGAGTGAGTGAGATGATGGCGTGAGCTGGTGTGGAGTGAGATGGCATAGCTAGATGACGGAGTTAGTGAGATGTGAGTCGAACCCAGAGCAGACAGGATGGCGCCCGACCAGAAGATCTCTCCGCAGAGCGCAGGCAGGAAGAGCAGGCCACCCATGCGTTTCCCGTAGAGCAGCTGGAAGGGATCGAGCATCGTCACGTAGCCCCGCGAGCGCATCGGCTTGGCGAAGAAGAGGCCTCCTGGAAGTGAGAGGAGAGAGAAAGCACGCCCCTTGTGGGAAATGTCACAACATGAATAAGCAGACAATTTGCCTCCTTCACACACCTGTCCTTCTACATGAAAAAATAAAGGTTTTTTTTACACATCACAACAGCCACATGGCCTTCTGCGAGTTAATTCTTAAAAAGCATGTGTTTAACACAAGAACACTTGTGGACCCACATCCAATAGATAGGTTCTTAGCCTATAAATATCTGGCAGTTCACCAGCATTGGGTCAAGCAAACATAACTGAATGTCGAAACCGGTCCATAGTTTGCTTGTATGAAATCAATGCTTCTGAATAGAAAATGTATCCCCAGAAGTCCGTGTAGCCGATTGGACATTTTCAGACATGCTTTACGTTGTTATGTGGAAAAAGCAACATGTGAAGGATGCATATACAGTATACAGGTTACCCAAAATGTTGCATTATATCTGTCTGTAAAGTCTGTTATCGAAAAAAGGTGGCCGGTGAAAATAAACTTACGTTCTTTGCGGGACCTTGAATATTGTTTCATATTAAACATTATTTTTATGAATTGTTGTAAATAAAGTGTTCAAAAACGAGAGAGCACAAAGTTGCCACGAGAATGCCGTGCGGTGGACTGACGCACCTATGGTCACCATCTCACTGACTGCTCTGCTCGCGGTGACCTTGCGCTCTCTTGCCAAGTCTGGCATTGTGAGGTTCTTTTTTTACTACCGTGTAGGTCTGTGTTTGAATAACACTAGTCGGTTATTAAGATTGAGAGGGCTAAGCTCTGTTGGCTATCACTACCCACCGCCTATGATTAGCCAGGTCGTGCTGTCGTCTGGATGGTTGGCAGACAAACATCAGCCTTAGAGAAGGTTGCCACCTGTCCAATAGTGATACGAATTGTCCAGGATTTGGCACCTGTGTTCAGGTGACAGGTTTGATTTGTACTGACATCTGGTACTGGTATTATTGTGTTGGATTTCATTACAGGATACTGCGCAGCTTTAATAGACACAGGACGACTAGAAACATATTAAAGCTCGGTCCTGTGGAAAAGGTGGTGACTCTATACCCTTTATAACTGGCGACTCCTACCAAGAACGAGACTCATGGCGTATCCGAAGGGAGCTTGTGCCCACGCGAGCCCAGAGCTGGGCAGGTAGATCGCCTCTGCCGTCCCGTTGATGTATCCACCTCCCACCCACGTCGCTGTGCACACAATGATACAACAATGCTGGCGGTGCTGCTTCACGCAATTTCATGTCAGCTGGTGTTACACCATCACTCGCTCACCGGACGTCCACTTCCTTTATAACTCTTCTACCACCACGATTACCATTGCAGTGAACTTCACTTAGTGATTCCTCCATCCCCGTTGAGGACTCGGTCAACCAGACGCTGTTTCATCTTACCTACGCTGTGTTCAACCACCTCACTGCAGGCCACAACAACACACTCACACACTCACCCACTACCTACACACTCCCACATCCACTCACTCAACCACCATACTCCAGGTCAGAGCAAATGTCTCACCTACTCACTCGCCCAATCACTCCCCTAATCCACTCTCCCACTTACCACATTTCTGATACTTATATTAACGCGATATTACCCCAAAAAACCGATATTGTGTTTAATCTGTGAGTTGGTGACTTGCAGATACACTGCTACCTTCAAATGCATATTTCTGACTGTGCAACGTTTTATAGTCCATGATATATATGTATAATAACAAAAGAAACATGGATTAACGAGGGCATTAGAGATAGGACATCTTATCGACTGTTAAGAAAAAGTAATGTGCTCGGCAGGACATATCACAAGTTGGAATTATGGTCAATGGTCGAGACTATTGATGGAATCGCAGCCAAAGGCGGGAACACAGATGTCCACCAAAGACATGGAATGAAAGGATCAGCTTTGCGTGAAGCAGCGAGATAAATAAATTAATTGTGGGATGATGGTGCGATGGTGACGTTAGCGATTCCTTTATCTAGCAGCAAATAGATCATTGCTCAGAGTGATGATGACTCGTCTTATTCTACTTGCGAAACCTGCGCTCTCATCCGATTAATTATTGTATGGAGGCATTTAAGCTGTAGAGAAAGAGTTAATGGGGGAAGGCGGGATGGGGGGGGACGATTGTTGAATTGGGTTCGCTCGACACGCACCTGTCATCGTGAACACGCCGACGAGCAGGCCGATGTCTCTGCCGCCCACCATGATGGCCTCGCTGCGCTCCATCCCCTCGCCCACGCCGACGTTCTTGGTTCGGCATGCGGCCCAGATCCCCACGGCCAGGATAATGCCATAGAAGAGGATAATGGCTACCAGACCAGCCACGTGAATCGCCATTTTGACAGCTGCAGCCAGAAATGATACCTCTCGCTGTTGCTGCTGCTCAGGTTGTACAGATTTTGAGGGGGGGGGGGGGGTTGGTTGGTCTCTGGTTGTGTAGTCTGGTAATATCGCTCCTTGTAATATGACGAATGATGGGTGGTCTACCGTTAGGCTGGTTTTTTTGTTGGATACTTTTTGGATAGTCGTTAGTGATGGTGGTGGGGATTTAGAAACGCCGTCAGATTGCTCCGTATTGTTTGTACGTGCTAATTGATGTTGTCATCAGATAACCATGCGCTGCGGGTGGTCTGTGAGTTATTTGTAACTCCTGGGCTGTTAATAGTGTCAGTGATGAAAATGTTTGCGTTCTATGATTGTTCAGTGGTTCTTCTGGTCAGAATATTATTGTAGTTGACATTAGACTGTTCCTAGATTGTCATTGATAGATGTGTTTTTGTGTTGATTTTTTAAATCAGAATAAAAGGATCGATTGGTCCTGAGCTATTGCTATTGAATTGATGTTGTGAGGTTGTCAATTTGTGTTCTTTGAGCTCGCGTTGTTCCTGGTTGGCTGTTGCCAGATTCTTTGAGATTCGTTGGTGCTCGTTTAGCTCCTTTCAGGATTGTGGTTGGTTAAATACATTATCAACAACGGGTGATATTTGAGTATCTGGGATTGTTCTTGGGGCTTTCCCCGACTTTGTGAAATTCGTTCTTCGTGTCCTTGTCTGACCGCGTGCCGGATTGCCGTCAATTTCGTTACGATTCTTGGTTGGGGCTGTCATCAGGTTGTCATCGCCAGCTTGATCAATAGCTGTGTTCCAGTCAACGTCCTTGATCGTCAGAACGCTGAGAGTTTATTGCAAGGCTGTATCGCACCCTGCTCTATGAAGGGCGCTGCACACTTATAAGTCTGTCTTTGACGTGCCCCAAGTTTCAGATGTTGCGATGGGTACTTGGCAGGGAGTGGAGTAGGGTACGAATCTTTTGAATCGTAACTCCTGCAGGTCGAATACACACTTTTGTCCACTCTATCTGAAAAATAAAATCCCAAAAATATTAAACAGCATAATTAGCCACAACGGTTGTAGTAATGGTGGTGGTGCGTCACAGTAAAATACAAATACTATCCACAGCCATTCCACTGAAGGCATTCTTCTACTCTTCTATGGCGAGGTGGCACAGCAAAAGCGCAAGCGGCTTGCAAGTGGCTTTCTCGGCATATTCTCATTCCAGGAGTCAATAAATTATTACCACTTAGTGGAGAGTTTAACATGTAAGCTTTCGCGACCAATATTCATAATAAAGATTTTTTTTGTTAGACCACGTTATTTATAAATGTGTCGCAACCCTCCACCACCCGACATGGCCAATCAGTAAAAAATGTGTCACGTTGACAAAAGACAAATAGTTCACTACTTTAGTCCACCGGTGTGTTGAGTGAATCCACAACATTTACAATTTTGAGCACGACGTTTCGCTTGTAATTACATCCAGCATCATCGGGCAAATTGCCAGAATAGTGAAGCCGTCCACCTGCTCCCGGTCTTAAATAGAGCAGCAGGGTGACGTCATCATTTAACCGAATCAGGTGCAGAGATCAGAGGCGGAGAGGGGGGGGGGGGTATTGTAATTATATAGTAGATTAGTAATCAGTTAATTGTTATGATTAGTAATCAGTTGTAGATTAGTAATCAGTCGTAGATTAGTAATTCGTTGTAATGTGTATTATTTAATAACCGAACCCAATCACTATACCAAATCAGGTGCAGAAATCAGAGGAAGCGGAGGGGGGGATTATTGTAATTATATACCTCGTTATTAATCAGTTAATTAGTATGTGTTTCCCCTATAAGGATTTGTAAAATGTATTTTTATTATTTAATAATATGCTTCCAGGCCGCACTAAACTGTAGCTGTCAGAGCGATTAAAGTTATTTGTATTTCTCTTAATTTCAACGGATTCTCGAATTAGTCTTGGCCAGTAATAATTAGTTTAACACAACACTTAAACGTTATCAAAATCAATTGAATGGTCTTGTTGGCAAGCATGTTCTGCCACTGCCGACAGTTGTGTTTGAGATAATTTAATGTGTATTCGGTGTTCTTTTAGTCTTACGCTGATGTTACATCCCGTTTGTCGAATATAGCATCTACCATATATGCAATTAATCCGATATACACCTGTTGATAATTTAGGTAATTCGTCTTTAGTACAAGATATTAGTTTTTGAATTTTGCATACTCCACCAAATCTTACTTTAATGTTTTGCTTTTGCAAAATATTTTGCCATTTAGGCCATGTCCAAGCAAAATATCTAGAAAAGGGAGTGTGTTATTCACCTCTGTTTCCATGGTGAACTGGATGGCCGGGTTTTGTGCATTGAGATTATTTAGAAACGAATTAAGTGTATCTTTACCATTTGGCTAGACAACCAAAGTATCATCAACATATCTAAACCAAAAATATGGTTTTAATGTACTTGAGGCACTGCTTTGTTTAAAAGTTTTTCATGTACAGATTTGCTATAGCAGAAGATAAAGGAGAGCCCATTGCTGCTCCTTCCTTTTGTTTATAGAAATCACCTATCCATAAGAAGTGTTATTTAAACAATGGTCAGCTAATTTTGGAATATCTTTTGGTAAACCTGTATTCTTTACTAGTGTATCAAGTAATTTTAGCGACTCATTAACTGGAACCTTAGTGAATGAAATCACATAAAAACTCACCAGAATATAGTTAGGGTTAAGTTTAATATATTTAATCACATTCACAAGATGTTCTGAATGTATTATGAATGAAGATGTCCTACCGATGTAGGGCTGTATTTGTTTAGAAATATATATTGCTAATTTATATGTAGCAGAGCCAATTGTACTATGGGTCGTAATGGGATGCCGATTTTATGAATCTTTGGTAGCCCATACTGTCTAGGTGGTTTTGAGACCCTTGGTTTAATTTGGTATTGCTCAGTCTTGGGGATTCATGAATTTGCAATGATCGCAGTAGTCTTACGTTCTAAAGTATTTGTTGGATTACTCTTTGGTTCTTTCGGTAAAGTCACGTAGAAAAAAAATAATTGCATACGACGTTTCGATTGCAACACAAGCAATCAGCATCAGGTGCAAATGAAAGAGAAAACAAACCTAGTAAACTTAGAAATATAATACAATACAACACAGAGAGTCGGCTAACATAACAGTCAACACCCTACCTGGTTGATTACGTTCATCCAAAGATTGCTAAATTTGAGAGAGAGACAAAACACAGACACGAAGACACATAGACAGACACATAAGCAGAAAGAGATAACAGAGACACATAGAGAGAGAGAGACACACACATATGCACACAGAGAAACAACGCCTCTGTGTCGAGGCTTTCTCCCTCAAAGTCTATATTCTTGATGCTCATCTTGATAAATTCAAGGAGAACATGGGAGCGTACTCGAGAGAGCAAGGCGAGTTCTTCTACCAGGATATACTGGCCTTTGAACGCCGCTACCAAGGGCAGTATAACAAGAACATGATGGGAGACTACATTTGGGGGCTGATTCATGAAAGTGATTTACAGTATAATCGTAAATCTCGAAAAACTACTCACTACTAAATCTTTTGTCGTCATTTTTTATTACTTTAGTATAAATATATTGTAATTTTGATTCATATGTTGTTTTTTTCTGACTTTGTCAACGAAAAGACACACATTCGCCCGTTTTCTCATTGAAAATAGGTTCATTTCAAAATATCAATGTCCTGGTCAAAAAAGCAAAGTTTGTGGGGAAAGCATAGCCATTTTCCATACTTTTAGGCATAAGCAATTAGGAAACAACACTTACTACCCAGGAACAAATTTTTTGTTACATAGTGTAATTTGCCTGATACTGTGCAGTACAATCATCACCCCCCCTATTGTGTACTCTTGGCAGGCGTGGTATGGTACTCAGGCCTGTGAATGACCCAACGCAGAAGATCCCTTTGTTTGATCTTCCACGAAGCTCATGGTCCACCCTAAACCGCATCCAATGCACACACCTTAGCTGCAGGTGCAGATACCTGATGACGCACAAATTGAAAATGTAAAACTCTCCAGTAGCGTGTGACTGTGGTCATCCAGAACAGACGTATAGCATATAACGACGCAATGCTCCGATCCACAAATACCAAGGATACATCACAGCGACGACGATACACTCCGCTAGCTCCTGACGCCGTTATCTGGCTTGACCATCTGAATATAAAATTGCAGTCGTTGTGCTACATCAACATCAGCAGCCATACGAAAGAAAGAAAAAGACTGTACTTTATTGCCCTTGGGCGTAGGGATACGTCAATTCAGCCATTCACATCATTCGCCTGACACGGTGCAGTACATTACAATCATCGACCCCTAATGAGTACACTTGGCAGGCATGATCCTCAGGCTTTTCTGGTGAACAAGCGTAATGATTATATATGTATTCTTATGCTTAAGACACACATGCATGGAATTATACATGCAAGAATCATGTTTGTTGTCCAATTCGTTTGCGTATTGTTTACGTAACTGGTTCATGCGATTGATGCAGCCACTGAACGTGCTACACTGTATTCAATTTACCACTGCTAACCATTGTGCCACCTCTTCCCATAGAAACTAAACTCTAATTGTAACTTCCAGATAAATATACCGGTATCACGTGTCTTGGCCAATCCGCCAATTCTCTACAACACCGCTTGGCAGTTGTATTTTCCAAATATCCCTGTCTCTTGACATACCAGTGCAATAATCGCCAGATATATGTTGACGTATCTGTAAATTGATTTTACTCTCCATGCAGCCCTCGTTTAGCGCCGCAACCCCGTGGAACGCTGATTCGTCACGGCGTTCTTTGTCCAGGATTAAAAAAAACCTATTGTTACAAATTAAATAAAGAACATTTAAAAATGAATTCCAAAAAGTGCCTACGAGTGGGAACGCGCAGCCAAACCAAAGTCCCCGTGATGCTATTCTCACAATTCGTGAGGAGGGTCTGCGGAAAAATTTAAAACATATATGCGCAGTAGTCCTTCGGTTAACGTTTTAATCCGATCCACGAAAACTACTGTTCACCGAAATAACTTCATCGGAGACAGCGAGAAAGAGCTCTTTCCACAGCCCAAAACATAACGGTATGATGTGTGAACAAAGGCAGTGGAGGACTAAACGGCTCATGAATGGGCGTTGCTGATGGCTGAGGGCGTGGCTCAGTCCACACTTACGAGTGCTGGTATTGGACGAAATTAGCGTCACCACGTGCACAACATGAACACGCTACCGTGACTTAAGCGAAAAAACCAAAGAGTACGCTACCGTGAGTTGACATGCGAACGTTAGTCAACTTGTTAATGTTAGTCGACATGTTAACGTAAAATTTTGATTTAAAGCTTTCGTGACTGCAGTAATTCATATTCTTAGTTTTTTCGGTAAAGTCACGTTGAAGAGAAACAACAAACCAACACACCTGAAGATGACCGTTTGAGTTATGGTCGAAACGTCGTGCGAATTTTTATTGTTTTATATATATTTTATTATTTTGTTGTTTCTCTTCAACGTGACTTTACCGAAAAAACTAAGAATATGTTAACGTTAGTCGACATGTTAACATTAATATGCTAACGTTAGTCAACTTTTTCACGTTAGTCAGACATGTTAACGTTAGTCGACATGTTAACGTGAGTCGACATGTTAACGTGATTCGATTTGCTAGTGTGAGTTGACATGCTGTTAGTCAACTTGTAAACGTTAGTTTGACATATTAACGTTAGTCGACTTGATAAAATTAACGGTATAGTTGAAACTATGGGGTCCTATGGAAGGTGAAACGTTCACCGAAAAACCGTGAACAGATGTCACTGTTAACTGACGGACTACTGTAATAACATCCTCACCAACGAAATTTACAATAAAAAAACATATCGTTTATACAACAAACCTAGTACTAAAATGTATTTACCAAGTATATTTAAATAGTATAAAAAAAATGTTGGTCTGTGGTGCTAGTGTGTGACTTGAGCACGACAACCCAGCATAACTTCAAAGTCAAGCTGCTGATCTTCACACAAAGTTACCCGACTGGTTGCCCTTCACGTTGGATTCTGAGTAGCTAGAACCGTCCGAGACAAGGCAGCGAAGTACCTAATGATGCCTTTAGCCAAATGAAAGTGTCAAACGTAGGCTGGTTGTGGAATCATCTTTAAGACTCAAACCTGGCATCCTGTGTTTGAATTCAGTGAAAGAGCCATCTCGTTAAGCGAGCCACTCAATATAAACACGTTCCTGCACATGTACTGCTTTGCTCCGCAAATTTATTTGTTGAGGTAATGAATACCAATTTCACAATTTAAGGTGTGTACCAGTACAAATTATTACTGAGTGTGCGTATTATTTATTTGTTGTTACGTTATATTTCTATGTAATGTTTAACGGAGTGTTAAAAACAGCGTGTGGTGGTCCGCGAGATGTTTGAAGGCTGAAAATGGGTCTGCACGCTCGAAAAGGTTGGAAACCGCTGCTCTATGCCTCTTCCTCCCTCCTCTATATTCCACCCTCACCTCCCTCCTATATCTAATTCTATCTCGCCAGCGTCCTTGCAGCTACAACTCGACCCCAGGCAGGGACCGTGAGGCACCATGAGTATGTCTGCGAGGTGAGAAGCAGAGTAAGGGTCCACCAAGGGATTGAATAGGAATAGACTAGGCGCTGCTCGCTGAGAAATTTGCTCCGGGCCACGAAGGGTTTTTCTTTAGGCGCGCCATTAATAAACTTTAGCACAGAGCAACGACGCCGCGTGATTTCTGTGTGTGTGGGAGGGTGTCGGCGTGGTGCGTAATTCGAGCGTGTGTGGGATGGCACGCGGGCAGTAATTCATTAACGGCCCCCGCGTCTGTGCCCGCGTGCTTGCGCTCGCGTGCGTGTTTGCACAGCGGATGAAGGCCGAATATTATCATCAATACGATCGTCGTTGTGCCCGCGTGCTTGCGCTCGCGTGCGTGTTTACACAGCGTGCTTTACAAAGTGTGTTCACGTAGCGACGATAGCACCCAACGGTGGAACGCGTGAATATTATCGTCAACCCGGCCATCGTCCTTACCCGCGTGCCTGCACGGGCATGCGCGTGCAAGTAGCCACCTCGGCATTAGTGGTGGTGTTCATACAGCTTTTTTTAGCGCCAGCCGTGGCGAGCAGCGTGCACCTGCACGGGCACGCGCGTGCAAGTAGCCACCTCGGCATGAGTGGTGGTGTACGTGGGGAGTGTGTGGGATAACTCCAGGCGGTGGGGAGCCAGCCACTAGCCATGTCCCACAGAGAGGACGCTGGTGCGGGGAGGCCGATCACCCGATCGGCGGCAGCCCGGCGAGAAGGGGCGGAGGACGGGGGAGAGGAGGGGGGCGTCATCCCCCACAGCTGCAACGACCAATATTATCCATAAGAGGTTTTTTTTGGGTCAAATCACGTAAATATAAAAGTCGTTTAACCCGTCACCACCAATAAGTAAGATTTGTCACGTAAACAAAACATGCCAATTCGTTACTAGTTCAGCACACCGGTGTGTTGGAGAGTAAACGTATAACAATTACAATTCGAATACCGTGACGTTTCGCCGGAAATAAAAATTATCCTTATTAGGCGACAGCCAGAGTTGTGCAGGAATCCTCCTGTTTCGGTCTTAAATTGACGGGGGATAAATGTGATGTCGTCAATTGTGAGCCAATCAGGTGTGAAGACCAGAGGGGGTGGTTAATTTATAAAACTAAACTATTTTTTTATTTACCAGGCAAGGCCCACTGAACTATACAGCTATTTTTCAGAAGTGACCTGGCCACAAATGATAGCTCAATGAAGTGGCTTATCACGTGGACATTTATAGCAGCCAAATACTCTAAATGCATAATGTTGATTCGAAATGTGGAGGGCAAACCCAGAGGATCCGGAGAAAATCCACGCGACCACGGGGAGAGAGAGAGAGACATGCAAACTCCAAATATACATCAGGCGTCAGGGTCGGGATCAAACCTATGACCTCCTGCATACCAAGCGAGGGAGTTAACATCTCGCAACCGTGACGTCAGCACACATGGACCAGGCTCAACGCTGTAGGTTGCGGTTGAGGCCATCAAACACGTGCACGGTGATGTCACCACTGCGCACGTGCACTTCGCCACACGCCAGGCAGAGAGGAATCCAGGCAGGGAGCCAGGCAGAAAACTTTTTGTTAAGATGGTATGATACACATTTATGAATATTTAGTGCAAGTTTCACGCTTGTGTTTCAACTATTCCTTAGGAATTTGCGCTTATCTGCTGCACTATAAACAGTAGCGTGCTGGAATCAAAGTGGGAAAAAACAGAGGTCGTGTGGCTGTCGGGATGTGTAAATCATCATCTTATCTTTTGTGGAGCGAAAGATATGGGATGGAGGTGTATTGGCTAATACACCTCCATGCTGGCTAATACACCTCCATCCTGTAGTGCAGTGGGTTTTGTTTCGCTCTGCATATATTTTGCTGGTTTTGCTGTGACCTCTATTTGCTTCATTGCTGTTATTGTTCTTATGTTCTTTTGTCATGACCAAACTCACTCACTCATGCACGTGCCGACTATCCTGGTCTCTCCAATTCTCAACTCGATAAACGAATAAACTTGAAATACAATATTATACAAAAGCAGGGATATATATTTTTTTTTACCACCCAGCAGTCAAGCAACCTCACAATTGCAACAAACAACTTTGGGGCCGTATTCCTCATCTTGGCTCAGCTCAGGGATTGAACCTCTCAGTTGCTTTCCAAGATGCACGAGGAAGCGAATCGACCCTGGCTTGGGTCAGACTCAGCTTATGGAAATCCTGAGCATGGCTGTGTCCATGCTCAGGATTGTCGCATCAAGTTAATGGTTGTCGCATCAAGCATGGATTTTAAGCTGTGGCTCACCTGAGCCAGGGACAAGCCTGAGCGGGACAGTGACGAGGAATAAGGAGCTAACACAGTGCATCATTGTGCAGGTGTGTGGAGTGAGCAGAACCGTGACGAGGAATATAGAGCTAATAGTGTGTAATTTTACAGGCGTGCGGGGTGAGCGAAAGCGACAGGGTGAGTGACAATTGGTGATGGATCTGTGTTCTAATCTGGCTTGCTCAGTCTCCACGTAGGGATTCATTTTGAGTGGGAGGTTGATGCTTTAATTAAGACTTTCCTCTAGAGGAATAGAGTTATATAGACCATGATTAACGGGAGGCAAACGAGAGTTAAGAGGGTTATGTGTGAGTGTGTGCATGGTTGATTATGTACATATGTGTAGGCAGACACAGGGCTTTGTATCCTGGCTCGCACCCGAAGTAGATTACCGCTCATGGCCAACACCGGTGACGATTATCGGTATCGGTCCTGGGCCTCCCCTAGGTCCACTCAACCTCCTCAAATGAGTACCTGATGCAGTGTGTAAACATCACCACTAGGGACAAAAAGACGGCCGGGCGTGGTGCTGACCATCCACCCTCTCGTGTACTATTCCGGCTTTTATATGTGCTCGCTAACAGCGCTTGCCCCAACAGTCTGTTATGGCTATACGAGGGATCTTTATCTTTATATGTTTTATATATATCGGGAGCGGTAGCGCAGTGGTTAGCTTGCTGAGCTACGAATCTGGCGGCTGGCCATGGTGCTGAACCTCGAATATCTACTGAGAACATGCCTTACCATTAGTCCCACAAAAACAAAGCACCTTTCTGGGTATTTTATGTTAGAAAAATTCTCCTTCCTCTCCACTGATTTTGAGTGACAGTTGTAGAGAGAATGAAGGATTTCCGATACCTGGCAAGTGTGCTAATGACCACCTCAGGTTTGGCAGTGGAGTTCTTCAAATTAGTCAAGTGACATTGTCATTTCATCGGCTGCATAACGCTGCGTGGAAGATACCTGGACTATGGCTCCATACGAAACTTCGGGAATTTTTAGCCATAATTATGCCCTCCCTTCTCTATGCTTGCAAAACATGCGGTCTTTTAAAGGAGCATCAGCACCGGTTTTGAAATATTCAGGCTGGTATGTCTATGATTCATCCTGGGTTTAACCAGACTGGATTGTGAGGATCTAACATATCTTTGAAAGATCTGCACAGAGTCCCATCAATGAGCACCGGCAGGTGAGGCTGTATTCTCTCGGTCAAATAACCTGAATTTCCCAGCCATCACATGCCAAAGCATCTTTTGATTGGTGGCACGGGCTAGAGATGAGATGGAGTGATGTGGTACAGAAGAATATGGAGCTGATTGGACTTTCATATTACTGGTGCCAGCGGTGTCAAAATCGACCTCAGTGGAGGAGGCTTGCAAAGGAAGCTACTGGGTGGTTGGAGGCAGTTGTCCTCCACAACAGTGGAGGGCGGAGGAGCAACGCTCACAACAACGAGAAGTGCACCGGGCGACTAAAACGCAGCAAGTTGGAACAGTGCGAATTACAGGGGGTGTATCAGTCATATTCTTAGCTCTTTCGGTAAAGTCACGTTGAAGGGAAACAATAAAATAATAATATATATTGTTTATATATATTTTATTATTTTATTGTTTCCCTTCAACGTGACTTTATTATTTTATTGTTTCCCTTCAACGTGACTTTACCGAAAGAGCTAAGAATATGATCTACTGCAGTCACGAAAGCTTTAAATCAAAAGTTTATCAGTCAGTCAACCCAGCGAGCCTTCAACACTTCACATGGCCTCAAGGTGCATCTTGCCTGGCACAAGCACCCTGCTAACGTCACTGCCCCTTAGTGGCAGATGGTGGTTGTCACTGAGTGGCGAGCGTGGTTGGTGTACATGTGTGAATCTTTGCACGTGCGTGAATATGTGATCGTGCTTGCGAAACGTGGACCCCCCTAATGAAACATCTTCGCCAATTAGGAACATTTAGGCCGGCCTACCTACAATCCATTCTGGGATTAACCAGGCTGGATTGTGTGAGGAGTTCACAAATTCTTGAAAGGTCTGTACAAAGTCCCATTGGTGAGCTCCTCTGGCAGACAAGACTGTGTTGGCTGGGTATTGTAGCTCACATGCCCAGCCACCACATGCCAAAACACATTTTGTTTGGCTGGATAAAGGGGGATAAATGGTCTAGAGAGAATATGGAGTGATGTGGTACAAGAGGATGTGGAGATCAGTTGACTTGCCGATGACTGGTACCAGCGGTGTGAAGATCGGCCTCTGTGGAGGAGGCTCGTGAAGTCACCCTCCAGGAACAACGGAGGGCAGAGGAGCAACGCTCACAACAACGAGCGGAGCGCCGGGCGACTAAAATTCAGCAAGTTGGGACAGTAGGGGGATAGGTAGTGCATTGGCCAGTCATCTCAGTGAGTCAACCCATGGCACATGCGTCTGTCCCGTGACCTCTTGCCAGCGGGCGTTCGACGCTTCACGGGGCTTTAACGTGCACATATCCTGGCACAAGCGCCGTGGCGACGTCACCGCCACATATTGGTGAATGTCGGTTGTTGTTGTGCTGTTAAACGTTGGTGTAGTGGTTATCGAACTTCTCTATGATACCGACGACCCAAGTTCGATTCCCGTTAACTGCCAACACCAGTGATGATTACCAGAACCGGTCCTGGCCCCACCCTAGGTAAACTCAGCCTCAAATGAGTACCTGGTGCGATGTGTAAACATCGCCACTAGGGAGACAAAGGCGCCCGGGCAATGTATTGGTATCCTACTCCCTCGTGTGCCGTGCCGGCTTTCATAGGTGATCGCTAAGAGCACTTGCCACAAAAGTGTTTTAAGGCTATAGGGGAGATATTTGTATTTGTCTCGTTAAAGATAAATGTGCATGTGTAATGTATAAGCCATGAGGAACGTTATGGGGTAAAACCTCCTCTAGCCGGACTAATACGGGGGTGCATTGGTCTGGCTTCCCTTGGTCCGTATAGCTCAGGGGTCGTCAACCTGTGGCTCTGGAGTCGCATGCAGTGGCTCTTTAAGGAGTGCAGTGCAGCTCTTTGAAATTCGAATAAATGTCTCTTCTTGTTATTTTGGTTGCTGACCCCTAACGTTGGGAGTCCAGTTTACCATGGGAGTCCAGTTTACCATGGAAGTCCAGTTCACCATGGAAGTCCAGTTTACCATGTAGTCCAGTTTACCATGGGCAGGGGTTGGCAATCTGCGGCTCCGGAGTCGCATGCGGCTCATTAAGGACCGCTTCGCGACGTTATATTTTCTTTACCACGTGCATTGCGGCCCTTGAAATACTGAGTTTGTTTTACCGAATTTGAAAAAAAGTCTCTTCTTGTTGGTTTGGTTGCCAACCTCTGGTCTAGCTGCACATATAACGAAAATCAATCGACGGTATATACATGTGATGGGGTTGCTTTGTGTGAGCTGATTTACAAACGTAAAAACCTGAATATCACGCACGGATACATAAGACAAAGCTCCCCTCGTATATCCTTAACAGACTGTTGGGATAAGTGCTGTTGCAAGCACCTACTGATGCCGGCACGGTGCCAGCACCACGCCTGCCCGCCTTTGTCTCCCTAATACCTGATGTTGCACACCGCACCATGTACTCGTTAGAGGCTGAGTCGACCTCGGAGATGCCTTCGGTTATTGGTTGTGAGCCTGAATCAAACGGGGTCATCGGGTTCAGAGTGTAATTTGCGCTAAAACTGTGCCAACACTCTCCATATATGTGTAGTGTCATAGGTCTCTTCTTCTTCTCTCCCTTCTCGAGGTGTGTGTGTGCGGGTGGCGTGCAGCGCACACACTCAGTCGGAGGCGAGGTAGTCGCAGGGGGCACCGTCTTTCTCTATATTAGGTTCACACCACCAACTCAGGCCCCCTCTCTCACGACCACGCTGCCGTAGGTCCCGGCCCAGACACGACCCTGTCTGCGTTGCACCAACGGCATCAATCGAAACTACTGACTAAGACAAATATATCCATATAGCCTGAGCAAACTTTTGTACCAAGTGCTCTTAGCATACAAAAAGACAAAGATCCTAAGTATATCCATAACAGACTGTTGGGGCAAGTGCTATTAGCGAGCACCGATGAAGGCCAGAACGGCACACGAGGGGGTGAGTGTCCAACACCACGCTTGGCCGATTTTGTCTTCTCAGTGGCGAAATGTACACACAGCACCAGGTGCTCATTTGAGGCTGAGTCGATCTAGAGGAGGCCCAGGACCGGTTCAGATGATCCTCACTGATGTTGGTTGTGAGCGGGAATCGAACTCGGGTTACCGAGTTCGTAGTGCAGCGCTGTTAGCATACATACGTAGCGCCATAGATGGAACGGTACCTCGTAACGTCAGGGGAGGGGCTGCAGCGGTAGCCCAAGAGGGGAGGGGGTGCTGGGGGCTCAGGATCCCCAGACAGCTAAGCCCCTTGGCGCCCTCAACGGGGGGGGGGGGAGGGGGCTGCGGGGGTTCTAGGATCCCTCGCAGCCCCACCCCTCAATGGGCAAGGGGCAAAAAAGGGGACCTCCCCAGCCGATCTGGGACCAGTTGAAGGCCGAAGCCGAAGATCAGCTAGATAGGACCCTGGACCCCCTCGACCAGCTGTCCTTGTCAGGACCAGGACGCTGTGCGGGCCAGTGGTGGGACTCTGGACCAGTGGTGGGACTCTGGGACTCCCGGCCCCACGCCCTTTTGAGGGCGAGGTCCGAGGAAGCCAGAGTCTAGAACCGCACCTTGGCTGGGTCGGGTCAGGGTAGCCTCTCCTAGGGTAATTATAGCGGAGGACCCGAGAGCGTTGCCAGTGTCACGGCACGCTAGGAGTAGGCTGTGTCCCTAGGCTGAACCATTGTATAAGGACTGTTGGAGTAAGGTATTGTAATAAAGTTACCTATCCGAAGTGCCTCCGGAACCCACTACACATACATACATACACACATACATATACAGTATACATCATGCCTTCACACACACAGTCCAGTCTCCTCCAATTGCCAGTGCATCTGATTTAAACGAGCCTCCCCCGGTTAAATCGAAAATATATAATTGGGAAGAGAAACTGCCCTGAACGCGTCATCCATTCATTAATCTTCCATTACCAGCCGTGCTTAATGGGCCACCCACTCACTTATACGGGGACATCCCGACAGGTGGCATGGAAATGTTCCCTAGCAGAGAAAACAACCCTTACTAATATCATACTTTACCAGCAAAAATATTTTTCTGGCTTTCTGCCTGGGTTACTGTTTACCTGGCTAGTGCACAGGTTCACATTTGTGTTATTAACGTCACCCCACACACATGCGTGATGACGCTGATGTGACGCCTCCACCCCGGAGGCATAAAATCAGAGATTGAGGAAATAAAGGGAGGTGACGCAAAGAGATTTAGGAGAGAGAGATATGAGGGAGGTAAGGGAGGGAGATGGATAAAGAGACAGAGAGGAGAGGGGTGGGGAGAGAGTGCAGGGCATGAGAGAGAGAGAGAGCAAAACGGAAAGAGTCGAGCGAGGGAGAGAAACATGCAGTGGGATGATTCGAGAGAGACAAGAGGCGGGGAAGAGAGCGCTTTGGATGAGAAGGGCGAGGGTGAGAGGTGTGGGAAACAGTGAGGAACAACTGGGGAGGGAAGTGGGTGAGTGGAGGGAGGGAGGGGAGGAATATACAGTGAGGGAAAAAAGTATTTGATCCCTTGCTTATTTTGTACGTTTGCCCACTGACAAAGAAATGATCAGTCTATAATTTTAATGGTAGGTTTATTTGAACAGTGAGAGACAGAATAACTAGAAAAAAATCCAGAGAAACGCATGTCAAAATTTTTATAAATTGATTTGCATTTTAATGAGGGAAATAAGTATTTGACCCCTCTGCAAAACATGACTTAGTACTTGGTGGCAAAACCCTTGTTGGCAATCACAGAGGTCAGTCGTTTCTTGTAGTTGGCCACCAGGTTTGTACACATCTCAGGAGGGATTTTGTCCTACTCCTCTTTGCAGATCTTCTCCAAGTCATTAAGGTTTCGAGGCTGACGTTTGGCAACTCGAACCTTCAGCTCCCTCCACAGATTTTCTATGGGATTAAGGTCTGGAGACTGGCTAGGCCACTCCAGGACCTTAATGTGCTTCTTCTTGAGCCACTCCTTTGTTGCCTTGGCCGTGTGTTTTGGGTCATTGTCATGCTGAAATACCCATCCACGACCCATTTTCAATGCCCTGGCTGAGGGAAGGAGGTTCTCACCCAAGATTTGACGGTACATGGCCGCGTCCATCGTCCCTTTGATGCGGTGAAGTTGTCCTGTCCCCTTAGCAGAAAAACACCCCCAAAGCATAATGTTTCCACCTCCTTGTTTGACGGTGGGGATGATGTTCTTGGGGTCATAGGCAGCATTCCTGCTCCTCCAAACACGGCGAGTTGAGTTGATGCCAAAGAGCTCGATTTTGGTCTCATCTGACCACAACACTTTCACCCAGTTGTCCTCTGAATCATTCAGATGTTCATTGGCAAACTTCAGACGGGCATGTATATGTGCTTTCTTGAGCAGGGGGACCTCACCGTTCTCATGACCATTGCAACTCTACGAGGTGAGATCTTGCATGGAGCCCCAGGCCAAATGAGATTGACAGTTCTTTTGTGTTTCTTCCATTTGCGAATAATCGCACCAACTGTTGTCACCTTCTCACCAAGCTGCTTGGCAATGGTCTTGTAGCCCATTCCAGCCTTGTGCAGGTCTACAATCTTGTCCCTGATATCCTTGGAGAGCTCTTTGGTCTTGGCCATGGTGGAGAGTTTGGAATCTAATTGATTGATTGCTTCTGTGGAGAGGTGTCTTTGATACAGGTAACAAGCTGAAATTAGGAGCACTCCCTTTAAGAGTGTGCTCCTAATCTCAGCTCGTTACCTGTATAAAAGACACCTGGGAGCCAGAAATCTTTCTGATTGAGAGGGGGTCAAACACTTATTTCCCTCATTAAAATGCAAATCAATATATAACATTTTTGACATGCGTTTTTCTGGATTTCTTGTTGTTATTCTGTCTCTCACTGTTTAAATAAACCTACCATTAAAATTATAGACTGATCATTTCTTTGTCAGTAGAGGCAGAAGTAGACGAAGTTATCCATATAGGGGACTGAGAAACAGAGGCGTAGTGAGAAATCGAGATGAATTGGGATATATAGTATAGAGAAGGCCAGAGAAAGATGGAGTGAGACACGCATCTTTATAAGATTAAACGTTTTGATGGTAGGCTGGGAGGCACGAACAGATGGTCACGTCCCGAGGACGTGCAGGTTGTTCGTGAATATATAAAAACTAGCTTTACTACCCGGCTTCGCCCGGGACTTGGATTCACCACGCCCGGCCGCCTTTGTCCCCCCAGTGGCGATGTTCACACACCGCACCAGTTACTCGTTTGAGGCTGAGTTGACCTAGGGGATGCCCAGGACCGTTTAAAATTATCGTCACCAGTGGTGGCCGTGAGCGGGAATCGAACTCTGGTCGCCGGGTTCGTAGAGGAAGGGTTTTCAGTTCACACTACAGGGACTCATCTACTTGCGAACATTCAACTCACGAACTTTCAGAGATACGAACAAACCTGTCCGTTCGTCCAGTTGCCTGTTTGGACCGAGAGTCGTAAGTTCAACCGCCATGAAATAGATGGCGGTGGTGGCATCTACATCTGAAGCAAATTATACAACTTTTAAAGCCATTGTAGATGTTTGGAATCGGCAGGAGTAAAGTGGGACTTACGAACAAATCGACTTACGAACATACCTCTGGAACCTAGCTCGTTTGTAAGTAGAGGAGTCCCTGTACGGCAGTGGCGTAATGAACTACATTTACCAGCCCAAGGTGCGGCAATCGGTCAGGTGGTACCCCAATATTTGATGTCTCTCACACGGTTGCACCTTAGAGGCTATTATTGTATATCGCGACTCATCTTGCCCTCATCACACCATAGTAACGGTCACGGTCTCGAACATTTAACGCTGTAGGGCGCGCTCCATCTTCACATAAACTCCTTAAAAACGTTTTTTAAAACAACGGCTTTGTTAACAACTTCATTTAACTCACGGTCAATGGTGCCTGAGACACGCGGCGCCTGCTTCTTGGGCGAGGCGATTCCAGAGTTTAGGGACCGCGCCGTTTTTGGCCTACCCAAATAAATATTTAATTAATAATCAGTCCATACAAAACGTTGCTTTAAAAGAGCCAATTAATTGAATAATTGATGCCGATTTTGATACAGGCATGCATTGTCATCAGATCTGAGTACGTGTGCACAATTTGGAATTCATTGGACAACAGGAAGTAGACTAAATTTGTATTACAAGATTTGACAACGACTAACAGGAGTCAAGTTAAGGAACACCGTTGAAAAAACCAAGATAAACGTATTCCGGTTATGCACGCGGAGAGAAAGGTCTTGGGCAGTAAACGTAACAGTTTTACCTTTGTAACCGCAACATGAAGACAGCGGCCAGTGGTGCAATGGTTAGCAACGCTGAACTCACAATCCAGAGATCGCCAGTCCTCTCGGAGCGACTGTTGAGATGGAATCGAACCGTCGTCCTTCGCTGTCCCCTCGGCGTTATTAACGGGGATACCACAGCTGATCGGCCGGGCGCGTCTGGTGGGGTAAAGTGCGGGTAAGCCCAACGCTTGCAATACGTCTGGAACATCGTGGAAGAGTAGAGCAAATACCACTCTAGAGCTCCCTCAAGTGAAGACCCTTCACTTGAGCGAGCAATTGCAGCGCCGCTCCTTTACATTTTAACTGAGAGACGAGGGAAGATGTTGACTCAGCTTGTACGTGAGCGCGCACAAATGAGTGCATTGATCACTCACATGCCAGTCAGTTCACGTGAGTAGCGATCTCGCTATATACGTTTGTAATGTACAACTATTTGGCCTTAACAGGTATTCACTAACAGCACTCGCCGTTACATTGTTTAACGATCTCATTCAGTGAGTCAATAAGACAGCAGTGTTTGTGTGCTGCGTGACTGTGTTTGTGTGGGGGAGCCGTCCTGTAATGGTTAGCGCGCTGCGCCACAAACTCGAGTTCGATTCCAGCTCACGGCCAGCACCAGTGATGATGATCTGAATCGGTCCTGGGCTTCCTATAGGTCGAGCCATCCTCAAATGAGTACTTGGTGCGGTGTGTAAACATCGCCACTACGGAGACAAAGGCGGCCGGGTGTGGTTCTGTCCCCCCACTCCCTCTTGTGCCGTGTCGGCTTTCATAGGTGCTCGCTAACAGCACTTCCCCCAAATGTCTGCCGAGGCTATACGGGGGATTATTGTCTTTGTGTAAGAGTGAATATATGTGAGAGTATGCGGTACAGTATATATGGGTGTACAGTATATACGTGTCTGCGTGCAAGTGTATGTATATGGGTGTGGAGTGGTGGCGCGGTGGATAGCGCATTGGACATCAATCAGCGAGATGACATTTATTTCCGACAATGGCTAACATCAGAGGCTCGTGAAATCTTCACACATCCAGCAACCCACACTAGATAAAACACTCAAGTGACTCAGTGTAAGGGAGACGTTCATCCAGAAGTGGATTGAAAATGGGCTTTAATTCGTATTGTGAATTGAACTGTCACGTATGCGTAATTAAATATACATCTGTGTATGCTCGTGCTTGTTGTGTAACAGTTAATGTGTATCTATGTAAACTTATAAGAATGTGGGGCCCTTTTGTTAACCCACTGCTTGATGTGTAATGTGGTTGTTGAGCAATAACCGGTAACCGTTTGTAGAACCGATTTCGGGTGGAATGTTAGCAGTGAACAGTGATTGGCTCACACGTTCACCACGTCCCTTCTTTTCTCAGTTAAGACACGATAAAGGCGCAGCCCTGCAATTTTTTCGCTCATGCAATACTGCTGGCGGAATAACCTGTACTCGAGGGAGCTCTAGGGGATGTTTGGTCTACTCTTCCACGCTGACCAAATGTGTTGTAAGAGAAGGGCGTATCCACACTTCCACCCACCATATGCGACAGAGGCGGTGGGGATTTAAGAAACCTGCTCCATCGTTTCCACTGCTGCACCGGGAGACGGAGTCGAACCACCGCCCTCTGGATTGCAAGTCCCGTGTGCTGGTAATCATTGCGGCATCTCCCTTCGTTTCTCAGGTTACAAAGGTTACATACGCTATGTTTTTGCACGAGAAGTGTCTATGTGTGCGGCAATCATTCGGATAGTAGTGCAGTAATGCGGATAATCGGCGTGCCACTGAATACTTACATTTCAAAAATGTTACCAGTATCTGGGACAACAGTTATGTGCAACCCAAAAGTCAGGTTTGTTATGTGCAACCAAAAGTCAGGTTTGTTATTTTCAAGTTCACCCCTCCTGGTTTTATTAATTTTCCTGTCTAACGGAAGGGTTTCGAGTTCAAAGACAATCCGTCAATTTGTACTGGATGCTCAATGGAGTTGAGCAATGCATTATGACAGTCAATACACATGGAGTCATCGTAAGGATGTGATCCAAGACAACTACAATTTAACTTAAGCCACATTCACTCTACAGCACTGGGGATAGTTCTTGAAGACAAAGCGAGATCAACGAGATGCAAGGAAGCGGAAAGGAGAGCAGGTTTGAGTGGTTTTGGGAAAGCCGAACTTGACAATGACAAGTCACAGACCAATGTGCCTCACTAATACGGCCACAACACATTCGTCAAATAAGACTTACCTTAACAGGAAATCGTATAAATTAGTCAACGTTTTGGGTAATGGCCCCTCCTTCATAGCACAATGTGCCTCATAACTAAATCGATGCTGTTGCAAATAATTGCTCACAGAACGCCATTTGGGATGTGTATTTTTTTAATGGACAGATAGGTACGCGAAGGAGGTATATTGTGCGCCAATTTATGTTGACCTTAATAGGTACTCGCTAACAGCACGGTGTGTTGAGGCTGCATGGGGGCTACATGTGATGTGTTTTGCTCTCGCCATCAGCTCACAGCGGAACCTTTAAAGTTCCCATGGTAACGAAGACTTCAAAAGGACAGAATGACCGCAACAGCAACATCCGCTATTCGCCACTGAGTGGCAGTGATGTTAATACGGATATTTTTTGTGCCGGGCTAGGTGCACTTTGAGGCCGTCACATGAAGTGTGAAAGGCTCGCTTTGAGGAGGTCACGGGACAAACCCAGGTTTTATGCGTTGACTGACTTGGATGACTGGCAGATGCACCATCTCTGCCAACTTTATAGTTAATCTGAACGTTGCTGCTCTGCCCTCTGTTGTTGTGTCAAGATCGGCCTCCACAGACACTGCTGGTACCAATCATCAGCATGTACGCTCAGCTCAACATCCTCCTGTACTACATCAGCCCATATCTTCTCCTGCCCGTGGCGCGCCCGTTTACCCCCCACTATCCAGCGAAGCAGAAGCTACTTTAACAAGCAGGGACTAGGAAACGCGAGGCTCATGACCCAATCAACGCAGCATTGCTCACTGATGAAACTTTGTCAATATCTTTCGAGGGTCCGAGAGCTCCTCACATAATCCAGTCTGGTTAAACCCAGGATTGACCGGAAGCAAGCCAGCCTGCATTTTTTGGCGCCAGGGCAGATGTTTATTTAAATAAGTCTATGTTTCGCAAGCATAGGAAGAGAGGACATAACTTTGCCCGAGAAGATACGAAGCTTCGTTTAGAGTGACAGGCCAGGTAGCTTCTACACAAGGGTTATGCAGAAAAACACAAGGCAGCTCTATTAATTCGGAGTGCAATCTCTGCTACCACACCGGAGCTGGTCATGAGCACACTGCCCAGGTATAGAACTCCTCCACCCTCTCTACAACTGCCCCCATCATGCTACTCATAGGGAGTTTAGGGCGTGGAGCATTTGATTATAGAAATACACAAGCAGGTGCTTTGTTTTGGTGGGGCTGATGGAAGGCCCCGCCTCTTAGTAGAATGCCCCAGATTCAGCAGGAAAGTATTTAACCCTTCATAGTGAGGAGTAATTATCAGATCATCAGCATACATAACATGACTGACCAGTGGTAAGCCATCCCTTTACCACACCCGGGAATCGATCAGCTTCCCCATGATCTGTACTAGATGGAAATTATTCTGGTCCAACCATGGACAGATTGTCAAACTACATGGTCAAAAGTATGTTGCATATTATAGGGGCCAGAGGACATCCCTTTCGCAGACAATACGAGGACAAAGTTCCCGACCGCCTTTATCTCCCTAGTGGCAATGTTTGAGGCTGAGTCGACCTAGGAGATGCCCAGTACAAATTCAGATGATAGTCACTGGTGTTTGGCCATGAATGGGAATCGAACTCGGGTCGCCGGGTTCGTAGCGCAGCATGCTAACCGCTACGCAGAGTACATATACACGTGTACATGCACACGTAAACACACATCCACATTTACAAAGATAAAGATCCCCCGTATAGCCTGAACGGGCATTTAGAGCAATTACTGTTAGCGGGCACCTGTGAGGGCCGTCACGGCGTACCTATGAGGGGGTGGTGTGGTCAGTAACACACCCGGCCGCCTTTGTCTCCCAATTACCGATATTTTAAACACCACAACATGTATTCAGTTTAGGCTGGGTCGATATGGGAGAGGCCCAGGACCGGTTCAGGTTTTGGATTCGCTCACACATTCGCCAATGACGTTAGCTCTGAATGGAAACTTATTGCGCTCATGTCGCCGACTTGGTGCGCAGTGCACCAATTACTGTACCACCGCTCTTCTATTCACACTTAAACGTTTGTGCGACAGCACTGTGGACACACGAGCTCATGTACGTGGCTCCATATTATATGCAATACAAAAACACATGGAAACTCCTAAATATTCGGACACCCGCACACCCGAAAAGCAAACAGTGCTTATTGTAAATAATATTGGTTCATATGCTGTATTTGCAGTGTTCGGTTTCTTTTGTAAAGCGTTTGCTTTTGTCTGATTTCTATTTCCTTCATTTTTGACTTGTATTTATGTTATTGCATTCGTCATTTGGATGACCCAGATTAGTCTGCGCCAATGAGTCTACGTGACTTCTCACCTGGTATTAACAATTGCTTACCCAGGTAAATGCGCATGCCTGGAATTGGCTGTTCATGGCACCCTTGGCGGAGAGTCATTGATCGACTCCTGCACGCTGGCCAGGCGTTTTGGAAGAGGAGCGAGCACTCAAAACTTTACCCCACCTCCAGCGAACTTCCGAAAAACTGTGGTGCACCCGTCTATAGTGCCAATACATTAATACCCACAGCTCAATTTTCATACACACATACAAACACCCCAAAACACACACACAAAACCCCCCATATAGCTTTTAACATATTGGTGGAACAAGTGCTTTTAGCGAGCACCTATGAAGGTGGGCAGGGCACACGAGAGGTAGCCAGCACCGCGCCTTTGTCTCCTTCATGGTGAAATTTACACATCGCACTGGGTACTCGTTTGAAGCTGAATCAACCCAGGGGAGGTCCCAGATCGGTTCAGATAATCGGTATTGCCCGTGAACAGGAGTTGAACTGAGGTCACCGGGTTTGTAGTGCAGCACGCCAACCGCTACACTACTGCCCCCCCCCCACACACACAACAACAGCTGCTATTCGCTCCTAAAGAGGTGGTGGCGTCTCCACATTTTGCTTGTGCCAGTCTAGGTGCAGATTAAGGCTACGTAAAGTGTCGACGGCTCGCTGACCGGAGGTTGTGAGACAGACCCAGGTGCCATGGGTTGGCTGACTGAGATGACTGGCAGATGCACCAGGTGTGCCCCATTAAGGACAAAGATCCCCCATATAGCCTTGGTGCCATATCATTGCGTTTTAGCCACCTGGCGCTCTGCTCGTTGTTGGAAACGTAACTCCTCCACCCTCCATTGTTGCTTGAGGGTGGCTGCCTTAAACTGCCCAGTAGCGTCCTTCATGAGCCTCCTCCACAGAGGCCGATCTTATCATCACTGGTGCAAGTCATCAGCAAGTCTAATACGCTCGAAATACTTCTGTACCACATTGGTCAATATCTTCTCTATCCCATGTTGTGCCACTTTAATCTACCGTATTTTTCCGCATATAACCCGCGGGGTATACCACTTTTCACAAACAAAACAAGACCCTGCGCGGTATATGGAGGTGCGAGCTATCCCAAAAATATTTTACACGTGTGACATGTTATAACTCGTTACATTTTTTCATGGTAGGACTATCCACTATGCAACACTTACCTTTGACTAAAGTACTGCTGAAAAAAAACACTCACACTAAAATTGCACATGTTATCACGTTTTAAATGAATTGTTTGTACAATTAAACGACAATGTTTGAAGTGCGCGCACTGTTTACGGGCGACGGGAGAGCTGGAAAAGGGAGAGTTGGGGGTGGGGCAGCTGGGGGGAGGGAGAGGTGGGGGGTTGGGGGCGAGGCAACGGCGTTACCGTAGTGCCGCTATTATCTGCGCAGTGCGCAATCTACCAGTGCTAAAACTGTACTTACTTATCTACCAGTTATGTGTTACTTATTTATTGGATATTTACTTTTGTTACTTATTTACTGTTTTAAGTTCACTCGTTTCTGGTTTGTTTGTTTTCTTTGTGCATGTTATGATTTTAATGTTAACAATTGATAGTGGAATGTATTACAAATGTAAACTTCATATTAATATGATGCAATTAAGCTGCGGTAACGACGTTAAATATATGAATGCATGCGGGATATATGGAGGTGCGGGCTATCTGAAATTTGCTTTACACAAAACGCTATTTTTGCGGGGTATATGCGTCTGCGGGTTATACTTTATGCGTATGCGGGCTATATGCAGGAAAATACGGTACCCTTTCTGATAAACAGAAGTTAATCTTGATTTGAAGTTTTCATGACTGCAGGAATCCATACTCTTTGGATATTTCGGTAAAGTCACGTAGGTCGAAAAATAAATAATAAATCACGACGTTTCGATCGCAACACAAGCAATCGTCATCAGGTGGAAAGATACAGCAGTAGAACTGCTGAACAGGAAAGGGCTGCTGCAACAAGAGGTTATATATATATAGGTTTGAGGTGGGTGTCACCCAAGGGTATTTAGGCGGGGTCAGAGATGGAAAGGAGTCCCGTCGCCGTACGCACACACAACAGCTGCGTTGAAGGGAGAGATTGGCATGTTAATGCAAACGAGTATAATGGGAAATGAGCCCCGTCGTCACACACGAGCACCGTCGCCGTATGCACAGCAGCTGTCTAGCTCTGCTTTCATTCACGGGCAAGACCACCTGAGCTGTACTTAACTCAGCTCACTTGGTTGCTCTAATCAAGGACATCTCACTGTCTCCAGATGATTGGCTTGTCAGTTTCGATGTTGTATCTCTGTCCACCAAGGCACCTGTGCCTGCCACCATTGCAATCATTGAAGACTTGGTCCAACAGGGACTGAATCCGGATGTAACAAGTTTGGTAAGGCACTGCCTTACCAATACTTACTTCACCTGGAATGGTACATTCCAAAAACAAAATGAAGGTACCTCTATGGGTTCTCCCTTGTCGCCAGTGGTAGCGAATGTTTTCATGGAGAAATTTGAAACAGATGCCATCCTGACATCCACCCTACATCCTTCCTTGTGGAAAAGATATGTAGATGACACGTTCGTCATCTGGCCACATGGCCAGACAGCACTGGACCAATTTTTCAACCACATCAATTCCATACATCCATCCATCAAATTCACCATGGAAGTAGAAAATTATGGCAAGCTACCGTTCTTGGATGTTTTGATCGAGAATAGACGTATGACTCGTTGGGACATTCTGTCTACAGGGATTCCTATCTAAAGCCTGATTCCCACCACCATCCAGCCCAGAAGAACTCGCTCATCAAAATACTACACCATAGGGCACGTTGCATCTCCGACCAGCAACACCTAGCCAGTGAGCTGGAGCAGGTACACCAAGCACTCAAGATGAATGGATATTAAAACCGCACAATCCGCAAAGCTGAATCCCCAACCATGGGGAGAGAACCATCTGAGGACCCAATCAAAACCATCACCTTGCCATACATAGCAGGTGTTACCAAAATCTTGAACAGAAGATCCAGGTTCGATTCAACACAGTACACAAAATCCATGATATGATCCCATCTGTGAAGGATGTGATTCCTGAAATGCAATACCCTGGTGTCTACAGACTAAGTTGTGTCTGCGGTAGCAGTTACATCGGGGAAACGAAGCGACATGTCTCGGACCGTGTCCGCGAACACAAGCCAGATTTTAAACACGGCAGAACCAATACCTCTGCCGTGGCTAATCACTGTTTTAACGCGGTGGGTTCACACGATATTGTTTTTTCCGAGACCAAGGTACTCTGCAAACCTTCGGGCTACCATCAAAGATTTGTCCATGAAGCCATCCAGATATTTTAACACAAACAATTTCAACCGAGAAGAAGGGCACAAACTAAGCAATCATTGGAAGGATGTTATTAACCAGGTAAAGTCATAACTTGCTGTGATGATTCCATCCTTCATGCTGTTGTTTAGCAGTTATTTTGGACTCTCTGAATTACATCACCTTATATTCTTAGTTTTTTCGGTAAAGTCACGTTGAAGAGAAACAACAAAATAACAAAATATATATAAAACAATAAAAAATTCTCACGACGTTTCGACCATAACTCAAACGGTCATCATCAGGTGTGTCGGTTTGCATAAATTTATTTTGAAAACGGCATATTTATTTATATATATATATAAAAAATAACGTTTGCGTCACGCGCAGCGATTGGCAGTTTGCCCAGGACTAGTCCATCTATTTTTTGAAAAGAGGAGGGGGGAGACGAAATTTGTTTTTATGTATGCTGTCTGAAAGCCACTGTAAGCATGAACAATCAATCAAGAACTGAAATGATTTATCAAATCTTTCCAATGATTGCTAAGATAGAATCCATCTTCTCGGTTGAAATTGTCTCTGTGCTTGTATATGTGGATAGCCTCATGAACGAATCTCTCATGGAAGCCAGATGGCTTACAAAGAACCTCCGTCTTGGAAAAGTCAATGGCATGTGAGCCTACTGAATTAGAACAATGATCTGCTACGGCCGAGGTGTTGGTCCTACCGTGTTTAAGGTCTGCTTTATGTTCACGAATGCGGTCCGAGATATGGCGTTTGGTTTCTCCAATGTAACTACTACCACAGAGGCAACTTAGTTTGTAGACACCAGGGTATTGTATGTCCGGAATCACATCTTTTACAGACGGAACCAGATCACGGATTTTATGTAATGTGTTGAAACGGACCTGGATCTTGTGTTTATTCAAGATTTTGGAGATCTTTTTTGTGATCCCAGCAATGTAGGGTAAAGTGATGGTTTTGAAAGGCTCCTCAAGAGGGTTCTTCTTCATGGTTTGAGTGATAGCTTTGCGGATTGTATAGTCGGAGTAACCATTAGCCCTAAGAGCTTGGTGTACGTGCTTGAGTTCACTGCTTATGTGTTCCTGGTCGGATATGCATTGGGCTCTATGATACAGAGTCTTGATGAGAGAATTCTTCTATGATGGATGGTGGTGGGAATCCGGTTTCAGATAAGCATCCGTATGGGTAGCTTTCCTGTAGACAGAGTGGCTCATTGAACCATCAGGTCTCTTTTTAATTAGGACATCCAAAAAAGGTATCTTACCATCTATTTCGACTTCCATGGTAAATCTGATGGCTGGGTGTATGGAATTGATGTGGTCGAAGAATTGGTCTAGAGCAGGCCGGCCATGTGGCCAGATGACAAAAGTGTCATCCACGTACCTCTTCCATAAGGTTGGGCGCAGAGTGGCAGTCTGGATGGCGTCAGTCTCAAATTTCTCCATGAAAATGTTAGCTATAACTGGAGAAAGGGGGGAGCCCATTGGGGTGCCCTCAGTTTGTTTGTAGAAAGTTCCATTCCAAGTGAAGTATGTATTGGTTAAACAGTGTCTCACCAGGGGGGGTACCTCAGTGTTTAGTCCTTGATGAACCAAGTCTTCAATGATTGCAATGGTGTCAGGTACAGGAACCTTGGTGAATAAGGAAACTACATCAAAACTGACAAGCAGGTCGTCTGGGGATGACACTTTTGTCATCTGGCCACATGGCCGGCCTGCTCTAGACCAATTCTTCGACCACATCAATTCCATACACCCAGCCATCAGATTTACTATGGAAGTCGAAATAGATGGCAAGATACCTTTTTTGGATGTCCTAATTAAAAAGAGACCTGATGGTTCAATGAGCCACTCTGTCTACAGGAAAGCTACCCATACGGATGCTTATCTGAAACCGGATTCCCACCACCATCCATCATAGAAGAATTCTCTCATCAAGACTCTGTATCATAGAGCCCAATGCATATCCGACCAGGAACACATAAGCAGTGAACTCAAGCACGTACACCAAGCTCTTAGGGCTAATGGTTACTCCGACTATACAATCCGCAAAGCTATCACTCAAACCATGAAGAAGAACCCTCTTGAGGAGCCTTTCAAAACCATCACTTTACCCTACATTGCTGGGATCACAAAAAAGATCTCCAAAATCTTGAATAAACACAAGATCCAGGTCCGTTTCAACACATTACATAAAATCCGTGATCTGGTTCCGTCTGTAAAAGATGTGATTCCGGACATACAATACCCTGGTGTCTACAAACTAAGTTGCCTCTGTGGTAGTAGTTACATTGGAGAAACCAAACGCCATATCTCGGACCGCATTCGTGAACATAAAGCAGACCTTAAACACGGTAGGACCAACACCTCGGCCGTAGCAGATCATTGTTCTAATTCAGTAGGCTCACATGCCATTGACTTTTCCAAGACGGAGGTTCTTTGTAAGCCATCTGGCTTCCATGAGAGATTCGTTCATGAGGCTATCCACATATACAAGCACAGAGACAATTTCAACCGAGAAGATGGATTCTATCTTAGCAATCATTGGAAAGATTTGATAAATCATTTCAGTTCTTGATTGATTGTTCACGCTTACAGTGGCTTTCAGACAGCATACATAAAAACAAATTTCGTCTCCCCCCTCCTCTTTTCAAAAAATAGATGGACTAGTCCTGGGCAAACTGCCAATCGCTGCGCGTGACGCAAACGTTATTTTTATATATATAAATAAATATGCCGTTTTCCAAATAAATTTATGCAAACCGACACACCTGATGATGACCGTTTGAGTTATGGTCGAAACGTCGTGAGAATTTTTTATTGTTTTATATATATTTTGTTATTTTGTTGTTTCTCTTCAACGTGACTTTACCGAAAAAACTAAGAATATGAATTACTGCAGTCACGAAAGCTTTAAATCAAAATTTAATCGCCTCTACGGGGAGGGTTTTCACATAACTTTAAGATCCTTCAACAAACTACGGGATAAGAAAGCTCAGCTGATCGAGTCTCTCACCTTCCTGAAGAGATGCCGCGACTCTGGGGTAATACCAATCGCATTTACACTCACCTCTGCTACTGTAACTTCTTCTAATGCGAAACGAATTCTTTTCAAAACTAGCTTAGCTCTTATCTCAGAAAAAATCAGACTTATACGCACAGAACTAGATCAGTTAGACAAGACACTCTACAAATCACACTTATCATTGACGGCAATAATGTCCACATCGGATTGGGAACATGTAGACAATATGACTGCCTCTTCAGCTGCTACTATGTCGACCAAATGTAAGGAAAACCTGATTTCCAAATTTAACCTCCTCTTCAACAAAAGACCGGACCCACACACCAAAAAGTTAGACGTTAATAAAGTCGTAATTAATCGCAGTAACAGTTCTATTTCCGATGGTCTGAAATCCGTTTTAGCTAAAGGTCTAAACTTTGCAGTCACACCTAAACACATACCAGTTAATGATATAATTGCCCAAGTAGACGTTGCTCTCAGGGGCCTGGGTCACATCGCTGCAGACGTAGCAAGATCTGAAATCGCTGCAACCCTCAAAAACGCTAAGATGCCAGCTAGCAACCTCAGCAAAGATGAGCGTTTTGAATTATATAAATTAAAAAAGAGGAATGATATTGTAGTTCTCTCAGCTAACAAAGGCAATGCTACTGTCATCATGGATAAAATAGAATACAACAACAAAATTAAAGAATTACTCGACGATGGTAGTTATACAAAAATAAAAAGAGATCCCACCAACAGCCTCCTCACACAAACCAACAAAATAATTTCTGATTCAACCGCATTAATTGATCAATCTAAACAGTTTTCGTTGAAACCTTCTGCTGCCAGGCCACCAAGATTATACGGCTTACCAAAAATACATAAAGTTGATACACCTCTTCGTCCCATAGTCTCTACTATCAGCTCCCCCACCTACAAACTAGCTCGTTTTTTGTCTGAAATCCTGCGTCCTTTCACTGGAAAGACCACCTCTGCGGTACAAAATTCTACTCACCTGGTATCAACAATCAAGGGTATTTCCCTGTCCCCAGACGACCTGCTTGTCAGTTTTGATGTAGTTTCCTTATTCACCAAGGTTCCTGTACCTGACACCATTGCAATCATTGAAGACTTGGTTCATCAAGGACTAAACACTGAGGTACCCCCCCTGGTGAGACACTGTTTAACCAATACATACTTCACTTGGAATGGAACTTTCTACAAACAAACTGAGGGCACCCCAATGGGCTCCCCCCTTTCTCCAGTTATAGCTAACATTTTCATGGAGAAATTTGAGACTGACGCCATCCAGACTGCCACTCTGCGCCCAACCTTATGGAAGAGGTACGTGGATGACACTTTTGTCATCTGGCCACATGGCCGGCCTGCTCTAGACCAATTCTTCGACCACATCAATTCCATACACCCAGCCATCAGATTTACTATGGAAGTCGAAATAGATGGTAAGATACCTTTTTTGGATGTCCTAATTAAAAAGAGACCTGATGGTTCAATGAGCCACTCTGTCTACAGGAAAGCTACCCATACGGATGCTTATCTGAAACCGGATTCCCACCACCATCCATCATAGAAGAATTCTCTCATCAAGACTCTGTATCATAGAGCCCAATGCATATCCGACCAGGAACACATAAGCAGTGAACTCAAGCACGTACACCAAGCTCTTAGGGCTAATGGTTACTCCGACTATACAATCCGCAAAGCTATCACTCAAACCATGAAGAAGAACCCTCTTGAGGAGCCTTTCAAAACCATCACTTTACCCTACATTGCTGGGATCACAAAAAAGATCTCCAAAATCTTGAATAAACACAAGATCCAGGTCCGTTTCAACACATTACATAAAATCCGTGATCTGGTTCCGTCTGTAAAAGATGTGATTCCGGACATACAATACCCTGGTGTCTACAAACTAAGTTGCCTCTGTGGTAGTAGTTACATTGGAGAAACCAAACGCCATATCTCGGACCGCATTCGTGAACATAAAGCAGACCTTAAACACGGTAGGACCAACACCTCGGCCGTAGCAGATCATTGTTCTAATTCAGTAGGCTCACATGCCATTGACTTTTCCAAGACGGAGGTTCTTTGTAAGCCATCTGGCTTCCATGAGAGATTCGTTCATGAGGCTATCCACATATACAAGCACAGAGACAATTTCAACCGAGAAGATGGATTCTATCTTAGCAATCATTGGAAAGATTTGATAAATCATTTCAGTTCTTGATTGATTGTTCACGCTTACAGTGGCTTTCAGACAGCATACATAAAAACAAATTTCGTCTCCCCCCTCCTCTTTTCAAAAAATAGATGGACTAGTCCTGGGCAAACTGGCAATCGCTGCGCGTGACGCAAACGTTATTTTTTTATATATAAATAAATAAATATGCCGTTTTCAAAATAAATTTATGCAAACCGACACACCTGATGATGACCGTTTGAGTTATGGTCGAAACGTCGTGAGAGTTTTTTATTGTTTTATATATATTTTGTTATTTTGTTGTTTCTCTTCAACGTGACTTTACCGAAAAAACTAAGAATATGAATTACTGCAGTCACGAAAGCTTTAAATCAAAATTTACATCACCTTGTTAAATGTTTTTACATTAACAGACTAAGGTCTCACTAACATAGCCACCGCTGCTCCCTTTTTCCTGGATGTAACGGTAGCTCTCGCTGTTTAATAGGCTGTATGTCTCACTGGCACGGCCGCCGTTACGGTGGTTCTCTTGTGTTGATACGCTGGCCTCTCACTATGCAGCAGCCAACGCCGCAGCTTGTGTTGCCCACGAGGTGGCGCTATGCCCGATCCTCTAACACAGACATGCTAGCTTCCCATTAAACTCGTTTACATTGACATGCCAATCTCTCCCTTTAACGCAGTTGCTGTGCGTGCGTGCGGCGACGTTGCTCGTGTGTGACGACGGGGCTCATTTCCCATTATACTCGTGTAAATTAACATGCCAATCTCTCCCTTTAACGCAGCTGCTATGCGTGCGTACAGCGACAAGACTCATTTCCATATCTGACCCCGCCTACTTACCCTTGGGTGACACCCACCTCAAACCTTTATATAACCTCTTGTTGCAGCAGCCCTTTCCTGTTCAGAAGTTCTACTGCTGTATCTTTCCACCTGATGACGATTGCTTGTGTTGCGATCGAAACGTCGTGATTTATCATTTATTTTTATACCTACGTGACGTTACCGAACGAGCCAAAGAGTATAAACAGAAGCTACTTGTGCATGTGGTGGCTGGACATGCGGGCTACATGACCCAGCCAACGCAGCCTTGCCTGGCGGAGGAGTTTACTGATGTGAAATTGTGACCTCACACAATCCATTCTGGTTAAACGCAGGATGGATCGTAGGCAGGTCAGTCTGAATATTTAGACCTGGCGCAGATGTTCATTTAGAGGGGTTCACGTTTTGCAAAGCATAGAGAAAGGAGGACATGACTGTTGCCGATAAAAATCTAAGCTTCATATGGAGTGACAGGCCAGATAATTATTGGTGTGGCTAATGATAATGCCCCATCTTTTAGTGGCATGCTGCAGGTTCAGCAGCAGACTCCGTAACTCCTAAGAGCGAGCATTAATTACCAGATCATCAGCTTACTTAACATGGTTTACCAATAGGGAGCCATCCCTTGACTGCACATTGGCATCGATCATCCTCTGTACCGGATGGAAATTCCTCTGATATAGGCGTGGAAATATCGAACTACGTGGTAGAAAAATATGTTAAAATTATGTAAGAGCCAGAGGATATCCCTGTTGCACCTCAAGGTGAATCGGGAATGGCTCTGACTTCCAGCCACGCACGTTTACCTGGACCCGCCCACCGTCATGACGGTCCTTAAGGGTTATGAGCAGAGGGTCAGGGACCTCGAAAACACGAAGAATAGTCTAGAGCCCTGGCCTATTGATGATATCATAGACCTTGACCAGGTCAATAATGCAGGAATATTGGTCCTGTTCAAATTCTCTACTCCTCTTCTATAGCAAACGGAAAGACAATAGGTGATCTCCGTGCAGGACTACCCCGACCTGAAACCACATTCAGGCTCCGCAAGCCTCTCCTCAGCGATGAATATTGCTGGGCAGAGACGATCTCCCACATAAAAACCCACTCGCACAAACTCACACGTAGAAACTAACGTTTTGCATTATCGATATAGTATTAGAATAAACCGGTTACCAGTTTTATGTACGTATACAAATGCCTCATAATACACATAAAATATGTGACCTTTCAAACTGACAACCGAAGCAATTTGCGATGGTGTACAATACTGGTTATCAGCAAACAGGATTTACAATCCAGAGGTATCGCAAGTTCGATTCCAACTCCCGGTGCGGCAGTTGAAGAAATGGTCTAGGTTCGTATATGTTTAAATACTCGACGGATACAATGGAATCATAAAATACGCGACGTTTGGGGCATTGGTCCTTCTTTATAGCACATTAACTAATTATGTTCAACATCATATTTTTCTATCTTAAGGCGAGAGTGTTTAATGAATATGTTGAGTTGTTTTATGCGTGCTTATGTACCACTGCCAATGCAGAAGCAGCATCACCCAATAACACGCGTGTTTAATAACACATCACAGACACATAAGGCCACACACGTACATACAAATATACGCAAACGCACAAACCACACATGCACAAATATGATTACATGTTTAATCGCCCTATCTCTGTCCACCCAGCATTATGGGTTGCTTCAATCTCGATTGAAAACTCATTTCGTTAGAACTGCCTTTTTATGGTTAGTTGTCCTTACCTCGCACCTCCGATTAGTACGCACGGTGTGAAAGAAGTTCAACATACATATGTTACACCACATTCAGTCGATCGGCAGGTCGCGCGTCGTTTCGGAAACTACTTCTTCCAAGACGTCTCTTAAGCGTGGAAGAGTAGCCCTATGACCACTCCAGAGCTCCCTCGAGCGGAGGCCCTTCCAATCAGAAGTGGCGTGAGCGAGAAACTGCAGGGTTGCAACTTTATCATTCAACTGAGAAACGTGGGCATATGTATACCATAACACACGATGACTTGCACTGTCGTTCGGTTTGTACACTCGCGTTTGCCGATCAATATATTAACTCCTGACATTCCACTGAGAACGAATGCCGATCCTAACTTATGGAACTGGTAATTTATGAGAAAATGGTTGCCGTTTTGCCGGTTCTCATTGAGCAATCCGAATGTAAACCAGCGTGCACCTACGCACACATACGGCGGCCAAGCATGTGCAACAATACAGACGTAAAGAACGCCCGATCGCCTTTAATCGTTGGAGCAAATGTGTGCCCGAACACTTAATAAATCAGGCACGGCGCACGAGGGAGACCTTTGTCTCCCCAGTACTGATGTTCACTTATTGCAGCAGGTAATCATTTAAGGCTGAGTCGACCTAATTGAGGCTCATAACTGATTCAGATACCACTCACCACTGATGTCAACCGTGGCTGGAAATCCCAAACTGTGCCACCAGCCTCCACATGCAAAGCCCACAAACATGCACATAGATACACACGAACTACACGCATATATATAAACTCATGCACAGAGAAACACAAATACATTAGTTCAAAGACAAAGACCCCTCGTATAGCGTTAACAGACTGTTGGGGCAAGTGCTGTTAGCGAGAACCTATGAAGGCCGGCACGGCACACGAGGGGGTGTGTGGCCAACACCACACCCGGCCGCCTTTGTCTCCTCAGTGGCGATGTTTACACGCCACACCAGGTACTCATTTGAGGCTCAATCGACCTAGGGGAGGCCCATGACTGGTCCAGATAATATAATTGTCACTGGTGTTGGCCATGAGCGGGAATGGAACTCGCGTCGCCGGGTTCGTAGCGCATATATTTATAAACGCATGCACAGAGAAACAGAAATATATGATATCTCACACATATATACATGGACAAAAACAAACAAACACATCTAGAGTACATACACAGACAAAGCAAATAGAAATATAATAATGACGTCTGTGTAGGACCGCCCCGACATTACACCACATTGGGGCTCTGCAAGCCTCTCCACAGCGATCCAGTCTGAGAAGAGGAATAGCGCTGGGCAGACATGATCTCCCACACATACAAACCCATTCACACACGCACACACAAACTCACACATACAAACTAGAGTTGTTATATTTCCGGTTTTGAGATTACCGATAACCGTATTAGAATAAACTGGTTCCGAGTTTTCTGCACGTAAACAAATGCCTGTAACACATGTAAAATGTGTAACTTTTTAAACCAAAAAACGAAGGAATTTGCTGTGGTGTACTGGTTACCAACAAATGGACTTACACACACCATATGTATATAAACCACATTTCCAAAGACGAATATCCCCCGTATATTCATAGCCTTAACAGACTGTTGGGACAAGTGCTGTTCGTGAGCACCTTTGAAGGCCGGTTACGACACACGAGGGGGTGGGTGGCCAGTACCACTCCCGGCCGCCTTTGTCTCCTTAATAGCGATGTTTACACATCGTACCATGCATTCATTTGCGGTTGAGTCGACCTAGGGTATTCCCAGAACCGGTTCAGATAACCGCAGCTGGTGTTAATCATGAGCGGGAATCCAACGCAAATCGGCTGTATCGGAACACAGCGCCCTAACCACTACACAACTAAAAAACAAATACAAAAAATCCCCCATGTAGCCTTAACAGACTGTTAGGGCAAGTGCTGTTAGTGAGCACCGATGAAGGCCGGAACGGCACACGAGGGGGTTGGGTGGAAGAAACTACACATGCAGAAATACCATCCCACACACATACGGACACATACGAATGCATACCACACACATACAATTCCACAAACATAAACCCACACGTAGTCCATGCAGATCCACACAAAACATCACAGGCACATAAGGCCACGCGTACATACAAATATACGCAAACGCAAAAACAACACATGCACAAATATGATTACAAACACATGTAAATATGTAAACACGCACACATGCAAACACACATGTCAACACAAACTCACGTACCACACCACACCCTCACACAAACCAGAACATAAAAGAAAGCTACACGCATATATTCATATAAACCCACACACAAATATAATCTACACAATACGCAGACACATCCCCACACACGAACATATAATGACATATCTCCATGCAATGCACTTACACACATCATCACAACAAATCTGCTTACCTTGCTTACCAACTTTTCAATGTAAGAAAGCATTGGCCAGCAAAACGAGCCAACAGCGTCTCTACAGACTGACTCTTTGCAGCACGAGCCACTGCTATTGCTATATTTCCCCGGTGATACTACGAAGCACTGCACCAGTGAGTGCGCCTAATGACCGTGCCCCGGTGCTCGGCGTGCGCCCACTGCTCCCAAGGAACAATCACGTTGAGCTGTGAGCGCAGACGTGGAGGCGGAGCTACCTCGGGAATGTCTCGCACTCCACAGTGACATAATTATACACGCCAATGACGTCACGTTCAGGGTTTCCACGCATTTACCAATGGTGACGTAATCATTTGGATGGAATTTTCCCAATATCGATGTGTGCATTGCCCGTTGGTTTCACTGCTTGGCTGGCTGTCCTTTAAGCCAGCGGATCAACACTTCACATGTTCACCAATCCTGCCTTCACCAACCCGCAATGACCAGCATGGGGAAATATGGTCTAATAACCACCCACGACCAGCATGGCGTGGAAATGCAGTTATCCAACAGTGGTTTGACGAGATGTCTGCACATATACATGGTGGATTCAATATTACACGGGACAACCAATCATGTGTTTTTATAGCATGTGTTTTGCCAGTAGTTGTCCTATGAAACACCATCCCGTATTTATTTTTGTATTGCTATTTTTCTTGTCACCTGTTATGCACGTTATGTTTGCCAGGGAACCGATGTTTTTGTTGATGAAACCCGATTCAAGAGTTTCTTAGCTCACAGGGCACTTCAAAATAAACTAAAACTGAACTGATTTGGCAGCCATCAATATAGCTCTTAGCTCAGCTAATTTTGTAAATGAGTTTTTTTACATGCCAATTAATAGTGACTGCAGCCATCACATTAATCATAATTCTCCACTCGCAATCATTAGGTTATGAGTTCAGACCCGAATGGAGATTGACTTTTCCCATAATCATCACCGAAATATTATTATGAGAATAAGTTTTCCCCTTTTTTCTGGCAACAAAACAGGTGTTAAGATGTTAAAACACCAAACTGAAACCTTTTACAAGGAATAATGTCTGCATTAACCACAATACTTGTGGTCAGAATGCAAACAAAAACAAACTCTAATAATATATGCATTGTCTTTGAAACTGATTGGTCCACACCAGAGACAGCTTTCTTTGGAGCCTCGTCTCAAAAGGGGAAAACCTATTCTCATATTTTGGTACTGGCAAAGGAGATCCCATGACGAAGTACTATTAGTTTAGTGTTATTTTATTTAGTTTAATCATTTTTAGAACGCAAATGTTAAGGATAAGAAACTGTTGCATTTGTAAGCGTGACCAATACAATAAGATAAAACAAATGCAACAATCAAGCAAATAGCAGTGAGACCAAAATGAAGTAGATTCTGATGATAGAGGTGATGTTTGACAACACTGGCAGCCACGGAAGTGGATTTGAATTAACGACAGTTTGCTGTGGTCGTTGGAGTGAAAAGGGTTTAGAGCAGAGGTCTCAAACTCAATTTACCTGGGGGCCGCTGGAGGTAGAGTCTGGGTGAGGCTGGGCCGCATCAAGTGTTCCAAAAAAAAGTACAACTGATCCAATCTTCTCAATCTTTATTAATAACAGTTCAGAACATGAACGGTTCTTCAGAACATAGGCTTCTCTTACCCACTCCTTGCTGCCAGAGACCTGGCAGCACTTCCTCTTCTTACACAGCTGAGCCACATTTGGCTTTAGGGAGGAAGCAATTGAGACCCTCAGTATGGCTTGAAGATGCTCATCAGTAAGTTTGGACCTGTACTTTGACTTATTAAAGTTCATGGTGCAGAAGAGCTTTTCACACAGATATGTGCTCCCAAAAGGGCACATGGTCCGCTTGAACATCCTGGAAAGCTCAGGGAAGGTGAGGGGCAATTATCTCAAAAAATGTCCACGCTTGTCTGCTTTTGCACTCACCTTCCTGAACTTGGCTTTGAGTTAAGAATTGCACTGCAGATCAATTAGCTCCATTTGAAGCACAAGAGGGGCATCTTGCACATCGAAGGAGAAGGGGTCAGCAAAAATTTGAAAAGTGGCTCTGTGTGTCTTGAAGTCTGCAAACCTTTGATCAAATTCCTCCTGTAGCTTTACAATGGCATCAGCATACTTCTCACCACTGAATGGTGTGCCCGCGTCCATGAGTGCCTTGCATGCTGGGAAATGGCAGAGGTTTGTCTGAGAGAGCTGGGCTTTCTATAACACAAGTTTTGTGGAGAATGCTCTGACTTTGTCATAGGCAGCACTGACAAGCTGCCCCTGGCCTTGTAACTTCTTGTTCAGTACATTCAGCTCCTGTGTGATGTCAACAAGAAAAGCTAAGTCCATGAGCCATTTGGGATCACTTAGCACAGGAACTGCCATCCCATCCTTCTCCATTAAGGCTTTCACTTCTGCTCTCAACTCAAAAAACCTCTTCAAGACGTTTCCCCTGCTGAGCCAACGTACCTCGGTGAAGTAGAGCACATCCTCATATACTGACTCTATTTCCTCTAAAAAGGGGCGGAACTGCCGGTGCTTTAAGCCCCTGGATCTTATATGGTTGATGCATTTCACAACGACAGACATCACATTGTCAAACTCCAGGCATTTGCTGCAAAGGGCCTGCCGATGAATGATGCAGTGCAGAGCAATGGCCTCCTCCACACCCTCCTCTTCCAGTTTTCTTTGAACAAGTGCCACCAGTCCATTTCTCCTCCCTGTCATTGATGGCGCTCCGTCGGTTGTTATTCCAGCAAACCTCTTCCATGGTAAACCGGCATCCACAATGGCATCACACAGCTGGCGGAATATCTCCTGAGCGGTGGTCTGGTCATGCATTGGATTCACTGTGAGCAACTCTTCCGTCACTTCAAAATTGTCGTCAACACCACGGACATGCATTGCGAGCTGCACAGTGTCAGTGATGTCTGTGCTCTCATTAAGATCGACTGAGTATGCACGGAAATGTTTGGCTTTCTCACGCAGTTGATCGTGTATGTTACCCTGACAGGTCAGAAATGCGCTCTGCCACTGTGTTGGCTGATGTTGCTAAACTGACCCTTCTTTTCCGGACAGACTATACTTGCAGCCTGTAACATGCACTTTTTGATAAACTCGCCGTCTTTGAATGGCTTTCCCGCCTTAGCAGTCATCTCACTCATCACGTAGCTAGCTTCGACTGCTGCATCACTCTCTTTGCTTGCTTTCTTGAAAAAAGCTTGTTGCCTCAGTAGACATGTTTTAAGATTGGCGACCCGGTCCTCTCTCTCATCTCCCTGGTATTTTACATACTCCTCAGTATGTCTAGTTAAGTAATGACGTCTGATGTTGTATTCCTTGTGCACCGTCAAGTAGGGGGCCACAAAATATCGTTCCGTGGGCCGCGAGTTTGAGACCCCTGGTTTAGAGGTATGGGGGGAGACCTTGAAAGAGAGGTCCGTGGCACAGGATAATGATGTTGTAATGTATCATTCATATCAGATCAAGTCAAACTTTTCATTTATACTGGAGGAATCTGATGAGCTCTTAAGCTATTTTTCACAGATGTCCAGTAAGGGGCACGGGGTCAGAACGTTACAACAACAAACAATACACAAACACGATATGGGCAGTTGGAGGCAATCGCCCTCCAACACAGCAGAGGGTAGAGGAGCAACCCTCACAACAACTCAGCGAGTTGGGACAGTAGGGAGCACAGAAGGTGCATCTGTCAGTCATCTCAGTCAGTCAGCCCATTAATGGGTAACCAGTGCAAGGTTTTTAGCATAGCTGAGGACGGCGTGCGAAAGGTTGTTTTGGAACTGCTATAGTTTGTTGAGGTGCTTTTCTGATGTCCAAGTAAGGATGGCGTTGCAATAATGAAGGCGAGTGCCAACAATGCAACATGCCAGAGTCGTTAAACGATGGGCGGATTTGTTATAAAGCCTCGAGGTGGTGATTGTATTATTTATTGTGTTCAGCATGTGGTGGTCAAGGTGATGCCAAGAGCATTTAGTAAGCCATTTGTGATGGTTGATGTGGAGAGTCAGCATGATTGGTTTTTTTTTTATCAGGGAAGATGGGATTAAGAAAGGTGGTGGGGGAAACAGTCAGAAGGGTTACGGTCTTCTGCCATGTTTATGGTTCGGCTGAAAGAGGTTAAACCTGATAAGTTTTGTCCTGAGCGGAGCAAGTGATGCTGAGGAAAGACCGCGGTAATCAGAAGCATAAAATCGAGTAGGAATGACCCAGTGATGGGGGGGGGGGGGGGGCACCAGGATGGATGCCAATGCTTTGCAGTGGATGAGTGGGATAGGTGACCTTCAGGTAGGCAGCTCGTCGTAAGGAACTGCCGCAGGATGCGTCCTGCTTGGAGCAGCCATAGCTGGTGGTCGGAGGCGGCCGGCATTGTTGATGGAAAACAGTGTTAGGATGCTTAATGGCAGTCTGCTGCTCGCTAGCTGCAGGAAGTGTAAACCAGTTGTCCGCCAGGGGCAGCCCAAAGTGTCGGTGGCATACCCAGCCAGCTGCGGGGCACAGCCCGCTCCACGCGAAGGTCAATGTAGGTGATGGGGCCTACACTGAACCAGGCATATGTAGCCAGTGTGGGCTTACCTGTTATCAATCACATATATAATTGTGCACTCTGCTAATAGCTACTGGTGCAGCTTATTATTATTATTATTTGAGAGAAGACAATGGTGATCATGGATTGGACCCCGAGCCCACACGTGCACAGTAGAGTTACGAAGCATGCCCCAATGTTGATGTGGGCTGACCCCTTACTGAGGAATTGAGCTGCGGTGTTGTGACGTGGAGGATGTCTCTGATCGCTATTGCAGCAGAGATGCCACTGCCCTTTTGAGGAAAACTTCGAAATAAATTGTTGCCGTTCCACAAACCCCTGGTGTGCTCATCTGTTGTGGAGTATTCAACTTCTCCAGAGGACAGAACACAATGCAGAGTCTCCACTCATCGTCTCGGAACTTTATTATTTTCATTGTCATCTATTTAGCCGACCTGTCCCCCTCGCAAGGATTCAAGATGGGAGGAGAGGGACAGGGCATACCGGCTACACATAGCGACAATGTGGCACCGACTGGCACCAGGGTGAATGTCCAGAGGTCAATGCCGCTGCAAAACGCTGTCAAGCCAAAGGGGCCTGCAGAAAAAGTGGCAGGCACCTGGCAGGGGAGGTCCCAGCGGGATACTTCCAGAGATGCCAGGCGGCTGCTCAGAAACAGCGAGGACAGTGTGGGGCTGGCAGAGGATATAAAAGGCAGCAAAGATGTGGGTGCACGCAGCACGGGGGATGATTAAATCCAAGCCAGAGCGCCACAGGAGGCGCCACTGGATGCAACCACGAACCAGGCAAAGCTCGAGCAAAACTGACACCAGCAGGCGCACACAGCCAGCAGGGACAATACAGATTTCAAGGAGGACGAGAGCTGGTGGCTGGTGGGTAGTGACGAGCTAACAGCCACGGCAGACATCAAACCCCAGAGGGCAGCAAAGAACAAGCAGGGACTCTGGGCAAGGCCCAGCACAATTGGCACACACGCTGGCAATCCGAAGCCACCTGAAGCCCAGATGATGCAGTGCAGGCACCCCCTAGGGGTAAATGCAAGTCCGACCCGAGGCATGGGCGCTGTGGTAACATTAAAAGTGGGCTGCGATGGAATCACCTATGATCTTGCTGATGTTAGCCAATCAAATAAAGGGGGGTGGGTGTCACACGACTACTTGCCTGCCTATTAATCTATTGCCAATTTTTGGTTCGACTGAGCTGAATCGATATAATTAATCTCGATTCATGATCCGCAATGACCATATATGCGCAATGCCACACCTACTTTCTTCCATATGTAGTGACGCCGACACAAGTTGTACTTTACTCATAGTTTTTATTCGGATACAGCGCTATATCTACGCCTGGGCTTCGTTATTGATGCTTTAGCTTCATTGTCTCTCCAACCATCCCCTCCCCTTATATATTTTCCAAGCCCTCTTTCTGGAAGCTTTGCTCACCCCACTCGCTTCAGCCAATCCTTGTCCTCCTCTAACGGTTGTCAACCGTCACCCCTACAGTCAACCTCGTTTCCCGCCTTTTACATTTGAATCTCTCATCCAATCCCTTTCAATCTCATCTCCTGACCAATCGTTTTTGAGGCCTCCCTAACTTCCTTACTGTCCGTTCACCGGTACGCTTGTGTCGGGTAAGTGGTCTGTTGCTTTGGTCATTATATCAACCCCCCCCCCCCCCCTCTTCAATAAAATGAGCCATCCCAGCTATCACCAGGGAGGGAAAATGACCAGGCCAACAGACCACGGGAGCCAAGTAGAACCTACCCACTAGAGCTTGATGACATCATAGCAATGTGCCCTTGTGTCCGAATTGTGGCAGCAAACAGTTGCATGAAAAATAAGAATTGTGTGGTGTGAGTATTTTCGGTGTGCAGATTATGCACCTCCCACAGTTAGCCAACACAACAGCACCAACAACAAGACTGTGGGAACAATGGGGTGCGACCATCGCCTTAACCATCAGCAACAGTCAGTGCAACCAAGCACGTTTTGCACGGGTCCTTGTTGCCGGACTGCAGTATGCTGCGGGGTCGCTATTTGGCTCAGTCCTGTAGGCGGCCCAGGAGCATGCACAGGTGATTTAATTTCTTTGGGCGGCTGCTGTAGCTCATCGGACATCCTAGACCCCGGCGGAACAGGACATGGAGATGAGGTGCTTGTGTGATGATGAAGGTAGGGTTTGAGACGCGTACACATTGCGACTGATTTGCTTCAACGATTTTGACCAGGCCTTCCCATGGTCGGTGCATTTTAGGAGAGGTCCGTAATGGGACCTGCGGGAAATGCAACCACGACTTGTCGCCGACTGCCCAGGGAAGTGTGCGAACCTAACGCCTTGTATTCCGCTCGTTAGCAGCCTGTGCCTTCGCTGTTCTCGACCATTACCGCTCTGCGTGCTTCGAATTGTCGGTCGAGCTTGATCTGCAATGACGCAGGTTGGTCACGCACACCTGTAGGAATTTTAGCCAATTAGGTTTTAATTTGTGAATGATGAATTGTATTTGTTGTTAGCCTTGTAAAAATAAAATAAAAATGTCTTTAACTTTGTTTTCCTTTTGAAAATATTATTGGGGGCCTCACAGTACCTGTAGCCCAGGGGCCTACAAAATCATAATCCTGCCCTGCTCCTGGCCGTACATGAGGGAAAAAGGGCGGAATCCAATAGAGGCATGTATGGCAAGCCTATATGCTGCCAAGACCCCCAGAATATGAAGATCCCAATCGGGTTGTGCTTCGTCTACAGCATGGCAGAGCATGGATGTTATAATTATGATCAGCCGTTCCACCATACCATCTCTCTGATGGTGGTATGGGGAAGTGCGTATATTTTCGTGCTCAGTGTCTCACACACTTCCCGCAGAAGTTTCGATGAAAACTTTCATCCCCGATCAGTGAGAAGCTGTTTTCGTGGGCCCTTGCCCATCATATATCCATGGAGGAACACATCTGCTATAGATGCGGCTGTCTGATCAGGTAGTAGCCATGCATTGGCCATCTCATAAAGGATTCGACTCCCACCAAGATAAATGTTTTTTTTCTTCCCTTTGGTGAGCATGGGAAGGGCCTGACGATATTGAGGGCAACTAGCACATTCACCCTGGAGACTGTGAAGGACTGCAAGGGAGGCTGTGACCTGTGAGCTAGCGGTTCATGACACGCACACTCCGTGCAACCCGCAACCAAATCGTACACATCGGCGGACATACATGGCCAGTAATAGTCTTGTTGTGAGGTTAACAGTGTTTTTCAGGACCCCAGATGTAGTCGTTTATTTGTGTGTACCTCCCGCGTTAGCCTCCCTTGCAAGGATGTAGACACCACCAGACAATGTCGTCGAGCAATCCCATCCCACCACATCAACAATCCCTCTTGTAGCACAAACTGAGACCCTCCTGGGGATGTTGGTGTAAATTAGTCTATTTTTGCCTTCCTTCGCAGGGGCAGCAGGCTGGTATCAACTTAAATTTCGATTTAAAGCTTTCGTGACTGCAATGAATCATCTTCTTTGGTTCTTTCGGTAAAGTCACGTAGAATGAGAATAAAATAATAAATTGATAAAATAAAATAACACAATAATATTCTCACGACGTTTCGGCCACAACACAAGCGGCCTTCATCAGGTGAAGGGGGCGAGACTGTCTGGTAGGACAGCGCTGGAGTGAGAGAGCCACGTTCAGATCACGGCTTTTAAGGTACGGAAATTTGAGGCTTAAAAGCCGTGATCTGAACGTGGCTCTCTCACTCCAGCGCTGTCCTACCAGACAGTCTCGCCCCCTTCACCTGATGAAGGCCGCTTGTGTTGTGGCCGAAACGTCGTGAGAATATTATTGTGTTATTTTATTTTATCAATTTATTATTTTATTCTCATTCTACGTGACTTTACCGAAAGAACCAAAGAAGATGGTATCAACTTGTAGCTACCCCCATTCTATATAGGTGAGACCATATGTATTGTCCTTTTGTGGTTCGTCTGCAGGTGCCTCTGCAGGATGCACTGATGCTATCGTTCCCGGCACTTCCAGAATACTGGGTTTGCATCGGCCGGCACCCAATGCACATGCACACGGTTCCTCGCGAAGTAACCGAGACAACACGGCGGCGTGTGGATGTTTTAAGCCCTTGCAGTGTATAATTTGGTATGAATATTCTGATTGGGTTCAGTGATGACGTCATCCTGCTCTATTTAAGACCGGAAGCAGATGGATGGCTTTACTACTCTGGCAAATCGCCCGATGATGCTCGATGTAAATGCCAGCAAAACGTGGTACTCAGATTGTAAATGTTGTGGATTCACTCTCCAAAACCTCGTTGGGCTGAAGTAGTAATGTGGAGGCTGCTGGCCTCCGGCTCCTCCCTTGGTAGAGGGTTGATTCCGGGGAGCTGCTGCCTCCCGACCCCTCCGTCCCTTGAGAGTCGCTGCTCCCCATCTCCTGGTTCGGGTCAGGGCTACTGCTCCCCGACTCCCCCACTCGTGCCGTGGCTCCTCGAGTCCGTGACCCCACCCCCTCCGTGTCGTCCCTGTGAGGCATAGATCGGGACTGGCGCTCGGCCACCTAGGATTAATTTCCTTGTCTCCCCGCGTTCACTCCTATAAACGTTAGTAGGAGGCTCCTCGCACGAATTCGCGCACACTCACGTACACGCAGCCACCAAAATCCGGCACCGGTACTCTCACCGCGCCATGCACCAATCGTACGCGCAGAACGTGGGGTCAGGGATTAAAGGGCAGTGACGTCACTTGCGCGCAAACACAGGGCACAATGATGCAGGAACTCCCGTCGGATGCATAAACACTGGCCGCGCGCAAATCTCCGTGTTACGACGAGCGGACTCACACCACCATGCGCTCTTCCCACACTCACAGAGACCACACGACAAGGTTATTGACCATTAACAGTTTATTCATGGCGAGTCCGAGGCTAAATATTATGTAGCCCGGAGTCAATATTAGGAGAATAACTAACCTATTCCCGATGGTCTAAGACCCAATCTGTCCCGCCTATTTCGAATTACTTTTTTTAGGAATTCTCACAATGGTCTCAATATCTCACTCTCGGGTACTCACGGTTCGACTCGTATGGAGCTGCTGGGGTGGATCCTCGCTGCACTTCGACTCGTCACACGGACGTTCGAGTGGCTGGGAAGTCGACGGCCCCGATCGCTGGCTTGAGGAAAACACGAACTGACCGTCGCGTTTTCCTCTCCCATTATATCCTCTCTACATCAAAGGAACCCCCTCGGCTGATCCGGCGGCCCTCACGGCCAATTGGATCAATGCCCCGCATTGGTGCTCTCAGCGCCGTCCGCATCCCTCTTTACCCATCAAAGGGGCCGCCACTGGGCTGTTGCATTGGCCGGGGCGTACGAGCACACTTGCCCTGGCAATCAAACGCTTCCTCAGCTGATCCTGCGTCCTGGGTGCCCGCGCCCAGCGACCTGTAACAGGTGGCAGAGTCGCCATCTCCCCCCTCGGCTCCCATCCTTGAGGTCACTGCGGGATCGTCCCGCTGGGTCTCATCCACCCGCGGACCACCGTCCACCACCTCCTTCTGCGGACCTCCACTTCCTTTGGCTGCCGTCGCAATGATCACTCCCCCGCCAACAGTACCCCTTATCCTGCAGCCTGAGCATGAAGCGCAGGCAGCGGTATCTAGAAATCCTTCTAGCCGGGCCACCACCCAGGTCCGTCGATTCATCTCCTCCTGTGCCCACAGACACTAGGCCAGCCACCAGGAGGTCTGTGCTTCCTCCTCCACTATAGGCAGCACCATGGCCATCTCGTGCACCAGGGTTCAGCGCCGCTTCATCCAGCTGACGATAAGCCGCTTGGCCAAGCGCCATCAGCGCACTGCGGTAGGCGAGGGGCGATTCGGTTTCTATGCGCTTGTGCTGCTATAATTTCATTTTTGCATTTGATGGTGGGTCGAAGACCTCCACCATCTTGCAGCATGCTGCTTGCAGCATGGTCCTCTGCTCTGCCGGTATTGCCTTGAAGATGACGAAAGCTTCGTCATATTCAAGGCTGTAGGCAATGCCTTCAGCACTTCAGCTTTTGACAAGTCCAAGGCCTGATATGTGGCCTCGAATCATCAGGTGAAGGTCCCCCAGTCACCACCCACTGTCACAAGTCTAGGAGGTTGGCAGCTACTCTCTCCCTCTCGCCGCTGGGGCTGTCTCCGAAGATGGTGCCCTGGCTGCCGCCACTGCTACGGGCGTCCCTGGCTCCTGGGCCTCCATAGCAATTGGTCAGGCAGCTCCGACTGCCAGTTCTTGCGTTGCCATCTCTGTCACTCCTGGTCTCCTCTCCTCGGCAAGCTGTATAACTAGCTGGGAGACCGCATTAATAAGATGGTCTGTCGATCCTTCTAGCCGCTCCCATTCTTGGGTCGTGAGTGGTGCTCGGTTGAGTAAAAGCTCCGGATGCTGCTGTTGCCCCTGTTATACTTCCACCAGCGTCATCGCAGCCTATCTTCCATCTCCGAGGTTGATTTCTGGGTCCTCCTCACCCGGGACGTTCTAGATTTAAGACCTCCTCACCGTTGGACGTCATCGGTGGGTTCTTTTGTTGGCTTGGGTACAACATTCTTCAGATACTCCACTTTATTGACACCAGTTGTAGTGACGTGGACACATGTTGCACTTTACTCAAAGTCTTTATTTTGACACAGCACTATAGCTATTCCCAGGCTTCGTTCTTGGTGCTTGAACTTCGTCTTCTCTCCAACTGTCCCCTGCCTTTGTGCTATCCCCTTTAACATTTTTCTGAGCCCCCTTTCTGGAAGCTTTGCTTACCCCACTGCCAATCCTTGTCCTTCTTCTCCAACAGTTGTCAACCGATGCCCCTACTGTCAACCTTGTTTCCTACCTGTTACGTTTCAATCTCTCATCCAATCCCTTTCAATCTCATCTCTTGACCAATCGTTTTCGAGGCCTCGCTGTACCAATCAGGGCCCTTGGTTGTTTTCCTGACTCTCCGTTCGCCTGTACGCTTGCGTCGGGTAAATGGTCTGTTACTTCGGTCATTACATATATATGGGGGAGGCAAATTTCTGATCAGTAATTTGTGGGGTGTACGATTGTGTCACTTTAGTGCAGGCCACAGAGCATACCTGTGGGCCCAGCACAGATTACTGAAGGCAACAGAAGCCCCAAGCAGAGTCGGTGGAAGAGTGCAAGCCAGGTGGGAAACGCCAAGCTGCACGAATGCCAAGAGGTCAAGGCCGGATTAAGGCTCTTGTAGGCCCTAGGCACAGGGCTACATTTGGTTATATATATATTATCATACAGATGTAGTGGCATAGAATAGTAGTGTAGTGGCATATGGTAGCAACATAGCGCTGGCTGCTGGCAGGGAAGAGGATCTGCAGTTTATGGCAGCCCTGACATCAGCAGGCCAGGATATACACCAGAGGGCGACCTAAGGGAAAGGCCACAAAAGGGGCACACCAAGAACCCGCAGTAGGTTCTAGAAAGGGGGCGTGGCCGGGGGCAGAGCCAGGCCACACTGGCCGTATAAGAGGGGCCCCTGTAGGGGACCTCGGGGCTGTTGTTGGAGTGGGATCTCCGTCGTGCTGCTGAAGTCTTCGTCACCATTCTTATCATCATATTCACCATCCTTCTTGTCGTCGTCTCCGTCTTTGGCAACTTGAGGCATCACCAGTCAGGCAGCCTACCAACTGTCCTGACTGAGTAGCGTTTCCGACAATAGACGGACTAATTATTAAGAGTGTTAACCCCGATGGTGCTTGTTAATAAAGAAGTGCCTTCAAGACGTATCATCTCTGAGTTAATCACTACACATACAAAGAAAAAAGCATGGTAAAAAAAAATGCTTCATAGGCCCTAGGCACAGTACCTACTGTGGCATATTAGATAATATGGCCCTGCAAGAGGTAGGTGGCCCAAAACCGGCAGGCCTAGGAAGCAGCCGAGCCAGCAATACCTTTCCATGATGTAGGTTGTGAAACCATGCTTAGCATGACCAGGCGATGAAGGTGTAGTAGAGTCGGTGGCCTTGGTTTAGTGGTCTCCTCAGTGTCTGCGTGAGTTTCTTGAGAAACATAAATATGAAGACGACATTCTCTGTTTATTGTTTTGTTACTCATGTAATGACGACTTGACACACTTTTCTTGAGATGGTTTCTTTATTGATGAGACACGTTCACTCAAACAGGTAGAGACCCCACTGCAACAGCCCCCAGTCTCCCGTGCATCTCCCTTATATACGGACTGAGGCCACGCCCCCCTTCCCAAACCTTCTCGCTGGCTCTGAACGCTCGCTCCACCAGCATACTCTACCGTCCTCTTTCGTCACCTGCCAACGCTCCCATTCTCGATCATTCCCGTAGCCACCAGTCCCTTTGTACTGCAAGCTGATACCCTTGTCATTACCTCCCGTGGCCACTAGTCCCTTCACACTGTAGGCTGACTCCCCTGTCATTACCTCCAGTGGCCACTACTCCACTCACACCGCAGGTAGACTCTACTGTGATTATACGATTCGCACATTGTTGTTAGAAGCCGATCGTGATCGTCCACTGAATGGACAGGCAGCTATTGTAATTTAGATTACGAGCTCAGGGTCAACAACAGAGGTCAGTGACGTTAATTTTGTCATTGGAGCAGGGAAACAGTTTGGCGTCATATTTACTTGGGACACATGAAATGATAGCAAAGCACCTTCACGTTAAAATTTGGCAAAGGCATAGAGACCTCATGAGTAGTACAATTGAATGAACAGATATGCACTCGAATTGGAAATCCTCAGCTATGGTTCTGGATTCAAGGATTTAAGTCATGGATCTGGGTGTTACGCTGTATTTTAAGGGGTTCACAATGACCATGTCAGTGATATTTAGCTGATACAGTATTTCTGAGATCCTATGTCTCGGGAATGCATCATGGCCATGTTAGATATATTGAGCCAGCACCGCTGAGATTCTGTCATAAGGTACATGATGACTTCCCGTGACACTCAGCCAGCAATGCTGAGATCATGGGCTCAAGCCCTAGGCCCGTGTGTATTTCTCAATGCCGTAGATATTTCACAATAGATGTCAGGTGCACTATTAGGCATGGAACAATGCTCACAGAGTGGAGGCTTCCATTCGATGGATATGTGGACAAACTGGCCATGCAAGTTGCCAACACTCGTTTAAGCAGGAAGACACGTTTGTTATTTTCCAACGCCTATAATGATGTCTCTTGGAATGGGTGTGATCTCCGAAGCGTGTCTTTTAAAAGCCTGTGCTTGGATGGTAGACCAAAATCTACTCCTGGTTGTTATAGACAGACATGGGTCTGCTACGTTGCTATACTGGACTTCGATGCTCCTACGCTCCCTGCCTTTCCAAAACCCACAATTACTCGCGCATTGAAGTATAGTAAAACCACACCCATGACTGACGCAGCATGGGAAGACCCACATCCGGTAGTGAGTACAAGTTTCACTTGTTATGAGTTAGGGATTAGAGTTATTACTTATTGGATTCAGCTTTTGGGTGTAAGGTTATGGTTGAGGGTTATAATTAAATTCAGGGTTTATTATTATGCTCATATGGTTGGGGGTTTATTTGGGGTTAAGGCTAAGATGTGGATTGGCACTCGGGCTATTATAGAGGCTGTATAGTACACGTTTCCCAAGATTAAATCACCGATCCGTGCTGCTCTCTAGTGGAGGTTGTTAAATCTGCCCTGATATTTAATTGAAAGCTGTACTGTAGTACATTTTCTCATCTTTGGCGGCACTGAGCAATGATTGGAAATTACTAGTTCCCATGATGGACTTCAGTAATATCACCTTTATCTATCCTGGAGCAATCCGGTGAGCTATGGAGCACTTTTTTCACAGATGTCCAGTAGGGGTGGGTCAGCAAGTTACAACAACAAACAATAAAACACACCATAGGAGTGCATGTCACAATAAATACATAAAGTATAAGTACAAACTGCAAACGTACAATAATTTATACAGATTTTTCAACACATTTGCAAGCTTTGGAAAGGAAAGAAAATAACAAAAACAGTCCCAGACCACACCAAGATAACACACAGTCGCTTAATAAAATTGTACATTCAAATTCAACTCTCATTACACGGCTTAGGATCAATGTTCCAAATCACATCGGCAAATGTGGTTGTATCCAGCACTAATCTTCTGCTTCAGTATATATTTTTGAACGGAAATTTACAATGTTAAGGCAGGAAAAAAGGTTGTTCAAAAACGGTGATGCTGCAATGGCAAAGTCTTTGTCACCTACTCCAATTATTGTTCCAAGGATAGTTAAAGGAAATTAGATGGACTTTTTAGGTTTCGTAGCGCAGATCTGCCAATCAGGATTGTATTGATAAAAAGGGGTCAATGTATCTTTCTTCTTGCATAGAGTAAAGCGAGATTGGATTGTTTTTTCCAAAGGTATTTCTTAACCTTTACTGCAGCCTTAACCCATTTGGTTCTCAGAAAGGGCATCTCGCACCCCCACAAGGTGCGTACACCCCAGTTTAACAACCACAGCTCTAGGGAATGGATGAAGGGGAGCTGTGGGGGACCTAAATGCCTGAATGGATGATCTTAAAAATCAATGCCCACTGGAGGAAAAGCCGTGAAGGGGTTCCAAGTTTGGTGGTGATATGCTTCCATCCCTGCCCTTTATATTTGCACTTGGGATATTTTTGAGCGACTATGTTAACAATATATTGACCCATACCTGTTGTGATGGAGGTGGGCGTGCTATGTCCAGTCCGCTAGAATGGTGCGTTGTTCAGTAACATTACATTTTGGTGTAATGTGTTTGCCTCCCTGGATAGGCCTTGCTCAGATTGGATTTTAAGTAGAGGTCACAATGGTGGGTCCTGTATGGTACATTCAGTGCAAATTAAAGATCAAAATGATAAAGGAGGTTTAGTCTGTTTAGTTATTAATTCGTAGTGAATCTGTAAGCAGCATAACAGTAAATTTTGATTTAAAGCATTCGTGACTGCAGTAATTCATATTCTTAGTTTTTTCGGTAAAGTCACGTTGAAGGGAAACAACAAAATAATAAAATATATATAAAACAATATAAAAAATTCTCACGACGTTTCGACCATAACTCAAACGGTCGTCTTCAGGTGTGTTGGTTTGCATAAATTTATTTTTAAACGGCGCATTTATTTATTTATAAAAAACGTTAGCGCCACGCGCAACGATTTGGCAGTTTATTTAGGACTAGTCCATCTATATTCTGAAAAGAGGAGGGGGGAGACGAAATTTTTTATAATGTATGCTGTCTGAAAGCCACTGTAAGCGTGAACAATCAATTAAGACCTGAAATGGTTTATCAAATCTTTCCAATGATTGCTAAGATAGAATCCATCTTCTCGGTTGAAATTGTCTCTGTGCTTGTATATGTGGATAGCCTCATGAACGAATCTCTCATGGAAGCCAGATGGCTTACAAAGAACCTCTGTCTTGGAAAAGTCAATGGCATGTGAGCCTACTGAATTAGAACAATGATCTGCTACGGCCGAGGTGTTGGTCCTACCGTGTTTAAGGTCTGCTTTGTGTTCACGAATGCGGTCCGAGACATGGCGTTTGGTTTCTCCAATGTAACTACTACCACAGAGGCAACTTAGTTTGTAGACACCAGGGTATTGTATGTCCGGAATCACATCTTTTACAGACGGAACCAGATCACGGATTTTATGTAATGTGTTGAAACGGACCTGGATCTTGTGTTTATTCAAGAATTTGGAGATCTTTTTTGTGATCCCCGCAATGTAGGGTAAAGTGATGGTTTTGAAAGGCTCCTCAAGAGAGTTCTTCTTCATGGTTTGAGTGGTAGCTTTGCGGATTGTATAGTCGGAGTAACCATTAGCTCTAAGAGCTTGGTGTACGTGTTTGAGTTCACTGCTTATGTGTTCCTGGTCGGATATGCATTGGGCTCTATGATACAGAGTCTTGATGAGATAATTCTTCTGTGATGGATGGTGGTGGGAATCCGGTTTCAGATAAGCATCCGTATGGGTAGCTTTCCTGTAGACAGAGTGGCTCATTGAACCATCAGGTCTCTTTTTAATTAGGACATTCAAAAAAGGTATCTTGCCATCTATTTCGACTTCCATGGTAAATCTGATGGCTGGGTGTATGGAATTGATGTGGTCGAAGAATTGGTCTAGAGCAGGCCGGCCATGTGGCTAGATGACAAAAGTGTCATCCACGTACCTCTTCCATAAGGTTGGGCGCAGAGTGGCAGTCTGGATGGCGTCAGTCTCAAATTTCTCCATGAAAATGTTAGCTATAACTGGAGAAAGGGGGGAGCCGATTGGGGTGCCCTCAGTTTGTTTGTAGAAAGTTCCATTCCAAGTGAAGTATGTAATGGTTAAACAGTGTCTCACCAGGGGAGGTACCTCAGTGTTTAGTCCTTGATGAACCAAGTCTTCAATGATTGCAATGGTGTCAGGTACAGGAACCTTGGTGAATAAGGAAACTACATCAAAACTGACAAGCAGGTCGTCTTGGGACAGGGAAATACCCTTGATTGTCGATACCAGGTGAGTATAATTTTGTACCGCAGAGGTGGTCTTTCCAGTGAAAGGACGCAGGATTTCAGACAAAAAACGAGCTAGTTTGTAGGTGGGGGAGCCGATAGTAGAGACTATGGGACGAAGGGGTGTATCTACTTTATGTATTTTTGGTAAGCCGTATAATCTTGGTGGCCTGGCAGCAGAAGGTTTCAACGAAAACTGTTTAGATTGATCAATTAATGCGGTTGAATCAGAAATTATTTTGTTGGTTTGTGTGACGAGGCTATTGGTGGGATCTCTTTCTATTTTTGTATAACTACCATCGTCGAGTAATTCTTTAATTTTGTTGTTGTATTCTATTTTATCCATGATGACAGTAGCATTGCCTTTGGGGTAATACCAATCGCATTTACACTGACCTCTGCTGCTGTAACTTCTTCTAATGCGAAACGAATTCTTTTCAAAACTAGCTTAGCTCTTATCTCAGAAAAAATCAGACTTATACGCACCGAACTAGATCAGTTAGACAAGACACTCTACAAATCACACTTATCATTGACGGCAACAATGTCCACATCGGATTGGGAACATGTAGACAATATGACTGCCTCTTCAGCTGCTACTATGTCGACCAAATGTAAGGAAAACCTGATTTCCAAATTTAACCTCCTCTTCAACAAAAGACCGGACCCACACACCAAAAAGTTAGACGTTAATAAAGTCGTAATTAATCGCAGTAACAGTTCTATTTCCGATGGTCTGAAATTCGTTTTAGCTAAAGGTCTAAACTTTGCAGTCACACCTAAACACATACCAGTTAATGATATAATTGCCCAAGTAGACGTTGCTCTCAGGGGCCTGGGTCACATCGCTGCAGACGTAGCAAGATCTGAAATCGCTGCAACCCTCAAAAACGCTAAGATGCCAGCTAGCAACCTCAGCAAAGATGAGCGTTTTGAATTATATAAATTAAAAAAGAGGAATGATATTGTAGTCCTCTCAGCTGACAAAGGTAATGCTACTGTCATCATGGATAAAATGGAATACAACAACAAAATTAAAGAATTACTCGACGATGGTAGTTATACAAAAATAAAAAGAGATCCCACCAACAGCCTCGTCACACAAACCAACAAAATAATTTCTGATTCAACCGCATTAATTGATCAATCTAAACAGTTTTCGTTGAAACTTTCTGCTGCCAGGCCACCAAGATTATACGGCTTACCAAAAATACATAAAGTAGATACACCCCTTCGTCCCATAGTCTCTACTATCGGCTCCCCAACCTACAAACTAGCTCGTTTTTTGTCTGAAATCCTGCGTCCTTTCACTGGAAAGACCACCTCTGCGGTACAAAATTCTACTCACCTGGTATCGACAATCAAGGGTATTTCCCTGTCCCCAGACGACCTGCTTGTCAGTTTTGATGTAGTTTCCTTATTCACCAAGGTTCCTGTACCTGACACCATTGCAATCATTGAAGACTTGGTTCATCAAGGACTAAACACTGAGGTACCTCCCCTGGTGAGACACTGTTTAACCAATACATACTTCACTTGGAATGGAACTTTCTACAAACAAACTGAGGGCACCCCAATGGGCTCCCCCCTTTCTCCAGTTATAGCTAACATTTTCATGGAGAAATTTGAGACTGACGCCATCCAGACTGCCACTCTGCGCCCAACCTTATGGAAGAGGTACGTGGATGACACTTTTGTCATCTGGCCACATGGCCGGCCTGCTCTAGACCAATTCTTCGACCACATCAATTCCATACACCCAGCCATCAGATTTACCATGGAAGTCGAAATAGATGGCAAGATACCATTTTTGGATGTCCTAATTAAAAGAGACCTGATGGTTCAATGAGCCACTCTGTCTACAGGAAAGCTACCCATACGGATGCTTATCTGAAACCGGATTCCCACCACCATCCATCACAGAAGAATTATCTCATCAAGACTCTGTATCATAGAGCCCAATGCATATCCGACCAGGAACACATAAGCAGTGAACTCAAACACGTACACCAAGCTCTTAGGGCTAATGGTTACTCCGACTATACAATCCGCAAAGCTACCACTCAAACCATGAAGAAGAACCCTCTTGAGGAGCCTTTCAAAACCATCACTTTACCCTACATTGCGGGGATCACAAAAAAGATCTCCAAATTCTTGAATAAACACTAGATCCAGGTCCGTTTCAACACATTACATAAAATCCGTGATCTGGTTCCGTCTGTAAAAGATGTGATTCCGGACATACAATACCCTGGTGTCTACAAACTAAGTTGCCTCTGTGGTAGTAGTTACATTGGAGAAACCAAATGCCATGTCTCGGACCGCATTCGTGAACATAAAGCAGACCTTAAACACGGTAGTACCAACACCTCGGCCGTGGCAGATCATTGTTCTAATTCAGTAGGCTCACATGCCATTGACTTTTCCAAGACAGAGGTTCTTTGTAAGCCATCTGGCTTCCATGAGAGATTCGTTCATGAGGCTATCCAAATATACAAGCACAGAGACAATTTCAACCGAGAAGATGGATTCTATCTTAGCAATCATTGGAAAGATTTGATAAACCATTTCAGGTCTTAATTGATTGTTCACGCTTACAGTGGCTTTCAGACAGCATACATTATAAAAAATTTCGTCTCCCCCCTCCTCTTTTCAGAATATAGATGGACTAGTCCTAAATAAACTGCTAAATCGTTGCGCGTGGCGCTAACGTGTTTTATAAATAAATAAATGCGCCGTTTAAAAATAAATTTATGCAAACCAACACACCTGAAGACGACCGTTTGAGTTATGGTCGAAACGTCGTGAGCATTTTTTTATTGTTTTATATATATTTTATTATTTTGTTGTTTCCCTTCAACGTGACTTTACCGAAAAAACTAAGAGCATAACAGTAGTTAAAAAGTGGTAGAATGGTAGCTTCAACAATTTGCAGGTGCGGTCAAATGGGACAGCAATGTTTGTTTCTGTAAAAAAAACACTATCTTTTATTTGATTTACCTTGAGATGTGATCAATACGGGGTTGGGATGTTTGTTTTAAATGCAATCGTAAGCCCAAGTATGTTAAGCACTGCGTTTGTTAAATTATGTTGTTTCTGATAACTATAATAGGTGCAGGGAATGAAACTGTATTTTTGTTTCAAGAAAAGAGCGTGATCTTTTTCGGGATTTAGGAGCAAGTTTAGTGATGACAAATTGATACTGAATTAAGTCGAAATAATTTTGGAAATTCTGTTTGATTCGTATGGAGTTTTACCAGATGCTAGCAACACAGTGTTATCAGCAAAGATGTTTAATTCCGAGTGATTTAAGTTTAGGCCACGTTAACTATAAAGAGAATAGAATTGGACCCAACACAAAACCATGTGGAACACCCTTTGTTGTTTTAATATTTGTGGACGAGATGTTATCACTAGACACCTTGTGAGAAGAGTCTGAGAGGTAACTCTTAAACCATGTTATTGCAGTCTGAAACTTTTAATTGACCAAATATTGTGAGTCGAATATCCTCAGACGCAAGCACGTCAGTTGCGTTAATGGGGGAGATTAGGGAGAGAGATTAGGGAGAGAGATTAGCATGAAATTAGCTTCCGTCGCCGCAGAAGAGCACCGTCCCCGCATATGCGCACCACAGCAGTGTTCATGGGAGATGAGCACTTTGTTGATGGGAGAGATTAGGCAGAGAGATCAGGTGGATTAGCAAATTAACGTCACGTCTATGTTTAACACACGCTGTGGCGCTGACAACTGCGCTGTGAGAGGCAAACGCGATTTACCACAAGCAAGAGTAAAGCATATTCTTATTTTCATCACCTTGCTACTGGCAAAAAGATCCCATAGATATGGGGTAGGTCGCAATACCAATAGCATATACAGTGAGGGAAAAAAGTATTTGATCCCCTGCTGATTTTGTACGTTTGCCCACTGACAAAGAAATGATCAGTCTATAATTTTAATGCTAGGTTTATTTGACCAGTGAGAGACAGAATAACAACAACAACAAATCCAGAAAAACGCTTGTCAAAAATGTTATAAATTGATTTGCATTTTAATGAGGGAAATAAGTATTTGACCCCTCTGCAAAACATGACTTAGTACTTGGTGGCAAAACCCTTGTTGGCAATCACAGAGGTCAGACGTTTCTTGTAGTTGGCCACCAGGTTTGCACACATCTCAGGAGGGATTTTCTCCCACTCCTCTTTGCAGATCTTCTCCAAGTCATTAAGGTTTCGAGGCTGACGTTTGGCAACTCGAACCTTCAGCTCCCTCCACAGATTTTCTATGGGATTAAGGTCTGGAGACTGGCTAGGCCACTCCAGGACCTTAATGTGCTTCTTCTTGAGCCACTCCTTTGTTGCCTTGGCCGTGTGTTTTGGGTCATTGTCATGCTGGAATACCCATCCACGACCCATTTTCAATGCCCTGGCTGAGGGAAGGAGGTTCTCACCCAAGATTTGACGGTACATGGCCCCGTCCATCGTCCCTTTGATGCGGTGAAGTTGTCCTGTCCCCTTAGCAGAAAAACACCCCCAAAGCATAATGTTTCCACCTCCATGTATGACGGTGGGGATGGTGTTCTTGGGGTCATAGGCAGCATTCCTCCTCCCCCAATCACGGCAAGTTGAGTTGATGCCAAAGAGCTCCATTTTGGTCTCATCTGACCACAACACTTTCACCCAGTTGTCCTCTGAATCATTCAGATGGTCATTGGCAAACTTCAGACGTGCATGTATATGTGCTTTCTTGAGCAGGGGGACCTTGCGGGCGCTGCAGGATTTCAGTCCTTCACGGTGTAGTGCGTTTCCAATTGTTTTCTTGGTGACTATGGTCCCAGCTGCCTTGAGATCATTGACAAGATCCTCTCGTTTAGTTCTGGGCTGATTCATCACCTTTCTCATGATCATTGCAACTCCATGAGGTGAGATCTTGCATGGAGCCCCAGGCCGAGGGAGATTGACAGTTCTTTTGTGTTTCTTCCATTTGCGAATAATCGCACCAACTGTTGTCACCTCATCACCAAGCTGCTTAGCAATGGTCTTGTAGCCCATTCCAGCCTTGTGTAGGTCTACAATCTTGTCCCTGACATCCTTGGAGAGCTCTTTGGTCTTGGCCATGGTGGAGAGTTTGGAATATGATTGATTGCTTCTGTGGACAGGTGTCTTTTATACAGTTAACAAGCTGAGATTAGGAGCACTCCCTTTAAGAGTGTGCTCCTAATCTCAGCTCGCTACCTATATAAAGACACCTGGGAGCCAGAAATCTTTCTGATTGAGAGGGGGTCAAATACTTATTTCCCTAATTAAAATGCAAATCAATTTATAACATTTTTTACATGCGTTTTTCTGGATTTTGTTGTTGTTATTCTGTCTCTCACTGTTCAAATAAACCTAACATTAAAATTATAGACTGATCATTTCTTTGTCAGTGGGCAAACGTACAAAATCAGCAGGGGATTAAATACTTTTTTCCCTCACTGTACGTTATTTTTACACGGAATAAGGATTAGGTAGAAAACGTACCAAAAAAAACACGACCACGTTATTTATATGGAAGTGTAGTATGTCAACGAGGCACAGACAGGAATCGGGAGGCTCCACACTTTATTATAACGTCTAGCCTAGGGATAACACAACATTAACACAACACTAGAACTCAACACTGGGAAGGGGGAACTACTCTCTACCCCTTAAGGGGGTATCCTATCCCTCAGCCCTTCTAGCTGATCTCCGGGCTCCCCACCGCGCCGCTGCCCCGATCGCTTTCCACGCCGGACTGTGCCCTCTGCTCTCCCCCGTTCCTCTTCCATCCCCCGAGCCTCGCTCCCGGGATGCCCCGGCCACGCCTCCTGCTCGGTCTCTTGAGAGGAACAGTGGCCAGCGTCACATGTCCCCGGGCCCTCACATCCGGGTAGCCTTAACTACCCTGAGCCGGCACATCTAGGCAGGGCCCGCTTACCGCGACGTCTCCGTAAACTCCGTGCAGAGGTACGTGCCCTCTCTCATATAAATCGTGGGTGCTTCCCACGTACACCCCGTAGGGATGCTACTCACGTCCCTACAGAAGGAAAAAAAGATAATTTAACAAAGTAAACACAATCAGAAACCCGGTACTTTAAGGACGATCCAACTAAACTTTGGCTGACGCTTCACTGCTGATGATTTATTACAGCTACATCTATGAAGGATCTTGAGGTATAGAGAGTGAATGGGGGTTTCTCATGGTCGATCGCGTCGGAGCAGCCACAGAAAAGGCCCTTTTTTACCAAAGACCGAATTATCCCTGGGGATTTTGATGATGTAAATAATCACGGAGGTTGGAAATATGTACTCTATCTATCCACATGATGGCTACTTCTTCATCACTTTGGACATCACACGCATGTTCAACCTTTCACTTGCCGAAGGTTCACTTCCACTAGAGTGGAAATATGCTCTTATTCGTCAAGTATATAAAAATGGCTCCAAAGAGGGGATTGCCTGGCGCATCGGGTTTTAATCCGAAAGTGCCAGGAGATTGGCCAACCCTCGCAGGGCAGGTTACATTGTGATGCCCCTAAAATTGGTTTAAAATTGTATGGGCGCAGAAAGAAAAGGTTCCCTCGGCCAACCGCAATGAGGTACAACTCTGGGGGGAGAACGGAGTACGGAACCCTGAGCAAGACGGGCACAGGACAAAGGGACAATGGGTGGCCGCCACTGCCCACTGGTCACAGGGAAAGGGACGGTGGTGCGAGTGCATGATTGGCCGCGTGGTACAATGCCACCCTCGGCCTTTGAAGTGAGGGGATTAGGCCACGGTAGAGATGGTGGAAAGGGATGGCTATGCGGATTGGCCACACGATACAATGCCACCCTGGGCCACTGAAGTGAGGGGATTAGGCCACGCTAGAGATGGTGGAAAGGGACAGCGGCGTGGGTAAGCGCATGATTGGCTGCGTGGCACAATGGCACCCCGGGCCTTTGAAGTTAAGGATGAAAAAATAGTAGCCCGGGACGATTATGGGCAGTTGCCTTCAACCTCCAGGCCATCAAGATCCACTCCCTGCCATCCTGCCTCTATTAGCCACTCTCAGCATCCGTGTGATGCCAGCGAGTGCTGCTGTGAGACAGTGATAGGTCAAGTCTTCTCTCATCCTTCTCCCTCTGACTCTCCCAGCGTTCGTGGGACACTGTCAGTCCAGCTTCGAGGTACGTGGTAGGACGTTTGAGTAACTGGGTTCGTAGGCAGAGTTAGGCTAAGCTCTTCTCACGAAATATCCCCCCCCCCCCCAGGTAGCGTGTATTTTCGCCGGTAATAAACTTTACCACAGAGTATCGGCGTAGTGTGATTTGTGTGGTTGGGTAGAACCTCGGTGCGGGGTTGGTAATTTGAGCGTGTCAGTGAGGCGCGCGTGTATTAAAATGTACATGGCCGATGACGCTCGCGCATGTTTACGCGTACGTGTGTGAAAAACGAGCGCCTGTAGTGTGCCGCGTGAGTAATTAAGGTGGGGGCGGGGTGTGATAAATCTGCTCCCCGGCTCTCGCGCGTGTTTAACGGCGAGGCGTGCGTGCAAATTCGCGCAGCCTTTTAACGCTACCCTTGAAGTGCACCGGATAAGGGCTTAACAACCCGGGGGTACGCGCCTTTGTGTAAAGCAAGCACCTGCAGGGGTGCACACGGGGGAGGGGTAAAATTAAAACCGCTGGCCGACGCTCGCGCGTAAGATGTTTACGCGCGTGTGTGCGAAATAAGCGCCTGTAGCGGAGGGCGTGGTTACGAGAGCGTGTTGGAAATACGCGCACGTGCACGCCTCTGTGTTCACTTTTGTGGTGGTTTACATGGGCGTGTGCAGGATAACCCTGGGCGGTGGTGAGCCAGCCAATTAGCCATGTCCCTCAGAGAGGGCGCTGGCAAGGGGGAGGGGGGCGGTCACCCGATCAGCGGGGGCCAAGCGAGGGGCTGCCGATGAGGAGGCGGTATGAGTGGAGGTGTGGACGTCGCGCCCCACCCACTCACAGGGAGTGGGGAGGCGGGCGTCAGCCCCCACATGACCACCTCCAAGCCCCCACCTATAGCCCTTGTGTAGCTCTTACTGGTCACGTGCCTTCCAGGGTCAACCAGATTGCCATGGCTCAGAGTAACCTCATCCCATGGCTGACACTCTCACACTCCCTCCTGTAGGAGTCAGCACTGCATGCCATGTGTGGTGCCACTGCGCTATCCCAGCGCTCACTGAGCCCCCTCTAGGGCTGGTACTACACCCACCTACGGGGTGTCCGCTCGAGCCGGATTTACACAGTGACATACATGATGTCGCTACATACGTGATGTCCGCAATGTGAATACATTCCACGCCATGCCCCTCTAGGGCCGGTACCATACAGCGACATCCGCGATGTCACTACATATGTAACTAGCCTTTTGGATGGGTGTATTTAAGTAAATCTGAAACTTTCAAGCAAAAAACAGACCGCGACGTGATATTCATTGCATCAATTTGTGTGCAATTTGTAAGGCCGCGGTGACACAGACTTATTTCATTTAAAGGTTACAGTCCCTTCTTCATCATGACGTCCTTTTAAAATCTTGACTTAAAGCTTTCATGACTGCAGGAATTCATATTATTTGGGTCTTTCGGTAAAGCCGAATAATTTAAATAATAACAATATTACAACGTTTCCTGCCCCAGCAGTTCTCCCGCTATATTCTTCACCTGATGACGATTGCTTGTGTCACGATCAAAACGTCGTGATATTGTTATTTTTTTATTTTTATTATTTGTTCTATCTACGTGGCTTTACCGAAGGACCCAAAGAATATGATGCCCTTTTTACTTCTATGTCTCAATAGCGTTACGGAGATCACGTGACGTGAGGGTTCTGCCTTGGTAGTGAGGGTTGTAAGTTGGCGCTGAGGAGGGGGGAGGAGGCGCCTCGCCCCTCCATGTAGAGTAACATCAACCGCTAATTAATATTAATGACGGGGGTGTCCATTTGTGAAGATGTCACCTCTTCATGATTATTAATGTGGGGGGCTGTTCGATGTGGAGTGATGTCACCTGCTCATGATTATTAATGAGGGGGTGTGCTACATGTGGAGTGACGTCACCCACTCATAATTATTAATGAGGGGGGGTCCATGTGGAGGACGTCACCTGTTCATGATTATTAATGAGGGGGCTGGCTGACGTGAAGTGACGTCACGCGTAGGACACAGACATGCTTGACTCATTATAGTAGTAAACGTAGAACGAGCAATTTCATAGATAATGAGAGTATGTATATATCACACGAAACTACAGCTTCATGATAATATTTTAGATTATTATTATAAGACCTCGGTCTTGAAAACAATCCCTTTTAAGTGACCACCTTTTGCACGTATGCATTGATACATCACTTTCCTTGAGATTCCAAGTGGAATACGGGGTATTTCCTGTTCAATTTGCCTACGCAAGCCTTGAATGTCCCTTGGTTAGAAAGACAATTCATTTACGGTACCCCCAATCATCATTTCCTAATGGCAGAACAATGTCAGATTGTATATGGCACGTTCTGTGTCACCCACCGTGTGCCATGCAGGGACAGCTACCACTGGGGTTCCCCTAGTAGCAGATGCATCCATTGAAGATCCACTCAATGGCTTCCTGAGATGCGAAGTAGAGAAATGAATTGCCTCTCACAACAGATCGAAGTGGGCAGGTTGATGTGATGTGTTCTATGGTCTTGGACTCACGACCACAGTCACACGCGTCTTCTACTTGTCAAGCAGGTGGTCGCAGTGTGCCCATCCGGTGCACATTTGGTGGAGAGCTGTCCACTGTCTTGAAGCCAGAGATCTCTGTTGTTGGGTCAGTGATGAGGTGTTGTTGTTTTTTTATGTTGCATACGTCTCAGAATGAGAGGCGATGTCAGGTTTTTGGTGCGTAAAACGATCTGAGAAGCACTATATAAAAACAAATACAAATAATTATATGTCTACATTTTTTAAAATGTCGTCTGCTTCATAGATTAAATGTGCTGCTAATTATGGATTTTGATGTGCTGAATTCAAATATGACAATTAAACAACTGATTGGCTAATGTTTCCAAGATATTTAAGTTTTTGCATTTTACGTCTATGTATATTGTGTAGGTAGTAGAGTTTTACTCATAAATTGTAAACCTAGGTCTTTCCATGTGTTTATGGTTGCTTTACATGATAACATGTCACCTGTTCATGTAATACTTAAAAAATCAGCAAAAGGGTTATATAAATAAAATGTATTGTGAAAGAAAAGGCAAAAAACTATTATATATAAGTACGTAGTTTCGTCCTTATTCAGTGTCTACTCGGCGCTTCTTGGCTTATTTCTTGTATTGATTAAATGGAGCATCTCTTGTCACTTTCCAGCAATAGTCAGCAAGCATTGATGTATCTTTCGTGACATGTTACAACCAAAGCTATTGTATGCCTTGAGGAGGTTTTCCACCGACTCCTTGTAGTTGTTTGCCTTGTTGTTTCTGAGAATCTTTATAAACAGCCTGCCTCAGCAGATTTTCCTCTTTTTCACCTGAAGACGATTGCTTGTGTTGCGATCGAAACGTCGTGATTTAGATTTTTTTATTTTTTCTATCTACGTGGCTTTACCGGAAGACCCAAAGAATACTTGAAAGCTGCTTGTGTTTTGTCCATGGCTTTGACAAAGTTCTTCATCAGACCCAGCTTGATGTGTAAGGGTGGTAACAAAATCTTCCTTGATTCAACAAGTGGTGGATGCTGAACACTTTTCCTCCCAGGCTCCATTGTTTGTCGGAGTGGCCAATCTATATTTGTGTAGTGGGAATCCCTCGCACGACTATCTCATTCGCAGAGAAGACAGCAGTACTTTGTGTATCCAGTCTGCAGACCAAGCAAGAGAGAAACAACCTTCAAATCACCACAAAGCTGCCACTGATGTTGGTCATAGTTTATGCACCTCAAAAGTTTATTCATGTTGTCATAAGTTTCTTTCATATGGACTGCATGACCAACTGGAATTGATGGCAAAACATTTCCATTATGCAGCAAAACAGCTTTAAGACTCATCTTCGATATAATCAATTAAGAGTCTCCACTCATCTGGATCATGAACGATGTTGAGGGTTGCCATCACACCATCGATGTTGCTGCAGGCTACAAGATCACCTTCCATCAAGAAGAATGGGACCGTCAAAAAATTATTTTGACGGTCATGTAACATGGCAACCCTAACATCACCTGCCAGAAGATTCCACTGCTGCAGTCTGGAGCACAACAGCTCTGCCTTATTTTTGGGTAGTTCCAAATCCCTGACAAGGTCTTTCAGTTCACCTTGTGTTATGAGGTGTGGTTCAGAGGAGGAGAATGGGAGAAAATCTGGGTTCAGGACCAGAAGTTTTATCCTCTTCCTCGTCTGACTCAAGTGAAAATGATTCTGGTGCATTAAAAACTGGCAGTCTTTCTCCGTGGGGTACCAGGCGTATAGCTGATGGAATGTTTGTGTAATGACATCGCGGATGACACTGTGTTGCCAGCCTGAAAGGGGCACAGCGTGCGATGTACTCACATCGCGGACATCACGTGTGTAGCAACATCGTGTATGTCACTGTGTAGTGCTGGCTCAAGCGAGGCACAGCGTGCGATGCATTGTCATCGCGGATACCCCATAGGTGTACCAGCCATGGGGGGGGGGGGGGGGGGCTCGGTGAGCGCTGGGATAGCGCAGTGGTATCACGAGCGGTGTGTAGAGCTGTCTCCTACAGGAGGGAGTGTGGGAGTGTCAGTCATTGGATAAGGTTACCCTAGACCATGGCGCTCTGGTTGACCCTGGAAGGCACGTGACAAGTAAGATCTACACTAGGGCCTCAGGTGGGGGGCTTGGGAGTGGTCACGTGTCAGGGTAAATCCTACTGGAAGGGTCAAGAAGCAGCAAGAGGTTTCTCGACAGTGGTCGTGGCCAAGGGCGGGGCCAGCCACGACCCAGCAGCATATAAACCGAGTCCGCACAGGGACCAGGGCTCAGCGTTGCTGCCGTCATCTGAAGATCTACGATCTACATCCTACGTCCAAGAAGAAGTCACCAACACGTGGACGAGGACTCCAGCTAGGGTCCTGTCCGTTGTAGCTACTCCCTGTAACTAGCGTAGTTAGCCTGGTGGTCCACCACCATAGGTTATCTGGTAAAGGGGCAGTAACCCTTTGTGTTATGTGTTGGTTTTAAGAAATGTGTTGCCTCCAAGTAGTATGTCTGCGACTCAATTGAATCCACTACATTTGGATAATGCACAGTCCACTTTTGCTTCTTTGACACACCTTTTCCCAATTGGAGGCGCCATGCAGAAGTAACCATTGCTGATATGATCTGATTGCTCTCTCCAAATCATTGGCACTGTAAAAGGCATATATTTTATTTTCTTTTTCAACCACTGGCGGCGATTTATTGCACAAGTATATCCAGTCAAAGATGTATTTTAGTCATTTCTGGTTTAAATTGAGATTCCTTCCCTTTATAACTCAGTTATCCTCCGCCATTCCCAAGTCAATGGTCGTATATACTGACCCAGTAGTATATCTTGAAAACAATTTTAAGCATCATTTTCATTCTCAGTGACCCAGAATTAGTAAAGTTGGACTACATTTATTTCGGAAGCATTTTGGCTGTAGACCACGTGGTATGAGTCTGGAGTACTGATTGGTATTCTTTATATCCTGTTATAATACAATATTTAGATTTAAACATTGTCTGGTTGCCGCAGAATTGTGTTAGTGTCTATGTATTGTGCTGCTCAATTGCGAGTCTCATTCCTGATGGCATATATGAATTCGAAAAGTAGGTCTTTCATAAATCCCCAGAGAAAAATATACCAGACCTACCTACATTACAATGCACATTTGTTTTAAGACGTCAGTGTGGACGAATAGGCCAACTGCCCTTGAGCGGGACTTTCTAAAGTTCCTCCTGGTTGAGACCATTCTACTAGCAGTGGTGTGAGTAAGACATTGCCATTTAATTGCAGGAATGCATTATGACATTTTACCTTTACTAATTGACGTTCTGAGTGGCAGTGCTACTCGCGTATCGCCATGTGTATCTGTCATCCTATGGGGAGGACGGGGTTCTATACGCAGATACTGTGATTACATTGTTTTCCTTGTACCCGAGTAGCACAGAGCAGACAAACATGGGTAACAAGATGCATGTGCTGTCACTTAAAAGGTGTACAAGAGGCTAAGATAACAGAATAATCACAGCATGTGGACGGTTATGTAAGCTAAACGCTTCTGGTGTGCAAATTAGGGATGTATACGGATACAAAGACATCGATTAAGAGTAAGCTTACGGTGACTCTTGAACCCAGGACCTCAGTGATGATGGATGTTTATTGTGACACAGCCATTATGTATCCTACGGGAGAAAACCCAGGCTCAGGGTTTTAACTTTGAACCCAGAATTTCAGTGGTACTAGCTTGGTACTTCTGATCCAGCCATTATAACCGCCCAGCCTTATCGTGAAAACACATCATTTCCATAGCAATGCGTTATTCATGAAGTCTATTAAAACTGAATAAATCACACTGTCATTCCTGTCAACCGGAAATCAATTGATGAACGGCCTTTCCATGTCAGCTTAAATACCTCCTATTATTTTAGTAATTACGGGAAAATATCAATTGTAATTTTCATTATTCAGTTAAATTAACAAATCGAATGATAAATGAGCTTTGATCATTTGTAAAGTTTTCAATAACACGTCCGGATGTTACGATATTGGTTTAAAATGCAAAAGGTCGCACAATGTACAGTATATGGATAATTCGAAATATATCGACGCCAAGTCTTTACTTTGCTAAACTACCCCAACGTCTCTTTTCAACGATAACAACATTTTCAAATTAGATTTAATAGGATTTCGCAAAGAAGCACTTCAATAATGATTGGACAACGTTTTATTCTGGAATTCAAAAGAGTTACTTGACCAACATTATTATGGTGCTTGCCAATTGATGTCACAGTCTCTGATTCACCTGCCAATGTCACACGACTGGAGGGCACGTCTGGCCCACAATACCTCTCACTCCCTCTAATTGGCTACTAATCCCAGGAAAATGGGATAAAAACCTAACGCAATGGAGACTCTGCACTGCCAAACCTTGTGGTAGCACTGCTGGAACGGCACCCAAAACCTTTTCCTTCCGATTCTTCTCCCGGCCTATCTCCTCCCATGCGCCTGCGAGACCTCCTGCTTTTATTCATCTGGGCCACTGAAAGAGGCCTCGGATCACCATCTAACCTAAAGCGACCGCTACTGAGGAGGATTCTGGTCGATCTGAATCACATCTCACTTCTCACCCTATACTTGGTTATCCATTGACAACCGAGTACAGGATGATTTGCCTGAAACGTCGTTTCATGCGCTACGAAGAAGGGTCATTCCCCGAAACGTCGTGGTCTAATGTGGTATGAAGACTGTCTATTGCCTGAAACGTCACCTATTACGTGATACTGTATTTGTCTTGTTTCATTCGGTCACGCGGTATCATTTGAGCCGCTACGCGGCGTGTATGGAACGAGGTGGAGTCGACAGATAACTGCGTGCGGGCGTCGCCCCCTGGCGGCCAGAGCGACATTTAACAAGTGGGAGACGGCGGGGCAGACCACGCGGTACCTCCAGATGCAAGAGGGCACAGCCATGCTGTCACCTTAATGACTGAGAGAATGGTCCATGCTTTTGTGTTCGCCCAACATGATAATTGCAATGCATTTCTGATCATGATTCAAGCAAGGTGCTGGCTAGACTCTAGCTCGTTCAGAATGCAGCTGCTAGAGTTTTGTATGCGCACATCGTTTCGCAAACACATCACACATCTGCTCTCTTGTCTTTTAATCAGCTACTGGTCAAGTATCGAGTGTATTATAAGATCCTGCCGCTGATATGCAAGGTGCTCACTGGGATAGCCCCACAACAGATCTCTGGGATATTCTGATCGCCTTCTTCTAAGGACTCCGAGGTCAAGGTGATCATAGTTTGCTAGTGCAGCTCCCAGACAATGGAACGCTTTGCCTTTGGTAAGTATGTGTTTAACTTATTTTGCACTCTACATAACCAACCATTCTAATTGGAGGTGCCGTGTAAGGACAACAAATTCAAGACAAAATGCAGTTCTGAAGAAATGAGTTTTTAACCTACATTATTTTCAAGTTTCAAGTTTTCAAGTTTCATTTATTAGGTATAGTCCTGTGAGCCATGCGGCTCTTAAGTCGGGTGCAACCGCAACAAACAAAATTTGAACACAGAACATCTTAAAGCGACAACGCGTAACAGAAACATTCTGGAATAAACCAGCAAATATTCCACGCAAAAAAACGTATTAAAACGCTGTGTGCAAAAATCAATGTGGTGCAAGCCAACAACAACAACCATAAGACAATTTGGATTAACCATATGTTTTCGAATCACCAAAATAAAGCTAAGAAAACAATGTAACAACAGTAATCATAGGAACTGTGATTTTAAATTTAACAATAAACGACATATATAACATGGACGACAAAAAAACTGCAGCCATAGCTGGCAGCACGACACTCCCAGTGTATGATGTGTGAGTGAGTCAGCAGCAGCGTTAGTGAGTGTATGATGTGCGAGTCAGTGTATGATGTGCGAGTCGGTGTATAATGTGTGAGCGAGTCAGCGGCAGTGTGAGTGTATGATGTGTGAGTGAGCCAGCACACGATGAGTGAACCTGTGTATGATGAGTGAATGGGTCAGTAGTTGTGCGAGTGTATGATGTGTGAGTAAGTAAGCGCATGATGAGTGAGTCAGTGTATGATGTGTGAGTGAGTCAGTGTATAATGTGTGAGTGAGTCAGTGTATGATGTGTGAGTGAGTCAGTAAATGATGTGCGAGTGAGTCAGTGCATGATGTGTGAGTGAGTCGGTGCATGATGTGTGAGTGAGTCAGTGCATGATGTGTGAGTGAGTCAGTGTATGATGTGTGAGTGAGTCAGTGCATGGTGTGAGTGAGTCAGTGTATGATGTGTGAGTGAGTCAGTGTATGATGTGTGAGTGAGTCGGTGTATGATGTGTGAGTGAGCCAGTGTATGATGTGTGAGTGAGCCAGTGTATGATGTGTGAGTGAGTCAGTGTATGATGTGTGAGTGAGTCAGTGTATGATGTGTGAGTGAGTCAGTGTATGATGTGTGAGTGAGTCAGTGCATGGTGTGAGTGAGTCAGTGTATCATGTGTGAGTGAGTCAGTGTATGATGTGTGAGTGAGTCAGTGTATGATGTGTGAGTGAGTCAGTGTATGATGTGTGAGTGAGTCAGTGTATGATGTGTGAGTGAGTCAGTGCATGGTGTGAGTGAGTCAGTGTATGATGTGTGAGTGAGTCAGTGTATGATGTGTGAGTGAGTCAGTGCATGATGTGTGAGTGAGTCAGTGTATGATGTGTGAGTGAGTCAGTTAGTGTATGATGTGTGAGTGAGTCAGTGCATGGTGTGAGTGAGTCAGTGTATGACGTGTGAGTGAGTCAGTGTGTGATGTGTAAAGTATATAGCTCTAGTGCTTTCCTAATATCGGAAGGAAAAGCGTTCCAAATAACTGCAGAAGCGCACCTGAAAGCACGTGATCTAGTGACCATCTTTGTTCAATGGCACTTTTTATGTCAGCAACCGGAATCCAATGCAGCTCGGCGAGCACTGGACAGACACGGCCGGATCTTGCAGTATCTGTCACAACACGTGCAAAATAATGTTGTACACGCTGCAACTTGGTAATGTTTTAGCCAGACGTCTCATAGAGGAGTGAGTTGTAACAATCAAGTCTTCTCGCTACAAAACTGCCTTTTGGCCATGTTATGACTCAAAAGTGGTTTAATGTGTAATCGAGCCCTGATATGAAATTGGCAGAATCTGACTAGATTTCGCACGTGGTGATCAAATGGCGTAGGAGATATTTTTTTGTTATGTTTTATCGCGACAAAACGCGAGCCCGGGGCACTATGCTGATCACCTTTGGTGGGGGAACAGAATCTCCGCTACCAGCAACTCGAGTTCGGCTCGGTACGTAGGGACGGGGGGAGGTGAGCTGGCCTCCCTGCCCCAGCCAAGTGGGGATCACGTGTAAGGGCAAGACGATTTATATAGAGAGGGAATTGGGGGGAGGGGAAAATGTAACTATGTGCCTAACCTTTCACCACTCATAGATCCACTTCCACTCATTTACAATTGAGGGACACTGGCGCTTTCCACCCGTTCTCATCTCCCGACCTCTTCGCCCGTTCCCCTCATTTTAGACTTTGTAGGAAGGGGGTCCACCTCGTCACGATCTCCCATTCCCTCCCCTTAAGGTTCTGGCTTAAGTGGCTCAATGCCCGCTTGGGTGAGAAGGGTGTTGCTCCACTGTTTCCACGAGGGCAGTTCATGATCTTTCCAGTTTGCTCTACTTCAAACCTGTAATATTACAATCAGGAAGACCATATCGGCATAGTGGTGTTGCGGCAAAGCGTCCGGTTGCAGGCCCCAAAAATTCGTTTCAATTGAAGGGGTGAAATTGATACCACAGATGCTGTAAAAAGAGTCTGATGTCCTGCATATAGCTTTGCAAAGTCTGGGCATAGCAGCCAAAGGCCATAGAGGTAAGATAACATTTTACCCGGAGAACATCTAGGACAGCGATCTTAGGCCATATTGAGGGGCTCGCCAAATTTGTGTGCACTTATGTAAGGAGACCTTATAGGACAGTCACCTGCACCAGAGATTCCTAGTAACCAGTCAGGTGCTGTTTCCTTCACCACCTAACAGGCGGTAGGCCTCTTACAGTCTCTATTTGGCCTTGGGTACTTCTAGCCAGTTTATGATTGCGTGAAGTAATTCGCTTACGTTTCTACCAGGGGATTTCATAATGGCATCTCTGATTTGCAGGTTTTTCACAAATGAGGGTGGGGGATATTATACTTAGCCTGCACCTGATTAAGAGACAGCACCCCACGATCCTCAGACAAAAGATCCCCAACTATTTCCAGGCCAGACTCCTTCCAGCTGAGCCACAAAATGTATTTCTCCCCACCCCCACTTTTAAAATCGGGTTACCACATGGCCCCGCAGTGGCGAGATGTTAGTTATGTTGTATACGGGCCCGTTTTTCCATCTTTAATATTAATAATAATATTTGCCGATATATATTTTTTAACCGAAACAATGAATGAAAAACACAAACCCAGTCCCACAGCAAACAGCATATGGAGGTCATGGAAAGGCTATTGAATAAACAATAAATAAATAAATAACTCCCGGGGCGCAGGAAAGGTTAACGACTGTCTACAGAATCTCCAGATGGCCACGGTAGGACAGTGACAAAGTATATTTTCTCTCTCTCAGGAGTCAACCAGAGAGAAAGAGAGACCCCGGCCGCCTTTGTCTTCCCGCAGCACGAGAAAGGAATTTGACCCCTAGCGAGGAATTGCTTGTTGTTGCAGGGAGGGGGACATCTGTGACCCACGGGTGAAGGGATGCCTTGGGGAGGGTATGGTGGAATGGGGGGACACAGGATGGCTTAATGGAATGACACACACACGAACGCACACACACACACACCGGCCACGCCCTCCACTGCACAGAGCGGAGATGTTTTTTTGAATATAACGGCTCAACCATCATTTAAAAAAATCAGTTCAACAAGGCACAGCGATTCATATTCTTAGTTTTTTCGGTAAAGTCACGTTGAAGAGAACGTGACTTTACCGAAAAAACTAAGAATATAAGGCACAGCGAGTTCAACAGGTCGTCAGCTCAGGAGCTGCAGAGCAGGGGGCGGCGAGCGGAGGCTCAACAGGGGCCCCGCGACCAACTGACGATGGCGAGACTCGCAGGGTAGCGAAGTGCCACCGAGCGTGAGTTCAGAGCGGAAAGTCGAAGTATCGCTCAAAGAATTATTTCTACATCGAGTGCCGGCTCCCAGTGCAGCGCGTCCCGCGCCACCAGACAAAAGAGTCAACGAACCAGTGGCCAAGCGTTGTGTCGACTCGGCTCATCCAGCAGTGGAGAAAACCTGCTGTCAGAGAACCAGCGAATAGCACGTTCGAGCGTCTCCACAGAGAGAGCGAGGCACAGCTACTACAGCAGTGGAGAGAACCTGGTTTCAGCTGCCAGCGAGAATGCATGTGACTTAGTCATCCAGCAGCGGAAAGAGCCTGTATCTGCCAGCACGAACAGCCAAGCCGACGCCTCGAATGAGAACAAAGCCCAGTGGAAAGAGCTTGCTGCTGCTAGCAAACCAGAGGCCAAGCGTGTGCCGACTTGGCCATCCAGCAGTGGAGAGAACCTGCTGTCAGCGAAACAGAGAGAGCACGTTTGGACATCTCAACAGAGAGAGAGAGCGGCGCAGCTACTACAGCAGTGGAGAGAGACTGCTGTATGTGGGCCAGCACTGAGCGCGTTCGAGCAGCACCAGGAGAGGGCCATGCCGGCGAGCTCATCCCCCAGCGGCGTGAGACACGCCGAGCGAGAGGGAACCTGCCATCGGTCGTATACCCCCCCACCACACGACAAACCTGGCGTCTGCTTGACGCAAATAATTAATTGTCAAAGAAGACACACAACACGCATATCGGGATAAATAAGGTTTTGATTTAAAGCTTTCGTGACTGCAGTAATTCATATTCTTAGTTTTTTCGGTAAAGTCACGTTGAAGAGAAACAACAAAATAACAAAATATATATAAAACAATAAAAAAAATTCTCACGACGTTTCGACCATAACTCAAACGGTCATCATCAGGTGTGTTGGTTTGCATAATTGATCAATCTAAACAGTTTTTTGATCAATCTAAACAGTTTTCGTTGAAACCTTCTGCTGCCAGGCCACCAAGATTATACGGCTTACCAAAAATACATAAAGTTGATACACCTCTTCGTCCTATAGTCTCTACTATCAGCTCCCCCACCTACAAACTAGCTCGTTTTTTGTCTGAAATCCTGCGTCCTTTCACTGGAAAGACCACCTCTGCGGTACAAAATTCTACTCACCTGGTATCAACAATCAAGGGTATTTCCCTGTCCCCAGACGACCTGCTTGTCAGTTTTGATGTAGTTTCCTTATTCACCAAGGTTCCTGTACCTGACACCATTGCAATCATTGAAGACTTGGTTCATCAAGGACTAAACACTGAGGTACCCCCCCTGGTGAGACACTGTTTAACCAATACATACTTCACTTGGAATGGAACTTTCTCCAAACAAACTGAGGGCACCTCAATGGGCTCCCCCCTTTCTCCAGTTATAGCTAACATTTTCATGGAGAAATTTGAGACTGACGCCATCCAGACTGCCACTCTGCGCCCAACCTTATGGAAGAGGTTCGTGGATGACACTTTTGTCATATGGCCACATGGCCGGCCTGCTCTAGACCAATTCTTCGACCACATCAATTCCATACACCCAGCCATCAGATTTACCATGGAAGTCGAAATAGATGTGTTGTATATATAGGTGTTATGAAAATTGATGAAAAGAATGAAAATTAAATGAAATTTGAGATTTGCATAATTTATCCGAAATTATGTTAATTAGTGTAATTATGCGCATAAATTATGCTGATTCGAGAGGTAATCGTATTAATTTATGCGAGTGGGCGTGGTTATGATAATACAGGTCGTTATGGATTATCAGGTCGAGCCTCGGTGACGAGGATTGTGTTATGAATTGGAATGATGCAATTAATCGTATGCAGTGACGCAGGCGTTGTGAGCGTGAATGAGAGAGAGTCGATTCGACTCTGCTCTTTAATTCCGTATTATCGATAAGGATACGATTACTCTCGATTGAACATTACGAATTATGTGTGTTATGGATTATGTGTGGTGATAGTGTGCTTATGATAGGTCCCCAGGATTCAGATCTCATACGCAGAACAATATTATGCAGAATTTCAGGAAGAATCACACACAAACCTTCTGCTTTAATCAATTTTATTTCTAGCTAACTTTAATTTTTGGATAATATAAAAACTCAATCTCTGGATTTTGGAATTTCAACACAGCGTTAACATGATACCATCACGATTGCGTTGTTTCACCTCGATAGCGGCACCTGTGGTTAATTCCCGACGCGTAACGCAATCGATCGGTTGTTGAGAGAGAGATTAAAAACATGCGAACTATTCTATCAAACCTTAACTTTATAATATGCAAACTCGTATGCTTGAATTGTTACACAACACGGCACTTGGTCTTTGATTCGCATCCAATCCTTAATACATTCTGATATGCGAAGTTATTATGCTTGAAATCGTCAGCACAGGACCACGTTGATGTTCGTTCATTGATTCATAACGATTATGAATTTAAAGCGTTCGACTGAAACACTTCTAATTGCCTTATCAACACCACTCGATGGCCGCAATGCTTCGTTACTTGAATTGTCACACAACACAGCATTCGGTCATTGATCATGCGCGGCCCTTAATGCAATTATTGTCACGTTGTTAACAATAGGATGACTGATTATTATGCAACGCTACTCGTTGACAGGGCACTCCAACCCGTATTATTCTTGGAGGCACAAATATGCGTTTCAATTCGTTATTTCATTCGTGGATACCAGCAAGATTATGCAGAAAGACAAATATTAACGAACGACTCAAGTATTTCTAATCAACTTCTCAACGCGACTCAATGGGTGGCGATGTTTCCTTTTGAGATCCTTATCTCGGGCCAATCTTTAATTAATTGTGGCCAGACCCCTGACAGGGAACCGGTTGAACACGCTCTCTATCCCCGCGAGCGGCGCTCCGTGGTGAGGAGTCAAGAATTAATCCTTGTTAATGGGTCAGTTGGTAATTTATGCGGTTAGAAGTACAGCCCCAGCACAATATTACAGAGAAAAATTATGAACACTCTTAAAAACGATGGATTATTCACTCGGTCGTTGCGATGTTTCCACAATGACGGATGGTTCAATGGCTTGAGGTTTTTAGGCTTTGTTAATGACCCGTGTGTGTGTGTTGAATGGTATGAGTGGTGAAAGAGTAGGCCAATGTTCGGAATCGATTCTTTGCGTCAAGCAGACGTCTGGTTTGTCGTGTATTGGGGGGCAGTGTATCATACGTATCAGTTGATTCTTCTTTCAGTAGTTGGTTCGGACTCGACGGACGTTGGTGAACGAGTAGATGCGTTGTTGTAGCTGAGATGACCGTCTGGTAGACGGCGTTAGAAGCACGCCCGCAGCGGCGCGCTGGTGCTCCGTCGTCGGCGGTTGTAGATTGCAGGCTCACGATTCGCTCGTGGTGGTGCTGGCCGCTAACAGCGGCAGCGGGTCGCCAATCGGCGACACTCGCCAATTCGGCGAGTTGTAGAGACGTCTCCGGCGTCGGTGATGGCTGTTCTTCTGCTGAGATGAGTTGAGCGGGTCTTCTGCTGAGATGAGTAGAGATGAGTCTTCTTCTGTTGAGCTGAGTTGAGATGAGTCTTCTTCTGTTGAGCGGCCCCCGAGGGCTGATGAGTTGGCCCCGAGGGCTGATGAGCTGAGTTGGTGCTGAAACGGCTCCTTTTTATGCCAAAAATCTCTCTCCTGCTCGGCTCCCCCTCACGAGGTGGAGCTATCTTTGATCTGATCGTATGTCGGTGGGGGGGTTCGTGTGTCGGTGGTGGGGGGGGGGTTCGTGTGTCGGTGGTGGGGGGGGGTTCGTGTGTCAGTGTGTATGTTTGTGTGTGTGTCATTTATGACATGGTCCTGTTCGGGTCTTTCCTCAAGCCATAAACATCAAGACAACAGACACCTCGATTCATCTTGGTGGCGTCTGGTTGTCTAATCCCTCCACCCAGAGAGAGGGGCGGGTTCCCCCCCCCTTTTCCGTACGCGTTCCGACGCACAAAGAAATGGTTAAGATTTTTTTTAAGTTTAACATTTCACATCACAGTTGGTATCTTATCATACACAGTTATGATCCTGCTTGTGATTCATAGTATTTGATTTATTTCCAAGTGAAGATGCTCTTCCGAGCGTATGCATTTTATCACGTGCTGCAGGGAAAGACAAAGGTGGCCGGGATCTTCCCATCTCTCTATACTTTGCAAATATCATTTCGACTCCACATTCTACCAGCCTAATCCACCCCGTTACCTTGGCTCTTACTTAGTTTATTAATTTTCGTCACTTTGTGCGTTTATAAATGTGTGACAGTTTAACTTAAAGCTCGCTCGCTCTTTTGCTGCCCGTGTGCAGGGTGGGGTGGGGCTGCTACTAAGTTCCGTGTGTGGCAGATGGTCCCCGCGATAACGATCTGGTTGCCCTGGCGTGAAATTCCTCTCTCGCGCTCTTCGGGAGAGACAAAGGTGGTCGGGAGAGACAAAGGTGGTCGGGAGCACCTCTTTATACTTTCGACTTATATTTCTCAAATACCATTTGGTCCCATGTTCGCCAAGACTCGTGTTTGTAACTACGTCCTCCCGACACCTCTCGGTTTTACCGAGGTTCGAATTGTTATGATGGAATTATTAAAAAGAAAAATAATTATCATCCTGAGTTTAAGGGGTCCATTTCTTGATTGTTGGAATCCATATCCCTTGGTTCTGTAAGGTTCTATAATGGAATGTCGTGTAAGGTTAACACGTTGTTATTATTAATATTATTTTGCAATTTTCTTTAAAACTTTCTTTGCCTGGTTGCCGTGTGTGGGATGGGTGTGTCTCCTCATCAAACCCGGCTGGCTTTTCCAGATGGCCCCTTGTGATAAGGTGTAATTCCTGCTTCTCCGCGCTGTGAGAGAGACAAAGGTGGTCGGGGTTGCTTGGAATATTGTTTAAACTCTTTCGCAAGTTTGCTCGTTGTCTCATTCCTTCTCGATAACCTTTGATGTGACTCGGTATTCTTGCTCCAAGCTTTGTTTTAACAGTAAGAGTATTAAAGGTGAAAATCATTTGATAGCGAATTAATCATTGGATAATAATTCACTGATGTGTCTGGTGGCCTGTTCTTAATTGGAGTGAGCGTTAGGCTCGCTACTTTTATCTTATTCTTGTTGTTGCCTTTTAATTTTTTTGTTGTTTTACTGGATAATAAGGAAAAGAATATGTATACGATTTACCCTGTTGGCGTCTGGTGTCTGCTCTCTTGGTGTTCTGACCTCGGAGGGACCTTTCCTAAGGGGCCCATCAAACTCTTGTTCATCTGGAGATTTTCGCCGATAGCTGTTACATCCTCGCCTTGAGAGTTTTATTATTTCTTTATTTCTCTATATGGCCTGTTTATGACCGACATCTGGTTTTTCGTGTTTCTGGCTTACTGGTTTGATTCACTAAAAAAAAATATATATATATATTGTTTGTCACGAAAGAAAGGAAAAAGAAATCTAGGTGTATGCATCGGTAAATATTCTTATGGATATTAATTGTGGAAAAAGGGCCGTATACAACATTCCGCCCTTTTAAAAATGATCGGTGGTCTGCCACCGGTTATTTTTAATATTAAAGAAAAATGCCTTTTTCCACCATGAATCATCAAGTTTGTTATTTTTCCTTACAACGCGCGCGTACGTGTCACAACTTAGCATGATTATATTTGAATTAATAAGGGATTTTTTTTTTGTAATAAGATAAGGAAGTATTCTACTGACTACATGTTATAGGGGAAGTTGTTGATTGAGTTTTTTTTTTGGGGGGGGGGGTTGTCAGGCCTTGACTCTACCTTTGTTCCTGGGCTCGAATGGTATGTGGCTTGTACCCGCGATTAGTCTCTTAAGTTCGGCATTCATTTTGGCCATATGGTATGCTAGGGTTAGGATAGCCATGGTTAATACGATCATTCCTGTTGCCCCTGTGATTCCCAGTCCCATCTGTTGATTCCTCTGATATCCGGCTTCTTCGGTTGCCCAAGTTAGGTCTGTTACGTTGATCTCTGACTCGCTGATGGCTAATTTCACTGTATGAAATTCCTTGCTGTTCAACAGGTTAGACAGAGTGCTGCTTATTTCAAACTTGTGGCTTCGGAGTGTGTTTACTACTTCTACTTCTGCTTGATGTAGGCTTTTGTCTAAATTATATAATACCTTGTCCCCTATGTGTACGAATGTTCCTCTTGGTACTGTGACCAGTGCGACGTGGCTTGGAATCGGCACTTTCATGGTTACGGAGTGTTGGTCCGTGGAAACGGTTGCCGTATCTAGAGGGGTGCTTACTAACCACTGAGCATCGGCTATCATGGCTACTGTTTCGGTTCTTTCTTTGGGTTTACTTAACTTGAACTTGCACGTTTCCCTAGAGCTTAGGTTTGACAGACCGCACATTATTTCTGCTGTATTGATTAGGAATGGCTCCCCTGGGCAGAGCCAGTGAACTTCTTTCATTATTTGGCACATGTTTAGGTCAGGCACTAGGTACTTAAGAGGACCCTCTTCCTGGTAGGCCACCACTAAGGGGGTTTCCATCTTGGAGTAAATGTCATTATTCCATGTACCCACGTTCAATACTGTCCGCAATCGAAATACATTTCCGGGTTTAACCAGTGGTAAATTTAACAGGAATGCCAGCTGTCTGGTTTGGGGGTCTACATGTATGGGTGTGGCTGTACCCATGTTAAAGGCAATTTGTACTTGTGTTGGACTGATCGTTTCTGGGGATGCTGCTTGCAGCACATTCTTTATCAGTGTTGGAGTTACCAGATATGAAGGGATTTGTCCTTGGATAAGATCACTGATGCTGCCGCTGGTGCTACGCAACCAGTCTTGGATCAACCATTGAATTGGCTGTCGAGTACTCTCTTCTTCGTATAGGTCTTGGATTGCGAAACCCAATTCTTGAATTGTTAAGTTAATCATGGCGGAATGCAGGTTAACAAGAACTACGGTGTCTCTGAGGGTAGATCCCATTTCGATCAGATTATTTTGTTGGTGTTGGATTTGCCGACGGATTTGACGCATATCGAGCTGTAAATTCTCGACGCCTTGTGTGAGGTGTCCAATCTTCACGGCGTTGGATATGGATACTCCTAGTGTGATTAAGGAGCTAAGGCCGGAGAGTATTCCGAAGGCCCCTCCCATGCCGATCGATCTCTTGGGGCGTGTGGTGTTGGGAGTGGTGGGGGGAAGTATCATGGTTCTTTGTAATTGCTTCAGGATCGTTCCGATATTCAGTTCACTGTATCTTAGGAAGTCGTGGTACCAGATTAGGGTTGCTCTGGTAGCTGAGGGTGGTATCTTCCCGAAGTGTTTCTCTATTACTACGGCAGGTTCCAAGGAAACATAGACTTGTTGGGTTATTATTTTCGTTTCGGTCACTAGGAAGCCGGAAGAGTCTCTCAGCATCACCCCGGATTCTGGTCCTGGCTTGAGTAGATCTTGGCTGCCCTCTAGCTTGGCAAAGCAAGTCAGCAGGAGCGCGAGCAGGAGGGCTGCCATTCCCTGGAAAACATTTATACATTATCTTAGTGTCACATGCCCAATTTAGTTTAGCCCCCCCCCTTTTTGTCTCTTTATTCTTCCTCTTGTTCTCCCAGCACAGGGTACGGTTTGATTTGATTGATGTGTACCCACTTGTACTGCTGCTCTCTTCCTGTCTTTGTGATTTTTAGCTGATATACAACTGGGGACATTTTGTCCACAATCTCGTGTGGTCCTGTCCAGGAAGGGAGGAATTTCCTGCACTTCTGCTTTCTTTTTTCGTAATTGAGGTACAACACCTGGTCTCCGAGCTGGTATTCTGCGTGGCTGGCTTTTTGGTCATAGTATGCTTTGCTCCCCTGAGCCTCTGCTTGCAACTGGTCTCTGACCATAGCGAATGTGCTCTGTAGGTGACTGTTCAGTCCCGCTAGGTATTCAGTGGGCGTCATTGCCGTTGGGGTCTCGTCCTCCAGTGGGACATACAGCAGGTGCACTGGGAGGATCATTAGTCTCCCTGTCATGATCTCGAATGGTGTCCTGCCTGTAGCTCGGTTGGGTGTGGCTCGCATGGCCATCAATACTAGGGGTAGTTTCGTATCCCAGTCGCGTCCCGTGGTGGACACATATTTCTTTAGAAGGCTCACGATGGTCCTGTTGGCTCTTTCCACCTGTCCTGAGGATTGTGGATGGTAGGCGATGTGTAGTTGTCTTCTTACTCCCAACATCTTCCACACTTCTTTGATGACTTCGGCTGTGAAGTGGCTTCCTTTGTCTGAATCGATTGTTGACGGTAGGCCCCACCTACTGAATATTTGGTTGATCAGTAGGATAGCTGTCGTTTCCGCGGTGTTGTTGGGTGCTGGTAAACACTCTATCCATTTGGAGAATGCACAGGTCACAGTCAGCATGTATTTATTTCCTTTGGTTGATCGGTTGACAGGTCCTATCCAGTCGATTTGTAGGTTGGACCATGGATAGTCTGTTCCCCTCTTCTGTAGGGGTGCCCTATGCTGTGAGGTCGTTGGCTGGTACTTGCAACACACGAGGCAGTTGGACACATGTTCGTGTATGTCTTGACTCATTTTAGGCCAGTAGGCCACCTGCCGCAGCATCTGTCCTGTGTTCATCTCGCATCGGTGGCCGCTGCATGGTTCGTCGTGGGCATGTTGTAACATTATCTCTCGATATTGTGAGGGGACTACCCATCTAGTTTTACCGTCTTTTTCGTTCGTATATACCAGTAGCCCTTTTCGTATTGAGAACCTTTTGATTTGGTTATGCATGATCTCGAGCTCTTTGTTGTCGTTCAGGTTGTCGGTAGTGATTGGTTTTCCTGTTGGATCCTGGATATGATCAGCCAGTGTTTTTAGTGTTTCGTCCTCTTGTTGCATTCTGACTAGATCTTCGGAAGGCTGTGCACTGTTCAATTGGGCTCTGACTCCAGCTTCTGCAGGGTTCTTCCCACTCCTGGTGATCAGTCTTATTACGGCAGGGTCTTGGTTCGTCGACTCTTGTTGTCTGTCTCTTTCGGTTTGGCTTTCTAGCTTCCACGGTGTGCCTTCCAGGCTTCCCGCTTTTGCGAGGGCGTCTGCCTGGTCATTTCCAGTTTTCTCTTGGCCAGGTATCTTGGAGTGCCCTTTGACCTTCTTCCAAAATATCTTCATATCTTTGTTCTGAACCATCGTATCTATGGCCTCGAACAGTTCTTGATGGTGAATTGGTTTATTTCTATGGTTCTTCATACCGTTCTTTTTCCATATGGGCAAGTGGTGTAGGAAGCTGTGCTGTACGTAGTTGGAATCAGTACACACCACCATGGTCTGTATTTGGTTATTGGATGCCATTTGGACGGCGATGTGTACCCCGGCCAATTCTGCATACTGGTTGGACTTTGGTCCCAGTTGAAATCCCGCTTGAATCCCTGTGAGTGGGCCAGTTTTCCAAACGATTCCTGATCCGGCGTGGAGTTTGTTTTCCTTCATTTTGGAGCATCCATCGATGTACACCATTGGTAGGTCGGCGCATGTTTCCTTTTTGAAGGGCAGGTGCCTGTTGTCCTCCGGAGGTACCTTTGCGGCACATGCTTCTATGCTGTCTAGCGTGCAATCATGTAAGTCAGCCAGACCTTTGGCCATTGGACTTTTCTTGTTTTTTGCGTATTTTACTGTGATTGGTAGGCCTTGGAGTGTCAGTGCCCAATTGGCTATCCGGCTGCTGGTTACGCGGCCCTCTCGAATCTTCTTACTGTTGAGGTACGCCAAGGATTCATGATTCGTTTCTAGGATGATTTTCTCTCCGTTCAACAAGTTCCGAAAATGTTGTATAGCCCAGATGTTTCCGAATATTGCCTTCTCGCACTCAGAGAACTTTGTCTCTACCCCACGGAGGGCCTTGCTGGCATAGGCAATAATTCGTTTCCCTGCTTCCTGTATCTGGTATAGTACCGAGCTGATACTATGATCTGAGTATGCGGTCTCTAGGTAGTATTCTTTTCCTTTCTCTGGGTATGCCAGGCAGGATGCCCCTGTGATCTGTCGTTTTAATTCCTCCACTGCAGATTCCTGTTCTTGTCCCCATTCAAGGACTAAACACTGAGGTACCCCCCCTGGTGAGACACTGTTTAACCAATACATACTTCACTTGGAATGGAACTTTCTCCAAACAAACTGAGGGCACCTCAATGGGCTCCCCCCTTTCTCCAGTTATAGCTAACATTTTCATGGAGAAATTTGAGACTGACGCCATCCAGACTGCCACTCTGCGCCCAACCTTATGGAAGAGGTTCGTGGATGACACTTTTGTCATATGGCCACATGGCCGGCCTGCTCTAGACCAATTCTTCGACCACATCAATTCCATACACCCAGCCATCAGATTTACCATGGAAGTCGAAATAGATGTGTTGTATATATAGGTGTTATGAAAATTGATGAAAAGAATGAAAATTAAATGAAATTTGAGATTTGCATAATTTATCCGAAATTATGTTAATTAGTGTAATTATGCGCATAAATTATGCTGATTCGAGAGGTAATCGTATTAATTTATGCGAGTGGGCGTGGTTATGATAATACAGGTCGTTATGGATTATCAGGTCGAGCCTCGGTGACGAGGATTGTGTTATGAATTGGAATGACGCAATTAATCGTATGCAGTGACGCAGGCGTTGTGAGCGTGAATGAGAGAGAGTCGATTCGACTCTGCTCTTTAATTCCGTATTATCGATAAGGATACGATTACTCTCGATTGAACATTACGAATTATGTGTGTTATGGATTATGTGTGGTGATAGTGTGCTTATGATAGGTCCCCAGGATTCAGATCTCATACGCAGAACAATATTATGCAGAATTTCAGGAAGAATCACACACAAACCTTCTGCTTTAATCAATTTTATTTCTAGCTAACTTTAATTTTTGGATAATATAAAAACTCAATCTCTGGATTTTGGAATTTCAACACAGCGTTAACATGATACCATCACGATTGCGTTGTTTCACCTCGATAGCGGCACCTGTGGTTAATTCCCGACGTGTAACGCAATCGATCGGTTGTTGAGAGAGAGATTAAAAACATGCGAACTATTCTATCAAACCTTAACTTTATAATATGCAAACTCGTATGCTTGAATTGTTACACAACACGGCACTTGGTCTTTGATTCGCATCCAATCCTTAATACATTCTGATATGCGAAGTTATTATGCTTGAAATCGTCAGCACAGGACCACGTTGATGTTCGTTCATTGATTCATAACGATTATGAATTTAAAGCGTTCGACTGAAACACTTCTAATTGCCTTATCAACACCACTCGATGGCCGCAATGCTTCGTTACTTGAATTGTCACACAACACAGCATTCGGTCATTGATCATGCGCGGCCCTTAATGCAATTATTGTCACGTTGTTAACAATAGGATGACTGATTATTATGCAACGCTACTCGTTGACAGGGCACTCCAACCCGTATTATTCTTGGAGGCACAAATATGCGTTTCAATTCGTTATTTCATTCGTGGATACCAGCAAGATTATGCAGAAAGACAAATATTAACGAACGACTCAAGTATTTCTAATCAACTTCTCAACGCGACTCAATGGGTGGCGATGTTTCCTTTTGAGATCCTTATCTCGGGCCAATCTTTAATTAATTGTGGCCAGACCCCTGACAGGGAACCGGTTGAACACGCTCTCTATCCCCGCGAGCGGCGCTCCGTGGTGAGGAGTCAAGAATTAATCCTTGTTAATGGGTCAGTTGGTAATTTATGCAGTTAGAAGTACAGCCCCAGCACAATATTACAGAGAAAAATTATGAACACTCTTAAAAACGATGGATTATTCACTCGGTCGTTGCGATGTTTCCACAATGACGGATGGTTCAATGGCTTGAGGTTTTTAGGCTTTGTTAATGACCCGTGTGTGTGTGTTGAATGGTATGAGTGGTGAAAGAGTAGGCCAATGTTCGGAATCGATTCTTTGCGTCAAGCAGACGTCTGGTTTGTCGTGTAGTGGGGGGCAGTGTATCATACGTATCAGTTGATTCTTCTTTCAGTAGTTGGTTCGGACTCGACGGACGTTGGTGAACGAGTAGATGCGTTGTTGTAGCTGAGATGACCGTCTGGTAGACGGCGTTAGAAGCACGCCCGCAGCGGCGCGCTGGTGCTCCGTCGTCGGCGGTTGTAGATTGCAGGCTCACGATTCGCTCGTGGTGGTGCTGGCCGCTAACAGCGGCAGCGGGTCGCCAATCGGCGACACTCGCCAATTCGGCGAGTTGTAGAGACGTCTCCGGCGTCAGTGATGGCTGTTCTTTTGCTGAGATGAGTTGAGCGGGTCTTCTGCTGAGATGAGTAGAGATGAGTCTTCTTCTGTTGAGCTGAGTTGAGATGAGTCTTCTTCTGTTGAGCGGCCCCCGAGGGCTGATGAGTTGGCCCCGAGGGCTGATGAGCTGAGTTGGTGCTGAAACGGCTCCTTTTTATGCCAAAAATCTCTCTCCTTCTCGGCTCCCCCTCACGAGGTGGAGCTATCTTTGATCTGATCGTATGTCGGTGGGGGGGTTCGTGTGTCGGTGGTGGGGGGGGGGGTTCGTGTGTCGGTGGTGGGGGGGGGGGTTCGTGTGTCAGTGTGTATGTTTGTGTGTGTGTCATTTATGACATGGTCCTGTTCGGGTCTTTCCTCAAGCCATAAACATCAAGACAACAGACACCTCGATTCATCTTGGTGGCGTCTGGTTGTCTAATCCCTCCACCCAGAGAGAGGGGCGGGTTCCCCCCCCCCTTTTCCGTACGCGTTCCGACGCACAAAGAAATGGTTAAGATTTTTTTTAAGTTTAACATTTCACATCACAGTTGGTATCTTATCATACACAGTTATGATCCTGCTTGTGATTCATAGTATTTGATTTATTTCCAAGTGAAGATGCTCTTCCGAGCGTATGCATTTTATCACGTGCTGCAGGGAAAGACAAAGGTGGCCGGGATCTTCCCATCTCTCTATACTTTGCAAATATCATTTCGACTCCACATTCTACCAGCCTAATCCACCCCGTTACCTTGGCTCTTACTTAGTTTATTAATTTTCGTCACTTTGTGCGTTTATAAATGTGTGACAGTTTAACTTAAAGCTCGCTCGCTCTTTTGCTGCCCGTGTGCAGGGTGGGGTGGGGCTGCTACTAAGTTCCGTGTGTGGCAGATGGTCCCCGCGATAACGATCTGGTTGCCCTGGCGTGAAATTCCTCTCTCGCGCTCTTCGGGAGAGACAAAGGTGGTCGGGAGAGACAAAGGTGGTCGGGAGCACCTCTTTATACTTTCGACTTATATTTCTCAAATACCATTTGGTCCCATGTTCGCCAAGACTCGTGTTTGTAACTACGTCCTCCCGACACCTCTCGGTTTTACCGAGGTTCGAATTGTTATGATGGAATTATTAAAAAGAAAAATAATTATCATCCTGAGTTTAAGGGGTCCATTTCTTGATTGTTGGAATCCATATCCCTTGGTTCTGTAAGGTTCTATAATGGAATGTCGTGTAAGGTTAACACGTTGTTATTATTAATATTATTTTGCAATTTTCTTTAAAACTTTCTTTGCCTGGTTGCCGTGTGTGGGATGGGTGTGTCTCCTCATCAAACCCGGCTGGCTTTTCCAGATGGCCCCTTGTGATAAGGTGTAATTCCTGCTTCTCCGCGCTGTGAGAGAGACAAAGGTGGTCGGGGTTGCTTGGAATATTGTTTAAACTCTTTCGCAAGTTTGCTCGTTGTCTCATTCCTTCTCGATAACCTTTGATGTGACTCGGTATTCTTGCTCCAAGCTTTGTTTTAACAGTAAGAGTATTAAAGGTGAAAATCATTTGATAGCGAATTAATCATTGGATAATAATTCACTGATGTGTCTGGTGGCCTGTTCTTAATTGGAGTGAGCGTTAGGCTCGCTACTTTTATCTTATTCTTGTTGTTGCCTTTTAATTTTTTTGTTGTTTTACTGGAAAATAAGGAAAAGAATATGTATACGATTTACCCTGTTGGCGTCTGGTGTCTGCTCTCTTGGTGTTCTGACCTCGGAGGGACCTTTCCTAAGGGGCCCATCAAACTCTTGTTCATCTGGAGATTTTCGCCGATAGCTGTTACATCCTTGCCTTGAGAGTTTTATTATTTCTTTATTTCTCTATATGGCCTGTTTATGACCGACATCTGGTTTTTCGTGTTTCTGGCTTACTGGTTTGATTCACTAAAAAAAAAATATATATATTGTTTGTCACGAAAGAAAGGAAAAAGAAATCTAGGTGTATGCATCGGTAAATATTCTTATGGATATTAATTGTGGAAAAAGGGCCGTATACAACATTCCGCCCTTTTAAAAATGATCGGTGGTCTGCCACCGGTTATTTTTAATATTAAAGAAAAATGCCTTTTTCCACCATGAACCATCAAGTTTGTTATTTTTCCTTACAACGCGCGCGTACGTGTCACAACTTAGCATGATTATATTTGAATTAATAAGGGATTTTTTTTTGTAATAAGATAAGGAAGTATTCTACTGACTACATGTTATAGGGGAAGTTGTTGATTGAATTTTTTTTTTGGGGGGGGGGGTTGTCAGGCCTTGACTCTACCTTTGTTCCTGGGCTCGAATGGTATGTGGCTTGTACCCGCGATTAGTCTCTTAAGTTCGGCATTCATTTTGGCCATATGGTATGCTAGGGTTAGGATAGCCATGGTTAATACGATCATTCCTGTTGCCCCTGTGATTCCCAGTCCCATCTGTTGATTCCTCTGATATCCGGCTTCTTCGGTTGCCCAAGTTAGGTCTGTTACGTTGATCTCTGACTCGCTGATGGCTAATTTCACTGTATGAAATTCCTTGCTGTTCAACAGGTTAGACAGAGTGCTGCTTATTTCAAACTTGTGGCTTCGGAGTGTGTTTACTACTTCTACTTCTGCTTGATGTAGGCTTTTGTCTAAATTATATAATACCTTGTCCCCTATGTGTACGAATGTTCCTCTTGGTACTGTGACCAGTGCGACGTGGCTTGGAATCGGCACTTTCATGGTTACGGAGTGTTGGTCCGTGGAAACGGTTGCCGTATCTAGAGGGGTGCTTACTAACCACTGAGCATCGGCTATCATGGCTACTGTTTCGGTTCTTTCTTTGGGTTTACTTAACTTGAACTTGCACGTTTCCCTAGAGCTTAGGTTTGACAGACCGCACATTATTTCTGCTGTATTGATTAGGAATGGCTCCCCTGGGCAGAGCCAGTGAACTTCTTTCATTATTTGGCACATGTTTAGGTCAGGCACTAGGTACTTAAGAGGACCCTCTTCCTGGTAGGCCACCACTAAGGGGGTTTCCATCTTGGAGTAAATGTCATTATTCCATGTACCCACGTTCAATACTGTCCGCAATCGAAATACATTTCCGGGTTTAACCAGTGGTAAATTTAACAGGAATGCCAGCTGTCTGGTTTGGGGGTCTACATGTATGGGTGTGGCTGTACCCATGTTAAAGGCAATTTGTACTTGTGTTGGACTGATCGTTTCTGGGGATGCTGCTTGCAGCACATTCTTTATCAGTGTTGGAGTTACCAGATATGAAGGGATTTGTCCTTGGATAAGATCACTGATGCTGCCGCTGGTGCTACGCAACCAGTCTTGGATCAACCATTGAATTGGCTGTCGAGTACTCTCTTCTTCGTATAGGTCTTGGATTGCGAAACCCAATTCTTGAATTGTTAAGTTAATCATGGCGGAATGCAGGTTAACAAGAACTACGGTGTCTCTGAGGGTAGATCCCATTTCGATCAGATTATTTTGTTGGTGTTGGATTTGCCGACGGATTTGACGCATATCGAGCTGTAAATTCTCGACGCCTTGTGTGAGGTGTCCAATCTTCACGGCGTTGGATATGGATACTCATAGTGTGATTAAGGAGCTAAGGCCGGAGAGTATTCCGAAGGCCCCTCCCATGCCGATCGATCTCTTGGGGCGTGTGGTGTTGGGAGTGGTGGGGGGAAGTATCATGGTTCTTTGTAATTGCTTCAGGATCGTTCCGATATTCAGTTCACTGTATCTTAGGAAGTCGTGGTACCAGATTAGGGTTGCTCTGGTAGCTGAGGGTGGTATCTTCCCGAAGTGTTTCTCTATTACTACGGCAGGTTCCAAGGAAACATAGACTTGTTGGGTTATTATTTTCGTTTCGGTCACTAGGAAGCCGGAAGAGTCTCTCAGCATCACCCCGGATTCTGGTCCTGGCTTGAGTAGATCTTGGCTGCCCTCTAGCTTGGCAAAGCAAGTCAGCAGGAGCGCGAGCAGGAGGGCTGCCATTCCCTGGAAAACATTTATACATTATCTTAGTGTCACATGCCCAATTTAGTTTAGCCCCCCCCCTTTTTGTCTCTTTATTCTTCCTCTTGTTCTCCCAGCACAGGGTACGGTTTGATTTGATTGATGTGTACCCACTTGTACTGCTGCTCTCTTCCTGTCTTTGTGATTTTTAGCTGATATACAACTGGGGACATTTTGTCCACAATCTCGTGTGGTCCTGTCCAGGAAGGGAGGAATTTCCTGCACTTCTGCTTTCTTTTTTCGTAATTGAGGTACAACACCTGGTCTCCGAGCTGGTATTCTGCGTGGCTGGCTTTTTGGTCATAGTATGCTTTGCTCCCCTGAGCCTCTGCTTGCAACTGGTCTCTGACCATAGCGAATGTGCTCTGTAGGTGACTGTTCAGTCCCGCTAGGTATTCAGTGGGCGTCATTGCCGTTGGGGTCTCGTCCTCCAGTGGGACATACAGCAGGTGCACTGGGAGGATCATTAGTCTCCCTGTCATGATCTCGAATGGTGTCCTGCCTGTAGCTCGGTTGGGTGTGGCTCGCATGGCCATCAATACTAGGGGTAGTTTCGTATCCCAGTCGCGTCCCGTGGTGGACACATATTTCTTTAGAAGGCTCACGATGGTCCTGTTGGCTCTTTCCACCTGTCCTGAGGATTGTGGATGGTAGGCGATGTGTAGTTGTCTTCTTACTCCCAACATCTTCCACACTTCTTTGATGACTTCGGCTGTGAAGTGGCTTCCTTTGTCTGAATCGATTGTTGACGGTAGGCCCCACCTACTGAATATTTGGTTGATCAGTAGGATAGCTGTCGTTTCCGCGGTGTTGTTGGGTGCTGGTAAACACTCTATCCATTTGGAGAATGCACAGGTCACAGTCAGCATGTATTTATTTCCTTTGGTTGATCGGTTGACAGGTCCTATCCAGTCGATTTGTAGGTTGGACCATGGATAGTCTGTTCCCCTCTTCTGTAGGGGTGCCCTATGCTGTGAGGTCGTTGGCTGGTACTTGCAACACACGAGGCAGTTGGACACATGTTCGTGTATGTCTTGACTCATTTTAGGCCAGTAGGCCACCTGCCGCAGCATCTGTCCTGTGTTCATCTCGCATCGGTGGCCGCTGCATGGTTCGTCGTGGGCATGTTGTAACATTATCTCTCGATATTGTGAGGGGACTACCCATCTAGTTTTACCGTCTTTTTCGTTCGTATATACCAGTAGCCCTTTTCGTATTGAGAACCTTTTGATTTGGTTATGCATGATCTCGAGCTCTTTGTTGTCGTTCAGGTTGTCGGTAGTGATTGGTTTTCCTGTTGGATCCTGGATATGATCAGCCAGTGTTTTTAGTGTTTCGTCCTCTTGTTGCATTCTGACTAGATCTTCGGAAGGCTGTGCACTGTTCAATTGGGCTCTGACTCCAGCTTCTGCAGGGTTCTTCCCACTCCTGGTGATCAGTCTTATTACGGCAGGGTCTTGGTTCGTCGACTCTTGTTGTCTGTCTCTTTCGGTTTGGCTTTCTAGCTTCCACGGTGTGCCTTCCAGGCTTCCCGCTTTTGCGAGGGCGTCTGCCTGGTCATTTCCAGTTTTCTCTTGGCCAGGTATCTTGGAGTGCCCTTTGACCTTCTTCCAAAATATCTTCATATCTTTGTTCTGAACCATCGTATCTATGGCCTCGAACAGTTCTTGATGGTGAATTGGTTTATTTCTATGGTTCTTCATACCGTTCTTTTTCCATATGGGCAAGTGGTGTAGGAAGCTGTGCTGTACGTAGTTGGAATCAGTACACACCACCATGGTCTGTATTTGGTTATTGGATGCCATTTGGACGGCGATGTGTACCCCGGCCAATTCTGCATACTGGTTGGACTTTGGTCCCAGTTGAAATCCCGCTTGAATCCCTGTGAGTGGGCCAGTTTTCCAAACGATTCCTGATCCGGCGTGGAGTTTGTTTTCCTTCATTTTGGAGCATCCATCGATGTACACCATTGGTAGGTCGGCGCATGTTTCCTTTTTGAAGGGCAGGTGCCTGTTGTCCTCTGGAGGTACCTTTGCGGCACATGCTTCTATGCTGTCTAGCGTGCAATCATGTAAGTCAGCCAGACCTTTGGCCATTGGACTTTTCTTGTTTTTTGCGTATTTTACTGTGATTGGTAGGCCTTGGAGTGTCAGTGCCCAATTGGCTATCCGGCTGCTGGTTACGCGGCCCTCTCGAATCTTCTTACTGTTGAGGTACGCCAAGGATTCATGATTCGTTTCTAGGATGATTTTCTCTCCATTCAACAAGTTCCGAAAATGTTGTATAGCCCAGATGTTTCCGAATATTGCCTTCTCGCACTCAGAGAACTTTGTCTCTACCCCACGGAGGGCCTTGCTGGCATAGGCAATAATTCGTTTCCCTGCTTCCTGTATCTGGTATAGTACCGAGCTGATACTATGATCTGAGTATGCGGTCTCTAGGTAGTATTCTTTTCCTTTCTCTGGGTATGCCAGGCAGGATGCCCCTGTGATCTGTCGTTTTAATTCCTCCACTGCAGATTCCTGTTCTTGTCCCCATTCCCATGGTTCGTCTTTTTGAAGTAGTTTGACTAGGGGTCGAGCGATCCCTGCGTAGTCGTCCACGAACTGTCGAAGGTAGTTGCAGATCCCTAAGAAGCTCCGAAGGGTCGTGACTGTGGTGGGCGGTTTGAGCGCGTGGAGGGCTTCAAGTCTTTTCGTTTGGGGTAACATTCCTTCAGTGCTGATCTGGAACCCGAGGTAGTCCACCCTTTTACGTGCCCACTGTCCCTTTTGTATTGATTTCTTTGCACCTGCTTCTTTTAACTGCTCGAGGGTATGCTGGAGGTTCTCGAGGTGTTCTTCCCATGAGGAGTCCTTGACCAGAATGTCGTCGACATAGACGATGGTGCCTCGCTCTTTTGCGTCACCCATTGCCTTGTGTAGGAATATGTTGAAGTCTGCAGGTGAATTTGAGTATCCAAATGGGCATCGGTTCCAAGTATACTGTATCCCGTCGAATGTGAAGGCCAACTTGTATTGATCTGCTTCTTTCACGGGCATGGTCCAGAAACCATTTGATAGGTCCATTGTGGTGAGTATTTTTGCGCCTTTTATTTGGTTGAGACTTTGGTCGATTTCCGCCATGGGCCATCGAGATAGGGGAACCGTTTTGTTGAGTTGCCTATAGTCGATGGTGAGTCGCCACTTGGCAGTGGGTTTTAGCACAGGCCAAATTGGTGAGTTGTAGGTTGAATTGCATTCCCGAATTATATTCTTCTTGAGTAGGTTTCCCAAGGTTTCTTGGATTGATTCGTAGGCGGCCAGTGGAATCTTGTATTGTTTCACGTATACCGCTGGTGCTCCCTCCAGTGTGGGAATAGATACCACATGTAGGTCGGTTTTGCCGCAGTCATAGGAGTCTTCTGAGAACAAGAAGTGGTATTTCTGGAGCAGTTGTCGGAGCTCGTTTCGTTGAGTGTCATTCTCAAGGGCGTCTGCCGCTTCAATTTGTTGTTCAATTTGTTCTTCTATTGTAGGGACTCTTTTTCCTTGGTCTGGGTCTAAGGCTTCTGTGATTCCTGGTAGCTCAGTGGGTTGTTTCCCTTGCGTTATTATCGGTTGAATTGCCTTTGCTTCACTGGAGTGGAATATGCTCTTGATCTTGTGTTGTCCTTCAAAAGTCCCCTGTTCACCTGTTTGACCACTAGTGGGCGGTATATACCCCACGAGGGGACAGTCCTTGGGAACTGCTGGTAGTAGGTCTGCTTCCTCAAGGTCCTTTCCCGGTTTATTTGTCAGCAGTTGAGTGGTTCGTATTCCTGCTGGACGCTTGGTTCTGTTCTTGGTTGTCTGTGATAGGTCGTTGAGTTCTGGTGTGGTTACTTGAATTCCCATAGAGTCTTCTGCGACTTCTTCCTCTTCTGGATCCCTATACTGCTCCGGCATTGACTGTGCCCATATTTGTCGGGATTCAAGGTTCATAATGGGTTTAAGGCGATTCAGTAGTTCGATCCCAATGATCAGCTCTTTTCCTGGGTTCTGTACGACATATAATGGATGGCTCACTTCGTTGAACTTGAGCTTCATCGTGACCTTGCCCAATGGTCGCATGTGGGTCCCTTCGCATCTAGAGTAGGTAAGCTTGCTTGGCATCATCTGCAGTGCTTCATTCTTCCTCTGGAGGGCAGTCTGGAGTTCGTCAAATAGGTCCCTGGATATCATTGATATTTCTGCTCCAGTATCACAAAGGCCCTGGCTGGTCAGTGTGTCTTGCAGTGTTACTTCCATGTGGACTCGCCCGACCGGTCCTGCGGGAATTAATTCTCCCAGATGGTACCCTTTGCCCTCTGGTATCACCTCGGCGACTGCTTTGGTGTTTCTTGAGTTTCCTATGTTTACTTGGTCTACTCTGGCGTTGGGTGTGCCCTCTTCCTGTGTGTGTTCTGTTGGTCTTCTTGTCTTTGGTGTTGGTATCGGAGTCTTCATACTCTCTTGGTGTCCTCTTTCCATCCGAATGTGGTGGGCGTATCGACTCCTGTTGGCTGACTGTGGTCTATGCTCGATTGCTAGTGGAGGCGGCAGTGGAAGACGATATGGTGTTTGATTCGGTGGGCGTCGGCCCCCGTGGTGTAGGTATGATTCATCACTCGCTCTTCCTCCTCCATAGTTCCAGGATCCGCCTCCTTCTGTATTCCATGGCTGTGTTGTCCGTGGATGCCAAGTCCCTCTTGCCTCGTTCCTCTCCCCACGTGGAGTGTTATTCAGCATGCCGTTGATGGGTGTTGATTGTAGTAGATTAGGCGCCCTCTCCAGGGGGGTTTCATGTCCGTCCCGTATGGTGTTGTTATTATTTCTGGGACATTCGCTTCCCTCCAGATCAAGTCGTTCTTTATCTTTGGTGATGATGTGTGTTTTGGCTATGTTTGTGGTTCTTCGGTCGTTCACCCAGGCCGTGTGAGCCTTGCTTTCAATCTGGCGCAGGGAGGCAGTCTCGGGATCCAACATCATTCCTACTATCTTCATTATTTCAGGTCTTAGGGATTGGAAGAACATAACTTTTAATATTTTCCCTTCTTCTTGGGCGTTATCCACGTCGCCTGCGTAATACGCTCTCTTGAGGCGTAGGAGATAATCTCGTGGGTCCTCGTCTGCACGCTGAGTCATCAATTTTGCCGCATTCAATCCTTCAGACAGTGTGGAGTATTCCCCGAATCTCTTAACTACTACTCGGCTTAATTGCTTGAAATCGCTCCTGACCCTATTGGGCAGGGAGGTTACCCATGGTCTGGCTGACTCATGCAAGCTTCTTGATAATAGACATGCTTTTTCTGCTGATTTACACAGACCCCGGATCTTAGCCTCCTGTCCTACTGTGGCTATGTGAGTGTGGATATCCCTGTTCTTGTTGTGTGGATCGAAGTAGGGAATTCTCACGAGCGCTTTATCCATTCGTTTGAGGGTTTTACTGTTAAAAGTGTGTTGTTCGTCGTCAGTGGTGTCTGTTCCTGAGGAGTGCTCACTCGAGCTGTCCCTGTCTTCGCTATCACTGCTGTCATGTTTCCCTTGCCTGTGCCGTGGTCTCCCTCTGTCCGAGGATTTGTATCTGTCCCGTGGCTTGTGTCCTTTGTTTTTCCTATGTGGGTCTGGTGAATCGTGCTTGTGGGTTGGTGTGTGTGATCTCCTTGAGCTGTGTCTATGTGGTGAGTGTCTTTGTCCTTGACCTTCATACCGTCTATCACGTGCGTGGTGTCTGCTGGGTGATATGCTGCGTTTACGTTGGTCTCGTATTTTGTGACTGTCAGGATTCCTGTGTCTGTCTTCTGTGGTGCGGGTTGTTTTGCGTTGGTGAGTTTTATGTGTTGCGCGTCTCTCTGGGGAGCTGTCCCTGGTACCCGTGTCATGTCGGTCATGTTTACGTGAGGTGCGTTCCTCTGGTGAGCCGTCTGTGTCTGACTGGTCACTTTTGCGTGCTGTGCGCCTCTCTGGAGAGCTGTGGGTTCTACGTCGGTCGGGCTTGTGTGGAATGTGTCTTCCTAGTGAGCTGTCTCTGTCCTCTGCATCATATCGGTCATTTTTGCGTAGCGTGCGTCTTTCTGGCGAATTGTCTCTGTTCCGCTCATTCCGCCCTGGTTCCGCCCCTTTTGGTGCTATTCGTACTGCGTATCCTGGCAATTTTATTTTGGGTTTTTGTGTCTCTCTAATTTCGAGGTTGTCATCCGCATGTTTTTCCACTTTTATCCCTGTTTCTCCTTCCTTCCTCTTGAATTGCAAGGGGGTCTCTCTGTCAAAATTGCTTTCTTTGGTGGTCATACTTTTTGGGGATTTTGGCCCTGGGCTACGTATGCGTGGCTCGGAGTATGGTAAACTGCTACTCCCGTATGTGTTATGTGTATCAACGTCTGGGGGTTTCACTGGTGCAGCTAGCTCTGATCCTTTCTCTCCCACGAGGGCGCGCAGACGTTCTACCTCCCCCATCAGGGACAGTTTATCCTCTCTTTCTCTTTCAAATTTTTCCGCATTCCATGCCCTTTCCCTGTCTGTCTGTATGAGGAGGTGTGAGTCTAACCTTGCTATTTCCGCAATTTTTACATCACGCTCGGATTTGTTACATTTTATCACGTCCTTAAGAAGTTTTTTCCGATGTTCCTTAATGTCCTCGATATGTGTCCCCTCCCATATGTCTCTCTGTTCTGCCTGCTCTTTAGCAGTCCGGCCAGTACGTTTTAACACAAGTTCACGATATTGTTTTTCCATAGATTCCATCTCTTCCGGGGAGGTCCCCTCTGAGTCAGTGGTATGCGTTGGGGTGTCAGCCTCCGAATGTTGCAGATCCAGTTCCATCTATCTTATGTGGTGTACTTGATAGACTTAAGAGTGTATCTTAATTCTGACATTTCATGTGTCGTGTGAGTTACTCTGGAAATTCCCTTCGGAGCACGTATAAACAATTGTATCACAGGATATGGTCAGTTTGACTCGAGCAAATAATCTTACTTCAACTGTCTTTGTTATACCCTGCTACTCTGGAATTTCCCTTCAGAGTGCGTTTTTTTTGTTTGCTTTACACCCGTTACAGTCACAGGGCAACGTTAGATCATAAAACCTTGGTTAATACAACAGTGATTTGTTCCTTAATTCAAGCATAAACTGTCTGCGAGAGATCCCGGACGACGCGCCCAATATGTTGTATATATAGGTGTTATGAAAATTGATGAAAATAATGCAAATTAAATGAAATTTGAGATTTGCGTAATTATGCGCATAAATTATGCTGATTCGAGAGGTAATCGTATTAATTTATGCGAGTGGGCGTGGTTATGATAATACAGGTCGTTATGGATTATCAGGTCGAGCCTCGGTGACGAGGATTGTGTTATGAATTGGAATGACGCAATTAATCGTATGCAGTGACGCAGGCGTTGTGAGCGTGAATGAGAGAGAGTCGATTCGACTCTGCTCTTTAATTCCGTATTATCGATAAGGATACGATTACTCTCGATTGAACATTACGAATTATGTGTGTTATGGATTATGTGTGGTGATAGTGTGCTTATGATAGGTCCCCAGGATTCAGATCTCATACGCAGAACAATATTATGCAGAATTTCAGGAAGAATCACACACAAACCTTCTGCTTTAATCAATTTTATTTCTAGCTAACTTTAATTTTTGGATAATATAAAAACTCAATCTCTGGATTTTGGAATTTCAACACAGCGTTAACATGATACCATCACGATTGCGTTGTTTCACCTCGATAGCGGCACCTGTGGTTAATTCCCGACGCGTAACGCAATCGATCGGTTGTTGAGAGAGAGATTAAAAACATGCGAACTATTCTATCAAACCTTAACTTTATAATATGCAAACTCGTATGCTTGAATTGTTACACAACACGGCACTTGGTCTTTGATTCGCATCCAATCCTTAATACATTCTGATATGCGAAGTTATTATTCTTGAAATCGTCAGCACAGGACCACGTTGATGTTCGTTCATTGATTCATAACGATTATGAATTTAAAGCGTTCGACTGAAACACTTCTAATTGCCTTATCAACACCACTCGATGGCCGCAATGCTTCGTTACTTGAATTGTCACACAACACAGCATTCGGTCATTGATCATGCGCGGCCCTTAATGCAATTATTGTCACGTTGTTAACAATAGGATGACTGATTATTATGCAACGCTACTCGTTGACAGGGCACTCCAACCCGTATTATTCTTGGAGGCACAAATATGCGTTTCAATTCGTTATTTCATTCGTGGATACCAGCAAGATTATGCAGAAAGACAAATATTAACGAACGACTCAAGTATTTCTAATCAACTTCTCAACGCGACTCAATGGGTGGCGATGTTTCCTTTTGAGATCCTTATCTCGGGCCAATCTTTAATTAATTGTGGCCAGACCCCTGACAGGGAACCGGTTGAACACGCTCTCTATCCCCGCGAGCGGCGCTCCGTGGTGAGGAGTCAAGAATTAATCCTTGTTAATGGGTCAGTTGGTAATTTATGTGGTTAGAAGTACAGCCCCAGCACAATATTACAGAGAAAAATTATGAACACTCTTAAAAACGATGGATTATTCACTCGGTCGTTGCGATGTTTCCACAATCACGGATGGTTCAATGGCTTGAGGTTTTTAGGCTTTGTTAATGACCCGTGTGTGTGTGTTGAATGGTATGAGTGGTGAAAGAGTAGGCCAATGTTCGGAATCGATTCTTTGCGTCAAGCAGACGTCTGGTTTGTCGTGTAGTGGGGGGCAGTGTATCATACGTATCAGTTGATTCTTCTTTCAGTAGTTGGTTCGGACTCGACGGACGTTGGTGAACGAGTAGATGCGTTGTTGTAGCTGAGATGACCGTCTGGTAGACGGCGTTAGAAGCACGCCCGCAGCGGCGCGCTGGTGCTCCATCGTCGGCGGTTGTAGATTGCAGGCTCACGATTCGCTCGTGGTGGCGCTGGCCGCTAACAGCGGCAGCGGGTCGCCAATCGGCGACACTCGCCAATTCGGCGAGTTGTAGAGACGTCTCCGGCGTCGGTGATGGCTGTTCTTCTGCTGAGATGAGTTGAGCGGGTCTTCTGCTGAGATGAGTAGAGATGATTCTTCTTCTGTTGAGCTGAGTTGAGATGAGTCTTCTTCTGTTGAGCTGCCCCCGAGGGCTGATGAGTTGGCCCCGAGGGCTGATGAGCTGAGTTGGTGCTGAAACGGCTCCTTTTTATGCCAAAAATCTCTCTCCTTCTCGGCTCCCCCTCACGAGGTGGAGCTATCTTTGATCTGATCGTATGTCGGTGGGGGGGTTCGTGTGTCGGTGGTGGGGGGGGGGGTTCGTGTGTCAGTGTGTATGTTTGTGTGTGTGTCATTTATGACATGGTCCTGTTCGGGTCTTTCCTCAAGCCATAAACATCAAGACAACAGACACCTCGATTCATCTTGGTGGCGTCTGGTTGTCTAATCCCTCCACCCAGAGAGAGGGGCGGGTTCCCCCCCCCTTTTCCGTACGCGTTCCGACGCACAAAGAAATGGTTAAGATTTTTTTTAAGTTTAACATTTCACATCACAGTTGGTATCTTATCATACACAGTTATGATCCTGCTTGTGATTCATAGTATTTGATTTATTTCCAAGTGAAGATGCTCTTCCGAGCGTATGCATTTTATCACGTGCTGCAGGGAAAGACAAAGGTGGCCGGGATCTTCCCATCTCTCTATACTTTGCAAATATCATTTCGACTCCACATTCTACCAGCATAATCCACCCCGTTACCTTGGCTCTTACTTAGTTTATTAATTTTCGTCACTTTGTGCGTTTATAAATGTGTGACAGTTTAACTTAAAGCTCGCTCGCTCTTTTGCTGCCCGTGTGCAGGGTGGGGTGGGGCTGCTACTAAGTTCCGTGTGTGGCAGATGGTCCCCGCGATAACGATCTGGTTGCCCTGGCGTGAAATTCCTCTCTCGCGCTCTTCGGGAGAGACAAAGGTGGTCGGGAGAGACAAAGGTGGTCGGGAGCACCTCTTTATACTTTCGACTTATATTTCTCAAATACCATTTGGTCCCATGTTCGCCAAGACTCGTGTTTGTAACTACGTCCTCCCGACACCTCTCGGTTTTACCGAGGTTCGAATTGTTATGATGGAATTATTAAAAAGAAAAATAATTATCATCCTGAGTTTAAGGGGTCCATTTCTTGATTGTTGGAATCCATATCCCTTGGTTCTGTAAGGTTCTATAATGGAATGTCGTGTAAGGTTAACACGTTGTTATTATTAATATTATTTTGCAATTTTCTTTAAAACTTTCTTTGCCTGGTTGCCGTGTGTGGGGTGGGTGTGTCTCCTCATCAAACCCGGCTGGCTTTTCCAGATGGCCCCTTGTGATAAGGTGTAATTCCTGCTTCTCCGCGCTGTGAGAGAGACAAAGGTGGTCGGGGTTGCTTGGAATATTGTTTAAACTCTTTCGCAAGTTTGCTCGTTGTCTCATTCCTTCTCGATAACCTTTGATGTGACTCGGTATTCTTGCTCCAAGCTTTGTTTTAACAGTAAGAGTATTAAAGGTGAAAATCATTTGATAGCGAATTAATCATTGGATAATAATTCACTGATGTGTCTGGTGGCCTGTTCTTAATTGGAGTGAGCGTTAGGCTCGCTACTTTTATCTTATTCTTGTTGTTGCCTTTTAATTTTTTTGTTGTTGTTTTACTGGAAAATAAGGAAAAGAATATGTATACGATTTACCCTGTTGGCGTCTGGTGTCTGCTCTCTTGGTGTTCTGACCTCGGAGGGACCTTTCCTAAGGGGCCCATCAAACTCTTGTTCATCTGGAGATTTTCGCCGATAGCTGTTACATCCTCGCCTTGAGAGTTTATTATTTCTTTATTTCTCTATATGGCCTGTTTATGACCGACATCTGGTTTTTCGTGTTTCTGGCTTACTGGTTTGATTCATTAAAAAATATATATATATTGTTTGTCACGAAAGAAAGGAAAAAGAAATCTAGGTGTATGCATCCGTAAATATTCTTATGGATATTAATTGTGGAAAAAGGGCCGTATACAACAGATGGCAAGATACCTTTTTTGGATGTCCTAATTAAAAATAGACCTGATGGTTCAATGAGCCACTCTGTCTACAGGAAAGCTACCCATACGGATGCTTATCTGAAACCGGATTCCCACCACCATCCATCACAGAAGAATTCTCTCATCAAGACTCTGTATCATAGAGCCCAATGCATATCCGACCAGGAACACATAAGCAGTGAACTCAAGCACGTACACCAAGCTCTTAGGGCTAATGGTTACTCCGACTATACAATCCGCAAAGCTATCACTCAAACCATGAAGAAGAACCCTCTTGAGGAGCCTTTCAAAACCATCACTTTACCCTACATTGCTGGGATCACAAAAAAGATCTCCAAAATCTTGAATAAACACAAGATCCAGGTCCGTTTCAACACATTACATAAAATCCGTGATCTGGTTCCGTCTGTAAAAGATGTGATTCCGGACATACAATACCCTGGTGTCTACAAACTAAGTTGCCTCTGTGGTAGTAGTTACATTGGAGAAACCAAACGCCATATCTCGGACCGCATTCGTGAACACAAAGCAGACGAAAAACACGGTAGGACCAACACCTCGGCCATGGGAGATCATTGTTATAATTCAATAGGCTCACATGACATTGACTTTTCCAAGACAGAGGTTCTATGTAAGCCATCTGGCTACCATGAGAGATTCGTTCATGAGGCTATCCACATATACAAGCACAGAGACAATTTCAACCGAGAAGATGGATTCTATCTTAGCAATCATTGGAAAGATTTGATAAATCATTTCAGTTCTTGATTGATTGTTCACGCTTACAGTGGCTTTCAGACAGCATACATTATAAAAAATTTCGTCTCCCCCCTCCTCTTTTCAAAAAAAATAGATGGACTAGTCCTGGGCAAACTGCCAATCGCTGCGCGTGACGCCAACGTTTTTTTATAAATAAATAAATGTGCCGTTTAAAAATAAATTTATGCAAACCAACACACCTGATGATGACCGTTTGAGTTATGGTCGAAACGTCGTGAGAATTTTTTTATTGTTTTATATATATTTTGTTATTTTGTTGTTTCTCTTCAACGTGACTTTACCGAAAAAACTAAGAATATAAATAAGGTTGTTCCAAAAGTTATCTTTGGGTTTCAAGAAGGGTTGCCATTCCAAGGTGGTGCATTGAATATCAACTGATCCGTGAAGAATATTGCTGCCGTTGAGTTACGTGGATAAGGTCATTTAGAAGCAACTCAGTCGTACGTTTTTTTGTTTTCTTTTCAATGGCACAATCTTGCCAACGAATCCATTAACGCATATTGGTGCCTTTAGGAATAATAATTGTTTGATTGTTTTTCGTATGAATACCGTCACATAATTTTAAGGACTTTATTCATATTTTTCATGTGCTCGTGTTACACCGCATAAGAATTAATTGCTCTGATATCCAAAGTGAAAAAACGTTATAAGAATTGACTTGAAAGTCTATGAATGAATGCGGTACTGTGTGGGCAATTTTCCAGTATACGAATTTGCATATATAAAGTTAAGATTTTTGTTAGAATAGCGTATGCATGTTTTTTTAGCTTCTCTCTCTCTCTCACCAACTGGGCACGCGTTACGCGGGGGAAGGAATCACATGTGCTGTTATCAAAGTGAAACAACACAGTCGTGATGATACTGTGTTGATACTGTGTTGGAATTCCAAGCCGAGAGTTGCATCTTTTAGAGTTAAGGTCTAGTTAGAAAATAAATGGATTAATGCAGAAGTTGTTGTGTGTTCTTTCCTGAAATGTATGCATAAGAACTGTACTCTGCGTTGAAATATGAATCTGGAGACCTAATATAAATACACTAATGCATACTCCGTAAATGTTAAAGCAAGAATAATTGTATTATACCGATCGATAATACGAAGTTAATCCACGAAGCCGAGTTGACTTTGGCATAATTACATCACACTGGCATAATCTCATACGATCAACTGCATGATTCCGATTGATAACCGACCCTCGTCAACGAGGCGGGGCCTAATTATTATAACGGCTCGCATTAGCATAATCACACATACTCGCATAAATTAATACGATTATCTCCTGAATTAGCATAATTTATGCGCAAATTTAATTTAATGTTTCTTATTTTCATCAAATTTTCATAACCCACATATACAACAGTTACCTTGCCTGCTATACAGGAGGTCGTGGGTTCCATCCTGACCCTGACACCCGCTGTATATTGGGTTTTCATGTCTGGATTTTCCTTCCACATTGTCGACACATTTGGACACAAATTGTATGAATTGTCTACTTTTAGTTGACATATTAAGCCACTTCATAATATAGGTTTTTGGGTTAGATTGCGTAAATATATAAATGTGTTGTTAAAACCCGCCACCACCTGACACAGCCAACTTGTAAACAGAACATGCCAATTCGTCACTAGTACAGCACCCCGGTGTGTTGAAGAGCCAAGCCACAACATTTACAAACTGAGTACGACGTTTCGCCAGTAATTGCAACTAGCTTCATCTGTTGCACTCAGTTTGTAAATATTGTCTCTCCAACATACCTGTGTGCTGTACTAGTGACGAATTGGCATGTTCTGTTTACGTGACAACCCTTACTAGTTGGCTGTGTCGGGTGGTGGCGGGTTTTAACGACACATTTATATATTTACGCGATCTAACTCTAAAACCTCTACTATGGATGATATTGGTCGCGAAAGCCTACGTGTTAAAATAAGCCACTTCGTTGAGCTATCATTTGTGGCCTGGTCGCTTTTGAAAAAGAGCTGTATAGCTCAGTGGGCCTTACCGGTGAAAATAGAAATAGTTTAATAGTAAAATAGGTTCTGTGGAGGGGGACCAGGAAAGGGATACTCCTGTCCTTGCAGATCCCTAGCATGGAGGAAACAGTGCACGCCAGCTGTATCCCTCAGGGACTCTCTCTCGCCAAAACAAGGATAAACCCAACAAGGGAGCATGTGTGGTGCCACAGCAACGAAGCAACTTTGCCAGCGCTGCTATCCTCTCGCAACCCACCACGTGAACGCAGACGCACCCCCTCGAAACGCACACATGTGTAGTGATTGTAGCATCACTACTGTGTACACACGTACACGTGTGACGTCACTATGCAGGGGAGCGTCACTACCACACGGGTCTACACACACACATGATGTCATCCCGGCTGAAGGCGGGAATGACGTCAGGGCCGGTTCTGGACTCGGGAGGCCACGCGGGTGGTGTGCGGTCGTGGCACTCTCTGCGACCCCGGCTGGACACGTGACTGCATCCCAGTGGGGGCCGGGGGCCCAGGGGGCACCTCGGGGGGCACGTGGACAGCAGGGGGGCTTCGAGAGGGTTCTCGAAGAGAGGGTTCTCGAAGGGAGGCGTGGCCGGGGTGGGGCCCGGGCACGCCGAGGCCCATATAAGCAGCCTCCTCACGAGGTTCGATGCTGCCCGTATCAAGAATGAAGATGCATCGTGAAGACGCCAAGAAGAGTCAAGCCTCCAGTCAGCGGACCTGCCAGTATCCCACCTGGCTGGGTCACGCTAGAGTATCTGAGAGTTAGAGAAGTGTGTGTTAGCTAGAGTAGGTCGGTGGTTACCATCCTATGTGTAATGTAAGAGTTAACTGTTGTGTTCAGTAATAAATGAGTGTTGCCTCCCAATAAGTTATGTGTGCCTAGATTCGAACCCACTATACATGCACCCACGTAGGGTCTCGTGGGGGGTCACCTGGCACCCTGGGTTTTTACCCGAGGGCCCCCTCGTGGGGACGTCCCACGGTTTCCCATTGCCAGGAGATTGGCCGACCCCCACCCCCCCAGGCCGAATTGCACTGCGGCCACGTGAATTAGCTTAACATTGCATGGTCACGACGAGCTCACCGAGCAAGCAGCAGTGAGAACACAACCAGCACAGGGCAATAAGGCCTTGGGGGAGCAAAGATCCCAGCGAGCGACGTGCGAGAGCAGGTGGGAGGGAAATTCCTGAACTGACTAGAAAGGCAAAGGGAGCTGGGCAGCAGCGAGTGATAGCACAAGGAGTTGGACGGGCGTGTAGACAGTGGGTTAGGGAGCAAAGGGAGAGCCAAACGCCAGGTAGGGGCAGGGCATCTGTTGAAAATCGAAAGGTAGGCGCCCCGGTTGGCCAAGCAGGGAATAGAACGTGATCCTGGATTTTTTTAATTCGGAGGGGATGAAGGGAGGGAGGGGAAAAACGTTAGTCAGTTCTCCTCCAGTCGGCCAGCTACCCAGTCGGAGTCGCAGCCGCTCGGAGCGTCCGAGAGATGCTGGCGAGTGCAGCTACAACTCGACCCAGACAGGGACCATGTGACATCGTGAGTACGTCTGCGAGGTGAGAAGTAGTGTAAGGGTCCACCTAGGGATTGAATAGGAATAGATTGGGCGCTGCTCGCTGAGGATTTTGCTCTGGGCCACGCAGGGTTTTTCGTCAGGTGCACCATTAATAAACTTTAGCACAGAGCACCGACGCTGCGTGGTTTCTGTGTGTGTGGGAGGATGTCGGCGTGGTGCGTAATTCGAGCGTGTGTGCGAGTGAGGCTGTGCGGCGTAGTAACTCGTGCAGCAGCCGCGCTATTTTTAGCGCGAGCAGTGCCGAGCAACCTGCGCCGCGTCGGCATTAGTGGTGGTGTTCATACGTCTATTTTTAGCGCGAGGCGTAGTTAGCAGCATGCATCTGCACGGGCACGCACGTGCAAGAGGCCACTTCGGCATTAGTGGTGGTGTACGTGGGGAGTGTGTTGGAATAACCCGAGGCGGTGGGGAGCCAGCCACTAGCCACGTCTCACAGAGAGGACGCTGGTGCGGGGAGGCCGATCACTCGATCGGCGGTAGCCCGGCGAGAAGGGGCGGAGGAGGAGGGGGGAGAGGAGGGGGGGGCGTCAGCCCCCACACATGGTTTAACCAACTCCTCTTCACAGCTTTTGTCAAATATCACGTTCTGTTGGATCCAACCAGCGTTTCATGTTCTGCAGGCCCACTGCCCAATCGTAGTTCTGCAGGTCCTGGAGAGCCAATCCACATTGACTGAGATTCGGGAATGTAGAATTATCTTCATGATCAGGAGCGCCCTGTTGTCGAGGGAGAGGGGTACGTCTTCCCATGCTGCCAGAGAAGGCAACAATCTCTTGAACCAGGTGGGGGGATATTTAAAAAAAAGCGATGCCAATGAGGAGACGACCGTAACGCCATGATATTTTATATGGAACGGAGACCATTTAAAGACAACAAGGCCTCCCAACGCTCCCCCACACTCCCTCACCAGGGCCAGAATAGCTGGGATTGAGACTTCCGGTCTTGTGAATATGATAAGAACATTATACACGTGAAGATTAATTTTGTGTTCGACCGCGCCGAAACGTACTCCCGAGATATGCTGGCTTCTCCTCCATAGCCAGGGTAAAAAGGAAAGGTGATTCTGCCGAGTGCAAAGGGACGTGACTCACCCACTCACTCATCCACTCGCCCAACTACTCGCTCACAGACTCACTCACACTCACTGGAAAACTCACTTATCCGCTGACTTATCTACTCACAAACTCACTCACCGACTCACCCATACTCATCTACTCGCTCATCCACTCACATTGTTGTATATTATTTGGTTTATGTTTCCTAAGATTTGTGATTTAACATTGTCATCATCACGTATTTTTATAGGGTTTATTAATTTCAGCTCCCCGTCTGTATCCGGGGATCGGTGCTGTCATGCTTGAGTTTTTTTTTACGTCCTGAGTTTTAGAGGTAAGTTTCTTGACTGTTGGAATTCATATTCCTTGGTTTTTGTAAGGTCACGTAAACGGCAAGATGTATTATAATTTAAGGTGAATAACGTTAGTATTAATATTATGTAAGATAAATAATAACCCGCTATGTAGATTGTAGTCTGTTTTTTTATCGTAGCGAGTGTGTAGATTTCTATAATGTCGGCTTATTCTTGTTGCTGAGTTTTTCTTGGACTTCTGTTAATTTATATAACCAAAACTTGTCTGTTCGTTTCCCGCCTGATGTGTGTGTGTGTGTTTGTTCTATTTTATTGTGGTGATGAGATGTCTCCTCAAGGCCTGGCCCCTTCCTTCGCGGTCGGGTGTCGCCTTTGTCTATCTCGGTGGAAGTTGTGGTCTCTCCCTTTGCAGTTTTATTGCTACCCCATGTGGCTAGGAGACAAGGCGGCCGGTGGGCTTCCTCTATGGAATCCTTTTCTCTCGGTCACGTGATCAGCCCATCTCGCTCTGTGTCCCCTGGGTGACCCTTGGCTTAACTCTAATAATCATTTTTTTAATTTTGATTCAAAGCTTTCGTGACTGCAGGGATTCATATTCTTGGTTCTTTCGGTAAAGTCACGTAGATGGCAAGCGATAATAGAATGTAAGGTCAATGACATTAGTATTAATATTACATGTATGAGAAGTGATAACCTACTAGGGAGATTATAGTCTGGTGTTGTTTTTTATCTTAGTGAGTGTGTGGATTCTCTATGATGTCGACTCATTTGTTGCCAAGTTCTGAACTTTAACCATTGTATTAATAGCAACGAAAGGGAAAATTATTTTAGAATTCACCTGTGAGTGGCGCCTGATTGTCTGTGCTCTGAAAAAGGGGGTATTTGAAGTCCTGTAGAATTCCCCTCGAGTTTCATTAGTAATTTCCACCCCTTTTCCTCTTTGTTTTGGGTTTTATTACTTTTTATGGCCGATCTCCGGCGGCCTGTTGTGTGTGAAATGGCGGCTTCTGTGAGGGGAGGGGTTTGTTCACCTCACCCCCTCTGGTCTCCAAGCGACACCACGAGAAAAAAATTGGCAACTCATTGTTAATAATAAAAAAATGCAAAAAGGCTTATATATAACAACAACATCCACTCACTTGCCCATTCACTATCCCACTCAATCATACAGAAACTCACCCACTCACAGACTCACTCGGTCATCAACTGACTCAAAAACCCACACCTATTCACTCACCCGACTCATCCACTGCCTCATACACCCAATTACACGCACCAACTCACAAAATTCCTCACTCCCAGAATGGCTGACACTCATTCCCTCGCTCACCCACGCACTCTTCCATTCAATCACCCACTCAAACTTCCTCAGACTCACTTATACACTCGCCCACTTACCCATGCATGCACAGATCCACCCACTCCATTATCTACTCACTCATCCAACTCACTCACAGACTTACACCAAGAATCACTAACAGACTCAGAAGCTCACCCTCTCACTTACTCCCTCAGCTCATTAGCACCCAATCACTCAACTACTAACGTATCCACTCGCTTACCCACTCACCAACCCAATCACTCACGTAATCAATCACTTAGCCACTCACTCACTAATTGGGTTGGCGTAATTAAGGGTTGGTGTTTAAGGGTTGGCATTTCAGGATTGCTGTTTCATTGTCGGTGTTTAAGGGTGTTGCCGTTGAATGGTTGACGTTTAAGGGTTGGCGTTTAAAGGGTTGGTGTTTTATGGTTGGCATTTATGGGTTGGTGTTTAACGTGTCGTAACCCTCCACCACCCAACACGGCCAAATCAGCAAAAAATGTGTCACGTTGACAAAAGACAAATAGTTCACTACTTTAGCCCACCGGTGTGTTGAAGAGTGAATTCACAACATTTACATTTGTTGAGTATACCGTTTCGCTGGTAATTACATCCAGCATCATCGGGCAATTCGCCAGAATGGTGAAGCCCTCACTTGCTCCCGGTTTTAAATAGAGCAGCAGGAGGGTGACGTCATCATTTAACTCATTCAGGTGCAAGGATTTGAGGCGGGAGGGGGGGGGATATTGTAAGTATATAATAGATTGGTAATCAGTCAATTGTTATGATTATTAATGAGTTGTAGATTAGTAATTAGTTGTAATGTGTGTTATTGTAATTATATGCTACGGTTGTAATCAGTTAATTAGTATGCGTTTCCCTTATAAGGAATTGTAATATGTATTATTTAATAATTCGCTTCCAGGCCGCACTAAGCCTGTAGCTGTCAGAGTGATTAAAGATATTTATATTTCTCTCAATTTCAATAGATTCTCTAATTAGTATTTGCCAGTAATAATACGTTTTACACAGCACTTCAACGTTATCAAAATCAATTGAGTGTCCTTGTTGGCAAGCATGTTCTGCCACTGCCGACAGTTGTGTTTGAGATACTTGAATATTTCTTTGGTGTTCTTTTAGTCTTACGCTGATGTTATGTCCCGTCTGTCCAATATAGCATCTTCCACATAAACAATTAATCCGATATACACCTTCTGTTGATAAATTAGGTAATTCGTCTTTAGTGCAAGATACAAGTTTTTATTTTATTTTGTGTACTGTACCAAATCTTACTGTAATGTTTTCTTTTTGAAAAATACGGGCTAATTTGTCAGTTACTCCTGAGATATATGGTTTTTTAATTGTTTTAACAATCTGATCGCTTTCAGCAGTGTTACTTTGCGATCGTGATTTGGAATTTAGTGCTCTGTTAATTTGAGCATTATTGTAGCCATTTTGTCATAGTGCTTCTTTAACGTGTTTAATCTATCTCACTAGACTTTCACCATCTCACACTGTTTTAGCCCGATGTATGAGCGTCTTGATAAGAGAATTTCTGAGCTGGGTGAATCTGCATTCAGATAAGCATCAGTGTGCGTTTGCTTTCTGTAAATGCTGTATTATTTTACCATTTAGGCCATGTCCAAGCAAAATTTCTAGGAACGGGAGTGTGTTATACACCTCCATTTCCATGGTGAACTGGATGGCCAGGTTTTGTGCATTGAGATGATTTAGAAAATCATTAAGTGTATCTTTACCATGCGCCCAGACACATATCTAAACCAAAAGGATGGTTTTAATGTGCTCGAGGCAAGTGCTCTTGTTTCAAAGGTTTCCACGCACAGATTTGCCATAGCAGGAGATAAAGGAGAGCCCATTGCTGCTCCTTCCTTTTGATTAAATAAATCACCTCTCCATAATAAGTGTTATTTAAACAATGGTCAGTGAGTTTCGGAATATATTTTGGTAAACCTGTATTCTTTGCTAGTGTATCAAGTAATTTAAGCGACTCGTTCACTGGAACCCGAGTATCCCTGAAGTCATGAAAGCTTTAAATCGAAATTTAACCGCCTCTACGGGGAGGGATTCCACAACCTTGAGATCCTTCAACAAACTCCGAGATAAGAAGGTTCAGCTAATCGAGTCTCTCACCATTCTAAAGAGATGCCGCGACTCTAATTAATACCAACCGCATTTACACTAACCTCTGCTGATGTAAACTCCTTTGTCAAGGCGCTCTGCTCCTCCCACCCAGCTTAAAATACGCTGCCAAGCTTAGCAGTGTTCATTGGAGCGTTGTCTTTCTGACAGCTCTGTTTCTTCATTGGAGGACGGCTGCTTGTGTTGTGGCCGAAACGCCGTTAGAATTTTATTTTATGTTTTATTTTTATTATTTCCCTTCTACGCAACTTTACCAAAAGAACCAAGAAGATGAATCCCTGCAGTCACGAAAGCTTTAAATCGAAATGGGACCTTAGTAAATAGAGAAATTACATAAAAACTCACCAGAATATCATTAGGGTCAATTTTAATATCTTTAATCACATTCACAAGCTGTTCTGAATTTATTATGAATGAAGATGTCCTATCAACGTTGGGCTGTATTTGTTTAGTTATATATTTTGCTAATTTATATGTGGCAGAGCCAATTGTACTGACTATGGGTCGTAATGGGATGCCGATTTTATTAATCTTTGGTAGCCTATACAGTCTAGGTGGTTGAGGCCCTTGGTTTAATTTGGTATTGCTCATTCTTAGGGATTGATGAATTTGCAATGATTGCAGTAGTCTTACGTTCTAAAGTATTAGTTGGATCTCGTTTAATTTTATTCTAGGTACTTTACTCTAGTAAATCTTTAATTTAATTATCATAACCGGCTTGTGACATCACTACAATAGTTCGGCCTTTATCAGCCGCCAGGATTTGAATATCTTTATGTGAACGGAGCTCTCTTAAGGCCTTTGCTTCGTTAGAGATAATATTGACTTTTGGAACTTTGCTATTCTCAATTATTTTGGCAACCTCGTGTCTAGTCATCTCTGCCTCATTATGTGGAAGGAGTCTTACTGCTGATTCTACCTCAGCAATTATCTCATCCACTGGAATTGTGCGTGGGGTAACGGCAAAGTTAAGGCCTTTAGAATGGACAGAGATTATGCCACTGTTTAACACGTAGGATCATGTCACTGATTTAAACAGTGTTAGTCAAGTTCATTACGGTTTTGTTTTTAAATTGTTCGTTTTTAGTAGGGATTTGTTTATTATGAAGTCTAGAGAATGTATTCATTTGGCTAGTTTTTGTTAGATTAAACACATTATCAGCCGATTGTTGTGTTATGGTATCGATTATATTCCAATAATGCACGGATACACTATTGCTGATATCCAAGTGTAACTGCTTTAGCGATTCCGAAATGTAAGATAAGTCACTCATTGTGCTGTATTCTCTCTATGAATAATAATTCGCTAGCTTTGTGTAGTATTTGGCTAGCTTTAGAAGACTTTGTGGTGTGTTATTTTAACTGCGTTTGGTATTACCTTCGCATCTCTGCATCTTTTGAGGAACGCCAGTGAAGATATCAATTTCATCCGCTTAATGCGGAGCTTCTCCACTTTTCTTCGTTTGATAAAGTATCCTCCCCATAGAGGTTAGTCAGTTTAACAAGTAGGCTTTTGCGACCATTATTCATAAGAAACGCTATTGGGTTAGATCACGTTATTTATAAATGTGTCATAACCCTCCACCACCCAACAGAGCTAATCAGCAAAAAAATGTGTCACGTTGACAAAGGACAAATAGTTCACTACTTTAGCCCACCGGTGTGTTGAAGAGTTAATCCACAACATTTACAATTTTTGAGTACGCAGTTTCGCTGGTAATTACGATTTTAAATATTCTATTCAGTGTCACAGCTGAGAAACACAACCAAAGCAAAGATCGAGGGGCCACCCCCCTCCCTCGCGCCGCGCAGGCCCCACTCGGCCACCGACCCATCCGCAGGACCGGAGTCGCCCCCGACACAGCACTTGCCACATCTGTGCATGGAGGGGCTACCTCCCCTCCAGCCCCGCACGCCCTCGCCCCCCGGGCGCCAGTAAAAGCCCCCCCCCCCCCATCTCCGGCCGCCCTAACACACCCTGGGCAGCGGCCACTTCCACTTTTCCCTTGCGGCTTCGTGTCCCAGCCTTACCCGGTCCACCTCCACCACCCTCTCCAACAACCTCCTTGCCACGTAGCATGCTTCCAAAGGGGACATCTGGGACCCCTCCAGTTCCTTCTTGCATGCCTTCCACAAGGCCTCCTTTGTTGCTCCTATTATGGCCCACGCCCGGTTTCTGTCCTCCCTTCCCACTCCCCGCAGTTCCCCCACATAACGTCCCATGTTGTCACCTTCGACAGTGCGAACCGGGCCAAGAACGGTTTGCTCCGCCTCCACATTCCTGGGCAAACGGGCATGCCACCATCACGTGTACTGCACTTTCGTCCCCGTTGCAGCCCCTCGGGCACTTGGGGGTGCGTGCCATTTAAAACCCCTCGTCTCCAGTTTGTCCCAGACCGCCAGCCATGACATATCCCTCTGTTCCTTTGGGAGTGCCGCCAACGACACGTTTCTCCAAATTTGCCGGTGCACTTCCCTCCTCGCACTTGGCACCTCATCACAGGCCTCCCCTTTCTCCATCTCAGCCCGCACCTCTTTGGGGGTCCACCGGCGCCCCCACCGGTTCAGGCCGTGCTGCCCAATGTAGTCCCCCACCACGTCACTGATCCAGCCCCCCGGCCAGTCCAAGGGTATGCTCCTCTCTGCCTGGGTCATCCCGAGGCCCCGCAGGCGCCACGTCAGGCGATACCTCATGTAACACGCTGCCTTGCCCCGCGGCTCTACGGAGAACAGTCTCAGCGCGTTACACACAAAGGTCGAGTTCAGGGTGTACTCCAGGTTTGGGGCGCCCCTCCCCCCGTTCCCAACCTGCATACACAGTATGGCCCTCCTCACCCTCTCCATCCCTCCCCCCAGATAAACCTGAAAAGCGCCGATGTCAAGGCCTTGACCTCCCTCTTACCAGGTGGGAATACCTGCGCCAGGTAGCTTAAAGTTGGCAGTATCTCCATCTTCACCACCATGATCCTGCCAGCCATCGTGAGCCGCCTCCCTGCCCACTTACCCAGTCGACCCTTCGCCTTCTTAATCCTCTTCTCCCAGTTATGTTCCCCCGACCTATCCCTATAGAAGATCACCCCTAGCACCGTTATCTCTTCCGTCTGCAGCCTCAGCTCCAGCGGCCGACCCTCGAACAATCTCGAGTCCCCAAAGGCCATTAGCTTTCTCTTTCTCGCGTTGACCCTCAAGCCGGAGGTGGCGCAGAACCTTCCTGTCCCCTCTAGTGCTCTCCATACCGACGCAACGTCCCTGCACAGCACGGCCACATCGTCCATATACAAGGTCACTTTCCCTTGTTCCTTGCTTCCCGGTATTGTCACCCCCCTAATCCTTTGGTCATCTCTTATTACCTGCGCTCGAGGCTCCATACTCATAACGAACAAGACCGGGGACATCGGGCACTCCTGCCGCACCCCAGACCCTACTTGAATCACCCGCGAGCGCTCCCCGTTTATCAAAAGGCTAGCCCTGAGTCCACCGTAGAGCCGTGCCACCCACTCCACCAAGGGCCCACTCATTCCCATCCTTGCCATCACCGCCAGCATATATTCATGTGAAAGACAGTCAAAAGCCTTATCCAAATCCAAGCTCAGAATGCCCAGCGGGCACCCCCTCTCTCTTTCCCCTTCTATTGCCTCCCTCAGCACCACCAGGGAGACCGCGATCTTCCTCCCCGGGACCGCGCACGTCTGATCCGGCCCTCCCCCACCACCTTCCCTAATCGCGCCGCGACTATCCTTGCCAAAAGCTTGTAATCCGTGTTTATGAGAGTTATCGGCCGCCAGCTTCCCAAGTCCGTGCGATCCCCCTTCTCTTTATAAATTAACGTAACTAGACCCTCCCGCATATCATCCGGCACCCGGCCCTCCTCTAAAGTTTCCCTACAAATTTGCAGCATGTTCTCCTTCAGGAGCTCCCAGAACTTGAAATAGAACTACGCTGGGATACCATCTGGGCCTGGGGTTCTATTCCTGTTCAACCCCTTTACCGCCTCTTCCACTTCTCCCTGCCTAATATTTTCCCCCAGCGCCTCCGGGTTCCGAATCCTCTTCCCCAATGCCCCCAGCAGCTCCTCCCGCTTCCCCCCATCTGTCCCCTTCCTCCCGTACAGCTCCCTATAGAAATCCTCCGCTACGCTCATCATCCCTACCATCATCGTCTGCCTGCCCCTGGTAGGGCTTACCAATTCCCTCATTGCGTTATCTCCCTCCCTACCTGCTTTGAAGAAAAACCTCGTGCACCTCTCCCCTTCCTCCGTTGTCCTGACCCTTGCCCTGTACACTAACTGCCTAGCCCTTCTTTCCAATACTGAGGCTATCCTCCCTTTCAACTCCTCTATCCTTTCCCCCATCGGGAAACCCATCTCTAGCAGCCTGTACATTTTCTACAGCCTGGCGTTCCACTGCCTCAACTCCCTACCCACTCCCCTCCTCCTACTATGGTGCTGGAAGAGCGTTTTCACCCTGCCCTTTATCTGGCCCCACCATTCCACCCTCGTGGGGAACCAGTCCTGCAAGGTCCTCCAGCTTTTGTATTTTTGTACGAAGTCCCCCACCACTTTCTGGTCCTCCAACAGACCCACGTTCATTTTCCATACCCCTTTCCCTCTCCTCGCCCCACCTGGGATTGCGAGCCCTGCCACGACCATTTTATGGTCCGAGAGGGGGAATGGCTCCAACCCCACACTTTCCACTTCTACTTTGGCAGAAGCGAAGATAAAATCTATCCGCGACTGTGTTCCCCCACTTTTGTCCGACCACGTATACCCGGGCCTTGCACCATGCACCCTCCTGAAAGCGTCTACCATGCCAAGGTCCTCCATCAGCTCTCTCAGTTTTCTGGAGGAAGAGTCCAATTTCCTCCTCCCCTTTGCCGACACCAGGTCCGTCAAGTATAGCGGGCAGTTGAAATCACCCCCTACGATGACTTGTCGCCTGGTAGCCAGTAGGGTCGCCAAGCTCTCCCACACCTCTACCCTTTCCATGCATCGTACCGGGGCATACACGTTCACCAACTGCAACTCCACGCCTTGGTAGGACACGTCCACACAAAGGAGCCGGCCCGGGATCACCTCCTGGGTCCCTTCCACCCTCATTTCTCTCCTGCCTAGGAGGGTAACTACCCCAGTACACCGGTTCCCATTGCTACCCGACCATAAGCAGTGTCCGTCCCAATCTTCCAGCAGGTCTTCCGAACCCAGGGTGTACGGTAGGTGGCACTCTTGAAGGAAAGTCACGTCTCTTCTGGTGGCCTCTAACAGTTGCATGATTGCCCCTCTCCTTCCCTTCCCCTTAATTCCTCTCACGTTTATGGACGCCACCGAGAGGTCCATGCCGGAGTGTACTTTATTCCGTTTCCGATTACGCTGCACGCTCCCCGCAACCGCCCTTGTCCGCCTTCTCTCTTACTTTCTTCCTCCCCTTCGACCTCCGGGGCTTCCCCCGGTTCAGCCGCCCCCCCCCCCCCTTCCGCCCTCCTCCACCCAGACTCCTCTGTGTCCGGCGAGGAGCCTGAAGGGCCTGTGTCATGCTGGGGGCCAGCCCCTTTAGGGCTCTGTCCAATTTCCTCTTCCTCCCCACGGTTTCCTCCCACGCCCCTTCAGCTCCTTCCTCCATCAGTTGCTACCTCTCGCCCTCCTCGCCCATTGCCTCTGCCCAGTCCCCCACGGGGGTTCCCGAGTCATCTCCCCCGTCTTCGCTCCCCTCCTCCCCCCGCTCCCAGTCCAGTGGTGGTGTTGCTTCCCTCCCCACAGGTCCCCCTCCCTTACCCCCCCCCCCCCTGGGGGTCGTGGTTCCGCCGCCTCTCTTTCCTCCTCCCCACTAAGCTCCCGGCCCGATCCCCGTCCGGCCGCCTCCTCCACCACCTCCCCTACCTGTCCACTCCGATACGCCTGCACCCTGTTGGCATATGATTCCGGGCAGGACCTATACAGGTGTCCTCTGCTACCGCAGAGGTTGCATTGGACCGGCTCCCCGCACTCCTCCACCGTGTGATCCGGCGCCTTGCACCTGTAACAGATCCGTGCCTCGCATGCTGCCGCCAGGTGCCCCCTTCCCCCACACCTCCTACACAGTTTAGGCTGGCCCGCGTATACCACGTACCCCCGGTTTTCCCCAATGTTTAAGGCGCTCGGGATATGCTTCAGAGCCCCCCCTCCCCTCCGTCTTCAGGCGCACCTTCCATTGCCTGGCCCCCGTCCATATCCCCGCCGAGTCATGCACCCTGCTGCAGTTGGATAACAGCACGCAGTGCCGTCTCAACCACACTTCCACGTCCTGGTCATGCAGTTCCTCGTTGTACAGAAAGAGGGTCACAACCTTCGTTTCCAGGTCCGACAGCAGCCGCGTCCTCATGGATGCCAGGGGCTTCTCCCCCGCCCTCTCCTCGAAGCGAGTGAGGAAATCTGCAGCAGGAGGTTCGAATTAAAGCTCACGTCAAAAGCTCTCTGCCCCGGCAGAGCAATCAAGCAGTAAAGATCCGCCACCTCCACCCGCAGCATCCTGAGCATCACCGACCTCACAAAGGTCGTTCTATCTAGTGTCACCCCCTCCTCTACGTCGTCCTTGAATTCCACCCTGACACAGTTGAGCCTACTGGCGTGCGTTGGTGTCAAGCCCGCCCCGGCTCCACTGCGCCACCTCCCGGCTCCTTCTCTGGGTCTCCCCGCTCCCACCAGGCCAGCGTTCGCTGTCCTCTCCCTCCACTGTCCCGTCCCGCGGCCCCTGGCTTGCTGGCACCCCTCCTGCTTCTTCCCCTGTGCTCTGCTCGGGGGCACTCCTTCCCAAGTCTCCCAGCGCTTCCCCTCGTCCTCTTCGCTCCTCCCCCCCGTCCCCTCCTGTCCATCCACCATCCCGACACCCTTCCCTCGCTGCACCTCCACCATCACCTCCCCCGCTCCAGACGGGCCCGTATTGTCCCTCCGGTCACTCTCGGCCCCGCGGGCACCCTCCATGGTCCGTGGCATACGCCGCGTCCCCGTCTCCTTCCCTGCCGTCTCCATTCGCTCGTTGCGGTAAGATCACCTCCCCCGCAGCGCGTGTGGCACCCCCACCCTCCGGCAGCAAGGCCACCCAGGCCGCCCGGCCTGGGTCCCTCGCAAACCCCGGGGTGGCTGGAGAATCCACGGGACGTCGACGTGTGCCGCTGTGGCACTTCAGGAAGAACGGGAACGGGTTCCGCTGGTAATTATATCAAGCATCATCGGGCAATTCGCCAGAATGGTGAAACCCTCACTTGCTCCCGGTCTTATATAGAGCAGCAGGAGGGTGACGTCATCATTTAACTCATTCAGGTGCAATGATTTGAGGTGGAGGCGGGAGGGGTATTGTAATTATATAATAGATTGGT